>NC_136072.1:130890263-131490263 GCF_964261635.1 Lissotriton helveticus | reverse complement strand
TTTGCAAGTCTAGAGTCTGTACTCTTAGTCTGGACAGGAGTCAGGGACAGGGCTTCCCTCCCCCCCTGGGGCTCTGTACCCTCCCACCTGGAGTGTTGCCCCCAGAAGGCAAAATGGTAGAGACAATGCTAGCAGTCACCCCTTCTTCCAGGTCAGGGGAGACAACCTGAGCCTGGCCCTCCAACCAGGTGTCTGTACCCTCAGGCTGGACATGTGCCTGGCAGGCCAGCACACCTGGGGGAGCACAGCCACCCTGCCAAAGGAAACACTACCTGGAAGTATTGGGTGAGGGTCTGACTGGCGCAGGTCTCCAGCCCTCTGTCCATATGACAGTGCATGAAGACTCCCAGACCAGAATTGGCCTCACCATGGTCAATCCTGGGGTGCTCTGCACTGCACTATGCACTCAGAGCTGGCAACGCCAGAACCACTGTTCCTCCAAGTGGGGAATGTTAGCCCCCTTTGCCTCTTTCTCTAGACTTATGCAACCTCCTCTCTGGAGTGGGGCCACCAGACATCTTAACTGGAGGGTGCTTGGGACAGCAGACCTCCCCCAGCTCACCTGACACATTGGGATTCCTCTCTGGCAAAGGCCTCATGGTACAGACTAGGCTCCCCTCCTGGTGTTCACTCATGGAACCAAACAGGCTCTGGGTCTGGGTTTAGGGCACCCTGGGAATCAGCCCATCCCAAGTCCCTCTACTCAGAGACAGGACGTGTAACCCCTAACCAATCCCCCTACACTGGTACCTATCTGGGTCCCTACCACCGACTCCTCCTCACCTGGTTGGGGAAAACCTGAACCGCCTCCATCAGGATCACTCTGGACTCCATCACAAGGTCTGCCTCCAGTGCAAGCTCCCTGGGGTCAGAGAACTCACACTCCACCTGGTGGTGGCATAGCTCTGGAAAACAGGGAGTGAAACTGTGCTCTCCAGCATACAAACTACATAGCCCCTCACATGTATTAACCAAACTACCTTTCATCCAAACATCCAGGGCCTCAGAAAAATACCCCCATCACTCTTGCAAGACTGATGAGATAGTGTCTGACTGTTGCTGTCACTCAACCCTTACTCTTCTGCGTTGTCTATCTTATTCACCAAGGCTTCTACTATGGCGGAACCCCTTTCACTGCACCTCTCATCTAGAATCAGTAGTGTCCCTCCCAGCATGAGGAATATGATCCCTGTACCAGTTCCCCATTTCACCTCAGGGACCCTGCGCACCACTAAAGTTACCTCAAAATCCTGAACCTCCTCGTGTATGTCAACCCTCTCCTTGAAGCAGGACACCAAGTCTGTGTGTGTGTGTGTGTGTGTGTGCATGCGTGTGTGTGTGTGTGTGTGTGTGTGTGTGTGTGTGTGTGTGTGTGTGTAAGTCTCCCTTGTCAGTACTGGACATAACATTTTTGCTACCACCATCTGAGCTGGACTCCACCATTGTGGCCTATACTTCCAGCCAAGCTCAGTTCCTGGGTTAAACAATGTTCTTCTTTCTGGTTTAAGGTTCTATTAGCCTCAGCCCTCTTGAGTTCCCAGTCAAATAGTGTCAGTCTATGATCACAAGCTCAGATCCTACTCTTTTCTGCAAAAGCCCATCTTTCCCCCCATGTTTCCTTCCCAGGGCCACTGCCCTCCTGGTACTCTGACTGGGGATCCTCCTCCTCAGACTCCTCCTCAGAGTCATCTGGTAATGCTGCTACCCAACGTGTTTTCTCATATCAAAACAGGACTGCCTCAAGATTTCTCCTCTTCACAGGCAACCTCACCAGATTGCAAAAGCCTTGTAACTCCTTCATTGTGTAGATGTACAAGTGCCAAAAGTTGATTTCCATTTTGACAAGTCCTCACTGGTGCAACAACTAACCAGAGTTCCAGGTATCACCAACATTATTCTAAAGGGAAACAGGGATAAACAGTATGTGGTTGCGTAATGGTCTGCACTATAATAGTAGTGTACACCAATCATTGTATGTTAGTTACAAATGCAAGTCCTAATCCTCACCGATGACCACCAATGTTAGAAATGATTTTACTGGTTGGCTAGGGTATGCACATAAGCTAGGCAGAATCCACCACTTGAGTCACGATAAGGGATTGCACGTCCAAAATAACCCCTGCTCACCCCCTTGGTAGCTTGGCATGAGCAGTCAGGCTTATGTCAGTCACAATGTGTAAAGCATTTGCATATAACATACAATAATACAGTGAAAACACTACAAAAGGACACCACACCTGTTTTAGAAAAATATCCAATATCTATTTGTGAAAAGCAAGACCAAAACAACAAAAATCCAACAAACAGTAATCCAAAATACCCAAAACAGCAAAACTAGACTTTAAAAATATTTCCTTGAGGTCAATAGCCCCGTCCAGGGCTATCATGGCTTCATGAACAAACTAAAACAGTACCTTTGAAGATGCAGGGTGTCGGACCTTGTAGTGAGCTCCAGAGGAGCGGTGTGGGCAGGCTTCCGTTCCGGGAGTTGTTCCGGGAGTCATTGGGCCTTTGAAGTCACATGCATTGCAGGTTAAACTCCTTGAGTTTGAAGTCAGAAGTGCCAGCGTCAGCAGGCGTCGGGCTGGGTTGCGAAGCAGAGAGGTCGAACGTGCAACCTGCGGTGCCCTCAGGTCTCGGTGCTGGCAGAAGCTCAGTGACAGTCGTCCAGAGGCATCGGTGAGACTAGGGCTGCGGTGCGAAGTGAGGTGGTGCTCTTTGCGGTGCTTGTTGCAGTGCTGACAGGTCATGGTGCAAGTAGCTGAGTCGGTTGATGACCTAGAGTTGATGGCACTGGCATTCGTGGGCCAAGATTGCGGTGTTGGATGGGGCGGTGCATCATGTAACTTATGAGCAGTGCCCCCAAACCACGGTGTAGGCAGTGGCGTCAATGTCAGCTTAGAGCTGTGGCGTCCCTGAGACCAGGGCAGCCGTGTGAAGTGGCATGGTGCTCAGTGTTCTCCATGAGAGGTGTCCACCGGTCACGGTGCAGGCAGCGGCGTTAGTGACTGCATTGCGTCATTATCGGGGATACTAAGGTGGCGATGTGACATGAGGTGTAGTGCAGTGCCCACAGGTCACAGTGCAAGCAGTGGCTCAGTAGCGGCGTTTGGTGTCATCGTCTGTGAGACCAATATTGCGGTGCGAAGTGCTGCAGTACCCTTGCAGTGCCTTCAGGTCACAGAGCCGGCGGTGGCATAGTTGACGTTATCGAATGCTGTGTACTCCAAAAGACTTCTTTGCAGCATCTGGAGGGGATGTTTTGCTGTCTGGAGCCTCCCTTAAGCCCTCTGCACCTGCCCTGCTGCTTGAGCCCTGCTTTTTCACATGAACCAAAGACTACCAGTGTGATAGTTTGCCTGCCTCCTGTTCAGAGCCACAGGAACATAACAAGCTACCACCATCTTGAACCCACATCTGGACCCAGCCTGAATGAGTCCCTTCCTGAACCCCTAAGTGATGTCCCTCAAATCATGGACACTTGGTTGTGGTGTTAAAGGTGCCTATATAACTAAAATCCAAAACTCAGTACTCAAAAGATTCTGGGCTAAAAGCTGATCTTAGAGCCGAGGGAAGACTGGGACCAGCCTGCTTGTTTTTCCCCCCAAGGTGCTTCACCTGTTGACCTGACTGTGCAGCTGCTCCCTCTATGCTCTACTCCGCGGCAGGAAAGTCTGTTCAGTGGTCCATCCTCAAAGGGGTATCCAGCCTCTTGGAACTCTTGTTGGCTATAGACTCACCATACACAAAAAAGGAGCTCTAGAGGGACAAAGACCAGGTCGCCCTCCTCTCATAATATTCAATCCAAAAAAGACCTGATCTAAAATTTGAAAACTCCTCACGGAAACACCACCAAGGGAGCTGCTGATTGGTTCTCACCAGTGTGCTCCGTTTCTCATCATTGGCAATTCCAAATCACAAAGAATATTGTGAAAAAGTGTCAAAATTATCTAAATGTGTGAAAAAGATAAAACCCGCACTCGGAACAATCACCGCGTGCAGTCCTATTCTGACCCCCTTTCTAAAGAAGCAAAATTCCCACTGTCTTTCGCTTCTCCAAGCTAAAAACGAGCTAAACGACCACTGGCAAAACCACAGTGCGTCTGCACAATTTAAAAACAAGACACATTGTCGCACACCATCAATTTTTATGGAAGGCCAACATGTTTCATTGCCATTCACATTTCCAGCAATTTCTTCAGGGCTAGGGGTTAATCCTCGCCACACAGTCAATTCAATTATATACCAGGAGGTTGCCCCCTCCGTGCATACTGGCAACCCCTTCTCAATGGGGATGTATTCGCGTCTACACCACCCACATGTATTGTCATGGTTGCTTTATGTCAGCCGCTCTGTTCCTGCGTTCTGCCTGGGACACAGCGCTGTATGTACAAGTCCTTGTGTTGCCTCTACCCTGGACTGTGGGTTTTCAAAGCCCGACACTGCTCCAGCACCAGGCAGTTGTTGAAAATAGACCTTATTAGCTGAGGGGAGGGCTAGGTTACACATGAGGCAATCCGAATGTTGACGGTCAGATGTAATATTTCTGGTATGCGGCCGGCACCATAGATTTTGCCTCACACAGCTACTCCACTCTTCTCTCAGTCCATGTGGTGGAAGCTTGCTATGCTGAAATGTGTACGACTTCATTTGTTTCAATGAATGCCACCTTTCCTGGAATTGGGATCTGATTCAGTGACCGGACAAATGTGGACAGTATGGAAGTAGCCTCCTGAGAGCAATATTGAGTTGTAACACGAGCAGCCAACTTTAGGTGATTTCAAATTGTATCACTAGTGGATGCTTAGAGGTTATATTGAGTTGTTTCTCCCTCTCCCACTAGCTTCAAAGTCCCACAATGCCCAAGCCTACCCACATGGTGTGTACCGTTGATCCTTGGGGTCGCTCTGCCTTTATTTTTTTTGCAACAGGTGTGATCAAAGGTTCACATCAATAACAATTCATTATACTGAATGCTTAGGATTAGATGTTAGAGTTGTTTGAAATAAATAATCACCATGGAGGTTACAATTTATTTATAGTTTCTCTTGTAACAGCTGTCTGGCACGCCATTTCAAATACTATGTTTAGCTCTTTCCACCATTGCTTGTAGGCGGGGGCTGTAAGGTTTTTCCATTGTTTAGTAATAAGTGGCTGGGTGATTGACATTGCATAAAAAGTCTCTCTTTTGTGTTGCACTATAGTAATATGGTGCACAGATTTAGTTAAATGTGTTTATTTATAACTTTGCACAGTTTTTGAAAAATGACCATCCAAAGTTCATTCGAGCTGGATAAGTAACAAACATACGAAAGTTATCCACCTGATCATGAGAGCATCACGTCAAAGCTTAATTTGTTTGTACCATTTAGCTAATTTCCTGGAGTGATGTAAAAATCATGAGTTGTGTGATAGGCTTGGTGTTACAAATTAGGTTACTGGTTGACAGGGGTATGAGCGCTCTTCAAGAAGCAACCACATACCTAGTCAGGATAAGAGACAGGATACCCCTAAATTAACCATGCTCGCGCTCTGGTAGCTTAGCACAGAGCAGACATGCAAAACGTAGAGGCAATGTGTAAAGTATTTGTGCAACATTTCAAACAGTAAAACTGTGAAAACACCACACAAAAGATCTTGCCCCAGGTTTAGAAAATTAGGGTAGATTTTATTCTATAAAACAAGATCAAAACTCCACAAATCCAATAAGTAGAACGAGAGATATTGATTTTTAAAGTTTATACTGAAAAATAGGGCCAAAAAGCACTATTGAGAGATATCTGGTTGTTTAGACTGGGACAAAGTCACAAGTTCAGGCCGATCTCGATGGAGGGCTGGGTGGCTAGAGGGACCAAGTTAAGCCAGCTGAACAAAGTACCTTAAATCTTGGTTGTGGAGAATTGCGTGGATCTGAGTCGAAGATTCATCGCGCAGCAGAGGCAATGCGTTGGTTTTAACATGTGGCGAGGCTGCTGTGCGAAGTTCTGTTGCATTGAAGTAGAGGATCCTGTCGATGGAGTTTGCAATGCTATGCCTGTTGTTGAGGATGCGAGGCACATTAAAGGTGATATGTAGGCTTTGTTGAGCGGTGAATCTGTGATGCTGTTTTGGCTGCTGCGTTGAGACTGACGTTGACAAGGTATTCAAATAGCTTGTGCCAGGAAAAGTGCCACCCAGAAGCGGCTCCAAAGGTTATGCGTCAGTCCCAAGATGTGGGAGGCGGCGGTGATGCAAGTCTATTGCAATGAGTCCAATCCATGCAACAGCGGCGATGCGTCCGTTTTACTCGGGGATGTGCTGCTCAGCTGAGGAGAAGCATTGTTTCTGTTTGGGGATGCATCGCTCAGCCGAAAAGATACCTCGGTTCTGCTGGTAAGAATCTAAGGCCGGCTTCCAAGGTTCCAGGATTGGGGTGGCACCACTTGGCAGGGTAGACTCACAGATGGCAGAGTCCAGGTACAGGGGTTGGGAGACTGTTTTGTCCCTGAGGCTTCAGATCAGGTGGCCAGCGAACTAGCCCTTGTAGTCACTCTGGGTTCGGGGGTCAAGTGATGCAGGTCCAGTCCTTCTCATGCAGGCAGGAGGGAAGCAGGCCAGCAGATCAGCACAGCAAAGCAGGAGTCCAGCAAAGTAGCAGTCCAGCAGAGGGGCAGTCCATTTGCAGCACAGCAGTCCTTCTTCCTGGTGGAGTCACCACAGGTCCAGAAGAGTCCTTTTTTGGTGGGTCTGAGGTCCAGAACCTATACCCATTGGTGCCTTTGAAGTGGGGGAGACTTGAGAGACATGCCTTTGAAGTGCACAGGCTTCCTACAGGAGGGTATGCAGCTCTTTGAGTGTGGACAGGACACACCCCATTCAGGTGTAAGTAAGGTTGAGCCCAGCTCCTCCTGTCCATTCGCCAGAGATGGCCAATTGAGACACACCTAAGCTCCTATTGTATGTGGCTGTATAGGAGGAATGCACAAAGCCCAACTGCCAACCACCCCCAGTCATAAGACCAAAGACAGGCTATTGGCACCAAATGACTAAAGCAAGAAAATGCCCATTTTCTAAAAGTGGCATTTTCAGAATTGCAATATAAAATATGACTTCAGTATTAGTTTGGATTTTAAATTGTGATTCCCGAGACACTAGACTTGAATGGTTTATCTCTTCCCAATTGGAAATTACACTCATAAAATGTAATAAGGTAATCCCAATGTTATCCTATAGGAGATATAGGCCTTGACATAGTCAAAAACTAATTTGGGAGTTGTTCACTACCAGGCCATGTAAAACTTAAACGTACATGCCCTGCCTATTAAATACATTGCACCCTGCCCTCTGGGTTGTCCAAGGCCTACCTTAGGGTTAACTTACATGTATAAAAATTTAACATTTGGGCATGGCAAAAGGTGTATTTTGCCAGGTTGACATGACAGTGTAAACTTAGCACACAGACTCTGCAACAGCAGGCCTGATACATTATTAAGGGGCTACTTAGGAGGGTGGTACAATCCGTGCTACTGGCCCACTAGTAGCATTTAATTTATAGGTCCTTGTTACATATGTTACCACCTTACTAGGGACTTATAGGTAAACTAAATATGCCAATTGGGGATAGGTCAATGTCTCCATGTGTAGGGGAGAGGGCGCAGAGTCCTAATACCAGCAAAAATAAGGTCAGAAGATTTGAGAAGGAAGGCAAAAAGTTGGGAGGATGACCACCCTAACTCTGGCTACATAATCAGGAGTAACAATTTTGCAAAACGTATGCAGCAGTGACAAAATTTGATTGGCTGTTCCATTTTCAGATAGCCATATCTAACATTTTTCTGCCCATTGTGATCTATTGGCTGTTTTTTCTTTAGGACATTCAGTGTAAAATGTGTGTTGGAATAATGGAAGAGTTAAAGTGAACTTTTCTTTCCAAAAGTGTTGAATGAGCAAAAATCATAGTTATGTAAATTAAATTCTTCTTTCAGTTGTAGGAAGGATTCCATTGAGTTTCCTTGAAGTAAATTGCTTACTTTAATAATGCCTTGCCAAAGCCATTTGCAAAATAATTTATTGTGAAAGAACCATGGTAATTCATAGGTATCTTTCAGAGATGTTTGTGAATAAAGTTCAGAAATATGTGAAAAGGTACAAATCTCTTCCCAAATACTCAATATATTAGAAAGAGGGTTGAATTAATTTAAATAATTTTTAGTTGTCAAAACGCAGTCCTGAGCTTCTGTTAGTTATTCGAACAAGTCCTCAAGCAACTTTGAGATATGTCCCATGAGTAAAATGCTTATACCCTCTTACAGAAGCTAGCCAGGTAAACTAGTTTCCAATCAGGTAATCTGGTTATAGGTAGTTTGAGAAATATAAGAGCTCTACTTGGTGCTTTGCAGTGCAAAATAAACTGAAAAATAGTGATATTGCTATTCATAAAATATGAGGCAGGTATATAGAGATGCAAAGCACAAAAGAGATTAATACATTTTGGAAGGATATTACTTTTAAAAAGTGTATCTAGTCCACCAACCTAAAGGTTTTGATCTTCCTAGTAAGAAGTTAAAGATTGAAGTAAAGCATTTTAATAAGGAGGAAAGCAGTTGTTGAGAGTAGGGGTAAGCATAACTTCCTAATATTGTGTGAAAGGTTAAATCCAATAACAGTTGTGCAAAGTTTCCCTGACCATAGTCATTTGGGTATATTTAGGTGTTTACTTTGTAATTCTAGAGTAGACCAAATTCATGTAATTTTTTTCATAATTTACACTGTGTGTTTAAGTGTAGGAGAGAAGATAGCAACATAATCTCAATAAGATCCTATGGAGGTGGGTGGGTTAAGTGTTAGAAATGGAGAAAGTTGTACTTGCAAAAGATTTAGATAGAGTTCCATATACAGTGTAAACAGTGCAAGAGAGAGTGGACACCCTGGCCGTGTTCCACAAAAAATATTAATTACAGAAGATACTTTATCATTAATTAGCGTACAGGTTTTAGGTGTGTGCATAACGTTTTGAATCAGTGAATACTGCAGGATGAATCTTTATGGCCCAAAGCTCAGCCCAGAGAAAATCCCAGGATCACAGTTTAAAGACTCCTCGGCGTCTAGTAGTGTAGTGAATAGAGGTTCATGCAATGTCTCTGTACAATCAATCAATGATACTGATATGTTAGTGGGTGAAGTAGTGTCTCAACCTTGTATGTTCATAGTTAGTGATCAGGACAGAAAGAATGACATTGAGCCTCTTTGCTATTAAATTGGTATATATTTTAGAGTTCAAATTTAGCTAACATATTTGTGATGAGATTTACATATATTTGGACCTTTACCTGTTTTTTTAGAAATATCAAGATAATAGGTTTTGACCATGAAGGTGGAATAGATTTTTTTAATATGCTCTCTTCAAGCATACATTTGTAAAGTGATATAATTTCATCTTTAAGTATGTTATACATTTCTTACAGGATACTGTTATGAGCAGGGGCTTTGCCTGTGGGTGAGTAAGGTATAACTGCTCTAATCTGCTCTAAAGTAAACTTGATGACCAAATGAAAAATGTATATTTCCTTGACTACAGGGATTCCTAAATGATCAAGATAGGTGGTTGTAAAGAAATCATTGCAATTCGAAGTATCTATATATAATTTCTACCCTTATCACTTTATAAGATTTAATATGGTCAGAGTTTTCTGGTAATTCCCTCATTCATAAAGGCCAATATTTACCAGATTTCTATGCAGTTTCAAAACTCTGCGATGTAAAAAGAAAGGCATTTCTATTTATTTTGGGATTACATACCATTTGCATTTGGACCTTGGGAACATTCATTTTAAATAAGTAAGATGTGCATCCTGTAAGGAATCTGCCAATTCCCCTGAATATCTACTAACATGACAATTGAGATTTTGTAGAGCATATCTTCATCAATCTATTCTCACCTTTTAACCTATTTTAAGAATTACTGAGTTACTCCCCTAATATAGGTTTTTAAACATTCCCACACAATACTGCGTGGTGTTTAATTTGAAATATTTTGAAAACATTACTTGGCTTCAGTTTTAATGTATATAATATATTCCAGTCTGGTCAGTAAAAACCTAGAAAAAACAATTATCTTTGGCTCTTATCTATTGACCCTGATGATGGTTTCCAAGGAGTGAAATAGAGTAATGTTCAGAATGAAGCAAATCATACAGTGATCAACAACTATAGTACTATTCTAGGAAAGGTCTATTCTAGGATACTGATTCATAATCATGTACTAGAGAAGAATGTCTATTCCATTTTCTTCCGATTCAAATACCTTCATAGCTCTATGAGATCAGAAGTCAATTAAACTATGAATGCTGGTCTTGGTTTCTTTCATTCATTTAATGTGCACAAGATTGAGAATGTCCATCTTAGTATGGATAACACTGTTAAAGTCATAATAGGTCCTACACAATCGGCGATCACACCGGCAAGATTGGAGAGCAACTTTGGACTATCATAGTAGGAGGATATAAAGAAAGGAAATTGCATTTCAGATATCTTTGATCATTTGAAATGTGTGTTTGCCTACCTTCCACCTTAATTTATTTTAGGATATTTATTCTGATCATTATGATTCAAGATCAAGATTGCTACTCCGCTTTTAAAGTAGAGGATGATGAGTGTATAATATCATAGCTGTTGGGAAGCAAATACTCTTTACAACTGCTGGTTGGGCCACACTTTAGAAAGCTCAGCTCTCTTAACCACAGAACAGCTCTTAAGTTATGGCACAACCCATTACCATTCATGCTAATGACCTAAATTACTCAAATTATCCTAATAGATTTTCTTAGAACTTCTTTGTGTATTCCCTCTTTTTCTCCCCCTCTTTCCCAGGCTCATATCTCCAACACCTTCTTCACTATTCCCTCCACCACCTCATCCAAGCCTCAACCCAAACCCCCCCTCACACCCCATGTGTGGTTTGATAAACACAATACAGAGTAAAAGAGTACTTCCTGCAACATGGGGAAATAAACCTTTGTGTCATCTCCTTGCTATGCTTCATGCTTTATGTCTCAGAAGAACAGAAAAATGGGGGAATTAAAGGGTCAAATAGTATCAGCGTTGTTCATGGATATTCTGAAATAAATAGATTTGCTTTTGAAGTTTGGGAATACATTTGAAAAGATCCTTGACAATTAATGTTCAGAGATGCACCTGAAATTATTGCTACATGGATTGAAAGAGTGTGAAATTCTAGTATGAGTGATTTTATGTTGCGGTAGAGGGTGGCTGTTTTCCATGCAAGGTTTTGAGAACAACAAAAATGTATATCCATCCTGAGTAGAGATTTCCCTAAGTGCTCTTGTTACTTCAACAATTCTTTCTGCATGTTTGAATTTCTAAAAAATAATATTAATAGTGTGTGGCTTAGGACCAGGTTTTAGTGAGTCTGGTGACACTTTGTACTCTGGCAATAGATACATTTGTTACCAGGATTAAATTACTATTGAAAACATAATTCTTGATAAGGGTAGCAATCCATTGTATCACATAGCCTTTGCTTCCTCTGCACCATCTGGAACACCTACCAAAGCAGACGGGATCTTTGTGAGCTGTTTTCCAAAATTTCACATGTATAAATTAGTGTATTGAACAGTCGGTTGGAATCTGTTTTGTGATATTCACAGTGCTTGCCATTTCTGTTCCATTTATTTTTACTTTCTTATTTTTTCTCTGGAGAAGGTCATCAATTCATCAAATGCTTTAAATTTGTGTTCAAGAGCTTTAAATCTTTTTGTATGAGTGGACTGGGTTTTTGATTTCATGACTTTCTTAAGAATCATACAGAACATTGTTTTAGTGCTTATTGAACCTGAAGATTGAGTACTGCGATCCTCAGAGTATTCTGTAGAAGATGTTAGTGGCATTGAAGGATATTCCATTAAGGACACAGATGAATAAGCCAAATCTTGCTTTCTGTCACGCCTTAGCTTTAGCAACAATAATTTGTGGGTATATTGGATTTATGCTTCTGGAACTGACACCCGGTATTCCGCTGCAGCACCAGTAAGTGAAGTAGGCAAGCCTCTGCATAAAAAAAGTTTAGGTCTTGCTCCTTAGTTTAATGCTTGAGAGGAGGACGGGTACGGAGGCTACTGATAATGAGTCCTTGTGTATTAAAAGATGCTGCCAATAGTGCACAAATATGTCTTTGTTGGCGCATGATCCATGTAGGGCTGCATCATATGCCAGGCATACAATCTGTGGATCTAAAATCTCAAAGTGATTCATGAAATTAGATACATTGGAAATACTTCCATGTTAATTTTGTGTTCTGTTATGAAGACCAGTGCATCCAGTTACCATTTATTTTTGGTGTCATACTTAACCATAGAAACTGTAGCAACCGAACACATAGATCATACCTTTTATGTTGTTGCTTTTCTTTAAAAATGTGATCTATATATTCATGTTTGATCCATGTTACCTGGCTGTCTAAAATGTCTTTCCTCTTTGTCCATAATTTATTATGCTTACACAGAACTTACACCCATGTCTCTCGAGGAAGGTTGTTTTATTTGGGATGAAAACAGGCAGCAGCAGAATGAGCTCACGGAAGGGCTTCACACGAGCGGTGCTGCAATAAATTGGGTTATTAGTTGCAAAAGATAAGTCCTTCATAAGTAATAAGTAACACAAATTGTCTTTTTACTGGGATCCAAGTACCCCATTATAACACTTGACTCAGGATACCACAGCAGAGCAGATCAAGGCATATTCAGGAGAGGTGGTGTGAACTAGCAAGCCCAGCTCACAGGTGGGTACCACAATACTCAATAAATCATTGCCCAGTCAGTACTATTTCTTTTACAAAGGAAAAAAAATGTTTACACAGTACTAAAGACAACACATTTAATTTACAAATATGTGAAATCAGGTAGATGGAAATACCTTTGTTAACATCCTCATATCTTCTTACAAAATAGTTGGTTCTGAGGGATATAACCACAATACCCCTACCTGTACTAGATGCTATATTACAATCTATGGGGGTGTCATTGTCAATAAGGCAAGGTACTGGCTTTGGCAGGGTATCACCAGATCAGCATAAATAGAGAAAATGTTATATGTCACCATTGCTACTCCATTGGAATCAACAGGGTCGCGACCAATATGAAATATGTTGTACCTCATATTGAAATTAATATGGTTAGTTCCAACATTAAATAGTATTAATTGAACGTTAATACCTTTCATTGATAACCATCAACATGGTAAATAAAGTTTTGAATTGAAAAACTTCTGTCCAGAGTATTTCTTTTACATTTATCACACTGCTACTGAAGCTTTAGGATAACAATCATGGGTCCCTGCACTACAAATACAAGTGGAAAAGCTTCAGCTCTAGGAGTGCTTTGAAAGCTAAGAAAGCCTCTCTCTAGGTCATAGTTCTAGACTTATGGTGACCTTCTTTTTTTTTTATATGTATGAGGGGCTGCCGCATTCTGCATAATCCCCAAATGTGCCACAATCACTTTGGTGATGACAGAGTCCTTACTTGAACGGGTAAGGGATGCCTTCAAGGGGATTTATTTTGAAAATATATCTTTAGACTGATTTAGGAAACACTTATTAGGACAAATCAATGGTCCTCTAGTGGAATGAATCAACAGTACAACTTTCTTCAAATTATCAAAAAAATATACATTATACTTCATCATAAAACAAATAAACAAATAGATACAAAGAGATAAACACTAGACCGGTGTATGAAAAAATATTGAGTTTATCAACAAGTTAAAAAGGCAGTGAAATTATAGTACAAATATATATGAACAGGCCTACAGGAATATAGTTAATACATCAATATATAGCTCAGTAGATCCTGATGACACCTTTCCTGATTTTCAATAAGATAGATAGATAAGGAAAAGGCGATGGTCGACGTTTTAGTCTCCCATGTGTTTATCTGCGAGACCATCTTCAGGACTGTAAAGTTTATATTTGTAATGCCCTAAATGATTCAGGTGAATAAAATCAAAACTGGTAGAAGAACCATGAATCATAGATCTGTGAATTCTCTGTGTGTCGCAAAAGTGGTGAATATTCTAAATACAAGAATGTATTGAGGCCTCAGGAGCTCGATTAGGCAACTTGCCTGATGGATGACGAAAAGCTAGTAATCTTTGTTTCAATTTAAAGGAGCGTAGCCATCTAACTGGAAAGCAGGATTAATACGGAGCAGTCTTCTCAGAATGCAAAGGGCTGCATGACGTATATGCTGCTTGTGCGTAATGTTGTTATAATCTATCGATATGGGACTAAGCATATGGCTTAGTGTGCAGACCAAATCATGGTATTCTCTTTAATGCTCCCAGTGAATTTCCCGCATTAATAGTAGGCCAGCAGATTAGTTGCAATCTTTTGATCAGAGTCACGGTGCACAGACGAAATACAGAACGCGTTCTAAGTTTGAGGAATTCCTACAGAGCTATATATTGATGTATTAACTATATTCCTGTAGGCCTGTTCATATATATGTGTACTATAATTTCACTGCCTTTTTAACTTGTTGATAAACTCAATCTTTTTTCATACACATCGGTCTAGTGTTTATCTTTGTGTATCTATTTGTTTATTTGTTTTATATTGAAGTATAATGTATATTTTTTTGATAATTTGAAGAAAGTTGTACTGTTGATTCATTCCACTAGAGGACCATTGATTTGTCCTAATAAGTGTTTCCTAAATCAGTCTAAAGATCTATTTTCAAAATAAATCCCCCTGAAGGCATCCCTTACCCTTTCATATATTCACCCAAGCCCTCAAGGGTATTTAGGGTTGCTCACTGCTACAAAAGAGTCCTTACTTGGGCACCACATTAACAAATATGAACATTTGAAAGTGCACATGTGGGCTTATGAGGCGAACACTTGTCCCTCAGCATGCATATTACATGAGCAGCTTTTGGAAGCACTACTTTGCATTTTTGTTTTTTATAAAAGCTGTGGCCTTATGCCGTGCTGTTCTTGGAGCCAGGTGCATATGCCTCTTTCATGGGGCGCCAGACGTACATCTATAGCTGGGGCCACCCAGGAATTCTAACCCCAGGGAGTTGACAAGCTCTACTGCCTGCACAGCTGTTGTGTGCCAGTGTGGGGCCAGCCTCCTGTTCTATGCTCCCACCTCAAGAGAGGTGAAATATTGGTGTTTGGCTCTTGTCTGGAAGAGAGAGCAACCTGGTCCTCTCTTGCCCATGTCGACCATGGTTAGGGGGCAGTGTGCCGGTCACCCCACCACCAGAAGAGGAGACTGGCAAACTACCGAGGGCTTCTGGTGCCCTTCTTCTGTTCCAGTGGGGTGGGTCCCCTGGGAGCCCAGAGGATGGCATCCTGAGCTCAGGTGGAGCTCAGGGATGGTGCTCCAATCCAGGGAATTTGTCAAGGAAATCTGCACCAACTCCTAGGGGCTTGCTCTTCCATGAGGGAATTTTGAAATTTCTAGTGAAGTGCCTTGTGCTTTGTTCTCTGCTGAGTCCCCCCACATGGCTGGGCTTTGCAGGAGATTTCCTCCAGCCCTCTAAGGCTGATTGAGGCACTTTTGGACTTATGTTTCTTCTGTAAACCAGCCCTAGCCACCAGAAGCTTTTTTCTCAGGCCTCTTGACCTCTGACTGACACTTTTTGTGGGGATCTCGATTTTATGGCTACCTGTGCCAGGCATTCCCTCTGCTGGTTTCTGGAGCTCTTATTCTGCTTATGGGAGTGTCTTGTGCAGCCCCTCCATAGTGAACAAGCAGAACACTCTCCCTACCACACTCCCCAGTCTCCTTGTATTTGACGCCTGTGTGGCAGGTGAGTCAGTAGTAACCTTCCTGATGTAGAACACTCAGCAGCAGGACCTGTCCACAGATGTCTCTGGGAATCCTCCAGGGTACAAAGCAGGTTCATTCACCCAGGGCATAGAGGGGCCGGTGCCACTGGCCCTTGAGAGACTCATCCTAGCTCTTCAGATCAGCTGGAATTAAAGTCGTTTGGTTCATTCTTGCAGTGCATCGGGTGACTGCCCTTCCAGCTGAGCATTCTTTTGCCATTGTTTCAGTCATCCCTGCTAATCCTTGTGTACGATATCATTACTCAACCCTTGTCATAACTTTCCTACACAGCATTCTAGGGAATTCCAGTATGACAACAACAAGTTGGTTGTGGAAACAGCTTTCCTGAGAGCCTCAGCTCTTCCCCCAACTGACACAGCTGCCTGATCCCTTCCCACCAAAGCCTTAGGGGCGAGCACCTCCTGTGTATGGCTCCAGAGGTCTGGCTCTCCTCTTTTGTTTCTGTGGGCCTGGACTGTCCCATCCCATGCATAGTGTGACAAGCTAATTAACTGATGCAGATTTCCTCCCCACCTCTTCCTTTCCCAGGATCTGGGTCAAGCACTGTTAATGGCTTTATTATATAGGGAGACCTCTGAATCTCCTGCTGGACAGCAACATTATTATATTGGAATCTAATTATGACCTCAGCCAAGAAAATATGACAATTCTTAAAGTACCATATAGAGTGTATTTATGATTTCAGGGACTGTGATTCTAAACTCAGAATACATGTTTCCCCCTAGAGTGATAACTCATGGGACCTTGTGACCCTAAGTAGCTCAAACTTCCCTTTAGTGCACATTTCCCTATAATGTATAATTCAGTTAAGCACCAGAGACCTACACTATGAATGCCCACTCACAATAAATGTTTACCCCAGGTTAGGACCAATTCTTGAAGGGTTCCTTCTGTCTCAGGGTATTTGAGCGCAGATATCAGGATATGTAAAACAGTAGACTCACTTGTGAAGCCTGTACATGTACTCACATGTGGGTGCTAACAAGTTCACCTGTAACCAACCCAGAACCTCTTACACTAGCTGCACAGCAGCAGCCTTATCTTAAGTAGTAGATGGTGGTGGTTAGCACTGTTAGTTAATTTACCTAAATTTACATTGAGTGAGGTTTATGCAGTGAGACTCGTTCATAGTAAAAGTCCAAAATGCAGGTACTCAAAAGTGAAAAATCCAGGGGGATTAAATTGGTGGAACCCACTTTGCAGCAGAGGTTTGTTGATGATGTAGCTTCCCAGGGAGAGTGTGCCTGGGGAGAGTCGCCATGGAGATAGCCTGTTGTAAGATGCCTTGCGAGAGGTGGGATTGCAGCAAAAGGAAATCAACATATAGGGGCATGATGCATGGGAGAAGGGAATTTGCAGTAAGAGGCTGTAGCTATAACAATTTAGCCTAGGGAAGAAGGGGAGCAGTAAATGGAAAAAAGCAAAATCCAAGCAGAGAAGATAAAACATCTAGGGTTTCATGTGTGAATTGTATTCAGTGTCCAAGCATTGGATGAAGATTGTGATATGGTCTAAAATCTAAAGTGAACCCAGATTACATTGATGCAAACCAAGACCATAGCACCACACTGGCATTATTCAAGTGTGCTTCAACCCAAGCTCAGCTTCCAGACTTCCTCAACTGTCTAGTTCCACAAATATGCCACCCAGAAGAAGCACTGTGTGGAGATAGATTTCTTCATCATAGCTTGTTAGTGGAGAAGGACCATGTGGAGAACAAGAAGTGTTTCCCAGCAGATTGACCATGTTTTTTTCAGTATGTCTTCAAAAACACCTACCATAATGCTGGCCTGCAATGCCTATGACCTTACTACTTAGCATAGGTTCTTAGGGGACTCTGATATGTCTCCTACCTACAGGAATGCTGTTGCACTGTGCTGTGTTGTAGACCAGAGTTAATCTGGGTTTTTTGTGTAGTTCCATTCAGACACTGCAGCCAGACTCATCATCAGCATCACCCACAAATCAGAATTCTCCACTTGCTCTTCTGTTCAGAAGAGATGCCACTTCAAGCTGTTGACTCATGTCTACAAAGTTCTGCACAACATCAGACCCACCTACATCAACCACCCCATGGCTTTCCACCAACCCACCAGGAATCTTCGCTCTGCCTCTCTTGCCCTTGCACACATTCCCCACATCCGCCGGAGCTGCAGCGGAGGCTGTTCCTTCTCCTACCTCACTGCCAAGTTCTGAAACGACCTTCCCCTCCCCCTGGAAACCTTCCCCTCGCTGGCCGACTTCAAGAAGAGGCTCAAGGCCTGTCTCTTCGACTAAATGTAAATGCATTTGTAGAGCGCACTGCCACTAAGCGGTTTCCTGGCGCTATTACTCATACCGCTGTGGAACCCTTCCTGGCTTTCCCTGTGAAGTGTCCACTCCTGGGCACCCCCAGGGTGAAGCCAGGCATCCTAGCGCTGTTGGGGCCGGTGTGGAGGTTAAGCAAGCTATTGGCGAGAGTTGCAGCATGGGGCCCATGATTAGAATAGGCACGAGGCGAGAATTGACAGGTCCGAGGAAATTGAGCCCAAGACCCACCGAGGCGGGAATTGAACCCTGGTCCCGGGCCAGAACTCTGCATCAGGGTCTGTCGCTCTAACCATTGAGCCACATGCCTCAGAACCTCAGCACCTGGATGCCCCTAGGGGTGATAAGCCACAGGTTAAGAGCCCCCAGCATTTCATTGTATGTTTACATTATAAAGGTATAAAGATGGTTATTTGAGAATGGTAAACATGTACTGACCTATGTATACTTACATTGACAATATTTGGGTTGTCAATATCCTTTACTCGAAATTGTTACATTATAATATTAAGTACTCAACACTGTGGTATAACATTATTGACGAGTGCCACCATGTAAAGGGTTTTGGGCTTAGCACATGGAGCTGTAACCCTGCAATCAAACCTCTTCCCACAGATTGGGACGTTAAATAGGCTTAACAGTGCACTATT
Source organism: Lissotriton helveticus (assembly GCF_964261635.1). NCBI lineage: Eukaryota > Metazoa > Chordata > Amphibia > Caudata > Salamandridae > Lissotriton > Lissotriton helveticus. The sequence goes on along the minus strand of NC_136072.1, from coordinate 131,471,454 downwards.
TATTTTAAAGGAGTTTAATATCTTAGGTAGCATCTGTTATACTGTATTCTCCACAGAGTAATAATCTACTTTCAGCATTATTTCACCTGCAAAAGGGGTGATGCCCTGCTATCCACAATTTAATGAAATAAAAAAAAATGTGATGGGTGAAATGGTTGCATTAATTCAAGCCACTGGCAATTGTTTAGGGCTTTATCTCATCTATTGTTTTATTGCCCACCATGCCACCTAAGCTTAGTTCCAGCCATAAGGAAATCAGTCTCGGTCCTGTTATAACAGAAGCAGTCCAGCTCGAATTGCCAAGCCTTGTCCTTTCCAAACGGAAACACAAGCAACCCTTCAACAGTTATGACATATTTGAGGTTATTCTGTTGAGTGCAGCCTGCTTCCGGTGACACAGTGAGCACAGGACCCATGTCTTGGCATACCCATCACATTCTGGGAGTTCCTCTGACAAAAAAGAAATGGGTGGAATGCTTAAATTAATCTTAGCCACTGTTAATTACTTTGGATGTATTCCAGTCCACCGCTTTATTGCCCACCATGCTACCTTAGATTAAACCCATCCATATGCAAATCGGCCTTGGTCCAGCTCCTGGTTGAACGAGCCCAGCCTCAACTGCCAAGCCAGGTTCTCTCCAAACTGGAACACAAGCATCCCAAGACCAGTCTCACCCTTTTTGAGCATTTGTTTTTAATGCTTTACCTTTTTCACATATGTAATGGTTTCCGAGATATTCTTAGGAGACTGTGTTTTTCTTTAAATGTGTTTTATGAATGGGTTCGGAGTACACAAAAGTGCTTCAGTTGCATACATGTTCGGCCTAAAGTTGTCCATTTGCAATTTACACAGGTATTACAAATACACTTCAAATTTGAGTGACAATAAACAACAAAAAAACATTATTTAGCCTTCATTACTTTAAAAAACGTTTAAAAATCTGAAAAGATAAATACTTAGTCAGGAATTGGAAATAATAGTACACCTGAAAACAATGAATCTGTGTTTGCATCTGCCACAAGACCATTTTGGGAGGCATTTAAAACCTGAAGATATATTTTATCATCTTCTTCAAGCTGAATTAGTAAAGATCCACTTGCTTGTGAAACATGATTCTCTGTTTGCCTGGTCAATGTTTGTACAACAATTTTTCCATTGTGTAAGAGTGCCACCTTTAGTGGCTTGCTTGTGACACTCAAATGGAAACTGAAAAAGTAGATCCCTTCAAAACTGGCTGTAAATATGCCTGATCTGGTGTCATATCCATTGTTCAAATTGAGAAAAACTTTTTCAAATTGCACTGGTGATCCCGGGAGTGGAAAACTTCTTTGTCTTTGAAGACCAACAGAGAAGGCGACGTGCTCTTGTTCTGTGCAGTCGCCGCATTGCCCTTTTTCCCCTTTGCGTCCAGGAAGCCCAGGTGTCCCGTAGTGTCCCGGATAACCTACTTTTCCTTGAATCCCTGGATTTCCTCTGGGACCAGCAGGTCCCAGAGGGCCTAATGTTCCTTTAGACCCTTTCGGACCAATCTCACCGACATCTCCTTTGTCCCCTTTAAGCCCCTTTGACCCTTTCTGGCCAGGATTTCCCGTTAGCCCATTTTCACCCTTCAGTCCCGGCTTACCATCTGCACCCTTTTCGCCCGTGAATCCTGGAGGTCCTGCAGTGCCGTTGTGTCCAGGCTCACCCTTATCTCCTCTCTCACCCCTTGGGCAGGAAGTGCAGGGGTCTCCAGATTCTCCCTTCTGGCCAGGAGGCCCTTGTTTACCAACACCTCCCATAAGTCCCTGGTCACCCTTTTCCCCTTGACGACCATCCAATCCAAGGGCTTCCGTGGGTGCTTCAAGTCCTTGCATTCCTGTCTTCTCAACCAGCTCAGGCTCACCTGTGACAAAGACAAACTGAAGTTGACATATCATTTGTACTACCTAGCATATACACACACTACACAAGCTGACTGTGAATAATAATACTGTTGTCTTGGAAAACAAATGTATTTTTTCTTGGCATAGAAATACCATATTCAGATCTATGTAAAGCCCTAGCCTCTGTATGCATTCCTTATTTAAAAATAATGTCTTTTTGTTGTATGCTTCATCTCATGCATTTTCTCCAGCATTGTAAAATTGCAAAATATTCATTATCTAACGATGCTCGCCACTTTCATGAAAATTTAAGAGGGCACTTAAACGATGGTGTTGTGAATAATGCTGCCTTTGAAAATAAATACATTTTTCTTGTCACAGTAATACCACATTGGTGCAAAAACGCGAAAGTGGAATATTTGTAATGGGTGTCAGGTAAGCTTGTGTACTTAATAAATAACTTTTCAGTAAGAATTATGATGATTAATGTGTACATATTTGTTTTTCACACATTGTATGCACATTAATGTCCAACAAATGTGCTTTTGTCAGGCTAGTTACCTCCACTTTGAAGCTGTTAGTAACTGCGTTAACTAAACGCGAGTAAAAGCTCCGCTAGGTGCTTTGCAAAAATCCGGGAAGAAAACGTGAGTTCCATGTTTGCACTTTATTCGAAGGTGTAAACGATCCCATTACTAAGTTAACTAATCTAAAGGTTGCTAAGCTCGTTGGTCTATTTGTAGGATTGAGTAAAACTCAATTTTTTTTGTTTCATACCAGTGTGCTTGCAACTTGTGCCAAAATGTTCGCACTTACACAAACGGTTCTTAAAAACAGATTACATTTGAAAAGGCTTCCATGCATGGAAATGTTTCATTTTCTTTTGCCTACAATGTTGCCACATTATAATGTAGGCCTTTCACATGTTTGCATTTTACTTTCATCATTTATAACTTAATGTCACCTTTTACGTCAAATCTGGCACACAGACAATGACTGTGTCTAGTAAACTATATAATACTGTGGTATTGTAACGTCCTGGTACGGGTCCAGACCATGTACATGTGTTCCTCTGGCTAGTGTGAACCTAGGGGCAGATTTACAAGCCCCTTGTGACACTTTTGCCCTGCTGGTGCATCACTTTTGTGACACAGCGGCGGGGTAAAAAATGTGGCAAATTTACAATGTGATGCATCTAGGGAGATGTGTCACGTTGTAAAGCCCTGCGTCACATGATACCTGTGACAGGTATAGTGTATGCAGGGTGGGCATTCCGATGCAAGAAAGCCTCATAAAAGTGACACAGTAAAATCTACAAAATTTCACTGCGTGACTTTTAGGACACCACTGCATCAAAACCTTACGTCTGCTTGAAGAAGGTGTAAGTAGTGGCGCAGCACAATAGGAACAGGCATTCCTGAGCATTGCTGGAGTTGCATCGTGCTTGTGACACGACTCTAGCAATCTGCTACCTTTACGCCAACAGATGCGTAACACATCTGTCAATCTTTGCACCACGGTGTGCTGCATTGTAAATGCGATGCATCCATGATGGCGCAAGTTTTTTTTTGCATGACGCAATTGAACTGACGCATTTTTGATAGAATGCAGAGATGCGTCAGTTCTTGTAAATCTGCTCCGTAGTATAAAATAAAAAAAATGACTTTCAAATGACTGGCTTTCCAAATCTCTTCATGTGGAATGTTTAATATTACTCAGTTGTACTACAATATATTTCTTTCCTTAGATTGGTTACTACCCCAAATTACATTCTACATAGAAAGTGCGTTCTTTTGTTTTCCTTTTATGCTCAGTGGAAGAACTGCCATTGCCAATGCTTGTTATGGAATCCGACATATGTGTGATGCATATTACAGATCAATTTTGGGATTCAAGAGAAGTAATGCCTTGAGTGGTAGCACGGTCACTGTGGAGGCCGCCCTCATTTTTCACCTTCATCCCAATATAGGCAATCACACTGATCTAGTGCCAAAGATATATTTCCCCCTTCACACCCTTTTCACAAAATGGCTGCCAATCTTGTGTCAGCACAAACAACTATTTATGCCCAACACCTGGTTACAACCTGGGTCCAAAATGCACCCTCTAAGGACTGAATTACAGATATCGTACATTGAGCCACTCTGTTCCACACACCACACACTTGTTGGTGTCCAAGGCTCAGAGTAGGGCAATGTGTCATGTCACAGCAAGTGAGAACTGTGCAGGTGGTAACCTGGCCTGTATGTTAAGGGGAGGAGAAATTCCGATGCAGACTAGTACAGTGAGTAACTGCACTTGCCTGAAGTGGGGTGCCTCAAATGTGCCGGGAACCATTTTCCTCCTTTTTCAAGGGCGCACTGTGTGTCAACTAATGTGTCATGGGCTGTTTGCATCTGTATCTGAGTCTGCAATAAGGTTGGGGTGCAGGGGCAAAGGTTTCCTTCATTTGCATGGAGCCACACCCACATGAAAATGAGAGAACACCCCCACGAGATTGTGGCGGGCAGTTTTAGCGCCGATTAGATTGATCTTACAGAAAGGTCTGCTTTGCAGCCTCTTCTGTTACACCAAAGTAACCTAAAGGCACAGAAGCTTATGCACACTCCTGTTACGTTTTACATACTACAGGTTATGGGTTTTGGCTCAGACCATTTTCATCATATCAAATGTGTTGCCTGTTGGCAGGGAAAAACATTGCATGACCAGAGTTTTGAAATGGGCAAGGCTACCTATTAGAAGAAGAGTCCTGTTGAGCATCCAATTCAAATATATACTGGACCTTGCACTCAGTAGACCTGACCGATCTTACCCTATTGACATGGTATTTGTGGCATAAAAGCCAGGACCCAGCTGAGTTCTGTCAAAACAGGAAGGGAACAGGAGGGGTAGTGGCGATGCAGTACTTTCGTAATGTGAGTCAAGATATTATGCCATCATCTGCTTGAAAACGGGTCCATTTTTATAAAATGTCTAAAAAAATCCTGAACTACATAAACAAATGTGAAACTCAATGCGTGGAAACAATAACATATTTGATAGATGTGACATTCACTCAATTAATCCCTATTGCTGCCTGTAGAGGGAGTCACATTGACTCCTTGGATTGGAAATTAAGGAAAACAGCACGCCGAAGCTGTTTAAGCAGTCAATGCATTACAAGATAAAGTTACCCATTTCCCCTCTTTTACCTTGGCCTCCGCTTAGTTCTTTGGGTCTTAGAATGCAGCATAAGCACTTCCCCAATTCTGTACCATTTTCCCTGGGTTTTTTCAAGGAAGGCGCTGATTGGTCTTCAGACGGGCCGCCTTTGTCCACTCCTAGTAAGGCGATCACTGTGTCATTGTTTCCATCCTCTTCTGTTGCTCCATCGGTCCCAGTGAAAGTAGAGTCAGTGCTTGGGGTGCTGAATGGTTCTAAGATGACAGGCTGTTTGGGTTCAGGAAAAGGCAGCTTGGGCTCGGACCAGCTAATAACATTTTCCACTCCATCTGCCTCATTGTTTAAGTGAGAGGAGGTTGTTGGTGATGCTAGAGAACTCTGGGAACTTCCTGGAGTCCCACCATCTGTGAGCGGATCAGTTTCAGGTGTCCAGGGGTCTGCCTCAGGAGGAACAGTGGAGGCCTGTTCTTGGTCTCTGGTTTCAGCACTGTTAAGTGCATCCATTGTCAACAACTGGTTCGAAGTGAGGCTAAGGATGGTTGTTGATGTTACTATACCGCGGGCACAGCACAGAAGCATTATTGTGAACCACATGGAAACCATTCCTGTCCAAAACAAAAATATATACATTGTAAATATCAGGTCTTACTGGAATAAAGCTTAATTATTTCGTTAATATAACACAACTATCTTGAAAGGAACTGGTTCTCTGCACAGACTGGTGAAAATGAATTGATAGTTGTTGCCATTCATGTCTAGTAAGGGGTGTGCAAAATTTGCTTAATTTGATTTTGTATAATTACACAAAGTGTCATCAAAATTATCCAATATGATAATTCGTCATTTAGCACTCTGCTTTAGTTACAAATGCATCCTTGAAAAACACACTGCTGCTAACAACAGTTGCTCACGTTCTGATGGCACACTTTGTCCCTTCACTACAATTTTGCTGGGAAAGCCATGTAAAGGTGTAATTTCAAAATGTCACATAAGTGTACCGCAAAGGGCCAGATGTACGACCATTAGAGATTGTGACTTGCAGCGATTTGCAAATTGCGAGTCGCAATCTCTAATGTACTACAATGTCTGAGACACAGTTTTCGATTCCAAAATGGGTCGCAAAGGACCTGCCTCATTAATATTCTTGAGGCAGGTCGCAATTTGCAATCCCCCTTTGAGAATGACCGACACTCACAGGGATGGTGGTCTGCTACGGTCAGCAGACCACCATGTCTGTGACTGCTTTTTAAATAAAGCAGTTTTTTTTGGGGGGTGGGGGAGGGACAGTTCGTTTTTCCTAAAGGAAAATGGGGTGCATTTGAAAAAAAGAATGAAAAGTTTTCTTCCCATTTTTTTTAGAGTGGGCAGTGGTCCGTGGGACCACTTCCTGCTCTTCCAAAATGTTGGCGCCACCATTCACATGTTTGGGAATAGCTTACCACCAACTTGTAGTTGGTGGTAACTGAGAAAGTCTTGCAATCGCATTACCAGTCACAAAATATTCCTACATACCAGTACAACTTGCTATTAGGAAGGGAGGCCCTTAACATGTCCTTTCCTAATAGTGTGCGCAAACCCTATTTTGCGAGTCGGTAATAGGTTAGGGACCCGCAAAATAGAGTTGGTACATGCCAAAAAGCATTTTTCTGTTCACAAACGGCCGATCGCGGTAAAATGCTTCGTATATCTGGCCCAAAATTCCCAAAATGTACATTTTGCATGGGCCAACAACTGATTTTGCTTTCCGTTATATTTCAGTGGTTCACTGTTGCATAGGCTAGTGTTTCTTTCTCCCTGACTGCATAAATATGTGAACTCCAATGGTATCCCTGCTGCACTGATCATATATGAGGTAAAGAACCCTCTGCCATACATTATAAGAATATTGCAAGCCACGAGAAGTTCCATGCCCATATAGAGAAACTAGGCCGAAGGTCAAGTTCTTTTTGAAATCACGGAAGTCTGAGTTATTAGCATATAGATGTAGTTGGGGGGGTGTATGGAGTTTCCTGTCTAAAATTGTCAGGAAGATGTACTGGAAATAATAATTTCACATAAATATTTCCCATACAGCCCTTCTGAGTTAAAGGGTAATAAGATCACTGTTATGCTATTGCACATTTCCCACGTCATTGGAAGCTTGCTCTGATACCTCCGTGTCTAGCCAGCGCTATATAAAACTCTACAAATAAAATAAAATAAATAAATGTGTATCCAGGAAACGCAAGTAACTCCTATATCTTTTATTACTGCGAGCTGTATGACTTTCTAGCCAGAGAAAAGTTTGAAGATGCTTGATAAAAATACATGAAGTTACACTGTTAAGTAAAAAATATTTATGTGCTCCTTAGTTTTTATGATTATATTCACGCCTTCCTGTTTCAGGTGGCTGTGTCTATGCCCTATATCTAAGGATAATGACACTGTATATAAATATATGACAGAAAAAAATGTGTAGTGCTGCTCACAAGCAAAACAGATCTATTATAGTGTGGAGATTTGACTTGTTGAAAGGCAGATTTTGATGTCTGCTCAAGAGTGTGGGTGCCCTAGAATATGGCCCTGCTACTTGTTGCAAAACCATAGCCACATGTGCTATGGTACACAATATATCCATCAAGAAGCGAATGGCAAAGAATTCAGATAGTGACAGCTCTGGTGATAGTGAGGAGGAACCCTTCCCTCCACTTTTACCCCCGGGACAGGGTGTGCCAAGAGCCTCAGAATGGCGCATATGATCTAAAAAACAATTACATTTAAAGTAAAAGAGAGTGAAACTTCCATTTAGGTATAAACTTTATTTTGTGGTTAATATTATCTTCATATATTTATCTGTATGTCATAATGAGGAAAAAGCTATGGGCCATATTTTTACAATCAGCAATGAATTCATTTTTTTGAGCAATTTTCCTTCATTGCCAAGAAAAACCTTTTAGAAACATGTTTAACATACACATAAGATACTATATACATCTTAGTCGATTAATACCAATGATATGCTTTTTTCTATTTGAGTTCCATTGTTCGTCTTCTACTCTTTGCAATGCTTGGCTCTTGTGAGATAGAAACACTATTAATAGTTAACCCCTTGTCAGTCTCAACCTTTGTTGTTTTAGATCCGTTGGCTACACTAGTTCTCTGCATTTCCTCAAGTGCCTTTGTTATTTCTTCAATGTTTCTGTCTACAACCTGCATATGTGCTGTGCATCTGTATGTGGTTATTGTAACCTAAGCCTGCCTTTCAGAGAGGCTGTTTTCTTTATGCATTTGTCTAGGCTTGTTTGCAGTGCTTACTTTGTAAAAAAAAAAAAAAAAAAGTGCCATGGCCCTCATTAGGAGGCCACTGCAGCTTGCACCTGCCAGTGCGGTCAATGACAATGACAACACAACTGATAACCATCACACTGCTAAAAGTGTGACGGATTGGACTATTCCAGCCCTCCAAAGCTGTCAGAATGGCTTGGGCAGCAGGTGTTAGTTACTTTTAATCTGTATTGAACAAATAAACTATTGTTGTTTTCTTCATCTCTGATTTAGGCAAACAGCGCCACCATGTGGGAGACTGTCGTAAATGCTGGTGTTGACAATTAAGTGCTGGTGGCAAGCACCGGAAACCACCGGCTCAAATTAAGCACTGCTTGTTTGCGTCTGATTTAGCATTAATGACTTGGCATTAGTGTTTCACTTTTTGTATTAATTCAGAGATACCGGAACTAAAGAGAGAATTTTCCTAAGACATGGTTTTCCTAACCTCCCCAACTCTCCTACTAAATTCACATGTGGTCTACCCTGACTGCGCTGAATCGATAGCGTGGATTTCTCTAATGTATGGAACGATGAGGCAGTACCAGTGCAATAAGGACTAGGGGGGTTGATTACGATGTCTTCTGGAAAGCATTCCGACTAAATCCGTATTGGAATGCTTTCCGACCGACTCGGGTTCTGCGAGTCTGACCGACCAATTTTGTTGCTTCTGGACATCGTTCGGTTGGACTACCATTGACTTCAATGGGAGCCTGTGTTCCAACCGAGTACACAGACTTCCGTTGAAAAAAGGGGTGGGAGTGGAAAATGTGCCCCCTGTGGCAGGCTGTCCATGGTGCCTGCCACACCGTGCATGGTTGGAAACAGGATCCTATGGGTACGCCCACGGGCCCCATTTGGAAGGCCCTGGTTGAAGGGGGGCCGGCTATGTGTCCCCAAGGTCAGATTCTGACTGCCAATCCATGTCGGAACAACTGATTCGGAAATACTGTCAGAATCCTACACTCCTATTCGCTCGTTCAGAAACGCAGTCCATAGACCGCTATGGTTTGGCTCCGATTGACTCGGTTACTCCGAATGCTATTCAGAACCGAGTTGGACAGCCTGAACGGTTTCCTAACATCAAAATTGGTTGTTTGTTAATGTTTCTGAGTCCGTCGGAAACAGGGCTTCTGAATCAGATTTGACCGAATCGAATCCCGTTCGGAGCCTTTCCATAAGACATCGTAATCGACCCCTATGAGTAAAATGTATGCAAACTTTGCCTAGAGGGCCTGCCCTGTCTGCTTGATGCCATGTGTCTTTCTTTTTCTCCATACATTTGTAATGTTGGATGACTGGTAGTTGGCTGAGTAACAGAGGTTGCTCTTTTGATACTTATTGTAGGTTATGCTCCTAATAGCTGTCATGGCCATAAGGCTGCATCTTCATCTGTTGCACCAGTATTTTCAGGAACACTTGTTATAGATGGACCGATACCTTCCTGCTCTGATGGTACCTGTTCAATATGTGCCTGGTTCTCTGGCTAAATAGCTCTGTTAGGATATTCAGTAGCATGACGGTAATTTCTGTTTGTGTAATGATATAATATGTCTTTATGCAAACTAATAAGATATTTTCTTTAAAATTTAAGATAAACATTGTTTAAGTTGACATAAAAAAAGCATTTGTTTATAATGAAATGTCCAGCTTTATTTAAAATTTTTAAGATGATAATGTATGTATGCATTTCAATAGATGGTTGGCCTCATTCAGCAAGGACTATTATGCTAAATGTGTGTTGTCTTTTTTTTGCACCAAATATGATAATATACATTAATGCACAGTTTGGAAGGGTACTTGTTTTCAATTTCAAAAACATATAGAATATGTTTTCTTAGACTCGATGGATAAATGGCATGCCAGTCTCCACCTCTGGCTGCAAAGTTAAAACTATTAATTGCTTCATTGCTGAAAGTGATGGCTTGGTGTTGGGTCGCTCGTCTGTTGCTCCTGTTTCATGCATTTGGTTGCAATCCACTCCTTGGTCCTGGACCTCAGGTCAAACCAGTGTTTGCAGATTTCCTACACCCTCCTCTTTGAAACCCCTACAGCATTAATCTGGCTTTGCATCTGCTTCCATATTTGTTTTTGGTAGCCTCTATGGTGGTGAGTGGATTTTCAGCAATGCATTATTCAACCAGGATCCCTATTTCTGGTCGTTGTACTTTTTTTCCTTTTTTCTTCACTCATCTTCTTGTAGTCACAGTTTTGACTGTTTCTGACGTAAGCAGTGTTGGAGAAGTGTGCTCTCAAAGGGGCAGCAACACTGGTTCTTGATCACTTCCAGGATCTGTGACGTCATCACTCGCTGCTGCTATGTTCGAAATTTGTGCCTAAAGATTTGCAGTTTTAGTGTTTACAGAATTGCAAATTGGAAATGGGAATTAGTGGATAGCAAACATTAAGTAATCACTATTTAGCAGTGATAGGCCTTAGTACATACTAGATTACGATTCACAGATTGCGATTCGTTAATATGAGGGGGAAACTTCATCCCCCACCCCTCCCCAGAGTTACTGACACTAAGGCTACTGGCAATTTCAGGGAGCGGAGTTATCGTTTGATTATGAGTACCCACTGAAAAATGCCATGTGATAACACTACTAGGTTTAATTAAGGGTTTCTCTGTTATCGACTCCCTGGACCATCTTCCAATTTACAAATATATGCTTATTTTATTTTTATTTCTTGATTATTCAGTGAAAGTGTTAGACATGGGGTTTCTAGTTGGCCTAAGTATGCACCCTGCCTAAATAAGGACCACCACTCTAGACAGAGTAAGTCAACTACACAACCTAAATTAACCTGTGCTCACCCTCTGGTAGCTTGGCTCAGAACTGTCAGGCTTAATTTAAGAGGCAATGTGTAAAGTATTTGTGCAACACCTTGATTACAGTAGCAAAGTGAGAACACCACAAAAAGACTCCACACCAGAGTAGGAAAATAAAGTATCTTTATCTGATTTAGATATGACAAAACGACAAAACTCCAATAAGTACTGGTCAAGATATAAGCATTTAAAAGTTAGAATATTAGTGCAGTCTTAGAAGAGCCTATGCACTTCTAATTGAATATTTATGTTCCCTCTAGGGAATTCCTAATGCTCTCGATCCGTAGAGCGAAACACGTGCACTATCTTTCAAAAAATGATTAAGTGTTCACTACTGCAGCTGCGAGAAGCACATCATGGCCAACAGAGACCTCTCGGGTCCCTTTGTAAGTAAGCACGCTTCAGCGTGAGGACATGGGACTGGGGCCAGCTGCTGGCTGTCAGGGAACACCGAGTCCATCTCATAATCAAATAATGGAGTACCTTTACAGGTTGAAGCGAGGCTGGGGCACATCTGATGCAGTGCCGAGGTCTTGAACGGGCTCCCAATGCGGCGATGCATTGCAGTGAGTCCTATTATCTAGCTGGGAGCGGCTGAGGCAGTGATGGCATCGTCGCTGGCCTGGACGTCCTCAATACTTTGGTTCCGGTAGGGGTCTGGCTGCGGCGCTCGATTGCAACATGCTGGTTTGGAGACGAACTCCGCTCGCTGCAGACGCTGATTCCGTTGTCAGCACTCTGCCACCGCTAGTGGTTAGAGTGTGCTTTTGGATGCAATGAAACACAGGGGACCACTCTCCACTGTACATCAGTATGGGTGAGCATGGGGCAGAGTACAAGGAGCTCTGAGCTCCTTAGATGTTCCTTTTCAGGACAACTGCCCTCGAGAGTGTACAGTCAATCGAAACAGGGTTCAGCTGCCGGAATCATGGTTGGTAGACTCCCGTTCTGGCGTAGATGTTGGTAAAATCTTTTACGGCCCTGAGATTTCCTAAACTGAGGGCAAACCACCAAGCCCTTGGAGTTCCTGGGTAAAAGGTTGTAGAGGGTAGTTGCAATCCTGCCTCAATGCAATAGCTAGCAGGCAGCAGGCCTGCACAGCAGAGCAAGTTGCACAGTGTCAGTCTCTCCAGGCAACACAGTAATCAATAGGCAGCAGGTCAACACTGCAAAGCAAATAGCAAAGTGGCAGTCCCTCTTGGCAGAGCTGCTTCTCTTCATTGTAGAGACTCCTCAGGGCCTCAAAGTGAACTATTTTGGCGGTGTCAGGGGCCCAGTAGTTATACCCAAATTTGCCTTTTGAATTGGAGGAGACATCAAAGAGGCCTTTGAATCTCACAATTTCCATGCCGTTCCTTCCCTGGCTCCAAACACACTACCGGGGAGTATGCAGCTCTTTGTGTGGGGCCAGGCACAGCCCTATTCAGGTACAAGAGTCAGCTCCTCACTCTAGCTTGGTGAGACCCATCAGCCTGGTGATGGCGCATCGGGATATGGGGGGCACACCTCAGCTTCCTTTGTGTGTGACTGTCTTTATGGAATCCACAAAGCCCAACTGTCACCCAACCCAGGTGCGTATTCAGAGACAGGCAGAGGCACAGAACGGTAAAAGTAGGAACATGTCAACTTTCTAAAAGTGGCATTTTCAGACCTGTAATTTAAAAACCAACGTTACTAAAAGATGTGTTCTTAAATTGTGGATCCAGAGCCACCAACTCCAATTTCCTCAATGCTCCCAATGGAAAATTACATTTAAAAGATGGTTTCAGGCAGTCCCTATGTTAACCTATGGGAGAGATAGGCCTTGCAGTAGTGAAAAATGAATTAAGCAGTTTTTCACTACCATAATATGTAAAACTCAAAATCATATGTCCTACCTTTTAAATACACTGCACCCTGCCCTTGGGGTTGCCTAGGGCCTACCTTAGGAGTGACTTACATGTAATAAAAGGAAAGGTTTAGGCCTGGCATGTAGTTTAACTTGCCAGGTGGAAATGGCAGTTTAAAACTGCACACACAGGCTCTGCAACGGCAGGCCTGAGCCATGTTTAAAGGGCTACTGAGTGGGTGCCACAATCAGTGCTGCAGGACCAATATCAGCATTTAATTTACAGGCCCTAGGTATACATAATGCACTTTACTAGGGACTTACAAGTAAATCCAATATGCCAATTGTGGATAAGCTAATGTTAACATATTTGAGGTACCGAGCATTTGCACTTTAGCACTGGTTACGAGTGGTAAAGTGCAAAGAATCTGAAAGCCAACAAAAAAGAATTCAGCAACAAGGGGAGGAGGAAGGAAAAGTGTTAGAGGTGACGCCTCAGGAAGGGCTATTCCCAACAGAAAGTTATTCATAACAAAACTCTATCAACAGGTATCTTGGCATACAGAACAATACCATCAAGTTAAACACAAATATGGTGTTGTTAGTTTTCTTAGAGGGTGGGCCATGCTTTCTTCGAATATGGCATGCCTTTGTTTCTCAATTCCCTTTTCTAACTACCACCAGCTCGGTTCTGCATCTCCTCTCTTTACAGTCAGCAGATTTGCTCACTGTGAGTCTCACCTGCAAGAACAATGCTCTGTCTGTCCTGGGCCTCTCTATCTGTGATAAATGGTATGCTCTGAAGCACTTCACCCATTACCTTTCCTGGGCCCCAACCATTGATGAAGTTGAAAAAACAGGCAGGCTGTATTAATCATTTGCTGAAATCATTGACATTTTACAACTCCATTTGCAAATTCTATGAAATGAGGCAGTTGTTTAAAACGCCCAATAGAATCACAAAAGTCGTGTAATTGTCTCAATGGATCATCACCAAAGTACATAGATAGATAGATAGATAGATAGATAGATAGATAGATAGATAGATAGATAGATAGATGGATGGATGGATGGATGGATGGATGGATGGATGGATGGATAGATAGATAGATAGATAGATAGATAGATAGATAGATAGATAGATAGATAGATAGATAGATAGATAGATAGATAGATAGATAGATAGATAGATAGATAGATAGATAGATAGATAGATAGATAGATAATGACTAGTTAGTTTCCTTTTTGAGCTTTTTACAAATAAATTAATCACAGTTTGCCCTCCCCTCTCCCCTGCTGTGTTTTTAGAAGTGTTACAAATATAAAATTCTAATAAAGAGATCAACTAAACTGTGCTGAAGTACCTATATGTGTTGGAAAGGCTAGTAGTTTTGTTGGCACATGAAACCAATACATTTGATCATAAAGGAAAATATGTTGGTTTCTGCTTTCGCAGCTAAGGAAAATGCCTGGCAGCTGAAATTAGTAAAGAGACTTCCTGTTCTGATTGACATGGTGATCGTTACGGTCCCGATTCAAGAAGGTATTTGCGCACCTCAGTGATAACTTGGGGTACAAATACCCAGCGGTGGATCCTCCGCAATGGCGGAGGATTGTCGCCGCACTGGCTCAGAGCAAGCAACAGAAAAATAAAACAATATTTTATTATGGTTTTATCTATTACCTGCTGGCTAAGCCAGCGTGCTCAGGGAAGGGTGGGCCGGACCATATGAGGGGGAGGAGGAGTGGCAGGTGCACTTTTAAGTGCACATGTTAGTTTGGCCCGCCATCTTAATCCAGCCAAACTGACATGCGCCCTTACAGCACAGACGCCCTGTGCCTGAGCGAGCATTAATCTGGCCCAATCTGGCCAATCTCCATGTTGCTCTCATGCTTGAGAACAGCGCGGGTATTGGATGGGGAGTACGTGATGCTGTTCCAGGGACTGCTGGGATCAGGAACTGGAAGCAGAGGAGCGTGAGGCAGCTGGCAGCACTAGGTAAACCATTTTTTGTAATTATTATTAAACACCCTGTCACATGCTCCCGCCCCCCCCCCCCCCCCGCACCACTTCCACCTGCCTCACCCTCTTTAACTTTGTTGGCAGCCTCTGCAAATACCATCATTTACGAGTACAGACCTAACTCAGTGATTTGCAGAACATATATTTTGGATGTATGACATAATTTTCAATACTGTTAATTCTTCATATAAGTGCGCTTTTTATGCATTCATGGTAAAAACACCTCAAGAAGTAGGTGCACGCCCTCATGTATGTGTGTGTTTTCACAAAGCTCTTGGCAGGCGGTCCCATCTAGGGAATGGTTATAGACTTAATTTTAACATAGGCAGGAGTCAGTTATTCTGCTGGATGATGATGGGCAGTTTAAACAACAAAATTTGGTTGAAGTGTTTGATTTGGGAATCTTCAATGGGAAAACTATTTTCTCTCATCAAGACACAAATATACAATTATATAATTGAAAATGCACTTTTGTGATTTGTTGTGTTTGCAGAAATGTAGACTTATTATATTTGCTGTTTGAGGAAATATTTACAAATGTGAGTAGCCCAGAGAATTTGCAATAGTCAAATATTCCCTTGGGAATAATCATATGAATGGCCAGGTGGGAACCGTACCAATTGGGCCCTATGTGACTGCTGAGAGCGAGGGTGTATTTAAAGTCTATTTATTACTTGCTGTGAATTGAATAATATTAGTACTATTATTATCATTGATATTAATATTATAATTGTTTGTATCCCTTTTATTAATATTATAATTATAAATTATAATAATAACTGGGCAATAATAGTTATATTACTATTGTTATTGCACATATTATTGTTTTATTATTATTGTTGTCGTTTTTATTATTATTATCATCATTGTTGTGTTTAATAATTATAATAATCATCCTTGTTTTACTCATCACTTCATACAGTAGTAGTAGTTAGTCTGCTGTATCTAACTACTTTAAATAAAAGGTGTTAATATTAACCATTTTATGAAGAAGAATGGCAGCCTTATATTTTCGTGAAAAAAAGAGTGTGATAGTTTAACTGTACATGCTCTTATATATAGAGAATATGCACTTATGTAACTAAGGCTAATTGAGAAAAAAAGTAATTGCATCAGATGAAAACGTTTCACCCCCTCTACCCCTGACACTCAAAGATTCACACTACACTAGATCCCACCCTGCACTCCTTTCATCAGGTAATTGACCCTTCCAATCCATGCATGAACCCACACTTTGATTTCTTAGTCTGAAAAGGAGATGATGTAGCTGTCACTCTAACCTGTATAGCATCAGCACTTGATTGGTACTTTGTACATCACCCCCTGCACCCCATCTACAAAGATGCTCTGTTGCATTACTTACGGGCGGTGATGTGGAGAGGGGGAGGGGCAGGGTGGGGGGGGTAGTAATCTATGGATCATGAAGGATTACAGGTAAGTAAACATACAAATAAATAAAACTAATTTTGTTGCGTGCACTGCATACCCAAATGTGATGCAGTGCACGCAACGAAATTCGTTTTATTTATTTATATTTTTACTTACCTGTAATCCTCCGTGATCCATAGATTACAACCCCCCACCCTGCCCCTCCCCCTCCCCACGTCACCGCCCAGCAGCTACTCCCACCACCGACCGCTACTGTTTACCATGTGCAAATGTGGTCTGATCCCTTGCTGAATCAGGCAGTTATGAATTATATAATACATGGAAGCCTGCAAATAATGTATAAAACCTGTCCCTATGGTTCTTATTTCAGTCTAGCTGTGACATGACTACTCACTTAGGAATAGGAAAATGACTGAGATAATGCAGTGCAATAATTTATTTCTGCTGAGTTGCGACCAGTGAAAAGTTGCAGAGGAAAATTACAGTGCATTTGAAAACAGGCTTTTCAGCTCTCCCAGCTATATTATTTTAAAATGAACAGTCATTCACAGGAGACATTTCTGCCAGTGTGTTTTTTGAACTGCCAATGTTCGTTACACAAAAGCAGGAAATTATCTGCATTTGGCACAATCTGAAGTATAGCCATTTTTGAAAGTGAGTTACCTTAAACTGCTTAGGATAAATATTTGCAACAAATTGCCAGCTACATATTGGTAAGTTTCACACTACAGTTTTCACAGTTAATCTAGATATCCGCAAACCTTCTCTGCCTTTCAAACAGTCCGGTCGGTGGTGGGAGTAGCTGCCGGGCGGTGACTTGGGGAGGGGCAGGGTGGGGGGTAGTAATCTATGGATTACGGAGGATTACAGGTAAGTAAACATATAAATAAAAAAAACGAATTTCGTTGCGTGCACTGCCTCGCATTTGGGGCTGCAGTGCACGCAACGAAATTCGTTTTATTTATTTATATGTTTACTTACCTGTAAACCTCCGTAATCCATAGATTACTACCCCCCACCCTGCCCCTCCCCCTCCCCACGTCACCTCCCGGCAGCTACTCCCACCACCGACCGCTACTGCTTTCAAATCAACTTTGAATTCAGTAATCTTATAAGAGGGCTCATCCTTCAGCCTCATTTATCTATATGGTCATTTTCCTCCTATGTGACTTTTAAAATCCTTACAATATTGAGTATAGAGTATTTTATCGGACATATAATAATTGGGAGCCTGCAATACCTGTATAAAAGCCCTTCTCTAATTTCCCTATTACAGACGACTTGTGACTTACTTAGTCATCTGTAATAAAGAAATGATGTAGCGGTTCACCTGTAATAACTCTTACAGTTAAGGTCTGACACCACCATGCCTACTGCCAGCATCGAAATGGAAAGGCATGTCAATGGGCATAATCAAAACACCCTAACATAAGAAAATGAAACATGCACTTCTTTTTTCTGCTGAGATGCAGTGTTTTTCTTTGATCTGACTTGTGCCAAACCGATTCCAATATCTTTTTGCAAAATATATCTAATTGCTTTTTGCTGTGTTTAACTTTTCACTAGAGATTGAAATTGTATTCTTCATGTCTACAAATATCCTATCTCTTTCATAAGAAAGAGCACCACGCCAAGGGTATAAGTGTTTGTGGAAGAGCAATAGTGTGACCATGTATTACAAGGTATAAAGTACCCCGCACCGCACATTATAATGATTTTACAAGCCACCTTGGAGTTGCGTGACTTTGTAAAGGAAGTCTGCCTTCTGCCTCATTCCTCTATATAGTCACAGAACTCCTCAATGACATTCAATATCCTTATAATGTATAGCTGGGGGGTACTTAATCCCATATATCGTGAGTGATGCTAGCATTAATGGCACCAGTTCTGAGTTATGAGGACACCTTTATCTGTGAATTTCCTGATAATTTTAATAATTTCCCAAATGAGACATGTAAGGCAACTTAGGTAATAACTGCTGTTATGCAGATATTAAAAGAGATATTTAACATCACAATTAGCGTAATGCCTGATAGTTATTTGCCTAAATTAATCAAGTGTACTTTTAAGCAGAACTGCAAGGGTAGTTTGTTCATCTGATGAACTAGGCAGTCAGTAAAAGTGCTAAGGTAAATGGAGGGCAAAATTCTGGATCAAAAAGTCGAATTATACAAATTTGAAATAAAAAAAGATATTTACCGGCACTGGTTGTATGATTTCGCTAGGGTACCATTGCCATCAGTTATAGTAAGGCCTCCAATTTAGCATACAGAACTCTTTTCCCACTTTTACACACATCTGCTTACCCTATATGTTTCTCTGTGTCATATTAATGCAATTGAAAGAAAAAATAGCAGACTAATATTTCTGCTTTTGTTCTATGTGGACCACTATGGATGACTCAGAGGTGCTACCTTTTTTGGGAAATATTAAATACATAGACACAGACAAGTACAGTTTTCAAACTTTGTTTAAGTCAACTTACTTATACCAGAGTTGCATAAAGTAAATCCTGAATAGATAGGGAACTTTTCAAGATAGCCACATATGATACATTTGCAAAAAATTCAATGAAAAATTAACGCCTTAACATAGATCGAATATATCCTGGATATCTGATAGATTTTTTCCTCAGAGGTCTACATTGGACGTATGTGAATCACTCAAGTTACGCCTTATAAAAAAAAACACAAGAAAGCCAAAAAAACATCAAAACTAAATCAAATATGAAGACAATCTGGGTGTTTAATATTAAAACACTGTCTCAAAACTTCATTCAGATTCTTTGCAATTGTTTTAGAGCACATTTAGAAAATACATTATCACAATAAGAAGTTCATAGGGCACCCTTGGAATCACACATTACCTTCAACTGTAAAAACAATTAAACCATGCTTCCTTAGCAAGAATGAATCTGGTCTGAAAAATGCCGCAATTAAGGACTAAAGGGCTGATTACGATGCTGTAGGAAATGGCTCCGACCCTCCATCAGAGCTGTTCCTTTGGCATCGTAATCAGCAGTTTGGATTAGTTTCCGACCAACACATTTGGATGGAGTCAGTTGGAAATGAATCCAAACCGGATTTCCGAATGGCTTCCAACGGACTCAGAAGCCGTCTGCCATTCAGAAAACCTCCTGTAATCCCAAGGGCGGCTCTTTCCATTCGACAGCCTTTCTGTGCTGGCCTTTCCGACACTGAAAGGCTGTTGCAATTTGACTTTGGGGTCCCCAGCATGGCCTCCATGGGTGCAAGGGCTCTGGACAGTGCTCGAGGGTGCACCTATGATGCCCCCCTGTTGATCCCTGCACCCCGTGGCAGGCACCTTGTGGTTCCTGCCACGAGGTACAAGGAGGAACTGCACCTCTTCTCTTTACAATGAGAGTATGCATTCCGGTCGGAAAGCATGCTCCCCTAGTTTAGAATAGGACTGCGACCGAACAGTGTTCGGTTGCATCCTAATTGCTGGGTTGGGACCACCAACAGGAGGTCGGTCAATCCCAGTACCCAATCGATGTTGGACAGATTCAGGCCCGTCCAACATCGAAATCAGCCCTTATGTGTTGTTAGTTTTCCTGTTTGTGCCTACAATAGCCTGGTGGGTGCCTGGTTTGTGCCTACATTAGCATCTTTGGATGCAAATGTAATGCATGACTCCAAGTGTCCCTGTGTATCATTGGAGTACCACCTTTTATGCTTTTTGCGACATTTGACCTAGGTGCGTTCATTGGTCCATAGGATGTCATGGATGTTTCGAACATTTCTGATTGATATTCTGGGGTGCACAACCGCTTTCCTTGAATAAATCAGTCACAGTTCATATTCAGAATGTGCACATAAGATAAATTTACATACATGTTTGTGGGAATTTCCAAGGCAAACCACGCCTTGGAACGCCTAGATCTCCACCCTTGAAAAACTATTCATGCCTTTAAGTAGTCCCTTTGTGAATTCCTGCCAGGCATAAACATGGTGAATTCAGTCATGAACGTATGTTTACTATCAAATTTACATTTGCTTAGAGGTCCCTGAGTCTTTTTATTATGGTCATTGCTGGAAGTCTGTAAAGAAGCACTTGTTCTTTTTCTCTCTTTGAGACAATTTTTGTTCTCCTCATCAAAGTTTCTGCACCCAAATTTAATGGGAGTTTCCGGTGTTGAAATGCAACTGGTAAAACAATCACCCATCAAGTGCAGAGGATCACACCAGGCCCCACAAACCCTCTACCACAGCACCCATGAACAAGAAACACTGCCCCACAAGCACTTGAGCCTGCACTGCCCACCCGCACCCTTTCGACTGGCTGCAGAATAACTAGCTCTGATTACCACATTTGCCACCTGCTTGGAGCCAATATGAACACCATGTTATTATCATTTTATTTTTCCGTCCTGGCGTTAGGTGCAGAGTGAAGTGGGACTGGGCTGTCCACACAGCAGACGGAGGAGTGGTGAGCCCGTTCTAAGTGTGCATGACTTTTTGGCCAGCCATCTTGGGCTGAGTACCGAACCATGGTGCTCAGACCAACCACAACATTGCTGACATGCTGGTGACAGCAGCTTCGTGATTGGCTAGGGGACTCTGGAAGTCTGTGGGCTTTCTGTTTCCTGCATTGAATGTTAGACGTTGGAGAGGAGGCGACTTCCAGGTAAGTGATTTCACCTTTTTTTTTTACCCTCCCTGCCTCATCACTTCTGACCATAGCAGCCGCTGACAGATAGTTCCCAGAATGAGGGGAAACCTGCAGTTTTGGCCTGGTAGTTCTCGGTCCACAAAATTATTTTCCATTCCCGGGAATAAATATCATAATTACCAGAAACGAGAGGGGAGGTAATTGCAAGAATTAATAATTCTTACTCTTGTATCTGCCTGTGCATTTTATGGGATCCCCTTAATTGCACCATATAATTGTGGAGTTGGAAGGTACCACAAAGTTTGTCTTGCAAAGCCACTGGTTCAGTGCAGAAACCACAATGTATACTAAGACTCAGATTGCAACCTCGAGGGCATTATTGTGGAAAAGTTACTCCAGAGGCTGAGAGCAAAAACATGCTTCATTCCTCTTTAGACTCTTGCAGATGTGTTTTACTGTGCCATTAATGTGAATATTAACATATAGGACCTGATATCATTAGATTACTCAGAAAAGGCACCGCCCAAGAAAAGACTGCACGTGGAGTCATTTATTAGAAGGTAATTAAAGAGCTGTATTTAGTAATACTTCACCGAATAAATTTGGGAGTTTTTATAGGCGACCTGCCAAGCTACTTCTTTAACATGTGCTAATAAAGCAATAAACACCCACCCTCAAGAGGCCCTGCCTATGTAATTATATTTAGCTACTTAGATAAGATGCTATCTATAGCGATACAAATAGGCGTTTTAGACATTAGGGCTATGATTATTATGAGTGAAGCATAAACTTCTCCCCTGATCACCCATAACATAAAATGTGTATTTGTAAAGCGCACTTATCACCCAAGGCGCTGAATCGCAGATGTTTATGGTTACCCAACTCAATGGTACTCAGTCAGTCAGTCAGTTAGTCAAAATACTTTATTCGGTTTATGTTAAAACCATCAAAGCATACTAAACATTTTATACCAAAAAATTATAAAACCATAAATTACATTAAAAATATTAGCAGTATACAAAGAATTTTAAATACACAATACATATAATCAGTTCGTTTTTGGTAAGTTACTTAAAAACCACATTTCAAGGCTGAGGCATCCATACGTTCAATTAATTCAGAGTGGTGCATTGGGTTATACATAGCTTTTATTTCTCTTGATTCTAACAGCTGCAGTAAGGAAACTAGCAACATTAAACATTTCCCACACATTTGATAATAACTGCAAATAAAGAAGAGCTGGCTTGACTTGCAAGAAGCCTTTGTTAGCTAGAATTGGGAGGATAAAATGCTTCCGAATTAGAAGAAAGTGCTCACAGAAGAAAATAAAATGCGTTGTCTCCTGTACAGAGAAATCATCACATGAACATGCCCCCAGATCTTCCACCCTCTTCCAACCTGGTGCCTCTGCAAGGAGGAAATGAAATTGGTGCAACCTGAATCTAACCAGTAGGAATCGATGATTGGGGTTTGTGACGATATTCAAATATGGTTCAATAGTCAGGTAGTCTTCCACAATTGGTGAGCCCTTACCGTCAGCTTTGCCAACTCCCTTTCTTCTCTAGCCATGGCAGCCATTAATAAATATGAATCCTTTACCCATTTGACGTCCCCCTTCAACAGCTTTCCAGGTGAGTTGGATATCTCGGGTCGGCCCAATTTTACTGTCAAATTATAAACATATCTGAGTAGGGGATACGATTCCCATGGTCGAGAGCTAAGCAGTCTCTTAGGATTTCCTGATTTAGGCCTAGTTCCGGGTTTAACCAAGTCAAGATCCATTTTAAAAGGGGTGCCATGGCTATTGAGTCCTCCACAAAACCAGCTCCACACTCCTGATGAACAATATAGCCAGCTGTGGATTGTGGGACAGATAAAATATTTCAAAAAACTTATCTTCAACAACCTGAATTGCCTTCACATTCCTAATTCCCCAAATATCTACACCGTACATTGCGAGGGAGACGCATTTCACTCCGTATATTTTCAAAAGGGCTTGCATTGGTCTAGCCCCCAATTTACGTGCAAAGCCCAAAACAGCAGACGTCGATCTGCCCAGGACATTTCTTTTCGCTAGAATTTGTGGTGTCCAAGATCCTTGGTCGTTGAATATATTACCTAAATACGGGAAAGTTGAAACCCTAGACAACACGTTCCCCTCGCAATGAAAGGTTTTAGCCCTTTTGGTTTTACAAACAGTTATGATTATGTGGGACTTGGAAAAGTTGACACTAAGGTCTAGGGATTTTATAAGGCCGCAAAGGAATTTAAAAGAAGTTGTAACCTCACCGCAGTTCATGCTAAAAGGGCGGCATCATCCGCGTAAAGGAGTGCCGGGATCAGGCGTTTCCCAACACGCGGAATATTTTTACACACTTCGCATAAAACAGAGTCCAAATTGTTCATATAAAGGGTAAAAAGGGGGCCAAAAATCACCCCTGCCTAACACCATTGGCAATACGTATTCCTCCAGTACAATTGCCCATCTGGTCATATCTCACGGTGGCAGATAAATCCCTGTGCAGGTCTGCAAGGAAATAAACAATATTTTTATCAACTCCTAATTTCTGAAGCATAGCCCATAATTTGGACCTATTCACTCGGTCAAAGGCCGAGGAAAGGTCCATAAATGCCAGAAAGAGTGCACCCTTCTTGGCAACTGTATATTTCCCAAACAGTAGGTGTAAATTGAGGCATTAATCTGACGTGCCCCTACCCTTCCTAAATCCATATTGCAGATCTGAAAGGGTTTTCGTTTCCACAAGCCATCCCGTGAGTTGACCAAGCACCACCCTTCCAAGCACCTCAATGGTACTCATTTTATCGACCTCAGATGGATGAATGGCTGAGTGGACCCCCAGATTCTAACCTGTGACCATGAGGTCAAACACAGTCCCCTGCAGTGGATGCATTAGTCCACTAAGCCACCAGACCCAGCTCGCTAGATAGCTCAGCGAGCTAAACACTTGCTGTTGAGATTTGTGTTTGGTATGAAGGTCAAAGGTATGTAACTCCAGACACTGTTGACTTAGCCCTTCATCATTTTGAGAACGGTAGAATGAGCATTAATTTCCACTGGGTAATTATAATTGTATAGAAAAATGTTCACTGTAAAGTGCTACGGATTAAAGTGCGATATTCATATCAGATTACGAGCCTTATTGTTCGGGCACCAAGCAGACTCCCTTCATGTAAGCAGGGTTTTATTTGAGCTAAGCTTGGGCAGAGACGTTTTAAAACATGGGCAAAGTGGGAAACTGCCCAGAGCCCCCGTGTGAACTGTCTCTCTAGCACACTTCCTTGTATTTCTGTGTTATAACCTTTAACATATTAATTAATATTGTTAGGCATCAAAGGGCATGAATTAACAAGAAAATGGGTGATAAAATCAAAGTTGTTTCAAACACGCTCCCCCAAATATTTCTTGCTGGGACCAGTAAAAAATTTAAAATGCCACTAAGCCTGGTAGTTTATAGAGCTAAAGGTCATTCTTTGTTATTTCTCTTCTATGTCAGGAGTCATCGGCTCGGCCCACCCTTCCTTAAACTCTTTTCTATACAACTAAATGCGGCAAAAGCCAGAGATCCGTGGAGGTCGAAATGTAAAAGCCATTTTAACTGTGATTCCTTTGTTCATGCCTTATCTAAAGAAACTTACACAGTTATAATACCTTGTAGTACGGATGACAAGTGATACAAACTTTCCCAAACAACTACCGCTTCTAAATGCTATAAACCTCCTTCCAAAGCAGAATGCACCTTCTTCAGCCAACTTATAACTTTTACTCAATACTGGCATCAAAATGAAAATCCTAAGAGACTCACCAGACACGAAAGTGACCTGATTCCCAGATCAGATCCATGTCCAGCTCATCTGTCAGTCATATCTCTATCTCATCTCATCAATTTCACCCCATCATACTGCAAATAAAGCAAGAAATACTAACAGCTTCAAACCCTACTAGGCCAAAACACTCAAACCACCTGAAAGAGCTAGACAGGCCTTTTATTTCACTGTGCATTTCCTTGTGGACTTGGGGCAGACTTACAAGGACTGGCGCATCCCTGCATATTAGCCCTCACAAGATGCGTCACATTGTAAATATGTCACATAGTGGCGCATTGTTTACGACCCTGCTGCGTCACAGAAGTGACGCGATGGTGTTGTAAAGATGTCACAAGAGGCTTGTAAATCTGCCCCTGGATGTCTTGGAGTTCGGTTTTGAAAGCCCAAGGCTGCTCCTAGTACCCCTGTAGCTTTACCCAGCTCTCTGAGGTTACTTGCAACAGGCACGGGGAGGCCTCATGATAGACAGAAAGAGAGGGAGGGAGGCGGGAGATACAGAGAAAGTGATCAGAGGGGAGAAGGGAGAGAAGGGGGAGAGAGAGAGAGAGAGAGTGAGAGAGAGAATGGATGGATGGATGGAAAGTGAGAGATTGTGCGAGGAGACAAAGGGAAAGGGCCTGGTTTGAGAATTTTTACCAGGGCTGATGTTGGTTCTCCAGTGCCCTCCACCTGTAGCTGGTCAAAACAACCTGGGTTGAACTGCACAGAGTACATACAATGCAGTTGAGTGACACAATTTTCTACCACATGCCAAAAGCAAAAACAACTGACCAATAAATACATTGCATTTTTACACATCAGTGCAAAGGTGTGCTGTACATGTTAATGCAACATTTGCAGGGGCACCTGTGCAGTCTATGTAATCTGGAAATGTTGGTAGAAATGTGCATCATCACAGTTACAAACTGAGCAGTTTAGGCATAAATGTCTCCACTTCTCTCGACAAGGCATAGCATGAAAAGAGATAGAAACTTCACAATCCAAGACCTCTATCCAGTGAACGTGCTTCAGTTGAACATCAGCACAAAGACCGACAAACCAAAAATATCGCAATTTTAGATCTTGAACACAGACAGCCTTATCTGCCTTTTAGGGACCTACTGTTTAAAATACATTGCAAATACTTAGGGGGTCATTAGTATAGAGGGCGAATCGCCACCACCTGTATGGCAGTGGTGATCTGCCGGCCATTTCCCACCGCCCGCCTACCATTTCCCACCGCCATATTACGATGGTGGGGGGACCCCGGCGGACGGAATGACCGTCCGCTGGTTTTTTGCTGGTTGGACAGGTGACCGGGTGGAAAAGGGCTCCAATATGGTGGCTGTGTCTGCAAGACACCACCATCCATATTAGGATGAATGCAGAGATGTGCGTTTCCATGGCGGCGTTGCTGCCATGGAAAGGCATGCGGTTCCTGCCTTAGGGGTCCTGTTGCAGGCCCCCAGGATGTTTGGGGGGTGAGGGGTGCACTCGGGGGGTACCTATGGTATTCCCTACATTGGCATGGACAAGGTAGCAGGCACAGCTCGGTTCTCTCACTCAATCCTTTCCCACCCAGTCTCATGATCCATCACTGTCCATCTAAACCCAGTGTCCGCTTGCATCCTCCCTCCCTTCCTGGTGTCTGCATGCGGCTGCTGAGTTATCAGAGGGTGACCATCTTCATTTTTTTAATTATTCAGCAGTGGCTGGAGTGTGTGCTTGCACACCCATGTGGAGCGGGCATTTTTGAATGCTTTTGTTCCACTTAAACAAATCTCATTCAAGGACGGTAGTCACAGATGAATTCATAGTCAAGGCAGCAATCTTTGAATGTGGATTCTTAAAATAAAATCCATTCATAAATGCATTCAAAGACATCCACCACCAATGTAACTAGCATTAGCAAAGCCAAAAGGTCGGAGCCATGAAACCTATTGGCTTTGGTGACACTTTTTGTATTATCCCAGACGGCCGCCATGAATGCTGTGTTCAGAAGTCCAGAAATTCAATAGTAGAAAATTCCACCATTGCCTTTCAGTCCACACATGCTAATCCTTAATGAACATTAAACTATTGATTAAACATAAATATTAAAACAAAATAATAATAGATCTCCCATAATATCCTTTCTCTTCCCAATAAAAAATTATCAATTTGGATACATGGTTGCATGATACTATGTAGAGGTCAAACATATTAATCAACAATAATACCACATCCACTGTATAGCAAGATAAGTATAAACTTATCTTTTTTACCTCTACCTAAGCTTCAGTTAAGAGGTGAGTGTGTAATTATGATTGTTTCTTCACCTATACTTACCTTGCAACATAGTGGTTAGGTTGGTGTAGTGGATGCAAAATTATTGTCATGAGATATAAGACGTGATATAGTGGGTGTAAATTGGCAGCAAGGGTATTTTTTAACCCACCAGCAATCTCAGGCAGGGTGGTTGTAAGAAATTGAGTTATTGGATAAGGGTGTGGAAGCCCCACTCAGGCAACAACCACAGTCCTTGTCAGGTGAACCACAAAAGTCACTAAATTAGCCTATGCTTAACCCTCTGGTAACATGGCACAAATGCACTCAAGCTTAAATTGTAGGCAATGTGTAAAGTATTTATCCAGGTGAAAACAAAAATCCTAAACTAATTTTGAAAAACAGAGTAAATTGTAATAAATAAAATAACACCAAAATGAATTACATCCAATGCGTAGAACCAGAGTTAGACATTTTTGAGGTTTTTAGTGAAATCTAGAGCTTAAAAGATCAAAGCATCAACCACGGGTATCTGGTCGCGCAAGACTGTGTCAAAGTCAAAAGTTAAATCCCAACCCAATGAAGCATGGATCTGATACTAGAGGTGGATTGGTCCAGTTCTCGTCTTTCCTTCGCATCTAGGAGAAATTTCAAGGAACATTTAGTGGGGAAGGTAGAGCCTCAACAGGGCAAGTTAGCAGGCTGTGGCTGAGAGGAGGTCGTCAAAGACGGGGATGCCCTGGATGAAGTCTTGGTGAAGCAGTTGATGATGGCGGGAAAAGGTCCTTTCAAGAAGAGCTACATTTTGAGGCCAAGGAGGTCATCATCATTGATGGGTTGGTAGTCATCGTTGAGCAGGAGGAATAATTCTACTGTCAAACGCAGATGTTTTTCTGGAGCTCGGATTCACCCAATGGGACAAGGCTGCAGACTATAGCTGAAGACGGCTCCACAAGGCAGGATACCGCTGATGGAAGGTCCTGCAGAAGAGGATTTGCTGCTGCAGAGAAGAAAGTAGCAGAAGCTACAGCGAAGTCAATCCCACAGGTGATGCACCTTTGACGGATTGGCTTGCAGGTAGATCCCAGTCTCCTGTCAGTTCTCGGAGCACTTTTTGGGTGAAAATGTTTCTAAGTCACAGATTTTGAATTCTGTTTGAAGGAGTACCCTCCAACACCACTTCCATGGGTCAAGGACCTGAGGGGGTACTTCCTGAGGGTTAGGACTCACTCCATTAGAGACCCACAGCAGGGTTCAGTGCCTCAGGAGCTTGTTATGTCCCTGTAGATCACAGAGGAGGCCAGTCAACTACCCCTTGGAGTCACTGTGGTGGTCCTGGGTTCAAGAAGCAGAACCAGTCCTTCTTCTTCAGTTATCCGGACAGCAAGGCAGTCCTTAGAGCAGCAGGGCAGCAGGACAGTCCTTCTGGCGGCAAAGCCACAGGGCAGTCATTCTTCTGAATCTTCTCCACATGTCCAGGAGTGTACTGAAGAGTGGTTCCGATGGTCCAATAGGTATACCTGGTGCCAGCCTTTGCCATATCTGGTTCTGGAAAGTTCTTCCCTTCTTCTGTCCAGGCTCTAAACTGTCTGGGGTGACAAATAGGCTGGTGCCAGGTTCCTTTGTGTATACTATAGGCAAGCTTTTTGAAGTGTAAGTGCAACAGGGCATAGCTCCATCCTGCCCACAACAGGTCTCCTTTGTGCCACTGTCTGGGAGGAATAGACACACCTGAACAGCAATGCCATGTGACCCAAGACCTTGACAGAAGGCACAAATGCTCTCAAAAGAAAATGTCAACTTTCTAAAAAGTAACACTTTCTAAATTGCGACTTGATATCTGACTTTGCCATTTAAGAGAATTTTAAATTACAATCAATTTGAGTCTAAGCAACATATCGCTAACTGCTCCTAATCCAAAGTGAGCACTTATTAAATTTGATAAAGTAACTCTGTCTTGGAGAAAGAGAGAGATAAGTCTTACAGTAGTGAAAAAACCTTTAGGAGATTTTCACTACCAGGATGTTAGAAAACGGGCTGTTGGTTGACTTGTCTATGAGCCTTGGCCAATCAGTAATCACAATATGAGTCACGGTAAGAGGCAGGCAAACCCTACATTAACCTGTGCTCACCCTCTAGTAGCTTGGCACAGAGCAGTCAGCCTAAACTTAGAGGCAATGTATAAGGAACACTTCAAACAGTGAAAACACCACACAAAAAGATCCCACACCAGGGTTAGAAAAAGGAGCAGACTTTAACAAATAAAACAAGACCAAAGCAACAAAAATCCAAATAATAGACTTGGAGATATCTAATATTATTTTTTATAATGAAAAATAGCACCAAAAAACACAAAGTACTACTGAGGGATAGCTGATCATGCCGGTATGGGACAAAGTCACAAGTTTAAGCCAACCATGATGGAGCGAGAGCCAGGTACAGGGACTCAGGTAAGCCAGCTGAATAAAATACCTTAAATCCTGGTTGTGGAGCGTTGCATGGATTCTCGTCTAAGATGTGTCGTGCAGCAGAAGTGATGCATTGGTTCCAACGTGCGGTTTGAGTTCCTGCTGCGTCAACGATCTTTCTGACGGGGCTTGCAATGCAAAGTCCGGTGTTCAGGATGCGAGGCGCAGCAACGGCAATGCATTGATTTCGATGAGCTTGGAAGCTACGAAGCGGAATTTTGTCGTCGTTGTCGAGGCTGCCATCCATGAGGGATGGTAGGAGTTTGGACTAGGAAAAGCCTTATGCAGCGGTGGTTCCGAAGGCGATGGGTCGGTCCCAAATGCGGCGGTGATACTAGTTTTTTGCGAAGGGTCCATTCAATGCAACAGCGGTGATCCTTTGGTTCTGCTTGGGGATGTGTCGCTCAGCTGAGGAGATGTGTTGGTTTTTCTTGGGAATGCACCTCTCAGCAGCGAAGCATTGGTTCTGCTGGTAAGCACTTTAGGCCCACTTTCAAGGTTTAGGATTGGGGTGGCACACTTGGCAGGGTCAACTCACAGATGGCATAGTCTGGGTGCAGGGGTTGGACGCTTGTTATGTCCCTAGGCTTCAAATGACAAGGCCAGCCAAGTAGCCCTTTGAGTCACTATGGTTTCTGGGATCAATTGAGGCAGATTATGTCCTTCTCAACCGCCAGGAGGTCAACAGTCCAGCAGGGCAACACAACAAAGTAGGAGTCCAGCAAAGCAGCAGTCCAGCGAGTGTCAGTCTTTCAGCAGCACATCAATCCTCCTTCCTGCAGAGTATCCACAGGACCAAAAGTGTACTGTCTGTGTGGTGTCTGAGATCAAGTACTTATACCCAATGGAGTCTTTTAAGTGGGGGAGACTTCAAAGACATGCATTTGAAGTGCACAAATGTTCTGTCCTATCAGCCCTGGCTCCAGGCTAACTACAGGGGGTTGGAAGCCCTTGGTGTGGGGACAAGATACACCCTATTAAGGTGTAACTTAGGCTGGGTCCAGTTCCTCCCTCCCATCCTGTCGGGATAGCCCACTCAGTTACTCCCAATATGTGCGGCTATCTAGGTGGAAAACTCAAAGCCCAATTGCCAACTACACCCAGTCATGTGATCGAGACAGGCTGCAGGCACCAAATGGCTAAAGCAAAAGATGCTAACTCTATTGTTTACTTATAAGTAGAATAAATATGCCAATTGGTGATGAGCCATTATTTCCATGTTTAGGGGAGAGTGCACAAGCACTTTAGCAATGGTTAGCTGTGGTAAAGTGAGCCGGGTCATAATACCAGCATAAACGAGGTCAGAAAAGTGGAGGAGGAAGGCTAAAGGTTGGGGGCGGGGGGGAGACTGCACTAAAGCTGTCAGGTCTAACACAGAATGGAAAAAAATGTAATACCTCCCATGTCCTTCTTATTAAATTCCATACATCTTGCCCTATGGGCTTATAGGACTACCCTAAGGGTGACTTATATGTATTAAAAAGGAAGTTTTAGACCTGGAAAAAGTTTAATTTCTGTCAGGTTGGAATGACAGTTTAAAATGTCATACACAGGCTGCAATGACCGGTCTGGGACATGTTTTAAAGTGCTGCTTGAGTGGATGACACAATGAGAGCTGCTGCCCACTAGTAACATTTAATTTACAGGGCATGGGTACATATAGAGCCCTATAGTAGGGACAGGTAATTTAAATGATGCCAATAATGTGTAGGACAATTTTAATATGTTGTTTGATGTGCAGGAATGCCCCTGGTTTTACCATTATCTCCTGTGCATTCATTTACATAAGTATGGGGCAACGTTCAAGCTTTAGAATTCACAGTGATGCAAGATGTCCGCCGTGGACAACGTTGCCGCGCGCTTGAGATCTTGGGACCGCGTGATGTATGTGGTCGCTTGCACGGCACACAAGGTGCGCGCCATTTTTTTTTTTTTGCAATTGCACTCTCTCAGGCGCATACCTTTGGGGACAGATTTACAATAACTGGCGCATCCCTGCCAATTAGCAGGGATGAGCCAATTATTTTGTGTGACTCCAAAATCCTCTTGTGCCACCATGGATGCGCTGCATTTACAATGTGGTTTGTAAAAAAACGGAGTCTGGTCCTGGGACAAGAGGGCAGCTGGACCTAGTATAAACGTGCAAAAAAGGGGGAGTTGCTGACCCTCACAATGATTTATTTTCTCAAAATTTTTTGAGAACACAAACAAAGGTAAATCATCTGTTTGTAAGGGTAACTTTATTTCGACCCTCTTGAAATTTTTCAATAATTTTTATATATATTTTCCATGGGTGAGAAAAACACTTTACAAAAACATTTACACATATTTACAACTATTATACAACTAACATATATACAAATAAGCAAACATTTTTACACAAACTTCTTTTACAAAAAACTGTAGCGATTATGTATCCACAAATAATTACTCTTTGCGAAATTTCAAACCACTATAGTACCCACCAGCAAAAATTTGGTAACGCTTACTAGGAGCGCACAGCAAAGTACAGGTAAATATTCAATGACAGAAATGAAAGTAGGTTCGGTGCTCAGGAGGAGATTAGAGATCGGTTACCACAACCTCTGAAGGAACCATTGGTCAACAATTAGGTGATCCTCCGAGCACTCTGTAAATAAATGTCTTAGTCTTATACAGTCTTCAATCTCCAAAATAGTGTCTTTATCAATGTAGTCTTCAATCACCAGTAATGATCCGAACTTCAATCCAAATAAAGATCAATGTCTTAGAAATCAGTTTATTCAAAAGCGCAGCCAACACGTGTTTCGTCAGTCAGTAAGACAATGACTTCTTCAGGGCAATAGATAAGTGTGTTCTCAAGTATTATGGTCAATAAATTGTCGCTAGTCAATAATTCATCAGCATCAATAACAATCCAAGTCAATTTCGAGAAATTACAAGTGAATCCACATCAATGCTTGATTGTCTTATTCAAAACCAACATCTGAATCAGTTAACTTTCATTGGATCCAGGTACAAAGTAAATTATAATTGTATATCCTCAAGCGAGAGTGGAGCGTATGCACACCTAATGTAGAGTGTGAGACGTGAAGACTCTCCACTGTATTCAAATTTTCCTTATCCAAATCTCTGTTAATTACGAGTGCGTATCAAGTAGTAATCACTAGTCGCGTGTTCCGTGGCGTTCAGATGCGGAGTGTTCACTGTGATGTAGGAGCCCCACATGGCCGGTTGGCCACCAATGAGTTCGCATTTCCTGGTCTGACTATGCAAGAGTCAGGTGAGTGGTAGCGAGGTTCCAACTAATGTTAAGAATACCGTAGCGTTTTCGCCGCGAACTAAGTATTTCCTTATCTTGATTTCAGCGCGACTGTAAAAAGCCTAAACGAACGTCGCGGTGGAGCTTAAATCTTTTCCCCCGCGGTTGATTAAATCTTTCCAGTGTGAAAGATAAGGAGAAACGGCAATGTGACCGGCGATCTCCGTTCCATCTTGAAATACCAACAGGTATGTTCTCCCCCCCCTCGTCAAAAATCGATGTGTGCATGTTGTAAAGTTGAGAAATAACCTCCACTAAGCACAATCAATGATTGTGCCTTGCAGATACTACAGGAATTGTACCACGAGCATACTGATTACAGAGTGAATTTATTTACAGCCTTAACGCCTCAACGGACTAAGGTAGGGAGTCTGCGGTCTTTCTGTCACAGAGCCAGTCACACTGTGCTGCTTCTGGTGGTCTAGTAAGCATGCCAATTTTTTCACACAACAGGTTTCTGTTACACTGAAATATCGTGGCTTACAGCCCCTTGAGAATAATTGGACCGCGAGACCGCGCCGCCCATTTATGAAGGTAACTAGTCCAGCGACTTTCAGCACTTATAGGGGGCTTTGAATGCATTAGCTTTCAGTCATTGAAACGAACTTCCTTTATATTTCTATTCATATAGATCATCTACATTGAAAGAGCCCTGAGGAGAATCTGCGATTTTTTACAGATTCGAAACGCGTCGGCAAACGGCAAACAGGCATCATAAATCACTAGCCATTGCATTGATTATTCATTATCTTTGAGTTAATTTTTTTTTAAACAAAGAGAAATTGAATTCCTGTTGCCATTTTCTTCACCTTGTGGGTACTATAGTGGTTTGAAATTTCGCAAAGAGTAATTATTTGTGGATACATAATCGCTACAGTTTTTTGTAAAAGAAGTTTGTGTAAAAATGTTTGCTTATTTGTATATATGTTAGTTGTATAATAGTTGTAAATATGTGTAAATGTTTTTGTAAAGTGTTTTTCTCACCCATGGAAAATATATATAAAAATTAATGAAAAATTTCAAGAGGGTCGAAATAAAGTTACCCTTACAAACAGATGACTTACCTTTGTTTGTGTTCTCAAACATTTTTGAGAAAATAAATCATTGTGAGGGTCAGCAACTCCCCCTTTTTTGCATGCATTTACAATGTGGTGCACCATGGCGCAAGGATATACAGATGCGTGATGCATCTGTCGGCGTACGGGTGACGCAGTGCTGGAGATGTGTCACAAGCGCAACGCAACTCCAGCACTGCTCAGGGGTGCACTATACCTAATATGCTGCCCCACTCTTTACACCTGCTTCAAGCAGGCGTAAGGGTTTGTCGCAGGGGGGGTTTAAAATTGACTATGTGGAAATCTCATCACTTTTACTGGGCTTCCTTGCGACGGAACGCCCACCCTGCATACATTATACCTGAGGCAGGTATAATGTAGCGTAGGGTTTTACAACGTGACGCATCTAACTAGATGCGTCATGTTGTAAATATGTCACATAGTGGCACATTGTTTACGCCGCCGCTGCATCACAAAAGTGATGCAACGGCGGCGTAAAAGTGTTGCACGGGGCTTGTAAATCTGCCCCGTAATTCAGAACTTTTTCCGATATAGGGCCTCAGTTGATGATAGCACAACTGGGCAACATGAAAAGGCAGCCTGTGCTTTTTGCTTCTGAGCTGTGCTGTCTGATGTTCATGCATGAACTCGAAGGGAAAAAAACAAAGGAAATAACAAGTGGAAAGCAGAAGATGGCAATCCTTTGAAGGCTCGAGCCAGGCTTGAGACTGAAGTCTGGTCCTTTTGTAACCTCGGGTTTATAACGAGCCAAACTTTTGTGTGCCTGCCTTTCTGCCTGGCAGCCACAATCCCACTTTCCCTCCCACGCCTAATCTGGTATTGTGGTGAGAGATTATTGTGGAACTGCGATACAGATTCCAGTCTCAGCATAGGCTCAATATCCTGTGATTGTGGACAAATCACTTAATCTCCCATGCCCATAAACAATGTATGTGACCGTGTGTAATGTTGCTGGTGCGCATGTAAAGGGCTTGGGCATCCTCGGACATCGGGACAATTTCAAGCTGCATTTAAAAACTGCAGAAAAATTAACTAAAATGTAAAAACAAAGCCTTAACACAGGGAAAGACCAATAGACAGGCATTTCCCCCTGATTTGTGCAAAGTGAAACCAGAAAATCAGGCTAAATCACGGTTTCCCTACTTAAATTGTGTGATCTTATGCAAATATTCTATTTCACCAAAACTCTTTTTTCTTCATTATCACGCCTGAAAGTACTTGCAAATATGTGAGTTCAGACTATCAGTTGTACAAAATTATCACTTTTAATAAGTACTTCTCGGTGTAGTGCTATTATGTGTCTTATTAATCTTAAATCTTCCACGTGTTATAGAAATACACTTTTTTGTAGTTTGAAGAGAATTTATCATATTTTTTCTTGAGTTTTGTTGTATTATTTACATAGCAAATATTTTCAGGGATGAGCTCGTGCTTGGGCTCTAAGATTCGAGCCAGACCGTTGCCCACCTCTATTGGGAAGTGGGAGTGGGGCTCAAGGTGTAACCCAGTGCATCAGCAGTTACAAAACAAAAAGCCATTCAAGAATGAGGAAAGTACAAAAAGTAAAGGGAAACAGGACCTATACTAAGTAGAAAAAACTACAGAGAACCTAATTTCAAGATTAATGTTATTTACATCTTAAAAATATATAAAAGTTATTTTTTTACAAGAAGACACTCTATGAACTCGTTTATTTTAAGTGCTGCTCCTCTAGAAAATTGAAACAGTAGGTAGATTAAATAAATTCTCCCAATTTGTAGTCCATTCATTTTTTCCTATGAAATTACGTATAATTGTTATTAACTACCAGAAGTGCTGCAAAATAGACTTACTTAGAATATCCGTGTTCCTTTTCAGATCCAACATTCATTGATTTTTTTTAGTTACCCTTTGAAATTACTATAACTTTAAATATGCTACAATACAAGAATTGTCAGCAATCGAGGAAAAATTCTATTTTGCCACTGAAAACCTTTTAATACACAGAAAATGGGTGTGTGTGTTTTTTGGGGACTTTTGCTGTTATTTGGCACCACCACTAGATAGCGCCTGTAGCCTGCTGCCTTACCCCGCTATATTGAGGCACCATCTCTGGCTTATGTGGAGCAAGAGTGACTAATTGAATAATTCAGTAATGAAGCAAAGAAGAATAAAGATTATCCCAAACTGTTAAAACTTACCTTTAATATCAGGATAATGCTTTGCATGATGCACAGTAAATAGAGATTGTATAAAAGCAAAGCGAGTGTGTTGATTGAATTGCATAGCACTCAAATGACTTCTGAAATAGGCGCTATAACCCCAGATTAGTGCCCCAACAGTAGTTAGCAAAGTTTCCAGCTTATCCCTTCAATTATAGCCTGTGGTACTTCGGGGGTAATTTTAACCAGGAGACTGTAGATCTTTCCTCGGGGCACAGGCGGGTGCAAACATAGACGTGCCATTTTCTTGCGAGTTAATTTTAAAACGTTTTCCTCATGGCCATAAGGCTGGGTGAGTGGTGGAATTTTTTTTTTCTTTAAATAACTAAAAGGGGATGAAAGCCGTGATGTTAATTAAGTCTGGGCAGTAAACTCCACTCCGCTCGCGGAGTTTGCAGAGTTTTCCGCACTCTGCGTTACGCAAAAGAGTTCTGAAAAACTCTGCTTCGCGTTGCGGAGCGGAGCTTCTTTCCTTGCTTGCGTTCGTCAACATCAGGTTGGAGAGCGCGAGAGAGGAAAATCCACCTACCATTCGCGATGATTGCACAGTGCGGACAAGCACCTGACACTGAAAATCACCACAAACTGGCATTTGTCTAATGCACTCCGCTGCTCACGGAGCTTCGCATTGTGCGTCAGAGTTTTTTTGCGGAACTACATGAACTACGCCCAGGCTTAATGTTAATGTGAAAACCTACAGGCAAAACCCTTTCTGAACTATGGTTACAAGAGGTTCTCAAGAGAAAAACATCACCACCCACAGTTAAGTGTTACCTCTGCAGAGATAAAAAGAAAGGTGACCTCTTGATTAGCATCTGCTGCAGGATGCTTTAAAGTGTCTACACGAGAGTCGAAAAGTCCCCTCGCATCCCTAAAAAGCTCAATCGAGTCAGAAATGTGTTTGTAAATAGTTTACTGAACCCGTGGAGCGCTTTGGTCGCGCTGTGTGCAGTAGGTTTTAAGTCTCAGCCTTAACGACACAGCAGCTGTAATTGTGAGTGCGTGAGGCCATTTGCAAAGCACCGCATTAGAGATCTAACACTGTGAATGATATGTGAATTTTCACCAAAGGGAACTGCTCAGGAGGGCTTCTTGATTCAAAATGATGGGAATAATGGGATTTATTCCCTCACTAGAGACATAGGAACACTGTTTCTAGACAAAGGTCGTTAGGACAAAAACCCTCATTTTACAGAGAAGGATATGATCAGGGCCACTGGAATGATGCGACTGTGCGGCTGCGGAGATTTCCACATAATTATCGATTTGCCACATAATCCATCATCTGATGCATAATCTGCAGATTTTACCAAAAACAAAATGTGTTTCTAGCTCAAGCGGTTCAAAAGTTTCTAAAAATGCAGCAACACATTTTGCCGGGCAGTGAAAGCCCATTGCAAAGCTGGTTTGGTCACATTTCTGTTGTTTATTGCTATATTTGGGTGTTAAACTGGCACTACTGAGGTGCAGTCAATGCCCAGACAGTGTTACCAAGTAGATGAAATAAGGAAGTAATACTATCACAAAATGTGCTGCATTATACAGCATAATTTGCCTTTTCTTGCCGCACAATTTACTCAACACTGCCACTTAATTTGGTCCTCTCCTGCCGCATAATTCCAGTGACCCTGGATATGATGTAGCCAAATGACTATGGGCAGATGCTAGTCTGCTGACCTCAGTGAGGATATGTATGTACCTCTCAATTCTGCTAATTGACGCCAGTAGCCCTAGAGTACATGAGTTGTACAGTAATCGCTAAATGTGGCGTAACGAAAAGTGAGGGGGCCTCCCTGCACGGTACTTAGGGGGGCCCCCTCCGGGCTCAATCAGGAGCTCTCCCGGCCAGAGTTCCGTGCCGAGGGGGCCCCTTGGAGCTAGAGCCCCCCCCCCCCCCCCGCACCGCGTGGGCTGCGGGGGCCTGTGTTATGCCCCATGATAAACAATGCAATGACATCACAGGCCTGGGACATGTCAGTTTCCAGAGCACGTTTCCACAAG
This sequence comes from Lissotriton helveticus, assembly GCF_964261635.1. Classification (NCBI taxonomy): domain Eukaryota; kingdom Metazoa; phylum Chordata; class Amphibia; order Caudata; family Salamandridae; genus Lissotriton; species Lissotriton helveticus. The sequence continues at coordinate 131,433,281 of NC_136072.1, read as the reverse complement.
CCCCCAAAGAAGAGACATACAGGATGGAAGGAGACGACCCTATGTTAATGTAATAAACCTTTGCACGCCATGATTGCAGACTTAAGGTTTGTGTACCCGGAAGTAAATCTAACACTCAGCTGGGAAAGATAACACCTGGTATTATAGAGCAGTGAGCATCAGATGATGAAATGACACAAAAGCATTCAGCTGTAATTCTGCTAGATATGAAAACATTTTTTACCTGAAAAACAACCGTCTTCGTTTGCCGCGCGAATCTGACGGCCCTGGCCCATTCGGAGGGTTTTAAATAGCAGAAAAGTAACAAAGACTGCGTATATTTCACACAATGCGAATTTTCCAGTGAAGCTGCATCATTACGACAAATGATAGTGCCCACAGAGCGACACAGGATGACACTGTTTGTGCATGGCTGCTCTGGCGTAATTGAGCCTATTCACAGCGTTCTTAGAAGTCAGGGCCAAGACCATCATTATACATGATATGTGCTATTTGCAGAAAAGATAATAGGGTACCATCTCCCTCATCCCCAAGATGCGTTTCATTGTTTAGGCCTGAAGGTAGCATGTAATTTACCAGGAAGCTGCTCGTGATGTATTAAACCAATTAGTGGCAAATTAAAAAAAAGCAAATGCATATTCTCTACCAAATGATGATTTGTAACTCTTAAAAAAGATCACAAAAAAGGCCGGCGAGGGTAGAACATGGAAGAAGAATTGACAGGGAATTAGATAAAATTCGAAATAATTTCGTATAACTTGTATCACCCAGATTAATCATGATAATAACATGTAAGTATTTTTCATTTAAAATGCCAGTTGTGTTTCAAGCCACCTCTGAGCCCAGCGGCTCTTGTGGCGTGGACATCGCTGGCCTTTATATATAGATTGTAATGTGGTTACCAACCACAGAATTATAATTCTGTAGCTTCCTTAATCCAGTTGGATGTGATGACTTGATGTATTTGCATATTTGTTTCTGTTAGGCCTTCAGCATTTTCCCATTAGACTGCATATCGAAACTGTTTGTTGCAGTGAAATAGATATGTAGATTAGATCCCACACCATCTCAGAAGCAAAGCACATTTACCTATCTATAGGCCAGTGGCATAACAAAACTTGAGGGAGCCCTCCTGCAAAGTACATAGGGGCAGATTTACAAGCCCCTTGCGTCATTTTTGCGCCGCTATTGAGTCACTTTTTGTGACGCAGCAGCAGCGTAAAAATGCGGCCCATTTGCAACGTGACGCATCTAGGGAGATGTGTCACGTTGTAAAGCCCTGCGTCACATTATACCTGCGTCTAATGTATGCAGGGTGGGCGTTCCAATGCATAAAAGCCTCGTAGAATAACGCAGTGAAATCTACAAGATTTCATTGTGCCACTTCTAGGACGGCATGCGTCAAATTCTTACGCCTGCTTGAAGCAGGAGTAAGGAGTGACGCAGCACAATGAGGATAGGCCTCCCCTGCATTGCTGGAGTTGCGTCATGCTTGCGACACAATTCCAGCAATGTGTGACTTTTGCGTCTACAGATTCGTCAGAATTTCTGACACATCTGTCAATCCTTGCGCCATGGTGCACTGTATTGTAAATACGCGCGTCAATAGTGGTGCAAGGGTTTCTAATGGTGGCGCAGGGAAAGTGACACATCTGTACAGATGCGTCACTTTTTTGTAAATCTGCCCTATAGGTGGGGTCCACCACGCTTCAGATCCATTCAGAACCATTGAAACTCTCCATGAGTGGAAAAACGTTTTATGATCCACGACATTCCAATTTCACATCAAGGCCAATGGTTTCAGCATCTGCCAGTCCTAAGTGAAAGTGACAGACTCCTTGAGGTGCAAGAAACTCCACACAAGCTCGTTCCCAGTCCTGAGGAGAACCCCACCTAAAAGACATCCAATGGGGTTTGAAACGCGTAGACCGTCTCTTGTCCAAACAAATGCATACTTATGCAAATGTTAACCATTGTGCAAAATTCATGATTTTTGAATTATCTGGATTAACCGGAGTTACACACAGTTTGGCAAGTGCCCTAAGTGGGATGATGTTGTTTATGAAAAGATCATAAAACACATCTTTAACCCCTTCGCTGCGGCGGCAATTCCGGCACAGCGCTAGGGGGGTGGGGCGGCCCCGCGGCGCTCTCATGCTCATGACGGAACCGCTCCGTCACGAGCCTCGGGTGCGCTGTGCTTATAACGGAGCGGTTCCGTCACGGCCCCGCCCGCTCAATGGAACGTCCAGCGCAGGCGCGGAATCCGCGCCGTGCAGGCGTGCCGAGTGGGCCGTGACGGAACCGCTCTGTCATCAGCACAGCACGTCCGTGGCTGGTGACGGAGCGGTTCCGTCACCAGCATGGGAGGGGTTAACCTTTCTTTCCCCAGTCTGGGCTTCTCTCTTTTTTGTTTATTTCTTTCATTTTCTAATTGTGCTGTTAATATAATTGTTTTGTGGAATTAGAACTTGTCCATCATTCTATTTTCTTTGCTATATGTGAGATGTATTGTCATGTCATTTATGGTCACTGATTCGTCTGTTACAGATGTGTGATATTATTGTTGTGTGGTACATGTGAATTTATGTTGAAATTGTTCTTTGCAGAATATGAATAAAAGACAAAATTGAAATCAAAAGGAGTATTGAGAAAATAAAAACAAAAAATGTTTTTTTACAGCCACTATGAGTGTCACCTGTGCTTGTGTGAAAAGATTGAGTTAGTAATCATCAGTATTGGCAATTGTGTTGTTTTCTAAGTATTGAACTAGGCCTAGCCTTGCTGATTAGGGCCAGAACCCTTTAATGTTCCTACTTTCAGAAAGTTGGCATTTTCTTGCCTAAGCCATTTGTTGCCTGCAGTCTGTCTCTTGTGACATGACTGGGTGTAGCTAGCGGTTGTGTATTCCCCTTAGACAGCCACAAACATTGGGAGCATAGGTCTGGTCGGGTCTGGTGGCTCAGTGAACTAATGCATCCACTGCAGGGGCCTGTGTTTGACCTCATGGTCATAGGTTAAAATCCCGGCGGGTCCACTCAGCCTTTCATCCATCTAAGGTCGATAAAATGAGGACCATTAAGTTGGGTAACAATAAAAATCTGTTATTTAGCGCCAAGAGAAAAACATGTGCTTTACATCTACATGTTATTTTGTAGGTGTGACTGAATGGGCCATCACTGACAGGATGGGAGAGAGGTGCTGGTCCCAGTCTCACTTACACCTAAATAGACTGGGTCCTGTCGCCACACAAAGCGTTGAATACCCCCTGTAGTTAGTGTGAAGCCAGGGCTGGCATGGCAGGGCATCTACATACTTCAAAGACATGCCTCTAGAAATTTCTACCCACTTCAAAGGCACAATTGTGTGTAAAAGAAGGACATAGGACAGCACCACTTCAGTCAGTGGTTAATTAGCAAAATAATAAGTGCAGGGGCTCTCTCAAGAGGCAACTTGCACAAGCCCATTTCTCCTGTTAGCGCTGCCTAAAACAGAACCAGCTACTAACCATGAAAGTGAGGATAGGATGTGGCATAATGGCCAGAGCTGCCAACTTCGGAGCTGGGGAACCAGGTTTGATTCGTGGCATTGGCCCAACATCCTGTGATTCTGGGCAAATCACTTAATCTCCTCATAAAAATAATGTGTCATTAAGTGATGATCATGAAAAGCACCAGTGTTGAGGATTAAGTGCTGGTGCTGAACGTCGGAAACCACCGGCTGAAATTAAGCACTAACTTCAGCAAACTTCTGGTCCTTTGAATACTCTGTCAGGAAGAATGACTGCTGTGCTGGTGAAAGGGCTGCCACTCTACTGAACTGCTACTCTGCTGCAGTCCTGCTTTGCTGTGCTGATCTGCTGCCTGCTGCCCTTTTGCCTGGGTGAGAACCACTGGACCTGCATTACTTGAACACAGAACCCAGAGTGACTCCAGTGGTTAGTTGGCTGGCCACATGGTCGCAAGCCTCAGGGACAAAACAGGCTTCCAACTACCTTGCCTCTGCATCTCGACTCTGCCATCTGTGAGTCTACCCAGTCAAGTGGTTCCACCCCAGTCATGTACCCTTGTAAGTGGGCCTGAGGTGCTTACCAGCAAAACTGACACATCTTTTCTGCTGAGTGACACATTCACAACCAGAACTGATGCATCTCTTCAGCTGAGCAGTGCATCTTCAAGCAGAACAGATGTATTGCCCCTGCTGTGTGGATTGGACCAGCTGCAGAAGGCCCGCTTCCCCCTCTCACAGTCCTTGGACCAGCACATCGATGACAGCGCATCTACAGCCCAGGTCCCTTCATGTCTTTGCCTAGGCAAAGACATCAGCAGCTGCATGCGGCATCCCTAATGTCCAGGCTTCACATCCCAAGCCCCCTTAACAGGATTCTTGATGACAACGCAATCTTGGAACCGACGCATCGCTTCAGATGCGCTTCATCGGTCCAGATCCATGCAATGCTGCACAGCCAGGATTTAAGGGATTGTGTTCAGCTGGTCTAATTGGGTGCCTGCAGCTGGCCTGCTCTCCATCAGCCTGAACTAGTGACTTTGTCCCTGTCTGACGCAATCAGATGTCCCTAGTTGGCCCTTTGTGCTTTTGTTTTATAGCAAATGTTATGCTTTGTGCCGTTATTTTATCCTAAAACATAATATTTTAATATCTCCAGTTCTACTGATTGGATCTTGGTTGTTTTGGTCTTGTTTTATTCATTAAAATTACCCTACATTTCTACCTAGTGTGGGATCTTTTTGTGTGGTATATCTGATGTTTTACTGTTTGAAGTGTTGCACAAATACGTTACACATTGCCTTCAAGTTAAGTCTGACTGCTCTGTGCCAACTACCAGAAGGTGAGCACAGGTAAATTTGGGGTTAGCTTGTGCCTTACCCTAACTAGGATTGTGGTTGTTTCTTCACTAGGACTCACAGCCCAGTCAACCAAAAACCCAATTTCTAAAATATTGCCTTTAGCATCTTGTTTCACAGATTTTTGCCTTCTGTTGCTAGACCTGCTTTTGATGGTCATAGGACACTCTGACCATGTTAACCAGGAAAGTGCTTGTGTTCTCCTTTGTAACCATGGTAGAAGTGGTATATACTTAATTGGCACATTTAACTTACTTATGATTCTCTGGTGTAAATTAAATGATACTAGTGGTCTGCAGAGCTCATTTTGGCACCCTCTGAAGTAGCCTTGTAAAGTATGTCTCCAGGCCTGCCACCGGACCCTGGTTTTGCAATTGTAAATTGCCCTTTTGGCCTGGAAAGTTAATCTTTTGTCCATCTTAAACCTTCCTTTTTAACATTTATAAGTTACCCCTAATGTAGGCCTTAAAATCCAAAAACACAGGGTGTATTGCTTTTAAAAGTAGGACATATATATCTAATGATTTACATGTCTTGGCTGTGAAATACCTCCAAAGTCCAAAGGATGTCTCTCCCATAGGTTAACACTGGGTTTACACTATTACATTTAACAACTGTTAAATTCAATTTGGGAGCAGTTAGAAAAGTGATTCAAGAGCTCATTGTAATAGTAATTTAAAATCCCACCTAATGGTCAGGTCAGATTTTATGTGACTGTTTTGGAAATGACACTTTTGGAAAGTTGTCATTTTTCTGCTAGTGTCCAGCTGTTCCCTGACCCCTGATGGCTCCCCTATGGTGAGATATGTAGTGCTCCCAAACAATGGACAAAGGGCTTAGTGTGTGAGGAGAGAGTCTACTCACTTGACAGAAGAGCCTGGAGATTGTGCCCAGCTCCTTCCTGAGATTCAAAGGATACCTTCCTTGTCAGATGACACTCACGCCTAGTTCTGCATCCTATTTGTCTCTCTAGTCAGGTTGGACCCAGACTCAGTGGGTGGGATGATACTGACAAAAGGGGGTTTTGGGGGTGCACAAAGGTTTGCCGTCTACACACAGTCTGGCTTGAGGAAAAACAAAGGACCACATGGACCTCTCCTCAGAATACTCCTGGATCTGTGGTGAATTAGAAGGACTGCTCTGCTGTCTGAATCCTGAAGGAAGACTGGGCCTGCTTACATTGATCACAGAAGAGTCTCCAAGTGTAATTAGACTGACATAGTTTTTAAGCTACAGGGACACAAGCTTCTAGAGACAATTTCCTGCATTCCAGCTGCTCAGTTCCAACTGGCCCTGACCTGGTCCCCTCTATAGGCCTCTGTGAGAGTATGTCTTGATGCCTACGTTCTGGCTCCAGGGTTTTGGTTCACTGGGTGTGGTCAGAGTGTACTACTCCCTACCTAGTTGAAAATTTCACAATATTCAACCATGAGCATTGGATGGCAAGCAGCACCAGGTGGCTACACAGAACTCAACAGAATGCAGCACTCGATTGACGCCGACAACCTTCATTGATAGATTTACTGAGCCTGATACAAGCAGCCCCCGAACAACTCCACAACCTTGCACAGTGGCTCCCCTTTGTCATCAAGCCTTTCCTTGGACCATGCTTGAAGCTTGCCCCGCAGAAGGCTCACTGGCAACCACTTTTTCTCCATAAAAGTGTCAGAAGGTAAACTTTCCACAGGAACGAATCAGGTACTTCATGGAACTGGTGATCTATGGCAGTGAGCCTTGACTTTGGACTTTGACCCAGTATAGCACAACCAGAAACCCACAGTTGGCACTCTGTGTTTTAGGCACTATTTTTAATTCAAGCTTTAAAATTCATATCTCTTATTCTACTTATTTTCTTCATGTCAATTTAGTGTCATTTTATTTATTAAATTATTCCCGATAAATTCATTTCGGAGGCAAAACAGGGGACTCCGGGCAAGTAATAGCAGATAAATGTTGAGGGAAGGCAATGTAGGCACTCCCCAACATGAGCTCAGTAGGCAGTAGTGATGCCTAACAAATCAAAAGGGAGGGTTACCACGGGAGGGTGCACTAGTGCTGGGGAGCAGGGGAAAGAAATTAACCAAAATATCTTGTCATCAGGTCAAGGAAGAAAAATTATCACTTAAAGATGTAAAATTAACAGGGTGCGGAAAGAGGAAGATTAAGGAATATGAATGAGAAAGAACTGGCAATTTTATATTGGAATGTGAATGGGTTACAAGTTAAAAAGGCATAGAGTAATAGCACAATATATAAAAATTCAGAATGGCCAAATAATATTGCTTTAGGAAATGCATCTCCTGAGATAAGAATGTAAGGACCTCTTCTCAAAACAAAGATGGTTTGGAAGTTGGGTCTCCACTGATCAAATGCACTGTACCAAAGGGATAGCTATACTATCAAGAGAAAAAGCTGGAATAGAGCTACTTAGGTATAGAGCAGATGATGATGGATGCTGGATAATCTCTGAAATTAAAATACACCCCACAGTATATTCATTAGTAAGTTATTATGGCCCAAATACAGATGACGTCACCCCACTGATGCAGCTTTTTTCTAACCTGGTAGACTTTCAAGCCCCTATTATTTTAGGTGGGGATTTCAATGCTTTAATGGATAATGACCTTGACCGATCCTTAGTGAGGATCCAGATTACTTCCCCAAAGATGAGGGCATACCTATTGGACATGATGGAGGATGTCAATGTCTGTGATGTTTTTCACAAAGTGAAGGGGAATTATAGGGACTATACCTTCCACAGTAAGAAGAATGGGCACTTTTCTAGATTAGATTACCTTTTCATGGATAGGAAAAAAGTGGAGAACATAGTGGGGATAGACGATCTGATAATACATTTGTCAGATCATGCAGCATTACTCCTAAAAATTGAGAGGAGGGACATATGTAGTATTGGGAGGTGGACAGTCAATAGAAGGATAATACTGCAGACCGAGATAATGGCACAAATACAGCATAATACAGAGGAATTGTTATCCTGGAACATGTTGTCAGCCCCCTTGCATTCAGTACTGGATGCATACAAGGCCTGGTTAAGGGGAATCATTAAAAAATTGACAGTGAACTTGGCAAAAGAAGAGAAAAATTACTTTACTAGTTAAGAAGAGGAGATAGTTAAAACAGAGGGTTTATTAAAGGCCAAGCTATTACAGGGAAAAGTGCGAAAGGAGTGGTCAGATCAGCTGGAGGATATGCTACTGAAGTTTAGAAGTAAAATGGAAGAGAAAGTGATCCAGCAATGGGAGTTTAGTAGAGCAAGGGACATTTTTCAAGGGGAATGTAGTGGGAAACGTTTGGCTTGGAAGTGAAGGTTGAAAAAGAACCAAAACTATGTAGGGAAGATCATAGATGGCAAGACGGGGTTGATGGTTGAAGACAGCAATAAAATTAGAGCCACGTTTACCAACTTCTTTTAGAGGCTATATACAGAAGACTTAGAGGTAATAGAGGAAGAAATAAAAGGTTGGCTCAAAGGAAAACAGCTCCCTAAATGTACAGACATTCAATCTCAATATTTAGGTCAAGAAATTAGCAGCTGTGAAATTTTGGATATAGTGAAAAAGCAAAAAAAAAGGGAAAGCAGCAGGCCCAGACGGGATTCCTAATGAGTTGTATGCTGTACTACGGGAAGAGATCATCCCCATTTGGGTTTAGTTATTTAACTCTATACTGATAGAAGGCATGTCGATCTCATCATCACCGAATGAGGCAATAATTTCCCTAATCCCGAAGCCAGGCAAGAACTCAGTACATTGCCAATCTTACCGCCCAATCTCCTTACTCAATTGTGATTATAAAATCATTACTAGTATCTTTGCTGCCCATCTGAATTAGGTGGGGGGCAACTGTTACATCAGGATCAATAGGGTTTTTACCAGGGAGGAATAGGAGAGATCTTGATCATACCTTGATATGTTATATAGACCTAGCTACTAAGCTTGAGGCTCCCCTCGCGATTGTGGCTTTGGATGCGGCAAAAGCTTTCGACTGTGTTAACTGGAGATATCTTCTGTATATTATGTTTATTATTTTTATCAAATGACATACGTGCACTTTATCCCTGATAAATGCACAGCCCTATAGACTGTTTTAAAAATGAAATAATAATTTTAAATTATCCCGAACTGGAAAAAGTTAATTGATTGTGGTCAACTTTCTGCATTGTATCCTGGAATATTTAATCTGGTAAAGTGCTGTGTTTGTATTTATTTCTGTTCTTTGTTGTAATGGTTTTAATTAATCAACAAATAAATAAATCAATCAATCGAATCGAGATATCTTAGGACCACACTCGATCATTTTGGTCTAAGTAAAAATGTGATAGATGCAATGTTTAAAATTTACAGTGCTCCAACGGTCAGGAACTTGGTGAATGATAGTTTATCATCTCCAGTCAGAATAGAGAGGGGGACAAGACAAGGCTGCCCTTTCTCCTGTATTATTTAATCTCTATACAGAGCCTTTTGCTCAAAGTTTGAGATTAAATGAAGGAATTATCCTTTTCAAAATTGGCGCATATTCAAGGAAGATCTCACTGTATGCAGATGGCTTCATGGTTTACACCTCAGATGTAGTATCTGCCTTGCCTCATTTCATGGCTGAGGTAAGCAAATTTGGTACATTTGCAGGATATGCAGTGAATGAAGAGAAAACAGAGACAATGATTTGGAACCAAATGGTGGAGAGATGAATAGTGTCCAGGAAATGAGATACTTGGGGATCAAAAAAACTAAAGACAATTGGAACATCACAGCTGTTAATCTTGAGAGAGTGGGAAGGGAGATAGAAGGGTTATTAAAAAGATGGCAGAGCCTTCCACTTTTGATTTATGGCCGGATTAATCTGGTGAAAATGTCTATCCTTCCCAAACTTACCTTTATTTTGATAACATTTCATTATACTTTGAAAAAAAACCTCCTGAAACTGCAAGGGAAAATGACATCTTTTATCTGGGCTAGTAGAGGAATACGCCTTTCATGGAAAAAGTTGAGACAGAAAGCGGGACTAGGAGGATTAGGTCTTCCAGATTTACAGCTTTATTGCTGGGCGTTCCAATTTAAAAACAATAGAATGCTTCATTTACATCCTGATGAGTTCCTAATAGAAGTCGTGTTTAAAACTATGTTGGGGGGCCTACCTGAGGAAAGATTTTCTTACAGATATGGGGCTCCCAATTTTTTTTAAAAGGTCAGATTGAAATGCTTACAGACAGCGGCAAGAACTTGGTGCGAGATAAGATCAATTCTGGGTATAGCTTACTATAGCAGGTTGTCCCCTATGTAGGACTCTCCAGGCACCGCACAATGTTTAATAGATATCCTGGCTAAACCTCTGAAGCAGGGAGATGTTATTCAGTGGAGGCAGTTGGTGGACGATGGACAAAAGTTAACATGGAGTTTCTGGAACAATAAGACAAATGAGGCTATTTCTAGATTTAAAATCTATCAAGTTAACGCGTGGCTCAAAGGTCAAAACTGGTCCGAAGCGGATTCTGGACAAATGGAGCTAGATCTTCAGAATATAGTGGAAAGGAAAAGAGAAGTGACACATTGGTATCAATATTTATTGGCGACAGAGGAGGCCGCAAAGAAAACTCCACATTACGCATGGGATGAATACTTGCCGGAAGCAAAGCTTGCTGAGTTATTGCAAGTATCTTGTACTACACTTTATTTGGTGGTTAAACTTGCTGCACTAAGAAAAAATAATTTGTTTACTTTGCATAGAATCTACTGGACCCCTAGAAAAGATAAGTAGAAGTGGTGACCTGAAGTGTAAGCGGTGCTGCAGTGGAGGGGCAGATGATATGCATATGTTTGCCACTTGTCTAAGGTTAGCAGAATTTTGGTCAGCAGTGGGTAAGACTATCTTTCACTCTGTGGTAGTTAACATAGAGGTCAGCAGGATAAAGATATACGCGATCTACAGTTAATTGCCGCCATCTGATCTTTTATTTAACATTACTAGCAAGGAGAAACCTTTGTAAACTCTAGACTCAAGCAGTGGCCCCTTAGTGGCAGGGATGGAAGAGATCTGTGGTTTTCTTTAAGAAATTGGACAGAAGTAGGGGAAGGTTCTGGGAGTTGTTAAAGATCTGATGCCTTCTCTGTCCAATGATTACAACCTCTCAATTCAGTAAAACTAGGAGGGCTGTGCATGTTCGATATAACCCAGTAAATCTGATTGAATCAGAGCTGATATCGGGCACATAGAAAGGTGAGTCGGTCTGGTGCAAATCGGTGGTGACATGAGGACAAAAAGTAAAAAAAAAGACGAGAGATTTAAGAAACAAGAAATATACAACAAAAACACTAAAATAAAATAGATATTGAGAAAAAAATACTACAACATAGATGATAAATTAATTGAAAATTAAAATTACATAAAATGTTAATTTGCAGGGTCAAAATCATTACTTTAACCTGACCAACAGTATAGAAAATGGTATCCCCACTCCAACATAAGCAAAAGTAGGGAAAATGTTGGATCCTGGTGGGGTCAGATTTACTATTCCCACTCCTATAAAAGCAATAGTAGGGAAAGTGTTGGACTTTGGGGGGGTCTGATATCCTTTTTCCCACTATAATGTAAACAACTGCAGGGTAAGTATTTGATTTTGGAGCGGTCAGAACTACTATTCCAACTACACCATAACCAATAAGACTGAAAATGTTAACATTTAGGAAGCTCAGCTTGTAATTTCCCTACCTTCAAATCATGAAATAAATTACATATGTATAAAATAATTAAACCTAAAATATATTTTCAGAAACATATACAAATAATTTAAGCTAGTATAAAAAATATGTAATTATCTAAATTAATAAAAAAATATTCAAATAACTTCCCACCCTACTACCCTAAAATTTCACCAACAACAAAAACAAATCTAATTAATAACAGAAAAATAACATTTAAAAAAATTACCACTGTATAATAGTTTATTAAAAAAGCCTTTTTAAAGATAATATAAAAATGTAAGATCTAAAATAATAAGGACAATTAAATATTTAACCCGATCAATTATCTAATTGGCCAATTAATAAACAACATCAATTACCTTTTTTTTAAATGTATTTATGAAATAACTAAAAATAGATATAATTATTTATCAAATTGGCAAATTAAAACTTTTACAAAATGTAAAAAAAATTATAAAAACAAATATTTAAAAAACTTTTCCCCAGCAACCACCCAAAAAACTGACATAAACTAAAAACCCTTAAAATATATTACCTAATTAAAACTTAACTATATTTAATAAAATCTATATTAAAGATTCAAAAAAGTAATATTCTTACCATCTATATTGTGTTCCATAACAATTTTGACATCAATATATTTTTGACATCATATTTGTGTTGCACAATCATTTTTAAATTACTTTTGGGGTGAAATACATTTATGTAATTCCTGCTTCATTGCTTTCCAACCAAATGGGATTTCTTTCTACCAGTATTAGAACATTTCAGATACAAAATTAGTGTTTGTATAAACTTAACCTCATTCCAAAAGCATGATAATTTCATCTTTCTATTTCAACTGTTCAAAATTTCCGGAATTTCAGAGCTCCTTACTTTTCATATACTTTCCAAAGGATTTGGCTTAGGAATGCAACATGCAAGGGAGTATCCATAACATTTAAATACTCCTCACTTTGAACCAAAACTCTAAACGCATCAAGCAGGCAAAGCAAAGGAGCCTGTCCTTCCCCACGAGAGCTCCTTTGTCTCTCTCATCCAAGTATCTATCCCTTCATCTTTCCACTCTTCCATCAACCTGCTGATTTCCACTACTTCAATATTACATTCTGTAATCCTTTGATTCTTTCATCCGTCATTTAATCTTTCACCATCTATCATCCATTCAAACATTCATCATCGATGTGTGCATCATTCCATATATCCAGCCACCCATCCATTCATCCTTTGACTTACACTTTCATCATTAAAGCCTTTAAGCCATCAATTGATCCTTTTGGCCATCCATCTTCCATCTACTTCTATTTCCATGTATTCTACCATCCTTTCGTCGGTCCATCCATCACACTCCCAGGGGATCAGTTCACTCCACCATCCTTTTAGTCGTCCACCCACCTATCCATTACCCATCATTCACCAACTCATTTATCTTATCTCTCCTCCTACCTTTCTTTCACCCTTCCTTACTCTCACCTTTCTTTCCTCTCAACCTTTAATCCCTCTTTCTATTTTCTATAAACTCATGTTTCTTTTTTCTTTATATTACAAATTATGAGCTTTTGTCTGTTGAATTGCAGACCAAAGATGCCCATATTGCCCATTGCCCAAATCCAAACTGTGTGCTTATTACCAAAATAAAATAAACAAGCATTGGCAACACCATTAGCTCAAAGTAGTGACACATATCTTTTGTCGACACATTTTAAATGGAATTAACACCGCTGGTTTCCACCTGAGAACCCCAAATCCAGGGTGTGTGTTCATTAACAAAATAAAATAAACAAGCCTTGGCAAACCCATTAGGTCAAAGTAGTGTAACCTATTGGCTTTGCACATTTTTTTGTGCTAAATAGCTGCTGTGGTTGCAAACATATCGACAGTGGCCTCCTCTGAAACCCTTCATGCACTCTTTCATATGGATCAGCAGTCTTCTTAAAAGGGGCAAAAAAGAGTGACGAGAGGTGGGGCAACATGAAGGAGGATTAGCCTTTTCATGTTTCATATCTTTGAAATGGTAATGATAATCCCTACAAACTGGTGAAGTTGGAATCAACATTACTGTTTTAGAAATGCCACTTTTAGAAAGTGGATATTTCTTTGCCCTTACTGCTCAGTGTGCGTGACAGCCCGCTTCCAATACACGTTTGGGGTGGGTGACAGCTATACTTTTTGCATTCCATCTAGCTAGCCACAACACAGTAAGGATATGTGTGTCAACTCAACTAACACAAATTCAGTGTGATTCCATCAGAGACCTAAGGTGACACATGCAGACTTCCTCCCTTCTATATAGAAGCCATGCTACACCCAGAAACAGCAAGGGGAGATAATAACAAAAATCTATCTTACTCGACCCTGAACTTGATTCCACTCCAACAGGGGATGCCATATTCTCACACATCTATGGCGTGAGTGGCTCCCTTTCTGCTTATATATGGCTATTTCCAAACTATACATTGCTAAAAGTCTGTCCAGCCATTGCTGAAAACCTTGGGGTCTAGAGTCCAGCCAGGCTGAGGCAATACACAGCCTTAAAACCGCCATTGAGATAAAAATCAGTTCATACCCCGGGCCCCAACAGGTCTAACTCCGATATCCCTAACAAAATTTAGATAATATTACTTCTATTTATAAAACCTCAGATAAAACAAATGTGATATATCCTTAATTAGATTTTGTAAAACATTACACGACACAAAAATGTTAATAATATCTGCATTATAGAGAGCACAACGTGGGCAGAGCGTTCCCTTTCCAGCCCCCCATTTTGTCAGGTGTATAGTATAAAAAGGAGCAGGTATTACAAAACTGTACCTGTAACCTAGCTGACATTAAAATAAATTGAGACAGCTCATACACATACATAAATGTATTATCAGAAACCCCCAATTACTTTTTCCTTTAAATTCTCTCCATGGTTTCCAAACTCTCAAACTTAGCCCATCCACCTCCTTTCCTTAGAAGAAAATCCCTAATTTGAAGAAACTTAAAAAAATCCCTCCACTCAAGCTTACATTCCTTTTTCATCTCATCAAAGGAGCGGAGCCCTGAAGGGGAGAAAAAGCAGCCAATCTGGTCAATTCCCATCTTCATCTACTTCTCCATATAGTAATGTCCAAAGATCTCAGGTAGATTGTGATTTTTAAGTATTGGTGTATATAAAGATAGTCTACCAATTCCTAAAATTGTACATACAGCACTCCACACTTTAAAAACACTAAAAAGAGTTTTAAAGCGGACTTTTTTTTATAATAGCTGTCATGTAGTTGTCACCACAAACATTGTCCATTCTCTCTCCCCAACATGTGTTCAAATGGAGATCAAACCATGTCAGTTTGTATAGTATTACAATTTGCCCTCAACAACACATGGCTATAAATCAGTGTGGAAGCCCAAAAATATAACTTCAAGTTTGGGAGAGCTAATCCCCCTCTCTCTCTCGCAATAGAGAGAGGAACCTAAGGACTCGCTGAGGTCATGAATAAGCCCAAACAAATCGGGAAAATATAGTTTCCATAGGTTTGAACCATTGGGGAGTAAATTCAAGGCATATAGCCTTAAAAAGGTACAACATTTTTGTGGGAAAAAAATTATATTAATCACATTACACCTTCCACCTATGGATAGATGTAAATTGTTTAATCTTGCTAGATCTTTTTTTTTTGTTCCATGAGGTGCTCCATATTGTCACTAACCACACTATCCAGTTTCTTAGACAGACTAACACCAAGATATATGGCTTTTTCAACTACTAGGCTGTCATACATCATAACCTTATCATCAAGTACTATCTTTGCCTTATCTCTAGTCAGAGCATAACCAGAAGTAAACTCAAAACATTCAGCCTCCTCCTCAATTACTACTACTGCAGAACTAGGATCAGGTATTATAAGAGCAATATCATCCACATCGGCCAATGTCTTGGTTGCCCAATTTTGTGACCAAATAGTTGGGATTTGATTAATACTTTCTAACCTTTGAATAAAGGGATCAATACAATCTTCAAATAAAATAGGAGAACAAGGACATCCCTGCCTGGTTTCAAGAGAGATGACAAAGGTTTCGGAGAGGGTACCATTCACTATCACCGCTGCCGTAGGCTCGACGTTTAGGATTTTAACTGCTTGGATAAAACCATTCCCAATATTAACTCTAGACATTGCAGTCCAAAGATATTGCCAGGCAATCCTATTGAAGGCTTTCTCTACATCCAATAGGATAAGAGCCATAGGGTCTCCTGCAACATTGGTAAAATCAAAGAGTGATATCACTCTCTGAATATGATCTATTGTGGACCTCCGGGAATTTACCCGTGTTAGTGCACTGACATTTTTTTAGGAATTATTGGTGCGAGTTGCATAGCCAACATTTTTTAATAAATTTTTGAGTCACTATTTATCAGGGTAATCGTGCGTTATGCACCAAATTCGAAAGCCAATTTATTATTTTTTTCAAAAAACACAATTTTGTCTGCCGACCATGAGATAGGGGGTTGTCCACCTTCAAAAATGTGTAACAATAATTCATTCATGATTCCTCTTAACTGAGGAGAAAAGGTGAGATAACATTTGCCTTCTGTAAAAGCTACTTTCCCCTCCGCTAGGTTATTTATGGACAATAAAATCTCGATCCATTGTGGAGAATTGTCTAAACTTTCCTGATCCTCTTTAGAGAATTTTGAATTTGGAGCTGATTCAAGATATTCCATAATATCACTTCGTTCCAACCCAGTACTAGATGTATATAGGTTTTGATAATACCTCCTGAATGCTTCCCTAATCAGGGCTGAGTCGGTAATCTGGCCTATAACTGGATCTTTAATTTCTCGGATTAGATTAGATGTTATTTGTTGCCTAGTCCGTACTGCCAGGTGATGACCGATCTGTTCATTGAGCTCATATGCCACTTCTTTTTGAGTTGTTAATTTGCTCATAGCCTTATCCACCAAGATGTCAACAATAGCATTTTTGCTGATCGCCACCTGTCGTTGCTCTGGCTCTGAGACCCTTCCCCATGAACAGCCCTCAAAAAACCTTCCTCAGCCACCACTAGGTCATCCTGTAAGTACTTCATTGTTTGCTTATTATGTTTGTTATAGTTCAGGGAATATCTTAATGTTTTCCCCGGATGCCCGCTTTAAGGGCGTCTCATACTGTCTCATTTTATGTACTGTCATGTAGTTCCTATAAACCTATACAGGATCTGCGCATTTAGACAACAAATACTGTGGCATTGTTGTGCAGACTAATTCAAGACAACCCCATCGGGTATGTTTGCCTGTATACCAGCTAGCTCACAGTGCCACTGTAAACTCCTCTTACCAAGGAGAGAATAGTTCTTGGCAACTATCGACCATGACAACTCTATCCCATCAGGGAACATGGAAACAGTACAGTACTTTTCACTCAGTCACTCGTGCTCACTTTGGCTCAGAGAGATACACAGAATAAATGGTGGGGATGCTTTTCAATAAGTATTTATTGAACCAGCATCATTCTAATATAAAATAGGTGTGCTGAAACAACCATAAGACAGAAACAGATATAAATGATTGTAAGCACTAATAGAGTAAACTGATGGTAGATCCATACCATAGTGCTAAAACAATGAAAACTGGCAGGCATAAAAATACACGACAATAAAATGCTTACTCCTACGATGCATCCCTAACAAGATGTACCTAAGTGTACCTAGCATGTATGTAGGTGTAGAACCAAGAATTCCTCTGAGATAAAGCCAACCCTATTACCTGAAATGTGAGACTGCGGGACCCCATCTTGGTCTCGAGCTGGACACCCCGCAAGGGATGTCAGACCACTGCGTGCTGGAGTGTCTTTATGCAGTAACCTCAGGGTGTTGCATCAGTGTGTCAGCATGGAAGTCCTTTTTCTCCTCTATCTGCCTCAGCAAAGATATGGTGTTTATATACCCAAAGTGGTACCATCAGGGTATTTACCTTGCTCTGTCATGTCGGACTAGGATGGCAGAAGGAATGACCCTCATATATACTTATTATGCAGGAGATGGTAGTCTTGCTGAGATTCCAAGAGTCCTCGTGCATAATGACAGAGGCTAGTTTTCAGAGAAAGCCCCACGTCATTTAAGAAGTACCGTAACTAGGTAAAAGGCCAGTACCAAGAACCGTTATGTAGTGTAATGGCAGGAGAAATATAGGTGAAAGGTCTGGTTACTACCTGAGCCTATATCGGGGTACCTGTATGAAAGATAATACCCACTCCTCAACTGACTGGATGACATACTAAAAGTCTAAATGTACTTCTAAAATACGCAGACAACTAATCAGTACCAAAAGAAAATGCACAAAACTGCTAAAATTCTATCATAAGCTGTGGAAGTCTATTAAAATATTGTCATATATACGATCCGAACAACTATGACTGTCTGAAAGCCAAGCTGTTCAGCAAGAAAGGCAACAAAAAGAGTGTTTTTTGTTTTAAAATTCCAAGTTTGATTATTTTTAGAAAAGGCCAAATTTTTCCCAGCACACGATGAGACAAATGTTTATGTGTCCTCTGTGGGATATACAACATCACTGCTGCTTGCCATCGCAAATGGCGGGCACTGCAACACCTCACAGATCAGGTCAATCAAGCACAGATGATCTTCTTCAGTGCACATAGCCAATGCTGGGGAAGCCTGTAATATATCTAAGGCCTGCATGCCTGTAGAGGAGCAAGTCTCCATTCCAACAGGAGCTGAAGCATCCTGTGGTGGCTCCAAGAATGCAGACATCAACAATGGAATACGCTGAGGACACAGCAGAACATTGGCCATTAATGGGTACAGTAAAGCATCCACGTCTAGTGGCACAACCGATGGAAGTGTTAGATAGAGATCCAACATGCATTCTTGTCTGCAGAACAGGCATCAGAGGACAGGCAGAACACAGTCGATCCAGACTGGTCTAAATGATAGGAACCAAGACTCGTTCAGTTCCCGGAGGCAAGGTGTGCCCAGATGGAGTACCATTCGATCACGGCATCAGTGCTCCAAAAGCGTTTTTTCCATCTCCTTGATGACTGGGATGTCCATTGCGTAGCAGAAAAACTACAATCAGGATTCCTGATATTAGTAACAGGATTAGCGAAAGTCCTCCAAAAATGCTTCTGAATACGGAGTGTATGATGGCTAGAATCACTCGAAAGATTAACTGAAAGGTACTTAACAGTCCAGAACCTATGGTCTTAAATAGGTGTTCTATACCCTTCGTATCAGACATGTTAAAGATACATTGTACCATTTCTGGTAAACGGAAAGGACAGTTTGTTCATACTAGTGCCTGTATCTTAGTTGATGACCTGGCGACCAGAAGATCAAAAGTTTCCCGGGCGAAGGTTAAGGGCACGGTTTCTGTAAAAGCATGGCTTTCATCCGGCTGAGTATCAAACCGTATAAAGGAAACATTCAAAGAAGGCAGTAACAGCGCCTCCCTGACTGTGTGGGTTAGTAGAAACAATACTTTCATACAACAAGTAACCCTGGAGCATACAGTGACCAGATATGCAATGCCCGGAAGCATCCCACAACAACCTTGATCATTCAACATCAAGTAACTCCCATTCAAGAGCAACTTAAACACCAGATTAATCAGGGCAGGTGGGACCCTTTCAAATAACAGGATACGTTTGCAGCTGAACCGTTACAGGCCCTGTGAAGCATGATATCCTGGCAGATGAGAGATCCACTTAAAGAGTTCATGCAGTCTGTACCGCTTACAAACACTTCCATGTCCCCACTCCTGCATCAAAATCTATATGGTAATTCCCAAGGCTCCTTGATGAATTCCTCACCCATTTGCTTCATATCTGCCTGCAGTTGTTCTAGGCAATATTGAAACTGCAAAGTTGTGACCAGTAACATTACATGGCCATGAATTATTCATTCTGTAGATGGTGAATCTGCCACAGTGAAAAGTAATTGGTCCAGTTTTTTTTTAATACGCAGCATTGTATATTTTGCCCCTCTTTGTGACATTGTTATCTGTTTCTTAGTTAGATTGTATGCAGAGAACAGGGACGTACTGTTGATGAATTGCCATGGCACATAACCAGAGTGCAATGATTGTAGCGTCCAGCCTAACAACATAATAGAGCGTAACTGAGACTGTCTGTGCTGTAGTATGGACAGATCATGTTCTAGTATATCAATAGAAGGAGATACAATGTTGCCCAGTGAATAAATCCTAGATGTTAATGTAGTCATACCATTATCAACTACAGCTAAGGCTTTTTCTAGGTTAGTTCTATCAATTTCACAGAGTCTCTCCGCAGCTTCCTGTTGTGAGATTTTCCCAATTTCATTATAAACAGTGCTTAGGAAACGTTTCTGGTGGGGCTTTTGGGGACCCAATGAAAAGTCACTTAAATCCATGTCTTCTGATAGTAAGGATAAGTGTTGTTTCACCTGGGACAGTGTTGAGGTTTTCAGCCAATCGAGGCATAACTTCCCAACACTGTATGTTGTCACCAACCCGGATGTCCTCGTTGTACATAGTGTTGGTCCGGCCTATGGATACTAAACCCTTTGATGGTACCCCTAAATCTTGTTTGACATCTATTTGTGTCCGTAGGCCAAACTAACCATCCCATCCAATTGGGATCTGATAAATTGTATGAAACTGTATGTTTGATGTCATCTACTGATGCCTCACCATGGGCCACATTCACAAAAGTCATTTGAGACAAAATCCTAATTATAAAACCTTTGGTATTCACAAAAGGCAGTTAGAAGTAGTAAAGTTAGGATTCCAAACTTTACTACTCCTAAACTGAAAAGAAATCCTAACATTACGACTTTTGGTATTCACAAAAGGCATTTAGAAGTAGTAAAGTTAGGAATCCTAACTTTACTACTTCTAAATGCCTTTTGTGAATACCGAAATTCGTAAAGTTAGGATTTTGTCTCAGATTACTTTTTTGAATCGGACCCACTGTGTTGTTAATTTTTAAAAGTTGTCCACCCCTCAAAGTGTGATGGTGAGGGAATCTGGGGTGTGTAAAGCATGGGCGGATCTAGCGGTTCTCGCGTACGCGAAATTGCGGATTTACGGATTCGCAATCCGCGAAGATCCGCGAACTCTAGCGGATTTGCGGATTTTTCCGTTTTTTGTGTTGGCGAGTGTTCGCGCCGATTTTGGGACAAGTTCGCAATTGCGAACTTACTTTTCGGCTTGCAACGGCCGCGACTATGTTGTTTCTACGTCTGGTTTATCATCACAGGTTCACAGCACCCTCTGTTTCACCACTGCCACCCTCTGGGACACCCATGCCACCCTCTAGTACATCCTCACTGGCACCTATAAGGTTTATTTATCACTGTAGATTATGGTGGTTGAAAAAAGCAAGCACACCTGCCCTTCTTCAACTGCCATCAATTAATTTGTGTTTCATTAATGTGTCAGTAATTTTGAAAGTTCCAGTCTGGCTGGCACCTGCTTCCTTCCTTATCTGTAATTTGCTTTTTGTTGCAGTGAAATTTTTTTTTTACAGGACCTTTATGGTGCTATTCTATGAGCCTGCTGTTTGGGTCATAGCAGGGTCATAGAATAGTTGCAAACTCTGGAGGGGCCCATCAGGAAGCACTACCTTGAATGTTACTAATGTTAAGTTTGAACTTTTGCACCTGCTCATTGCTTTCATTTTAGCTAAAATCGTTTTTTTTGCAATTTCGCGCGTTTTTTGGGGCGCGAATCCGTGCGAGATCGATTTCGGAAGCCGCGAATACGTGCGAATACAAAATTGTTTTTGTTGCGACGTGTATGTTCGCGTGATCTTGCGCGTGTTCGCGAGGCGCTTCTAGCTATTCGTTTGCCAAGTTACCCTATCGGTCGTACACGGGCGCGGCCATCTTGTTGGCGTGACGTAATTCCGTTTCCGCCCGCTATGTGTAATCTCGCAAAGTGTGCTGCTCGCTAGTACAATTTTGCGCGTACTCGCAAGGAAAATCTCGCGCGAACTTACCCACGCGGTCGTGAACGGGCGCGGCCATCTTGTTTCTCATTCATTGCTATGGTTCTGGGCATGCTTTCTGTATCCTCTCTCAATCTCTGCCATCCTTTGCTTGTTTGAAGTTTTTTTGATCTAATTTTACTTATTATCTAACCCTCTATTTTTCTAGCTCTATATTTTTGTGTTTTCTGCAGCTTTTATTTACTTTTAAACTACTTTTTTAAACTCTTTTCTTTTCTTCTTCACTATTCTATTTCTTCTTTATCATTTAAGTTTATTTCTGCCCAGACCATGGTAAAGGGAGCCGGGAAGCACCCTGAGAAGGGGAAGGGTCCCGCACCCCGTGCCCGGCTCCCGTGCGGGCGTTTAAGGGGGGAGCAAGTGGTCCCGAGGGAGATCTTCAGCGCGGAGGAAGTGGCGGCACTGATCTTCCACGTCCAGCGCCGCCTCCCCAAGACGATCCTGGGAGGCGGCAAGATCGCGACCGGCTATGGCATCCGGGAGCGCCGCCAGCGGTGGGAGAAGGTGTGCCGGGCCATGTACAAGATCTCTGGGGTCCGGCGCACATATAACCAGGCCACCCACCGCTGGACCGATGTCATGGACCGGGAGCGGGACTTGCTGGACGCGCTCGGCGTAGAGGTCCCCGGGCTTGGTGAGTAGTAGTAGTAGTACATTTACTACTCTGTTTTATCCTGCTCTGTTATTTGCAAATCTTTGTTCTTTACCAAGAGCAATAATGCTGCCGATTACATTGAGGTAAATTATATTTCAAAATCTTCTATGCATTTCATTTTCAGGTGCACTGCTCTCCTTCTCAGTAGCCTTGCTTGCTACTATGCTTCTTTGTTTTGTATGTTGTGTTCAGAAGCATTTCATTGGCCTGAGAAATTATGTATGAGTGTACTGTAAAGAAAAGAACTGCGTAATGCTAGACAGTAAGGGTCATATTTTCAATTACCGGCGCATCCCTGCAAAGTAGCAGGGATGCGGCAGTAATTGTGTGCCATGCCACCACCACCCATTGGCCCAAAACGTCACAGAAGCCTTACGCATCTGTGCCGTAAAGGCAGCGCATTGCTGGAGTTGCGTGCCAACGATGGCGCAGCTCCAGCAATGCTCTGGGGTACCCTATCTCCCCAATGCTGCATCAAGCCGTACGTCGGCTTCAAGCGCGCAGGGTTTGAGTCATGCATCATTGTCCTAAAAATGACTGATTGACATCTTGTAGATTTCCCTCAGCCACTTTTAGGATTCGTTCCTGCGCAGGTACGCCCTCCCTTGCGCCGGAACGCCCCCTGATGGCGCAGGGCTTTACAACGTGATGCATCGCCCATATGCCCATATGTGTTTTTTTTTTTAATATATACGCCGCACCAACACCATGGCGAGTCTTTTGTTCTGCCGCTGCGTCAGAAAAGGCACGCAACAATGGAGGAAAATCAGCCGCAACTTCCGCAAGGGACTTATAAATCAGCCCCAACAGACTGAAGTCCAGTCCTTCCTTTAGACAGTCACATGGCTATCAGAAGAAATAGTGGCGGTGGTGGCGGGTGGATTGATAGTTTGAGTATTCACTGATCTGCAAGCAGGATGGACTTTGTCTGTCACGTGTTGCGCACTGCTGCCTGCAGTGCCAGGCCTAGGCAAACCTCTTTAGTAGTCTGTTTATTGAGTTACATAGGAACTTTCTAAGTCAACGTTCCGCAAATCAGGCAATACGAATAACGTAGTATACCACATGAGATAGATCCCGTGGAATAGTTGTCTATCTATTTGCTATTTTTCCAAAATATGTTGTTATTGTTCTTTTGAAATGTTTGATTTGGTTGAAAAATCTCATCCATGTTTTCTGGTTTTTCTTTCTTTCATGTTGTACATCAGCTCCCCCCAAGGGCAAGAGGACACAGGAGGAGGGTGCTGAGGATGCAGGCCAGGATCGGGCAGGCGAGGGCTCCTTTGCTGGCCCCAGTAAGTTTACATTTTAATAAACAGTACATATTTTTTCCTAGCGTTCCTCATTCGATTTTTTCTAAATCGTCTTTGATCTTCTTGTAGACTGGATATAAATTCGTATCCTGCCTCGAATATGACTCCCTGTGGTATTACTAGACTATTCTTATTAGTCTGTCTGTGTAGCTAACTAAGATTGGACATTTGGCAATTCCATTGGACTCCCATTATATTCAGCAATACCTCTATGCACTGTCTCCTTACTGACTAGATAGTGTGGCAGAGTCATTCAGCTCCCGAAGTCACCGATTATAGATCCCCAATGATCTCTAGATTATCGTACGCAGGACAAGAGAGTAGTACTACGGAGTCACAGCACAGTCAAGAAGTGTCAGAGGCACTCATGCTTGCAAAAATTCCAAAACCTTTAGCTCATCCACTCTAGTCTAGAGGAACAAAAACCACAGAGTCTATTTAAGTGTAAAAGCTTTATTAAAAGTAAACACATTTATTAAAATCTACTTTGTCATAAAACTATTTAACTGTAAACGGAAAAGTGGTTAGTGCTGACGATTAATTGGACACATTTCTTGTGGTCGAGCCGAACTCTCACCTAGTTTGAACTTGATCCTGGTCGTGTTCTTAGGACTCAGGAGTCAAGCTTCTGTCTGTTAGGAGAAAAAGTGGTGCGTGTTAAAAATCAAAAGCAAGCATTCATCAGTTGTGCATAAAAGTGCAGCAAGACAACAGCCTTCCCTGGAAAATGGGACATTTTTACTATGGAGTAGACAGTCACAAATTATTACATTGTATTCTGTTTTTTTAACATTTCTCCTAGACCAAATATTATATAGTAGTGAGTGGTGTATTCTAACATTCTTAAATGTACTTTGTAGGTGTAACATCTGGTGACGGGGCCAGCGCGGAGGTGGCTGTGTTGGACTTGGACTCGGAGGCCTCTGGGGAGGAGGCGGCGTTAGAAGAGCTGGTGGCCGTTCCTGTGGGGGATCAAACGGTGGTGGCGGAAACAGGTAAGCTATATATTCCTTACTTATTGAGATTGAAGACTGCATAGTGTGCTTTCTGCACGGGTGTATTACAATTACAAATCAACCAGGTAGTAGCCTCCTCGAAATGTACTTCGACTTAGCTGTGAAGTTTTTGGTGAGAAGAATCCCAATAAGTTCTTAGACGAACGTGATGGATGGGATGAACGAAAAGCGAAAGAAGGGTGTAAGTAAGTGGGACGCGAACTTGTATGATGGCTGGCAAAGAAGAACGATATGTGTTTGCTTGGACCCAGAGGTGGCTGGGAAGGAAAGAATATGGTATGGTGCATGGCTGGGTCAATGATGAAGCAAGGATGGGTGGAAGGACAGCAGCCTGGGTGGGTGAAACAGAAACTGTATGTGTGCGTATACTTTGACTGAATGGATGCCTGGAGCATGGTATTCTCTGACTCTTACATAGCACATGTGTATCTAGAGAGAGTAGATGGTCGCCAGGTGAAGTAAGTGTTACCTTGAAGAGCATGTACCACCGCACCCGCACGTCCGTCCCAGTGCAGGGAAGGCAAGGAAAAGAAATTGTAAATGTGTCCAATACTACCATGAATAGTAGCAGTACTTTGTATTGCGTTTGCATTCACAGCATATATCTGGTTATTACGGTGGACACTCCGTACCTCTCTTAATAACTTTAGTTTACTTGTAGTACGTCATTCATGTGTGGGTGTATCACTGTTCACTCAATATTAAGCAAAGCACCTAAAGTCATCTCATCTGTCATTAAATACGTCCCATGTGAAGTGATAGATAATCAAATTAGTTAGCTTCTTCAGTTTCCTTTTCTAGTACTCATTTGCACTGTAGGGTGAAAGGTAAATTAATTAAGCAGTAGCCCTTGTAACAGAGTATTCTCAGTGCCACCCGTAATAGAAAAGTAATAGCTTCACCACCTGCATGTACTGGACCGGTACAGTAACGCAAGTCTGTCTCCATCATCATGGTGTGCAACTTTTTTTCTCGGGTGCAACTTCACTGTGCTGTTGTCAGGCGTGCCACCTCGGAAGTCCAGGTTGTTTCCCTCTTGATGATGACTAATCCCAACACCTCCAGAAACCAACAAGTGTGACAAGGAATAAAACACCTGTCACAAGTGCTGACCCCTAAAGGGGAAGGGAAGCGGGGACGGAAAGGGGTAGTGGATGGGACGGAAGGTGAGAGAGAGAAAAACAACACTGGATCTCTTCTTGAGATGACCTTTTCTCTCTTTGAAGTACTCTGGGCCTTCACGGATCAGTATTGTTTGATTAAATGCTGAGCTGCATTAAAGAATCATCATTTAGGACATTCTTCCTAACTTCTCAAGTATCACAAATGCTAGTAAAAACATACATGCATACCTACTGATTTACAAGCCCATTCCTGTACTTCGTGCGCAAGGTTCTAACGTTCACTAAACTTAATTGCAGTCTAGCAGTCTTTAATCACCTTAAGAGATACAGAGCATGAGATGCATAAGCCTTAAGAGATACAGAGCATGAGATGCATAAGCATTACACTTTACCGTTCTTTTAACTGGTTAGTAGTAACTATAACAATTGGCATGCAGCGCTCTTTCTTACCTTACACTTACTACGTGAGGTCTTTAAAGGGGGTTCTGTGAAAACAAGGGAAACAAGAAAGAAAGAACAAGCCCCACAAGACACTGCTATCAAACATCAATCACTGTAGTTAAATCACTACAACATATCAATATTGAATACTGGGCGTTGTACATAACCAGGAATTGTACATAATTAGAAATTCTAGGAACAGTTCAATCTTCCTTTGCCAAGGTCTCTTTGTAATTGCACCAGATCCGAATTGCTATTGCCAATGTTTGTTTCTTGGCCCAAAAACATAGAAAGGTCTTACTGTCCTCTTTTGATGCCTTCGGTGTCTCCGGGAATCCAAGTCCTGAAACCGGAAGGGAGAGGCAGGTCCGTCTGTCAAACTGCTCCGATGAGAAAACCGGAAGCCGGGAGACTCGTTTCTGCCGGCACTGGAAGCGCTCCTGTGATCACAGGAAACCGAAGAGGAGTCCGGTGATTGCTGGGCTCTGCCAATAGGAGCTAGGTAGGCTGCAGCTGTCGTGCCCCCTCAGTGAAGGGCGAGGTCCGGGTGAGGGCGGGGTCCGGGTGCGGAGATCGAGAGCCTGGAAGCTCCCGAGTGACGCGCAAGCCGAAAGAAGCGAAGCGTCGGCAGGGAACAGGTGAGCCTTTTTATAGGCAGTGTTGCACGTGTGTGACAGCGTGAGTGGAGCGCACCAATTCAACGTGAGAGCACGCACAGACAGCAACAAACATTGGAGTAATCCTCCACAGCATTATAACCGGCAAACAAGCATTGCTACATGCAACTATGAATATCAGGCTCAATTATTGCTAAACAGCACAGTCTAAACATCTTTCAAGCCCAGTAACAGTGTTTTCATGACAGTTCCTCCCCCCAAAGGCCTCCTCAAGGGTCGTGGTTTAGTGGGATTCTGGGCGTGGAAAGAGCGAATCAAACGGGGGGCGTGGACATTATACTCAGGTTCCCATGATCTCTCAGAACTATCATAACCCTTCCAATCAATCAAATAATACAAACGCCCCCTCAGTTTCTTTGAGTCCAGGATTTTCTTGACTTCATACTCAACATGGTCTCCAACAACAATAGGAGGGGGCGGAGAATCAGGACGGGTGTCAGGATGCACAGGTTTAATCAAGGATACATGGAACACCGGATGGATCTTGTAGTCTTGGGGAAGGGTCAATTTCACAGAAACAGGATTTACAATTTTTTCAATGGGAAATGGACCAATGAACCTTGGTTTTAGTTTCTTAGGTCCCTCAATTTGTATATTCTTGGTTGAAAGCCAAACCTGATCCCCTGGTTTATAAACTGGCGCTGGTGTCCTATGTCGGTCTGCATAAAATTTCATCTTTCCTTTTTGTTTAATCAGCGTTTCTTTCACATTTTCTTGAAACTTACGCAAACTGGCCAGTCTATCGGAAACTGCAGGCATGGTAATGTCTTTCTCAGGAAATACTATTGGTAGGGTTCTGGGATGTTGGCCAGTGAGAAAGTAAAATGGAGAACAACCAAGAGCGGAGTGTACTGTGTTGTTATAAGTAAACTCAGCTAAAGGCAGGGCATCTATCCATTCTGAGGACAAAGTGGTGGTTAAGCAACGCAGACTTTGTTCTAGGTATTGATTCACCTTTTCAGTCTGACCATCAGTCTGAGGATGGAAAGCCGAAGACAACGCTAAAGCTATTCCTAATTGTGTGCTCAGTTGTTTCCAGAATTTTGATAGGAATTGTGGACCTCTGTCTGAGATAATCTTTTGTGGCAAACCGTGTAATCTAACAATGTTGGTTAGAAACACATTACTGAATTCTACTGCCGAAGGGAGTTTAGGTAAAGGAACAAAATGTCCCATTTTTGACAGCAAATCCACAACCACCAAAACTGTGGTCATTCCTGATGATCTCGGTAAATCTGTGATGAAGTCTACACTGATAGTATGCCACGGTGTTGGGGGTACCTCCATTGGTTGTAACAGACCTACAGGGAATGAGTGTGAAATTTTTTGTCTGGCACAGACCGGACAGGCTTGAACATATTGCTGTATGTCCGACTTCATTCCCTTCCACCAGAAATATCTTTGACATAACTCAGTAGTCTTGGTAATGCCAGGATGAGCGACTAAGGCAAGATCGTGATTCCATTTAATCGCTAGTTCTCTCAGGTCTTCTTTGGGAAGATATATTTTGTCTTTTAGATAAAATATACCATCTGATACTGAAGTCAGCTTTTGTGAGAGCCAATCACTTTGATCCAGGTCTTTGATCTGGTCCCTGAGTATCGATAAAAAATCTAATTGAGTGACTTCTGCACAAACCTTTTCTATGGGTATTATGCTCTGTTGTCCTTTTCCTGACTCGCAACTTTTATCGCAAACCAGACGTGAAAGAGTATCGGACAACAATTGTTTGGTTCCAGGCCTATAGGTAATAATGAAATCGAATTCGCTAAAGAATTGTAACCACCGCATCTGCCGTGGTGTGAAGGCCTTCACGGTGGAGTAGAATTGTAAATTTTTGTGGTCCGAGAATATGGTTATTGTATGTTTGGCTCCCAGGAGATGATGTCTCCATTCTTGAAAGACAGCCTTGATTGCCAGAAGTTCGCGCTCGGCAATTGTGTAGTTCTGTTCAGCTGGTAGCAGTTTTCTAGAAAAGAAGGCTATTGGGTGGAAGTTTCCTGAATTTGTGTCTTTTTGCAGCAGTACTCCTCCAATTGCCGATTGCGAAGCGTCTGCTTCAACAAAAAATGGTCTGTCCGGGTCGGGATGTGTTAAAATGGGAGCAGAAGTAAAGGCTTTTTTTAATACGTCAAAGGCTTGTTCTGCTTCGGCACTCCATTGAAATTTCTTTCCTTTCTGTAGAAGGCTTGTAATTGGCACCACGATTTCCGAGAATTTTGAGATAAACCTCCTGTAGAAGTTTGCAAAACCCAAAATTCTTTGGATTTCTTTGACCGATGTGGGGGTAGGCCAATCCAGAATTGCTTTTACTTTTTTGGGATCCATGACTATTCCTTCTGGTGATAACCAGTAACCTAGGAATTCTACTGTTGATGTATTAAAAACACATTTCTCTAATTTGACAAACAAGGAGTTATCCCGTAGTTTCTGTAAGACCGATCTGACGTGTAACACATGATCCTCAGGATTTTTGGAAAAAATCAGAATGTCGTCGATATATACAATGACGCAGACGTCCAACAGCTCATGCAAAACTTCATTAATGAAGTATTGGAAGGCTGCTGGAGCATTGCAAAGACCGAAGGGCATCACTGTATATTCGAAAAGTCCGAATTTGGTGCGGAAGGCCGTCTTCCACTCGTCACCTTCTTTTACTCGGATCAAGTGGTAAGCCCCACGAAGATCCAGTTTGGTGTAAATTGTAGATCCCTTAACCTGGTTTAGTAGCACAGGAATCAGAGGCAATGGGTATCGGTTTTTAATTGTAGCTTTGTTCACTGCACGATAGTCTATGCAGGCCCTCAAATCACCAGTCTTTTTTGCCACAAAAAACAACGGAGATGAGACCGGGGAAGTGGAATGCCGAATGAAACCCAACTCCAACAACTCGTCCAAATAAGTCCGTAGATGCTGGTTTTCAGGTTCAGTGAGTGCGTAAATCCGACTGCAGGGTAGCACTGCTCCAGGAATTAAATCAATCCTGCAGTCGTAAACCCTATGAGGGGGTAGCTTGGTTGCTTTCACAGGGTCAAAAACGTCCGCAAAATCTTGAATTTCAACTGGCAACTCAACAGCATTGGGTTGGGTGGCAGCACAGATTAGGGGTAATTCAGGATCTCTATGTTCTTGATAACAATGAACTTTACAGTGTGTGGAGTCCAAAATTACTGTACGCTTAACCCAATCAATCTTTGGGTTATGGAGCTCCAACCATGGAATGCCTAGGATCACCCCAAATGCTGGCGTGTCAATTAAATCAAATACCGTCAGTTCAGTATGACCATTGTCGGATAGAAGAAGTAGTGGAGGAGTGTGAAACTTAATTAAACCAGATGAAAGTGCCGAACCATCTACAGCTCGCACGGGTTCTGGTTCTTTCTTGGGAATCTTATTCAAATTTAAAGTTTCAGCGAATCCTAGGTCGAAAAAGTTTCCAGTAGCTCCTGAATCAATAAGTACTGGTATGCTATGTTTTTGTTGATTGGCCAGGATCAAAATCATTCGTATCGTGAAATGACGAGGTACATGTTTAGTAATACTAGTTATGTACTGAGAGATCTGAAAAGTGCCTCCCGAGGAATCGACCTCTCCTTTCCTCGAGACTACTAGTTTTCCGATTCCTGGTCTTGAATCGTGGCCAAAAGTTTCTTCTTGGCTGGCCGGATTGGACACTCTTTAGCGAAGTGACCTGCCTTCCCACAGTAAAGACACAAATTGGCTTTCCTTCTTCTATCCTTTTCATCTTGTGTAAGGGGTCCTTTGATTCCTCCAATCTGCATAGGCTCAACCTGGGCATTCCTATCCTCAGTAACCTTTTTCTCTGATTTAAAGTGTAAAGTCCTGAAATCTGCCTTCGGTCTTTCTGTTCTTCTTTCACCTAGTCTATGATCTAACTTGACTACGAGGTCCTGAAATTCGGTGAAATCAGTAGGTAGGTTAACTATGTGTGCCAAGGAATCCTTCAATTCTTCTCTAAGCCCTCGGTAAAATAAGGATGTTCTTTTGTCATCTGGCCACTGTGTTTCAGCTAACAAGCGGTTAAAGGTGGTCACGTAGGAAATTAGATCCCGAGACCCCTGGCGTAGATTGAGTAACTCGTTATCGGAAGCTTGAAGAAAAACGTGTTTCGCAAATAAACTAGACATTGCTGCTTTGAAATTGGTTAGGTTATGTAGAAGGGGGTCATTTTTATCCACCAGTGGCATGGCCCAATTTGCCGCTACCCCCCCTAAATAAGAGATTATAAAGGCTACCTTTGTGGTGTCTGAAGTGAAAATGTGGGGTTTACATAAGAAGTGTAACTGACATTGACTCATAAAGGTGGTAAAATGAGCACTGTCTCCCGAGAAGCGCTCTGGATTGGCTAAGGGAACCGGTTGTGGAGAGACAACTGTGATATGAGCAGACTGGCCTTGACCCAAACTTGAGCCCTGGGTTTGAGTTTGAAATGGTACTCCAAACTTAGGTGGTGTTAGAATAGGTTTTTTGGCTTCCCCTGCATCCCTCCAAGAGGTAAAACCGTCTCTAGTGCTCTCCAACTCGTCCCTGGTGTGGTCTAGTTCCTGCCTAAGGGATTGGTTTTCTAAACGTAGGTCCTGTATTTCGTCATTCATTTTACGCACCAACTCTGCTAACTGGTTGATGTCCATGTCCTCCATGGGATTAGTCACACACAAGAGGAAATAAGGACTTTTTTAATTAGGCTTCGCTTTCTGTCAGGCGTGCCACCTCGGAAGTCCAGGTTGTTTCCGTCTTGATGATGACTAATCCCAACACCTCCAGAAACCAACAAGTGTGACAAGGAATAAAACACCTGTCACAAGTGCTGACCCCTAAAGGGGAAGGGAAGCGGGGACGGAAAGGGGTAGTGGATGGGACGGAAGGTGAGAGAGAGAAAAACAACACTGGATCTCTTCTTGAGATGACCTTTTCTCTCTTTGAAGTACTCTGGGCCTTCACGGATCAGTATTGTTTGATTAAATGCTGAGCTGCATTAAAGAATCATCATTTAGGACATTCTTCCTAACTTCTCAAGTATCACAAATGCTAGTAAAAACATACATGCATACCTACTGATTTACAAGCCCATTCCTGTACTTCGTGCGCAAGGTTCTAACGTTCACTAAACTTAATTGCAGTCTAGCAGTCTTTAATCACCTTAAGAGATACAGAGCATGAGATGCATAAGCCTTAAGAGATACAGAGCATGAGATGCATAAGCATTACACTTTACCGTTCTTTTAACTGGTTAGTAGTAACTATAACAATTGGCATGCAGCGCTCTTTCTTACCTTACACTTACTACGTGAGGTCTTTAAAGGGGGTTCTGTGAAAACAAGGGAAACAAGAAAGAAAGAACAAGCCCCACAAGACACTGCTATCAAACATCAATCACTGTAGTTAAATCACTACAACATATCAATATTGAATACTGGGCGTTGTACATAACCAGGAATTGTACATAATTAGAAATTCTAGGAACAGTTCAATCTTCCTTTGCCAAGGTCTCTTTGTAATTGCACCAGATCCGAATTGCTATTGCCAATGTTTGTTTCTTGGCCCAAAAACATAGAAAGGTCTTACTGTCCTCTTTTGATGCCTTCGGTGTCTCCGGGAATCCAAGTCCTGAAACCGGAAGGGAGAGGCAGGTCCGTCTGTCAAACTGCTCCGATGAGAAAACCGGAAGCCGGGAGACTCGTTTCTGCCGGCACTGGAAGCGCTCCTGTGATCACAGGAAACCGAAGAGGAGTCCGGTGATTGCTGGGCTCTGCCAATAGGAGCCAGGTAGGCTGCAGCTGTCGTGCCCCCTCAGTGAAGGGCGAGGTCCGGGTGAGGGCGGGGTCCGGGTGCGGAGATCGAGAGCCTGGAAGCTCCCGAGTGACGCGCAAGCCGAAAGAAGCGAAGCGTCGGCAGGGAACAGGTGAGCCTTTTTATAGGCAGTGTTGCACGTGTGTGACAGCGTGAGTGGAGCGCACCAATTCAACGTGAGAGCACACACAGACAGCAACAAACATTGGAGTAATCCTCCACAGCATTATAACCGGCAAACAAGCATTGCTACATGCAACTATGAATATCAGGCTCAATTATTGCTAAACAGCACAGTCTAAACATCTTTCAAGCCCAGTAACAGTGTTTTCATGACAGCTGTGTCCATGTCATTCTGCCGGCTTGCATAAGATAACGTACCCATTTCCCTAAACAAGAGAGAAGAAGAAGAATAAGACTGGTGTACTGTCATAGTCGACTGTAATGGAAGTCCATAGTGGTCGTAGAATTAGTTCATTAAACTACCACTACTGTTAGAGCAAGGATGCAGAAGTGGGAGGTTACATAGATACTGTCCTCAATAGTTATGTACTGTGCTTTCAATTTGCTACTTGTACTCTGTGACCCAACTTTCGGCTCAATCACTTTGTGTTATTAATAAGGAGCATTGGTTACAGACTATGTCTTTCTTTCTTCATATAGTTGCTCCTTCCAAATCAACAACAAGGAGGGAGCAGGCTAGATTGGCCCGGCAACGGAGGCTGGAGGCCACAGTCGCCGAGTATCGGCGGCTGGTGGCCCTGGAGGAGGAGGAGGACACGCAGTCGAGCGGGGCAACATCTTCGACTGTGACCACTGCATCCTCCTCCGTGACTAAGCCAGCGGGACCGAGCCGGGCTAAGAAAGCCGACCGCCACCGCCAAGCAACCGAAATACCAGCTGCCCCCCACAGGAGCTGCAAGGAACGCCAACGCCGCCTACGAGTCCGCATGTCCAACCTGGAGCAGGAGGTCCTGAGGTATAAGACCTTGGTTAAGGGCCTCCGCTCCGAGCTTGCCACCCTCCGCAAGGAGTATGATGCCCATGCCGCATCATGCACCAGCACCAGCACCCTCCAGTAGTGGAGTGTCCCTTGCCCTTTTTTTATAGACTTTTGGGGGGTGGGATTTGGGAGTTGGGATCGTTTTGGGACGTTTCAGAGACAATCGTTGGGGTTAGGGTGGGTGAGGGAGATTATTTTGTTAGGGATAAATAAATATATTTTTCAACTTTATCTGACCATACCTGTTTTTTACTGCTTTTCAGTCTGGTGGGTGGGGGGCGGGGGTGTAACAGTAACTTTGTTTTCCTGAACAGTCGTAGGACTTTAGTAGTACAACCGTCAATCTCTTGTCTACTCCGAAATAATACTCCATTATACTACCTCCCACCAAACGCTTATCTTACCTGTAATTTGTGTTAGAAATTAGGGCTAGGCCCAGGGCTGGCTCCAGGTGAAATGGGGATTAACGTTGTCATTCCTGGGCGGGTGACATTTCCTCATTGCGGTGGTACTAGTGGTGTGACACAGTGGCAGTTGCATGCCTATGGAAAAAAAGAAAACGAAACCTTGTTTGTACTCCTTACTGTAGCATTACAACGGTTACGGTACGATCGAGAAAATAGCAGGTGACAGTACACTAGAACAGTGCCATAATGTAGCCTAACAAATGGTAAAGTATTGCAAGTATAACTAGTACTTGCGTTGAATTTATTTGACATTGGCTACTACTACTAGAAGATATAGTACTGAAGCTGAGTAAGTCTAGAAGATATCCTCGTATTCCTTCACCAGCCTGTTGCTGCTATCACCTTATCCTCCCCAGCAAGTGTGTGGAATTATTGATGTCATTTTAGTCAGACATCAAGCAAAACAACACAGCCCGGGGGAAGAGGGTTAGGGTTTGTAAAATGGATGGGAATGGGGGTTTCTTTTTGGGTAGGTTTTGTTGAGAGAAGAAAAAAAAAGCAGAGCATGGACAAACAATAATTGAAGATACAGAGTTTACAGACAATCTTTGGTTACAAACTAAAGGTAAGCACATGCAGTCACACTCATAGAATAAAAGACAACAATGGATACTGTATCTGTATTGCGTATGTTGTTGGAGTTGTCCTGTTGAAATTGGTAAGTAAGTTGCATGCAGCAAACAATTCCTCTTATTGGCGGCACTCCTCCATTCCAGCTGACGCTTCGTCCATCAATGTGGTGGTGACCACTGACAGAAGAGACACCCTGTCCACTGCCTGCCTGGCGGATGTTGACTGAAACCCGGCCTGTAATTATTGAACGGAAAACAGGAAGTGCTATTACAATACCACTGATAAATAAATAAAAGGTATGTACGCTGTGTGGTTCAAAAAGTGACACTTTGATTTCCCTAATAGACAGTACAATATTTTTGAAATTGCGTGCTCTGTCTGAGTCACCTTTTTAAGGATCAATAAGTATGGCCAAAATATTATAGCGGATCTTTCCCCTCAAGGTGGGTGTACTACTGTGTTTTAGAACAAAATTTGACCTTCCCAGCAATGCTCCCACCAAGACCCTTACTAAAGCCAGTCGCAAAAATGTAGAAGAACCCAATCATATCTCCAAAAACGATGCCTAGCAGAAAAATGGTTACAAAACGTACTTTGAAAGTAACAGTAGACCCAAATACAGACCGTGGATTGTATTCAAACCACTTGCCTGCAAGCAAAAGTATCCATAGCCAGCATCGCTCCAACAGTGCTCTACAACAACAGAACCGCGTTGCAATAGAACCCCCCTAAACACATGCAATCCTGCTGCTAGGGCTAACCCTAACGAACCCTAACTTACAAAAAGTGCCAAAACTGGTGTTTCCTTATGGATTTTGTCCAACAAACTTCTAGCCGGTATTAGACCTTCCCAGGAATGCCCCAGGCAAGACCCGCCAACCCACCCGCAAAAAAACACCCGACACAACACCACCAAACAGCGAAAAAGCTAAATCTCATACTTACAATGTCTCTCGGCCTTCGGTCCAAACGCGGCGCTGTGCAGCTAGGTCGTCATCATCATCAATCATCATAACTCCTGTTTTCCACCACGGATTTCCTGAAAAGCAAATGCAATCAAGATTAGACTGTCGCAGCAGTGCTTCGACAGAGACCCCGGCCGCAACCCACCCACGAACAGCAGGAAGCCCCCCAAAACGCTACATTGAGCAAGATGTCTGAAGAAATGGCAAAAAAAAGGCTTTTCCTTAAGGATTTTGTCCAAAACACTTCTATCCGGCATTAGACCTTCCCAGGAATGCCCCAGCCAAGACCCGCCAACCCACCCGCAAAAAAACACGCGACAACACCCCCAAACAGCGAAAAAGCTAAATCTCATACTTACAATATCTCTCGGCCTTCGGTCCAAAGTAACGCGCTGTGCAGCTAGGTCATCATCAATCATCATAACTCCTGTTTTCCACCACGGATTTCCTGAAAAGCAAATGCAATCAAGATTAGACTGTCGCAGCAGTGCTTCGACAGACACCAAAAATTACACACAAACCCCCGGAACCCCGCCAAAGAGCACCTCAAAGGCAAGCAAGTCAGCAAAAACGGCAAGAAATTTCCACCTCATATTTGGTCCAAAACACTTTTGTCCATTATTAGAGCTTCACAGCAATGGGCCCAAAACCGTCAACTCACCCGCAAAGAAGTACAACACCCCCACAAGTGCTGAGTCTTTCTTCATTGTGCGTAATCCAGCACTCTGCTTGGAGGGAAATCGCAGTCTGGAGGAGGAGGATAGAGGAGCATGTTCTTCAGAACTTGTGAACCTGAGGAATGTAGACTGCGGCACCTTCAAATCAATAAGCAAACAAGTGAAGACAGTTCTGATGATGGTCTTGTTTTTGGGATTAGGTGATTAAAGTTTGAATTAAATTAACTGTGCAAAACAAAGAAAGAGAGACACAAAGCACACAGGAATAAAAGTGAATAAGGACGAAAAAGAAAGTTCTTGATTGATTGTCTCATTTTCAGGGCTCGGTGTCAGGGAATAAGAACAAGATTTCGTCATCATACTCTGCGAATTCAGGCTGGATGAGGTCAGTGGCACCGAACAGAGAAAAAAATCCCCTCATCTACGTTGCTGTCCTCCTCGTCTTCATGCGGCGTGCTTTCTCGTACTTTGTAATCTGGTGGTATGAGGTGCTGATTCATCTTGATCATTGTCAGCCGCTCCACATTTTTGGGCGAGAGGCGGCTCCGTTTGGGAGTTACAATGCCACCAGCAGCACTGAAAACACGTTCAGAAGACACACTTGCGAGTGGGCAAGACAAATAGTTTATAGCCAGGTTGTAGAGCTGTGGCCACAATTGTTTTTTGCCATGCCAATACTGCAATGGCTCCTCATTAAGAAAGACCACTGTTGAGTCATTCAGATAGTCCTGCACCATCGACTCAAGGTCATCAACTGTTCCTCCACTTTGCTTACTTTTTGCTGTGCCTGTGACATTTTTTCGAGAACCATACCCCATCAAACTTAGCCAATCCTCCTCCCCAGCCACTGTTAGTGTTGTCATTGTGTGTGGTGCAGATGATCCAGTTGCCGGTGTCTTTAACGGCTGAGAGGTCACTTGTGCCCCAGCCACAGGTGCAGAAGTGGATTCTTGTGACTGCGGATGGCCTGCTGATGCTGATGCTGATGTACTGGCTTCTCCTTCAATAACCTGCCGTTCTTTTTCAAACCTCTTGGCTGACCAGGCTAACCAATGTTTGTACTTTTGAACATCTGCATCAGCGAAAGGAAAGAATGCGTTGTCTGCCAGCGACTTTTTGTAGCGTGGATCCAGAATAGTAGCACAAATGTAATGCTGATCTGAGTTGATGTTTTTAAGACGTTCATCACCACGTAGGCGATGTAATAATTTCTCAGACAAAATGAAATGGGTTTTTTTTTTTTCATCTTTTTGAAACTCAGAAGAAACCGCCATCAGTTGGTGCTCCAGTATGCACAACAATGGGATAGCTTTTCCCAAATTACAGTCCTCCTGGCTGACTGCACGCGTGAAGAACTCAAAAGGACGAAGCATGTCTGTCAGGCTTTTAACTATGGCCCATTGCGCCTTACTCATCCGCAGGTCCTCCTTCTGAGATGTAGCCTCTGTCAAGAAATAGTGATCGAGTACCGTATACTGCTCATACAGACGCTCAAGCATGTAGAAGGTTGAGTTCCAACGTGTTGCCACCTCCTGGATGAGTGCTTTCACTGGCATTCCACGTTCAAGTAGCAGTCTCCGCAGATGCTTCCGGGCCTTAAAAGAATGGCTGAAATGGTTGCACATTTTGCGGCAGGTGGCCATTACCTCGAACGCTGGACTCTCTTTATCACTCAAGAATTTTTGAACTACCAGGTTGATACAGTGCGCCAAACACGGCACTCTAACATGGTCACCCTTCAACATGGCCTTAACTACATTGGCGCCATTATCCGTGGAAACATAACCAATCTTGCGTTTTAGGGGGGATAGCATTGTCAAGACCTTTTTGTCAAACTCTTCCAAAAGGTTTTCTGCTGTGTGACTTTTCTCCAAGCCAAACATGGCTAGTGTTGCATGTTTCCGAGCAGCTTTGAAAACTTGGTCCGGGTCAAAACCTGCGTTTAGCTTTGCTATAACACCTGAAAAAGAGACCCAGTGTGCAGTGATGCACATGTAATCATCGCCTGGGCCACTGGTCCACATGTCTGTTGTCAGATGTATTGTGTGAACAGCACTCTTCTGCAAAGCTGCCCCAATCGCCTGCAGCACATCTTCATGTAGTGCTGGAACCGCAACTCTGGCAAAATAGAACCGGCTCGGAACCTTCCATTTAGGGCAGAGCGTTGCCACTAATTCAAGAAAACCTACCGCTTCTACAAAAGAAAAAGGTAGAAGGTCCACAGCTAGCATTTTAGCCAGCTTAGTGTTATACAGACGCGTCAGTGGGTGGTTGCGTTCATATGGCACGTCTGAAGTAAGCATTGTTCTAATGTTGCCCTGGACCAAGCATTTACGGGCTGATAATGACTTCGTTGACCCAATTTTGCTCGCTGGTGAACTTTTGTGCGTTGGTGTCTCACTCGCTCCAACACTCTTAGTGTGCCTCACATTGGGTGTGCTGCTGACAGGGGTACTGGGTGTAAGGGAAGTGTTTGACACGTCTTCTTCCTGCTCATCATCATCAGATGAAACATCAACGTTTCCTTGAATTTGGCCTTTCTTGATCGCATCTAGGTGTGCAAACCATTTGACAGTGTGCTGTCTCCTAAGATGACCTCTCTGGCCTCCGGTACCATAGTTGGTACCTGGCTTACCACGACTAACTGCTTGCTTACAAATGGTACAAATGGCAAACTTTGGATTTTTTGGACAAACAGTAAAGAAGTCCCAAACTGGGGACTTGAAGTGTCTGTGGGACATGGAGGAGGCGGCGATACTGGTGGTGGTGGTCATGAAGCTAATGCCAGATGAAGTGGAGGATGTGGATTGCCCAACTTTTGTACGTTTTGCACTTTCACCGCCACTAATTAAGGTCGAGATTGACGGAGGTCTCTTCTTGCCAGAAAGAAATATGGAAGCGGGACGAGTTGGTGTACTACTTAACTCCAATGATTGTGGTGTTTCCACTGCCTCCTCATCGACAACATCATCATCACGCTCAGCAGCTCTTCGGGCTAGGGTCAAAATGTCTGTTTGCTGCATGCCCGCTGGGGCTGCAGTGACCTTTATGATGACTGGGTCGTCGTTGGCAGAGTCTTCATCAGCAGCAGTATCCGCCACTTCTTGTTGAGACTCATCACACTCCATAACTCTGAGACTTTGGACGAGCTTCCTTTTACGCTTAACTACCTTTGTTTGTTCCCAAGTTTGATCCGTATCATCAGAAGGAGGTGTGCTTGAAGAGGATGTAGACACCACCCTTGATCTCTTCCTTGCTAGGGGTGTGGAAGACAATGAAGGATCATCAGGAGGAGTGGCTTCCTCAAATGATACCTCGCCTTGATTGTCGATTTCCTGATGTGCCCCTACTTCGGGAGGAACAACTATTGTGGGCACTTGTTGTGACCCTCCATGCACCTCTGCTTGCGCATCTCCTTGCGCTGCCTCTCCTTCCACATGTACTTGGGCTTGTACTTGCACATGTGATTGTTGTTGCGGCTGTGGTTGTTCAACACTCGTCAGATGAGCTACAACAACCTGTGTTGATTGAGGGACATTGCTGCTGCTTTCTTGCGATGAGCCAACATCACTGGTCGATGGTGATTGAAGAAGTATACTGGCTGCCTCTGCAGCACTCAAGGGCTTGGACTTAAGTTGGCGTGGTGGTGGTGGTGGCACTGAGCCCAATGGAGCGGGGGTGCTGCTGCCAGCTTGGTCCCCAGCAGATCCCGCTGCAGCTGCTGCAGGCATACTTTTTTTTTTACTCCCAAAAAAAGGGGCGGGCGGCACACCAGTGTCCTTGGTAACTTGCTTCTTCTGCTCCTTACTGGCACCTTTCTTGCTAGAGGAGCTACGGGTTACTTTTTTTGGGGCCATCTTCTTCAGAGCAGGTCAGCAGGCAGCAGTTGCACGAGTTGCAGAGGGTTCTGTGTCCAGAGTGACGTGACGTCGCGTGACGTTATGCTGCACACACCGCTGCAGGACTTCTTCCTGGCACTGGTGGTTCTATTGAGTCTTCTTGTGCACCTAAAAGCAATGGAAGACAGAGGAACATCAGTTCAGTTATACACCCCAAAAAATCGACAAAACACAGAAAAATGAGCACAATCCCATGCCATCCATGATGTTTACATTGAAGACACCCCACAGAAAGACTAGGGACATGCAAGTATGCAACACTCACTACCCCTGGGCATAAGGGATGAAAAGTAGGCAAAATAAGTGCAGGCCTCAGACACTGCCTCTCCTCAAAATGGCCCCCTTACACCCCAAGCACATGTTGCCTGTACCAGCCAGCACTCAAGATGGCCACCACCACCACCCACATGGCCAGTCCACATCAACAGTACACCCCCAAAAAACAGAAAAACAGCCAGAAATCACCACAATCCAATGCCATCCATGATGTTTACATCAAAGAGAGTGAGACCACACCACAGGCACACTCAGTCCATGCACCACCACCACCCCTGGGCAAGCAAAAGGCCACACCAGCAGCCCCCCAAAAACGACAAAAAACAATAAAATAAGCACAATCCCAGCCCATCCATGGCCTCAATTATGTTTAAATTCAAGAAGACACCCCACAGAAAGACTAGGCCCATGCAACACTCACCACCCCTGGGCAAAGGGCCACACCAGCAGGCCCAAAAAAACGACAAAAACCAATAAAATCTGCACAATCCCAGCCCATCCATGGCCTCAATGGTGTTTAAATTCAAGAAGACACCCCACAGAAAGACTAGGCCCATGCAACACTCACCACCCCTGGGCAAAGGGCCACACCAGCAGGCCCAAAAAAACGACAAAAAACAATAAAATCTGCACAATCCCAGCCCATCCATGGCCTCAATGGTGTTTAAATTCAAGAAGACACCCCTCAGAAACACTAGGCCCATGCAACACTCACTACCCCTGGGCATAAGGGATGAAAAGTAGGCAAAATAAGTGCAGGCCTCAGACACTGCCTCTCCTCAAAATGGCCCCCTTACACCCCAAGCACATGTTGCCTGTACCAGCCAGCACTCAAGATGGCCACCACCACCACCCACATGGCCAGTCCACATCAACAGTACACCCCCAAAAAACAGAAAAACAGCCAGAAATCACCACAATCCAATGCCATCCATGATGTTTACATCAAAGAGAGTGAGACCACACCACAGGCACACTCAGTCCATGCACCACCACCACCCCTGGGCAAGCAAAAGGCCACACCAGCAGCCCCCCAAAAACGACAAAAAACAATAAAATAAGCACAATCCCAACCCATCCATGGCCTCAATTATGTTTAAATTCAAGAAGACACCCCACAGAAAGACTAGGCCCATGCAACACTCACCACCCCTGGGCAAAGGGCCACACCAGCAGGCCCAGAAAAACGACTAAAAACAATAAAATCTGCACAATCCCAGCCCATCCATGGCCTCAATGGTGTTTAAATTCAAGAAGACACCCCTCAGAAACACTAGGCCCATGCAACACTCACTACCCCTGGGCATAAGGGATGAAAAGTAGGCAAAATAAGTGCAGGCCTCAGACACTGCCTCTCCTCAAAATGGCCCCCTTACACCCCAAGCACATGTTGCCTGTACCAGCCAGCACTCAAGATGGCCACCACCACCACCCACATGGCCAGTCCACATCAACAGTACACCCCCAAAAAACAGAAAAACAGCCAGAAATCACCACAATCCAATGCCATCCATGATGTTTACATCAAAGAGAGTGAGACCACACCACAGGCACACTCAGTCCATGCACCACCACCACCCCATGGCAAGCAAAAGGCCACACCAGCAGCCCCCCAAAAACGACAAAAAACAATAAAATTAGCACAATCCCAGCCCATCCATGGCCTCAATTATGTTTAAATTCAAGAAGACACCCCACAGAAAGACTAGGCCCATGCAACACTCACCACCCCTGGGCAAAGGGCCACACCAGCAGGCCCAAAAAAACGACAAAAACCAATAAAATCTGCACAATCCCAGCCCATCCATGGCCTCAATGGTGTTTAAATTCAAGAAGACACCCCACAGAAAGACTAGGCCCATGCAACACTCACCACCCCTGGGCAAAGGGCCACACCAGCAGGCCCAAAAAAACGACAAAAAACAATAAAATCTGC
Source organism: Lissotriton helveticus (assembly GCF_964261635.1). Taxonomy (NCBI): domain Eukaryota; kingdom Metazoa; phylum Chordata; class Amphibia; order Caudata; family Salamandridae; genus Lissotriton; species Lissotriton helveticus. The sequence goes on along the minus strand of NC_136072.1, from coordinate 131,390,875 downwards.
ACAATCCCAGCCCATCCATGGCCTCAATGGTGTTTAAATTCAAGAAGACACCCCTCAGAAACACTAGGCCCATGCAACACTCACTACCCCTGGGCATAAGGGATGAAAAGTAGGCAAAATAAGTGCAGGCCTCAGACACTGCCTCTCCTCAAAATGGCCCCCTTACACCCCAAGCACATGTTGCCTGTACCAGCCAGCACTCAAGATGGCCACCACCACCACCCACATGGCCAGACCACATCAACAGTACACCCCCAAAAAACAGAAAAACAGCCAGAAATCACCACAATCCAATGCCATCCATGATGTTTACATCAAAGAGAGTGAGACCACACCACAGGCACACTCAGTCCATGCACCACCACCACCCCTGGGCAAGCAAAAGGCCACACCAGCAGCCCCCCAAAAACGACAAAAAACAATAAAATAAGCACAATCCCAGCCCATCCATGGCCTCAATTATGTTTAAATTCAAGAAGACACCCCACAGAAAGACTAGGCCCATGCAACACTCACCACCCCTGGGCAAAGGGCCACACCAGCAGGCCCAAAAAAACGACAAAAAACAATAAAATCTGCACAATCCCAGCCCATCCATGGCCTCAATGGTGTTTAAATTCAACAAAACAGTTGTATCATGCACCCATAACCAACCCTGGTCCTACTGGATACTGTGGCTACCCACAATATAATTTATTTAATTTTCTGAAAAAGTTCCAAAATTGTACTTGCAGCAACTGTAATGCCCCAAACAAACTTACTTGTGAAAGTTGATTTCTAATCCAAAAGTGATCCAAAGACAGTCAAAAAGGCCTCAAATCCAAATATCCAGCAGCACCCACAAAAAGTAATCCTTCCAGCTCCAGATCCAAATGAAAGTGACCAGGAGATGGACAAAGCACTGGGAGGAGCCTGCTGGACAGGAACAGGAAGTTGGAGACTGTGGGGCACTTCCTTCCTCCCCCCCCCCCCAAAATGGACTCCTTGCAAAAAAAAAGGCCATGCAAATGTCAACCTGAGGAGTGATTCTGATAAAAATCATAATTTTCTGAAGGTTTATCCTGTTTGCTGGTGATTTTCTTGTGCGAAATTGCAAAATCTCTATTTCGCAAGTGCGAGATTGTTCCTTTCCGCCGCAACTACGTGTTCGCAATTGCGAACTCTCGCGAGGTGTGCTGTGCAAGGTGGCAAGCCGCGAGTACGTATTCGCGGGCGACAAACTCCCGCGGGAACACGCAGCAAGATCTAAAATGGCGCGTCACTCGCAAAGAAAAACAACTCGGCAAACGCTAAAATGACGGAAAGTGAACGCCGTGCACCACGCCGCGCGCCGCAACCAAGCAAAAAATCCGCCGCGAGCGGATTCACGGATTTTCGACAAATTCGCGAGAGTTCGCGGATTGCGAATTTGCCGAAAATCCGAAAAATCCGCGATCGGAGCGGATTTTACGCCCATGCTTATGTTCAAATCTTTGTTCTTGGCTAGTCCAAGATAGGAAGTATGTTGCACAGAAAGATGATTTGCTGAGGAATGAAACACGCTCTGAATAGTGCCTCTGTTCCCTGAACTTGACACTCCCTTGTACCCCAGACTGATTTTATGTCAATGGTGTCCTTCCATCAGTCGAAACCCTGTTCAGACAGTTGGGAAATAAAGGATGCAGAGTAAATCTGTTTGGTGTTTGTTAGCATATTTTTCTGTGCAGTTGTAGTTGCAACTTTATAATAATATGTGGTCGGGTCTGAAGTGTTAAACCCTGAAAAATAAGATAACTTCTGTGTGAACGTTCGTGAAATACCTTTCGGTGGTGTTGGGCAATGTTCCCATTGGTGATATGTAAAACCATTACGTGGGATACCGGATTTATGTAAAAAGTGATGACCATAATGTTGGCAACAGGACATTGTGCGTAATCAGTTGTGTCCTCTAACATTTCAATGCTTGAAAAGGCAGTGGATTGTTCTAAATCAAACAACATATTATTTACAGTTTCAAAATCCCAATCGTCAGAAAATGTACTGGAGGTAATGATATCATTTATAGAGATATTAAATACATCAGTTATTTTTAAAAGTTCAGTGGGACCAAATACATCAGATGAAACTCTGTTCCAAACTATACCAATCAGGAATTAGAACAGCTGTAATGTTCATGAAGGATGGGTCTCTTTGTTCATGATGAGATTACGTATGAGGTTTCAGGACAAAGTTCACATTTGATACTGCAGAGCGTTCTGGGAGATGATTTCCATTCACGTGTAAGCAAAAGACAGTCACTAGGGCAATCCAGAATAGAAAAAACAGTACTCCTGTTATTATGCAGAGCTGTAGCCATGGTGAGACTAGGTAAGTCTTTTTCAGAAAAGTGTAGAAGTCATGAAGTTGTTGTTTACAGGAAACTGGAGCTGGCGTTGTTTCAAGTTCACTGGGATCAAGAGAGAAGATATCAAAATCGATGAAGTAACCAGATACAGTTTGATCTATTTTTGGTAGCTCAGTGGCTTTTGTTGAACTGGCAGACGTCTCTTGTAGAGGCATTTTTATATAGATATCGGTGGTAGGCCGAATTGATATTTGTCTTTCATTTGTGTTTTGATATTGTGTATCAATAGGAACGAGTTCCATTTCATTGTTGAAAAGTCCATTACTTTGTATTGGTGACTCTTCAAATGTTATGAGTCTTTCTGTCTGAAATTCCTGTATGGTAGCGAGAGGAGAGCGCCGGCTAACCAGGAGCCCACCGGGCCTACTATTCAGTATAAGCCACTTGGGGCCCGATGTAGGTAAAAGTCATTTACCGATTTTAAAATACTGATTTTTACCGAATCGGTATTCTGAAATCGGAAAATGGTATGTAGAAAAAATAAATCAGTAGAATACCGATTCGGTAACAATCGGTATTGTGTTTCGACACATACCGATTCGGTATTTTCCGAATCGGTATTTCCCGAATCGGGAAATACCGAATCGGGAAATACCGAATCGGTAATGGCAACACAACCGTATGGGCCAAAAGGCCCATAGGAATGCATTGTCTAAACCGAATCGGTATTTACCGAATCGGTATTTCCCGAATCGGTATTTTCCGAATCGGGAAATACCGAATCGGTAAATACCGAATCGGTAAACACGTGATCGGCAAACAAGGAAGTGAAACTAATGAAAGCAGCCAATGAGGTGGAAGCACCCTCCCCCACCCTAGCAGGGAGTGGCTACCCAGGCAGGTGCCACTCATCAGAACTTTCTGGAGAGGCTGCCAGAGCTGAACAGGGAGAGTGAGCAGCAGAGAGAGTGTTGGGAGTACTGTCAACACAGTGGAAATGGCAAGCAGCTCTGAGAGCCAGAAGGCTGACAGAAAGAGAAAGGTCAAGTTCAGCAGCAATGAGCTGCAAGTATTGGTGGAGGAGGTGGTGAGGGTCCACAGGCAGCTGTATGGGAGGCTGTCCCTCTCAGTCCCTGAGTCAACGAAGAGGAAACTGTGGAGTGCCATCAGTGAGAGGGTAAATGCAGTTGGTGTGACCCCCAGGACCATGGATGACCTCAAGAAGAGGTTCTATGACATCCGGAGCCTCACCAAGAGGAAACTGGCGGAGATCAGCAAGCAGGCAGGACTGACCGGTGGCGGCAGGAACCCCGCGCCCCCCCTCACTGAACTGGAGGAACTGGTGTCCACAACAATCGAGAGGGAGAGTGTTGTTGGAGTTGGGGACATGGACAGCTCAGCCAGAGCCACAGCAAAAGGTAAGAAGGATGCACAGCATGACACACCCTACCAGACACCTCCCCATTGGCCCCCATGTGCAGCCAAACCCCAGTCCAGTACTGCTAGCAAAATACATGAGCATTGCATGATGGGAAATGTAGACAGCTAATGTAGCAATTTTTTACAGTGCACATGAAACTGCAATGCACCTTAAGAAATAATCAGAGTAATGAAAATGACATGTGCAATGCATTTATTGTAGTGACAGGAAGACATTTCCACTCAGTTGACAAATGCTACTTTATTCCTAGGGGCGCCATCAGGTAGTGGAGCAGCAGCTGCACAAGTCTCAGCTCCAAAAACAGCGGACAGTGCAATGGCAGGGCCAAGCAGCATGAATGAGTCACAGGAGGTGGAGGACAGCAGTGAGATTGCAATTGAGGATGACTCAGGACATGCCCTCTTGTTTCCCCACTCCCCCCAATTGTCGCAATCCCCAACATTTCAGTTCTCACAAGCGAACTCACCCACACGGTCCCAACCTGCACCTGCAACAGCTCCAGCCAGGAGGAGTATTGTGGCCCCATTGACCATCATGGAGGGAGCTGCGGGTCAGGCACCAGATCCCACACCTGTCACACCTGTGGCACAGCAGGCCATACAACAGACCAGCACCGAACGCCGCCGTCCACGCACTTCCAGCAGTGGCAGTGCTATTCCATCACAGGAGGGCAGCGTCTTTCAAGGGCTTGAGGGGAGCATGGTCCGAATACAGCATATGCAGGCCAAATCCATCCTCGCATGTCACCGGCAATTGCGTCAGCATAACCTGCAGATGGGGGAGTTGACAAAGGGGATTGTTGATTTAGTAGCAACCAACCGGGAAATTGCCACAGGAATGGGTAGGATGACAACTGCCATGACACAGCTGTGCACAAAGTTGGACCAGCACGAGCACATAAGGCGGAGGGATGCCCGAGTACAAAACCGGGCAATAAACCGGCTTGCCGCATCAACAGCCCTGCTATGCCGTCGGGGGGCAAATATGGAGGAGTGCCTCACAAATAACACTGCGGAGATGACCAGGGGCATGGCCCGCATCACCACTGCCATGGAGACACTGATTATTTCTAACACTGTCGTGAATCCTGCCCTGGACGTGGCCGAGGCTGGGGACAGCAGCAGCCGCAGCAGTCCTGCCAGCGCAGTGTCCGAGCCGCGCCGAAGCTCCAGGCGCTCCGCAGAGGCAGCCGGACATGCAGAAGGGGGGAGCCGCATCCCAGTGGGTCTGCAAAGCGCAGCAAGAAATGAGACTGCCAGTGTGGGTGAGGCAACCCGGCCCATTTCCTGACCACATATTGTTGTTTTTTTTCATTTGTTGCACATCAGTGCTGTGACGTTATACCGAAAATTAAAAATGGCATTTCTTCACATTCACAACGTGTCTGTGCATCTGTACTCACTCAGAAATAGTTGTCTGTTATCTCCTCACGTCTGTACCTCCCATCACTTGGTGTAGACACTCCAGCAGGTTGTGTTAGTGGCACAGCGATGTCATCGTCTGGGTCCTCGTAGTCAGACAACTCTACCTCTGTGCCCTTCTTGACCGCAAGGTTGTGCAACATTGCACATACAGCAATCATCTTGCAGCAGGTGAAGGGGGTATATTGTCTTGCACCTCCGCTCTTGTGCAGGCATCTGAACCTGCTTTTCCAGATACCGAAGGTCCGTTCTACTACATTCCTTGTGCTTTTGTGCGCACGGTTATACCTCCTTTGACTGGGTGTTGAGGGGTTGAGGTAAGGGGTGAGAATGAATGAGCGGAGGGCATATGCACTGTCGCCTAGAAGAAAAAGGGGTAACATTACTCACATGCATACATGTACTTCACACTGCTATTTAGGTTATGGGGGTCTGACACTGTGTCTTACCTAGGAGGTATCCTTCACCGAATTCCCCTGCCGTCAGCCGTGCATAAATTCCGCTATTTTGAAAGATGTAGGAGTCATGGGTACTCCCTGGAAATTTTGCTACCACGTCAGTGATTACACACTTGGCATTACAAATCACCTGCACATTTATGGTGTGCGTTGACTTCCGATTACGGTATATGTATTCCGTGTCAGCAGGGGGACAAATCGGAATGTGTGTGCCATCTATGCAGCCAATGACGTGGGGGAATCTTGCCATCTGGTAGAAGTCTGCTTTTGTCTGTACCAGTTCTGCATGGGTTGCAGGGAAGGAAATGTATTGGTCCATCCTTTGTATCATGGCGTCTAGGAACTTGTGGAAGATCCGGGACAGGCAGCTCTGGCTCACCCCTCCTACCGCAGCTACTGCACTTTGATAGCTGCCAGACGCAATCAGGTGTAGGCTGCATAGCACCTGCACGTGCACTGGGATTGCGTGTGCCCTTGGGGTGGGGTGCTGCAACAGGGGTTGGAGGTCCCTAATGAGCTCTAAGATGGTCTCTGGGTCCAGCCTGTACCTCTGTAGGATCTCTGCTTCTGTCTGCATGAACAGGGTGATACGCTCTCTATACACCTGCTCCTCTCTCTGCCATTCCCTCTCTCCATCCTGCTGTAGCCGTAGCCGTCTTGCTATGACATAAAAAGCTGCCATGGTGCAAGCAGAAATGCATTTTGGGTCCTTTTTTATAGGTTGCACCTGGTTACCACCTGATTCCAATCTATGGTAAATACCGATTCTTAAATACCGAATTTGACGCTAAATCGGTATTTCAGAGCTTTCCTACATCTCAATCTTCAGTTTTGCACACAGAATCGGTTTTATACCGAATCGGTAATTTTACCGAATCGATAAATGTACCGAATCGGTATTTTTTTTCCGATTCTGTGTTTTTCCGATTCGGTATTCTACCGAATCAGTGAATTTTCCGATTCCATATTTTTTACCGATTCGGTTTGTTACCGAATCGGTATATTTGCCGATTCGGGGTAATTTCTGATTCGGTATTCTAACGAATCGGTAACTTTTCCGATTCGGTATATTCAACGATTCGGCCGGTTTTGGGACTGCTACATCCCGAGGGCTCGATACCGGTCGGTAACGGACGAAAATACCGATTTTCGGCCGTTACCGACCGACCTACATCGGGCCCCATAGTGTGGTTTGATCAGATCGATGGAGACAAATCTCTTTTCTTTTATGCATGCAAGAGGTGGAAGAATTACTGTTTTTGTTCCTTCGACAGCCAGGACAGGTACAGGCTTGCTGTATGATGGCCCAAATTCTTTCTTGTCCACACTCTTTTCTCTGACCAAATCCCGACTTTTGGGATCCAGGCAGGTCTTGCCATGACTGATTTGACTTCCCCAGTGGTGGTGTGTTTTACTTGCACGTTGCTTTATAGTGCCTGAAATTCATTGAGATCCTGTAAGACAGCCAAACGTTTATTGATGTCAAATGGATTTTCATCTGCCACTGTGCTTTTATAATCGAGATCAGGTACCCACATTCTCACCCAAATAGGACTTTGAAAGGAGTGACACCTTCTAGGGAACTTCTTGGCATATTGTTGAGAGCCCTCCGGACTCCATGTAGGTGACTGACCCAACTACCACCCGAACCTTATACCCTTGCTTTAAGTCTCAGTTTTTCCTCTCCTCTACCGAATTTCCCTCGGGATGGTATGGAGACGAGTGCCGCAGTGCAACACTCAAATTTCTCATGGCTTCCTTGTAATCCCTAGAGCTAAACGCGGGGCCACAGTCAGAATGCAATGTGCCAACTGCATATGTCCCTATGAAGACTCACAAATCTTTTATAACAGTTAAAGCATTAGCCGAGTGCTGAGGCCAAACCCACAGGAATCTAGAGCATGAATCCACTGCCACCAAGATGTACTTGTAAGCCCCATCTGGTTGTAAGGGGCTGCAGTGGTCCAAATAGACACAAGCGAGTGGTCTGTCTGATATTTGTAATGGTGTCTGCGATGGATGTGTCACAGTGGCATACTTTATCTGCTGACAGATGTTGCACTTTAAGACAAAATTCTTTGTCTGTTTCTTTAGTCCTGGCCACCAATAGTGTTGTTTCAGTAAAGAAACCGTTGCCGTAACCTCTGCGTGTGCAGAACACAGACCCTTGTATGCAGTTAGTATTAAGCCTAATCTGCGATCTATGTTTGGTATTACTCTATCCTCCACTCCTGGAATTTGAGCATGTGGAATATTTCTTGCATTTAACTTGTAGGACTACTTGAGTGGAAATGTCTTTGGTACAGCTGAGCTGTTTTAGCGTGAAGCAATGACGGCTACCAATATGCCTCCCTCTATTCTCATTCTAGAACGAGTGATTGCAGCTATGGCAGCAGTTCATACTGCCCCTTTTGCGGCTTCATCAGCCAATGAAGTCCCTTCAAAGTGAACGCCATCACATTGATGACTCAGCTTATCGAGTGAGCTCTTGGTAGTTCATTTTTAACTCAGCTACCTGTTCCCATAGTAACTTATGCTTAATTGTACAACCCTTTGGGCCTGATGTAGGAGCCCTAATACCGGTCAGTAACGGCCGAATTCGGCCGTTACCGACCGGTATTAGGGTTTTCTGATGTAGGGGGCCTATATTTTACCGATTACCGGTAAAATACCAAATCGGTATATTTACCGATTCGGTAAATCCATATGTAGCTGACACTCCTGAGAGTGCCACAGGCCCTTAAGAGTGGGTATTTTACCACCCAATACTATTGGGTGGTAAAATACTGAATTCAGGTGTGCATGCACATCTGTGCATGCACACCTGTGCAATGTGACACACAGACATGCCCTTAGGGCATGTATGTGTGCCACATGTCACACATGCCTGTACTTGGGATGCTAGAGGGTGTCAAAGTGACACCCCCTGCACCCTTGCATGATTTGGTATTTACCGATCGGTAAATACCGAATCGGTATTGCCCATTGATTCCTATGGGCTTCAAGGCCCATAGGAATCAATGGGCAATACCGAATCGGTATTTACCGATTCGGGAAATACCGAATTTACCGATTCGGTAATTTAAAATGAAAAATTAGCTACATCTCCCTCCTTCTAATTTACCGATTCATAAATACCGAATCGGTAAAATTCGGTATTTATGAGTCGGTAAATTAGAGTTACCTACATCTAGCCCTTTGAGTCTTGACCCCAGTAGTGAAGATAATCATTGTATGACTGGACACAGTAAATTGAATTGCATGCAATCAGTGAGGGGAATTCTCGATCCATATTTATCAGTGCCAGTAACAGAGCTGTTAATTCGGCCAGCTGTGCAGTCTCCTAGAGACTGTCTTCGTACTGCTAGGATGGAACTTACCTACTTGCATATGACCCTTCACAATGGCACATGCGGCGCTGTATTGTTGTTTACTTCCTATGACCGGCTGAGCAGATCCGTCAGTGTAAATAATATATTCATACTGATCTAGAGGCATTATTTCATTCGGGAGAGGATATTCATGTTCGCATTGCAGGATTGCTTACGTTTTAAGTGTAGACTCAAATTTAGAATCTATATCTGTTGCAGTGGGAGAATTAGCCCATTGTATCCATCTCAGATGTAAAGCTTTAGTATTTGGAACGTTTGCTTTTGTGGCAGCCATTAAGGCAGGAGTTACGACAATTATTCGTTTCCCCTGAGCAAGTGCTCTTTCTCTCACCACAGCAGTTTGTACTGCTGTCAGAATTTTTTCTGTTGAAGCAAAACACATTTCTGCATTCGTGTACAAGTGTGATTTATATGCTATGTGTACCATCCCCAAAATAAGACATTAAGGAGAGATATTTTTGATTTTTTTTTTTTATTGAGTTTGTAGCCTTCAGAGGTGAACCCCGAAATGATGTTGCTCACCCTGGTAAAATGATCCATTAGATCATCATCCGTCAGATAAATGTCATCTACATAGGACAATGATTCTTCATCCAACTTCTGAATTGACTCTGTTACCCTAGCTGAGAACAACCCATGGCTATTCTTATACACTTGGGGAAGTAGACATAATTGAATTTGAGAACCAAGAGCTGAGAATGCTGTCCCATTTTTTAAAGGGGATCGACTGAAAACAGTAAGAGGCACTTATTGGGTGTTCTAAAGTTGTGCTAGTTAGCAGCTGCTGTTCAATGCAAGCAATTTAATTAACAGGTATGGTGCTGGTTTTCAAAATGACATTTTAATTATTTTCTTGGTGCTTCTTCTGTGTTCCTATGTTGATAAAAGTTGTCATTCTGAGCAGCACCATTGATGTAAAATTGAAGTTCTTCTTCTATTTTTGCAAAATGTCCCGGTTTTTGGTTCTCAAGATCTGGTGACCCTAAGTCTGGGGTAGTCTGGAAGAGGTGTGAGCAAGGAAAGAACGAGGCTGGGAAAGATACAGACAGGGAGAGCGACAGGAAGGGAGTGCTCCAGGCACAGAGAGGACTGGTGAGGACGAGGTCTGCCGAGGGACAGTTGCAGGCATAGATAAGTGCAGTTAAAAGAGTTACCGGCTGGAAAAGATGAGCTGAGCAGGGTTTTAGGTGGCCCATTGATAAAGCCAATAGTCCTGGCTTGATGAAGGTGCAATGTTACTTGTATGGGGGGCGTGGCTTGGACGCCGATCGGGATGGCGGCGTGAGCTCGTAGCTCCGCGCAGGATCCCGCTATTTCTCCTGTTTTCGGAACCCTAGGCGACCCGGAGACGATCCTCCTGCCCTCTGAAGTGCGAGGGGACAGCGGGGTGCACTTGGTGAACTGCTGGGGGACTGCCGCCCCCGAGGAGACCGTGTCGAAGCAACGGCTGAGGTGCTGCCGAGGGTGCGAAGAAAATGGCGGCGGGGAGATTGGAAGGCCCCGGACTTCAGCCCTGAGCCGAGTTGTCGCCGACTGGCGAGGGATCCTGCCGGGAGATCCTGCATTCCGCTGACTGGGGCGCTAGGGTCGGCGGGGCTGTGCTCTGCGGCCGCGGCACGCAACCTTGGCTCGTCCGGAGCTTGGGGACCCTAGCTGGACACCGCCCTGGGACTTCTCCTCTCCCCCTCAGGCTCCCGAGGGGAGCGGCCGAGTGGAGTGTGCGTCGCAGGCCGTGGCTTTTGTGCCTGTGAGTGTTGGTGGAGACATTGCATTGCCGGCGACCGGCGCTGCCCACGGGCGCTGATGATAACCGAGCTCTTGGACTTGTGACGCAGCACTCTGGAATGGCGGCGACGAGTGGGTCGATGGCCGAGGGACGCACTGAGGGGGACTCGGCGATTTCCACCCAGCTGGGCGAGAGTCCCTCCCCGGAGCTCGATCGAGACCTGCGGCTGAACCAGCGACTAGATGCCATACTTGATGCGATCGCCTCGACTAAGGACGTGTTGCACCAAGACATCGCCCAAGTGGCCGTGGGCCTGGGGCTGCTGCGCGCAGATCATGCGAAGCTAGCGGACAAGGTTAAGGACCATGACCAACTATTGCTGGACCTGAAACCATCGGTGGTGGCCGCGGAACATAAGATCACTGATATGTTGGCCCGGTTGGACTCGTTGGAACGGAGGGCAGAGGATGCGGAAGGCCGCAATAGGCGGAACAACGTGCGGGTCGTAGGCCTTCCGGAACGGATTGAGGGGGAGGATGCAGTGGCCTATATGGAGACCTGGTTCCGCACTGTGGTGGCGCCGGAGGGGCTCACTCCTTTCTTTACGCTGGAGAGGGCCCACCGGGTACCTGCTCGCCCGCCGGGGCTTGGTCGCCCCCCCCGCCCGATGGTGGTGAGACTCCTCCATTACAAGGACCGGGATCTTCTCATTCAGCGGGCCAGGATGTCGGGCCCCTATGACGTGGAGAATAGTAGGGTTACGATCTTCCCGGACTACACCCAAGCGGTCCAGAAAAACCGGGCATCGTTCCTGGCAGTGAAAAAGGAGCTCAGGGAGGAAAGCATTCAGTACTCCTTGCTCTACCCGGCTAAGTTGCGGATCATGTTGGATGGGACTACGCACTTTTTCCAGACTCCGGACGAGGTTTGGCACTGGCTGGAGTTGTACAGAGCGGGTACGGATAGATCGCATAAAAGCAGGCGAGATGAACCCAAGCAGCCCCGGGTGAGACAATCGCAACGCATCCGATCCCGCAACAGGCGCCAGCGGGAGAGGCGGGAAGCTCAAATGGCGGCGGAAAAGAGGGATGCACTCGCAGCGACGGCGGCCATTACAGGGTCGCAACAGAACAGTGAACGTGCGGAGACTGACTCGGGAGGTGACGGCGGCAGGTCGGGAGAGGAACTCTCGGAAGCGGACAGTTCGAAGGGGCCGGAGGTGACCCCACAGACCTCGGATGGTATCTTTTGTGGCTGACATTGGATTGGATTACGCTAGATCGGGACTTCATGGTGGGGTGGTATCCTGTTGATAGGGGCCGGGATGCCGGGAGGGGGAGTTCTGTGCTTCAGGAGGGATGGAGGCGCGGGGCGTGGGCTCCGCTCGCTGGGGTCGGCGGTGACTCACCCCCCTTGGGCCCTTAAGGCCGCCTGTGGTGGAGACCACAGGGTAAGAGTGTGAGGAGTTGTTTCAAGGTTTGGATGGGGGCGGACATTGGGTTCGTGTGCTCTGTCCTGGGGAGAGGGGTTTGGGAAGTTTTTCTGTTTTGGGTGTGTTCGGGGAGGGGCAACTGCACTGGGGGGGTTATAAACATTCGTTATTTGATTCGGACTGTACGAAGTTGGAATGGGGACATTACCTAATCTGAAATGCCTAACGTGGAATGTCCGGGGGCTGCGAACTATGGTGAAACGTCATAAAGTCCACGCATATCTTGTACGCAGGGGGGTTCAGATTGCTATGCTTCAGGAGACTCATCTCACTAAGAAGGAATGTACTGCCTTGCAGAAACGGTGGCGGGGCCAGGTGTTTGGCACCACCTACTCAGCGTATGCCAGGGGGGTGCTGATCTGGGTGAGGGCGGGGATACCCTTTCAATTGCTGAATCAAGTCGTGGATCCGGGTGGCCGGTTTGTGGCGGTAGAGGGGAGGTTATATGGACGGGATGTGGCTTTCTGCTCTGTGTATGCACCAAACACTGATCAGGCTCGATACCTTGATAGCCTCTCAGGGGCGTTAGCCTCCTTCCTGGCGGGCCCGATAGTGCTAGGGGGGGACTTTAACTCGATTACGGATGTGGCTCTGGACAGGTCCCATCCCCCTCTGGTGGACTCCCCGGTGCGCAGGCTGACCGCGCACAGGAAGGACTGGCAGGATAGGTGGGGGCTGCTGGATGTCTGGAGGGAGCGGCACAGGGAGGCCAGGGATTACTCCTTTTACTCTGCACTTCATGACCTGCATGTCAGGATTGATTCGGTGCTCTGCGGTGGATCCCTAGCTCCGTTGGTCTCCCATGCGGAGTACTTGGCTAGGACTATCTCAGATCATAATCCCCTATTGGTGCACATTCAGTGGCAGAGGGAGCGCTCAGTTATTCCAACGTGGCGGCTTCGGCCGGAGACACTTGAGGATCCCGTCTTCCAAGACGTGGTTCGGCAAGGCATTGATAGCTACTTCGGAATGAATGCGGACTCGGCCACGAGTAGGTCCATTGAATGGGATGCGATGAAAGTGGTGGTGAGAGGAGTGTGTCTGGGCAGGTTCTCGAATGCTCGCACGGCTGTGTTGAATGACCTTGTGACAGCGGAAGATAGGTTGAGGGACTTGGAGCGCCGCAGGCCGGCTAGGCCGGACCTACAAGCCCAGCTATTAGAAGCGAAGGAGGTGGTCGCCACTGAGACGGAACGTTTGCGATGCTATGACTACAAGCAGTATATCATCAGGGCGCATGCGGAGAGGGATAAGGTGGGTACCCTCTTGGCCAGACTGGCCAACCCGGTACTTGGGGGCTCCCCGATCCTCGGCATTCGCACTGCGCAGGGAGAGATGGTGTACACCCAGGCGGCGATATTGGAGTGCTTTAGGGGGTACTATGAGGAACTGTATCGGAGTCAGCTGGAGGTGGGGGTCCAGGCCATTGCGGAATACTTGGGGGAGAGGCAGATTCCGGTCCTTGCTGAGGAGGACGCGAAGGAACTGGGCGGTCCGGTAACGCTCACGGAAATACGGGCGGCCATAAAGCATATGGCCCGCAACAAAACGCCCGGGGTGGACGGCCTACCGATTGAATTTTATCAGCTGTATGCGGATAGTTTGACACCCAGGTTGCTGACGGTGTATGCTGAAGCTTTCGAGGCTGGGGCACTGCCCGGATCCATGCAGGAGGCCTTGATTGTGCCGCTCCTGAAGCCTGGCCGGGATGCAGCAGACGTGCGGTCTTACCGCCCACTGTCCATGCTGACGGTGGATTATAAGATTCTGAGCCGGATACTGGCCACCAGGCTGGCCCCGTATATGACGGGCCTGGTACATAGGGACCAGGCCGGGTTCATACCCACGAGGAGCACGGCGCTGAATGTTCGCCGACTGGTGGGGATAATGGACGCCATCTTGGACGGGGAGGGTGCCCCGGCGGTCCTGTCTGTGGATATCGAGAAAGCCTTTGATAGTTTGGAATGGCCGTTCCTAGACGGAGTTTTGGAGAGGTTTGGAATGGGCGAGGGGTTCCGCAGATGGACAAGGGTCTTGTATGTATCGGCGACGGCGAGAGTACGTTTGGGCGGCCTGGTCTCTGCGGCGTACCCGGTGGGCAGGGGCACACGGCAGGGGTGCTCTCTGTCTCCCCTGTTGTTTGCTCTGGCAATGGAACCTTTAGCGGTCCATGCGAGGTCGGGTGTCGAGTACATGGGGATAGCCGGGGGCGAGCAGTGGCATTATATATCGCTTTATGCGGATGACTTGCTCCTGTACCTGGCTGACACCTCCCGGGCGTTGGCCGGTGCTATGGAGCTGCTGTCGGAGTTCGGCCGGCTGTCGGGTCTTAAGGTCAATTGGGCGAAGACTTGCGTGTTCCCGCTGCGAGCGGGATCACCTGCTCCTGACGGCGACTTGGCCGTGGTGTGGGAACCATCTTGTTTCACCTATTTGGGTGTTCGCATTTATCATGCTACCGCGGACCTATTGGAGGGTAACATTGGTCGCTGTATCCGGGCACTGCGGGGCAGCTTGTCTTTCTGGTCGACCCTCCCGCTGACGGTTCTGGGCAGGATTGCCCTTTTGAAGATGGTAGCACTCCCCCGTTTTCTCTATTATTTCCGGACGCTGCCCATATGGATTCCCCAGGGGATCTTCAGAGACCTGAGGTCGATGATTATTGGCTTTCTGTGGGGGCATGGTCGCCGCAGAGTGGCCCTGAACACGCTCCTCCGCCCTAAGATGGAAGGAGGTATGGCTGTGCCTGACTTCGAGCTGTATTATCTAGCGGCACAGCTGCAGGTTCTTACACAGAATGTGGCTAGGGTGTTCAGGGGTCCGGAGGTGGACCGGGATCGGGGGATACGACGCCATGTGTTATCCTATATTATCATGCAGCAGAGGCTTGAGTTGCGGGCCCTCACCGTGGAGGAAAGGACGCTCCGCTTGTGTTGGCAGAGGAGCCTTCGGAGAGCGAGGGCTTCGCGGCCTTATGCACCGGAGATTCCGATCGGCATGCTGACGGCCTTGCCGCACGGGGGTGATTGGTCCCCGTTGCTGGCCTGGGAAGAGATGGGATTGCAGGTGGTTGGCGATTTGTACATAGATGGGGCGTTAGCACCGTTTGAGGTACTCCGGGATCAGTTTGGGCTGCCTGACGGGGGGTTCCTCCTACACGCGGCGGTGGTGGCTGCCGTACAGAAGCACTGGAAAGGGGGGCTCGTAGAACCAACGACGACTATGGCGTGCCAATATGTGGTGATGGCAGCTGGTACGGTTAAAGCTGTGACGTGCCTCCATAATAGGATGCTGCATGAGGGTCTGGAGCCACTCCTAGGGCTCAAGACTAAATGGGAGGAGAGCGTGGGCCGCCCCATACCGGATACGGCATGGGGACACATCCTGCGGCGTACGTGGAAGGGCACGAGAAATGCGCGCTTTCAACAAGTACATTTCTATGTGCTTCATAGGGCCTATTTAACCCCGGAGAAGTTACAGAGGTACTTCCGGGTGCCGGATGCCCGCTGCCCACGGTGTTCGTCTTTGGGTGCGGACATGGATCATCTGTTTTGGGGTTGCCCGCAATTGGGGACCTACTGGGCAGAGGTAGGGGAACTCCTGAATGAAGTGTCTGCCAGGGAGGTGGACTTCGATATGGCGGCGTGCCTGTTGCTCTGGTTCCCGCACACCAAACGCACCAAGGTGACGAGCAAATTTATTGACCTGGGTTTGATACTGGCGCAGAGGGAGATATCGTGGCACTGGAAGTCTAGGGGGGGGCCCTCGCTGCGTAGGTGGAAGAATGAACTGTTGCGGTGGTCTGCCTGCGAGAGTGTGCTCCGGATGAAACAGGCTGTTAAGTTGGGGAATGAGAGGGTTTTGGACGCGGCGCGTGCATGGGAGCAGGTGGTGCAGGCCCTGCGTGACTCGATGGTGGATGACGGGGATGGGGAGAACTGAGCCGGTGGACACCACGGGGCACACACGGGAGAGTTAATTTCCGCGCTGTGGTGGATCCATCTAATTCGACAGGGCGAGGGGTACTCCATGCAGTTGCCAGGGGGGGGGGCTTTGGGGGGGACTGGTTTATGGGACTTGGGGTGGGACGGAAGCCATTAGGGGGTGGCTCGCCTGGGTGCCTAGGCTCTATTAGGGAGGCTGCGTGAGGTGGAAGTAGGGGAGGGCTGGGGGAGCGTCTAGGCGGGTTGGGACGGGGGCGCTTAGGGGTGGCCCCGAAGCGCGGGATGTCACTGTATTAGTTTTGGGATGGCTGCCGGAGATTTTGTTGTGGGGGGGGGGGTAAAAGCAGATACGTACGATGACTTTTCGACCATGGTCCCTGTGGGACTTGCACTGTGATTTTCTCCTACTGCTTGGAACAACATGCCGCCCGGCCCCTGGGATGCGGGCTGAATGGCTGTGTACAGTTTGGATTTATTATTGGACGGTGGGGTGTCGCGAGGGCACTGGTTGATTGTTTGTCTCCTGTGGTTTCTAACTCTGCAATAAAAATATGTTTAAAAAAAAAAATAAAAAATGTTACTTGTATTATATATCTGGATGCAATGACAGAAGCAGCAAAATACCAGTCAGGCGGCTCACTATACTAAGCACAGATTTTTAACTTAGGTGTTTTTAAGCCATGTCCTTAAATACATCGGCCACGTCCCTTTGAGAGACCCTCATTTTTCATCCCACTTAAAGTCCTGTACCTGAGATCATACAAATGTGTGAGCACGGAGAGCTGCAGATAGGAAAGCATATGGCAGAAAAATATGCCCATTCAGGCGGTGTGAAAGAGGCACAGTGTGGGCAGGGAGGGTTGCAGCTCAAAAAGGTATGGGGATAAAGAGGTATGGAAGAGAAGAGCTATGGGCAAGGATGAAGAGAGAGAGTTGAGGGCTTAGGAAGGCGCAGGCTGGGCGATGCATAGAAAATGAGAACTTCAGGCTCTGAAAGATGCTGGGAGAGTTAAGGACAGGGAGGTGTGCAGACAGGAAGAGGTAGAGGCTGAGAGAGTTACACCCTGAGTGCAGTCAGGGAGAGATGTGAGTAAGGAACTATATGGGCAGGGAGAGGTACTGGCATGGGAGGTGAATGTAGGGAGAGGGACAGGCAGGGAGAAGCAGAGTTGGGGAGAAGTGAGGGCATGTAGAACTAAAGAAGGAAAATGTATAGACTGGGTCAGGTACAGACAAGGACAGGTACTGTCCATAAGTAGGTGAAGATAGAGAGATGCAGAATGAGGCAGACAGGAAGAGGTATAGGGATTGCATTTAGGTAAGAATACAGGGATAAAAGGTTAAGGCTGGGAGAAGAGAGACACAGTTGTGACCCTGGAAAGATATGGAGAAGGAAAGGTGCAGTTTGGGAAAGGCACTGTTAGGAAAGGTGCAGGATTTAAAAGGTGCAGCCAGGGATAGGTGCAGAGTGGGTTCAGGCTCACAAGTGTGAGCAGAGATCAATAAAAGGAAGCACTTATTGAATATCCATTATAGACTGCTGAATTGTCTGAAGGGCAATTAGACTACTCTTCCCTATGGGAGAAAGTCTTAATATAAAATCTCTCACAGGGAGCCTTTGGGGTACAGCTACTATTGTCACTGAAAGACAGTTGGTGTGGGACCCAAATACATGTATACCTGTATGACCAGAATCAGAAAGGCCTTTACTTCGACCGCGCATTTGCCAGGGAGCTGGAGCCTGTGGAGGCTGGTTGCGAAATGCCAGGGCTATTCTGGTGCCTCTGTCACTCTATGCAGTAAGGAGAGTGAATGCAATCCTAGAGGGAGGGGAAAGAGTGGAGTTAAGGAGAAAGATGGATGGATGGATGGAAAGCGATTGCGCGTAGAGGTGAATGGACGGAGCTGGTTTAAATAGTTTTGGCCCTTGCTGCATTTGGTTCCCCAGTCCGTCTCTCTTTAGGATGCCCCACAGACACCACATTTCTGGTGAAATTCTACAGTCCTTATTTACAAGAAATTAACGCAGTGTGGTGCCACAAGACATTTGGCTTCCCTGCGTTAATTATGAAA
Organism: Lissotriton helveticus; assembly: GCF_964261635.1. Classification (NCBI taxonomy): domain Eukaryota; kingdom Metazoa; phylum Chordata; class Amphibia; order Caudata; family Salamandridae; genus Lissotriton; species Lissotriton helveticus. The sequence continues at coordinate 131,372,605 of NC_136072.1, read as the reverse complement.
CAAAAGGATGCATAATTTCTATGATGATACAACGGATGCCTCGACTCTTCCCTGTGCTGGCACACAAATAGCTGCCATGCCCCGACCCAGGAACCCTCGCACCATAGTGCAAGGGTGCCTGCATCATGTGAAACAATCACAAGAGGTGATTTCCTTTTCCTTTGTGTGCAGCAGAATGCAGCATGCATAGAAAGAGGAAAAAAATAAGGAGAAATGAAAACATTTCTCCTCATTGTGCCTCCCCAAGCTTCCTCTGGGGAGGCGTAGCATTCTGGCGCATTTCTAGCTTTGAGATTTCTTGTAAATCTTGAAAATCGGCAGAAGCCATGAGTGTTGCGTGGGAAAACCCAAAGCAACACCTAGGGCATACCTCTTTCAAGCAAAGTGTTGCGTGTAAAGCAGACATATTTACACAAGGAAACAAAAAGCCATACAGGGTGGCTTTACATGTCCTTGTAAATATTGGCCAGCAGGTTGCGCCACCGGTGCATCTAAAAAAAGTGACACACCGGCGGCGCAAGGGGCTTGTAAATAAGCCTCTGCATCTCTTATTCTTTTTGACCTCCTTCCTCTTATTCAGGTACATTTTTGTTTTCTTCTGGTGTTCAGATTTCTGAATTAACCTCTGGGGCTTGTTACAAGCCCATTGGCCCAAGGGTGCATCACTTTTTTTGATGCACCGGTGGCACAGTGTGACTGTCCATATTTTCAAGGCCACGTAAAGTCACCCTGTGGTGCTTTTAATGGCCTTGTAAATATGGTGCCCTTTCACGCATTACTCTGCGTAAAAGGGGCGTTCCATGGGTGTTGCTGTGGGAGTTCCCATGCAGCATCCATGGAACCTGATGCGTTCCCAGATGTACAAGGTTTTCTAAACCTGGGAATGTGTCAGATTCCTATGCTGCCCACGGAGGCTCAACGAATACAAACACCTTTAGTTCTCCACGTTTTACCTTCGTTTTCCCCTTCTGCAGCACACATAGAAAGTGGAAAACACCTCTCATAATTGTTTTTATGCAGGAAGGTGCCCCATACTACACAAAAATAATCGCCCCTACAACGCAGACATCCTTTCACCAAGGGGGCCAGCGTTAGCGCATTGCAGCCCATTGTGCACCAGAGCAGGGGAAAAGTACAGGAATGCGCCTTATCTTATAGATACGGTTCGTTCCTGCCCTTTTCTTTTGATGCACAGCAGCGCAGCAGGAAGGCTTACTGAGCTGCCATGCGTCAAAATATTGTAAATAAGGCACTCTGTTTAAACTGAGCGCCAATTATTCCTTTTGCCCTGTCTTTTGCCCTTGCGTTTCTTGTTTATTGTGAGTCTTTTACGTTTCTTGACCAGTTCTTGGTTCTGAAAGGTTCATCATCGGGAAATGTTCAATTTTAGTTAACATCACAAGCTTTTTTCTTTGGACTGGATGGCCCCTTTTCAAATCGTTGTAGCTGAAAAGATTGCATTGACTTGAAAGTACTCACGTCAGTGTACTATTTTCTAAACTGTAAAGGAAACGTCTTCTTGTGGGACAGAAGCTTTTAAAAAGTCCTCTTGATGTGCATGTTTATGAGGCGTAAGACAGTCTTCATCCATCTTCTGCTGTTGTTTCACAAATTTATGCAAAGCAACCACCTGTTTAGGTTGAGGTTTATAGATGCAATGCAGGTTTCTTCTTTTCCACTAGAGGGAGGCATTATACCACTCAATATGTCATTGTTCTCTGTCGGTGCCCAGCGCTTTCCTACACTACAAGCATACATTGCCTATTCAGCTGGTGATTATCAGATGAATAAAATTATACGCACATTTGGCAAACAGTCTCCACTTGTCTAGGAACATTTGATTGCATTAAAAATAACGATATCTTTCTTGTTATCGGAGAGCAGTCGACATAATCACAAGTTACGTTAACAAGCACTCAGTGTCAATTTAAACGTTGCGTTGGGCCGCTGCATTTTTAAGTAATTGGATGATTGCAGATTATCATAATCATTATGAAACCAGTTTTCGTTTTACGAGCGGCCTCATTTCTGATTCGGATTCATGCGATATTCACCTTACCGTACTGGAATGTTCTCGAAAAAAAAAGAGACGCAGTATGACAGAAGAAACACGTTAACGTTCCATTAGGCTCACGGCGTGAAATAAAACTATAGAGATTCATGTCCTCTTAGACATAGATTGTTTCCCTGGTCTCTAAGTGTGGGGGAGCTTTTCATTTCATGAAACATTAAACAGGCTGATGTAGATCTATCTGGTAGGGTGGCTCGCCGACTTGGGGCCTGATTACGAGCTAAGGCGTTATTTATTTATTTATTGCCCCTAAAACATAACCAGGACACAAGTCCTAAAAAATGAATGGGGGGGGGGGGGACTAACCTAGATAGGCAGTATGCAAGTGACATCACGGCACCCGACATCACGGCGCATGACATCAAGGCACATGACATCACACATGACATCACACGAATTGACATCAAAGAAAATGGCATCACAAGCCACGACTTTACAGGAAGTGGCATCACAATTTTTTTTTTTCAATTTTATTTTATTATGTTTTAGCACTCCAAAGAGGGCCACATAAAACAAAATACAGCAATTACAAATACACATTTCTCTAAATAAAAATGACGACTACAACATTTTCCACTAAACAAGAAAATCAGCGTCACAGACCTCCATCTTTCATCAATAAATAGCTAAAAAACTTTTTAAAAAGTTAAAAATGTTGAAGCAAAACATTTCATTAGGAGGAGTATATAAGGCCTGTAAAAAAGAATTCACATTAAGGATACCCAATTGCAGGCATATTTGCTTTAACCACTTCAACCGAAGTGGAGGCAATGCATGACATGTAAACAATATGTGGGAACGATCCTGAACAGATATATTACAAAAGTTACATGTGGGAGAAGACCCATACCATTTTGCCAAAAGAATGTTCAGGGGCAACAAGTCCTGCCTTAAAAGGAACCAAAATCTCCGAATACCATGAGGTAAATTCCAGGCGACATAGGGTTGGGCAAGCTTCATAAAATATGAATTGGCAAGGAGATCACCTCCCCTCTTTACTTGCATAGACTTCTTATCCAACGTGAAACATAAATCCCATGACGCCTGTTTCAAAAGGGATTTTAACTGGGTAGGAGAGATAGTAAAAAGAGTACTCTCTTCCAATTCAAGAAGTGCCACAGCCTTTCTAAAGTTCTTAACAATTTGGGAGTACTCTTTTAAATTACCCAACAATTCCCCTTTAAGAAGGAATCTCAAAGACCCCGTTTCTCCTCTAGCTAGGCTAACAACCCATCGAACTAAAGCTGATAGGCCCTGCGCCCAACTGCTACGGAGACCGAATTCCAGTCTGCAGGCGGCCACAGTACAAGCCGGATTAAGGGATGTTATAGACCTTAATAATTTTCCTTCTACCGTCTGCAAAAAGCCCCAATGCTTTATATCAACCAGTTCCATTCCGTACAGGAGGGTTGGAGGAATTTTTGCCCTAAAAACCTCCAGTAAACAAGCAAAATGTCTTCTCCCTGTGGCGGAGTAAAGGGCACTCAGACTTTTGCCTTGGGATCTGGCTTTACGGGAATTATTATCAATATGAGGCTTCTCACTCAAGTTGGCGGAAATTATTTTTCCTAAAAAGGTATATGTCTTAACCACCTCCAGTTTCTGACCACCTACTGCCCAACCAAAATTCTCAGACTTAGATTTTTTCTTCCCTGTAATGCACATGATTTTACTTTTTGAGGCATTTTGTCAGGACCCTGATTTTTTGGGCTCTCTTAAGTTCCTCAGAAGCAGTCTACTAGACCCACCTTTCAGCACCACTTATTCCCCAATTAGCAAGTAAGTCTTGACCAGATAAGGTGAGTTTCAACAATAGCAATAATTAGGAACCAATATCATCATTTCACGAAAGAAGCAAGAATGGCTGACATTCAAGTAAGAAGCTTTTATAATCAGTTAGGCAAGTTGGCACAGTTACAGAACAATAACAGGAGCATCAGCTCTAGCCTCACTTGAGGGATAGAAGTTTCAATAGACCATGAACATTATTATCCAACTCACATGAAAAGTTTCTTGAAAGGCAAATCACAGTAAATCTCACAGCATAACAAGTATAAGTTTGACCTCCGAATGTCTTTGGGTTCAATACAATATTATAGCCACTCTGTTAAATTCACAGCACTGACTGAAACAATTTCAACGAAGGTTGAATGAGAACCAAGTTCCTTGACACTTTTAAAATACAGTCTCGTCACCAAATGAAACGGAAGTGAAAGAACAATCAGGCAAAGTCTGAACCAACAGAACTAGTTAAATAACTTCGTTCGACAAGCCAAAGCAAATAGTGTCGCCAGGGAAAACGCCCCTCGCGCGATGTCTGACGAGCGCCCTTGAAGAAATCACCAGCCGGTAACTCAGGACTTGGCACCAAGAACAGAAAAGGATAAATCCTACCTGCGTTTTCAGCAAGCGGATATTCGTGGTAGATTACTACCATTCAAGGAATCTGGAAACTGGAACAGCGGAGAAATCCACAGCGCGGGAGCGAAGACAGGAAACAGGAGACCTCCTAACTCGGGAACCGGCAAAGAATAATCCGCACGGAGACCAGGGCGTGGCTCCTTTTATAGTTCAGGTTGAAGGTACAGGGGCTGCAGAGGGAAAAAAGATCTCGGCAGCAAATTCGAACAAGACCTTCAAAAGCCCTGGGGCCAACAAGCATTGGTAAAGCGGTAACACGCAAAGAACTGCCAAGCGAATGCAACAAGCATTGGCAAGAGGAAACGATCCAGAAGGGCACTGACACAGTTCAAAGAAGCATTGGTACAGCACAAAATAAATACTTTATGACACTATAATACACATAAAGCGAAACCAGCAGTGCATCAGAGGTACGGTGCAGGCAAGAAAACAGGATACATAAGACAGTTGCAATAGGCACATAAAGCGAAACCAGCAGTGCATCAGAGGTACGGTGCAGGCAAGAAAACAGGATACATAAGACAGTTGCAATAGGGATCAAGAGGGATCCTGACAGTGCCCCCCAACAAAAAAGGTGACACCTCCCCCTGAGGCTCAAAATCGGGAGACCGGGTGTTTGACATGAAACAATCGTAATAAACGAGGAGCATGAATGTTCACCTCGGACACCCAAGAATCCTCCTCAGGTCCGTAGCCCTTCCAGGAAAGCAAATACCATAGTTTCCCTTTGACACGTTTACAATCCTTAATACAACGTACTTCAAACTCATCCTGGCCTTTCACACGCAAGGCCGGAGGACGAGCCCTCCTCTTGACAGTGGCCTTTTTCAACAGCGACACGTGAAAAACAGGATAAATTCTCATGCCCTTTGGAAGGAGAAGTTTGTAAGTCACAGGGTTTACACACTTAATCACTTTGTATGGACCAATGAACTTCGGGTGGAATTTATAACGGCTCCTGAACTGAAAGTTCTTTGTAGAAAGCCAGACCGCGTCCCCTATGCGAAGATCTGGACCCTTCTGCCTTTTTCTGTCGGCAAACCTTTTGTAAGAGGCTTTAGCTTTAAACACATTAGCCCGCAAGACCTTAGTAACTCGTTCCATTTCACGGAAATGTGAATCCAAGGATGGTATATTGGTTTCAGGATGAGCTAGGAGTAAAGGTGAGAAATGGGGATGTCGGCCATAAACAGCAAAAAATGGCGACAAACCAGTAGAGGCATTCTGTAGATTATTGTACGCAAATTCAGCTTCCCATAACAGAGCTAACCAGGAACCCTGCTTTTTTAACAAAAAACATCTCAAATACTGTTTCAGGACTTGGTTAACTCGTTCAGTCTGCCCATCTGATTCAGGATGGAAGCTAGTAGAAGTGTTAGTTTTGATGTGGAGAGCTGAACACCAGGCTTTCCAGAACTGTGAAATGAATTGTGATCCACGGTCTGAAGTTATGGACCTGGGAAGACCGTGCAAACGCACCACGTGTTCCAGCAATAATTGGACTAGTTGAGAAGAGGTTGGAAGTTTAGAGCAAGCAATAAAGTGGGCCATCTTAGATAAACGGTCCACTACTACGAGAATGGTAGTCATCCCCTTTTCTTCTGGTAAATCAGTTATGAAGTCCATTGCAATGTCCTCCCAGACCTGTGTCGGGGTGGGAAGTGGAAGCAGAAGACCTTTTTTACGACCATGTTCCCCTTTTGCTTGAGCACAAACATCGCAGGCTTGTATGAACGAAACTACATCCTTACTCCAAGTTGGCCACCAAAAGTTCCTTTGTAGAAGTTCTTTGGTTTTGGTGATCCCAGGATGACCTGCCAATTGACTTTCGTGACACCACTGTAATACCTGTGTTTGTAACTTTTTAGTTGGAACAAATAAGAGATTGGAGTAAAAGGGTAAGTTCTGATGAATAGTTCTTTTAGGCCCTTCTTGAACCCAGGATAACAGTGTTGGAATTGGCATAGCTTGTCTTATGTGCTGAAAGAAAACATCGGACATTGTAGCGCCTATTACTTGACCTTCTGAAAGCATGTTTGTGGGTTTGGGATCTTGAGGAACTTCATCAGACTTGTGATCGTATCGAGATAAGGAATCTGCTTTATTATTTTTTGTGCCTGATCTGAAAGTGATGATAAAATCAAACTCTGCAAAGAATAATGTCCAGCGAAGCTGCCTGGGAGTTAAGGCCTTGGCACATCTCAGGAATTGGAGGTTCCGATGGTCTGTGTAAACAGTCACCGTATGTTTAGCCCCCAACAGGTAGTGGCGCCATTCCTTGAAAGCATAACGAATGGCCAAGAGTTCTTTCTCTGCAATGGTATAGTTGGTTTCTGCAGGTAAAAATTTTCTAGATAAAAAGGCTATAGGATGCAATTCATTGGTGTTTTGGTCTCTTTGAGATAAAATAGCCCCAATTGCAAAGTCAGAAGCATCGGCTTCTACAATGAAAGGCATCTCTGAATCTGGATGTCGTAGAACAGGAGCTTGAGTAAAGGTTCTCTTAAGAGTTTGAAAAGAAGAGTCTGTGTCGGTGGTCCAAATGAATTTAACATTCTTCCTTAGAAGTTGGGTTAAGGGTGTGGCCAGGGTAGAAAAATTCTTGATAAAACGTCGGTAAAAGTTAGCAAAGCCTAAGAAGCGTTGGATATCTTTCACCGAAGTTGGAATTGGCCAATCCAGGATTGCCTGGATTTTCCTTGGAGCCATAGTAATCCCTGATGGAGAGAGGATAAACCCAAGAAATTCAACCTTGGTAGTATGGAACTCACACTTAGACAATTTACAGAATAAACCATGGGTTCTTAAGGTGTTCAATATAATTTTGACGTGTCGTATGTGTTCTTCTGTTGAAGCTGAAAAAATTAGAAGGTCGTCAATGTAAGCTATGACAAACCTATCTAAGAAGTCTCGTAGGACATCATTGATGAAAAATTGAAAGGCAGCCGGAGCATTGCATAAGCCAAAAGGCATTACACAATACTCAAACAAACCAAAGCGAGTTCGGAAAGCTGTTTTCCACTCATCGCCTGGTCTGATACGTACCAAATGGTAGGCACCTCGCAAGTCGAGTTTCGTAAAAATTGTGGCTGAGCGCACTTGATCAAGAAGCACCGGGATCAAAGGTAGAGGGTATCTATTTTTGATAGTGATGTTATTGAGAGCTCTATAGTCAATGCAGGTGCGCAATTCTCCATTGCTTTTAGGCACGAAGAAAAGAGGAGAGGCTGCTGGAGACTTGGAGGGCCTAATGAAACCATTTTTCAAAAATTTATCAAGGTATTCACGAAGATGAGTGTTCTCCAGCTCGGTCAAGGCATAAATTCTGCTACAGGGTATTTTGGCACCTGGTACTAGGTCAATGGCACAATCATAGTCTCTGTGTGGTGGAAGAGTTTCGGCCTTTTGCTCACAGAAAACATCTGTGAACTCTTCGTATATGGATGGTAAGTCTATGTCTTGTTCAGCAGCTGTGGAGATATATAGGGCAGAGGCTGAATGCAGGAGGGTACTAGGAGAGCCCTTTGAATCTTTTTCAGAACTGTCATTACATTCTTGTTTGCACCAGGAGGAATTGAAATCAACAGAACGATCTACCCAGTTGATAACCGGATTATGCAGCGTCAACCAGGGGATTCCCAAGATAACTCCAAATTGGGGTGCATCAATTACGTCGAAAGATATGGTCTCTTGGTGTCTTCCGGAACCTAAATTGCAAACCATAGTAATGGGAGTGGTACAGTGGGTGATCATTCCAGAAGTTAGCTGAGTTCCGTCGACTGCATAAACAACTTCGGGTTTTTCTTTCGTGATTATAGGTATGTGTGTCTTTGCAATAAACTTGGAGTCAATAAAATTTCCGGTGGCACCAGAGTCAATCATCACTGCCACCATAATTCGTTTCAAATTGGGCAAGCTAAAGAAAACATTCAAAGTCAAATGAGGCACCGTTAACTGTAAGGTATTTGCAACAGACTGTTCAGGAGGGGATAGCCAACTCGAAAAAGTCTCCTGATCCAAATTCGAGTTCTCTAGTTTTCCGACTTAGTTTCCTTTTTGTCTCGAGACCAAGAGTTCTTAGGTTTTAGCGAACATTCTCTAACGAAGTGCCCCTTTTTTCCACAATAGAGGCACAGTCCATTTTTTCGCCGAGTCTCTTTTTCTTCGGATGTTAAGGATTTCCTTAGACTTCCGATTTCCATGGGCTCAGTGGCTTCCGGATTATTTGGATGTGACCTTTCCTTGGCCCTAGAAAAGATTCGGACGTCTGCTCTTCTTTTGTCACCTTTGCGATCAGCTACTCGATGGTCCAAACGAAGACTAAGAGCTATAAGATCTGCACAAGTTCGAGGCTGAGGATCAATTGGTGCTATAAGGTCTTTCAATTCATCTTTAAGCCCTTGATAATAAAGAGCCGTCCTTTTTGCCTCTGGCCAATCAGTCTCTGCTATTAGGCGGTTGAATTGGGTAAGATAGTGTATTAGTTCCTTATTTCCTTGTCTTAACTCTAACAGTTCTCTATCAGCGGACCCTGTTATAGTACGTCTATCAAAGATTCTTTCAAATTCACGTTTAAACTGTACCCAATTGGATAACAGGGGATCATCTGCTTGCACCAAAGGAACTGCCCACATAGCTGCGTCACCACTCAGAAAAGAAATCAAAAAGGCAATTCGAGATTGAGCATTTGGAAATGAAGTTGGTTTAACCATAAAATGTAACTGAACCTGGGTTAAAAAGGTCTGAAATTTGTTAGGCACCCCAGCGAACCTCTCAGGCTGGGCCAACGGAACAGTTGTAGGAACAGTTACTGACACAGAGGGTGATGAGCCAGCTACATTTGCTTGGAGATGACCTAAAGACGGTGCTGAGTCTATGCGTGACTGTAAGCGAGTTACCTTATGGACTAAAGCTGCAGTTTCATTCCTACTAGCTTGTAGTTCCGTCTGCAAGTTCCCTATCATTGCACACAGATCATTCATGGTGGCTTCCATTTGGCTGCTGCTCGGGAGGAACAAAATTCGTGGGCGGATTATTCTGTCAGGACCCTGATTTTTTGGGCTCTCTTAAGTTCCTCAGAAGCAGTCTACTAGACCCACCTTTCAGCACCACTTATTCCCCAATTAGCAAGTAAGTCTTGACCAGATAAGGTGAGTTTCAACAATAGCAATAATTAGGAACCAATATCATCATTTCACGAAAGAAGCAAGAATGGCTGACATTCAAGTAAGAAGCTTTTATAATCAGTTAGGCAAGTTGGCACAGTTACAGAACAATAACAGGAGCATCAGCTCTAGCCTCACTTGAGGGATAGAAGTTTCAATAGACCATGAACATTATTATCCAACTCACATGAAAAGTTTCTTGAAAGGCAAATCACAGTAAATCTCACAGCATAACAAGTATAAGTTTGACTTCTGAATGTCTTTGGGTTCAATACAATATTATAGCCACTCTGTTAAATTCACAGCACTGACTGAAACAATTTCAACGAAGGTTGAATGAGAACCAAGTTCCTTGACACTTTTAAAATACAGTCTCGTCACCAAATGAAACGGAAGTGAAAGAACAATCAGGCAAAGTCTGAACCAACAGAACTAGTTAAATAACTTCGTTCGACAAGCCAAAGCAAATAGTGTCGCCAGGGAAAACGCCCCTCGCGCGATGTCTGACGAGCGCCCTTGAAGAAATCACCAGCCGGTAACTCAGGACTTGGCACCAAGAACAGAAAAGGATAAATCCTACCTGCGTTTTCAGCAAGCGGATATTCGTGGTAGATTACTACCATTCAAGGAATCTGGAAACTGGAACAGCGGAGAAATCCACAGCGCGGGAGCGAAGACAGGAAACAGGAGACCTCCTAACTCGGGAACCGGCAAAGAATAATCCGCACGGAGACCAGGGCGTGGCTCCTTTTATAGTTCAGGTTGAAGGTACAGGGGCTGCAGAGGGAAAAAAGATCTCGGCAGCAAATTCGAACAAGACCTTCAAAAGCCCTGGGGCCAACAAGCATTGGTAAAGCGGTAACACGCAAAGAACTGCCAAGCGAATGCAACAAGCATTGGCAAGAGGAAACGATCCAGAAGGGCACTGACACAGTTCAAAGAAGCATTGGTACAGCACAAAATAAATACTTTATGACACTATAATACACATAAAGCGAAACCAGCAGTGCATCAGAGGTACGGTGCAGGCAAGAAAACAGGATACATAAGACAGTTGCAATAGGGATCAAGAGGGATCCTGACACATTTCTCCTCATATAGTGGGACTCTGCAAAAAGATGTAAAGCCTGCAGACGATTGGCCAATCCCTTGGGAGTTAAATCTAGGATAAGAATTTCGTCTGCATATAGCAAGCAGGAAATAGAAGATCCCCCCACTACCGGGGCTATGCCAACACAAGATGAGAGGGTAGCAGGAAGATCAGCAATGTACAGGGAGAAGAGTAAAGGGGCAAGAAGACAACCTTGTTTTAATCCATTAATGGAGGGGATAACCTGCGATAAACCCCTTTCTCCCCCCTGTAAAACTCGGCACCAGGTGTCCGTATGTAGAGATCGCACCAGATCTAATAAGAGAGGGGGCATGCCCAAATCAAACAACTTTCTCCACAGCAAGGGACGGTCAACTTTGTCGAATGCTGTGGAGAAATCAATAAAAGCCGCATACACTCCTCCCCCCGAACTCTTATATATTTGTCCGAAATAACCTGAAGGGCTGTGAGGTTATCCAATGTACCATGTCCCTTACGGAAGCCAGTTTGTTCAAGGGGTAATATCTGATTCACATCAACCCAATCCGTAATTAAAGAAAGGAGACATTTGGCAAAGACTTTTCCAATGGCATCAAGAAGAGCTATCTGGCGATAATTCATTGGCTTATCCCTATCGCCCTTTTTGAATAGAGGGACCAATATACTCCCCTTCCAAGAAGAGGGTACAGTTTTGCTAATGAAGCAAGATCTAAATAAGGGAAAAAGAATCTTACTCCATGAGATAGGATCCTGCTTCAATACTGAAATGGGAAGTTCATCAGGCCCCATTGCTCCGGAGGAGCGCATACCCCTAATGGCCAATTCAATGGTTTTCTCCGAAGGGGAGTCAATAGATAACTCATCTTCTTTAATAGTCTCCTTACATTCTACCATTGCGATATTCCCAGCATACAAGTTGGAAATGTAAATGACCCATGACGATTCAGCAATGGGAATGGGGAGGGAGCTAACTCTTGCTCCACAACCCTCACCAATGAGAGATCAGAATTGTCTAACTTTGCCATGAACAGCGGCCTCCCGAAGACTTATCCAAAGTGAGTCTTCTTTTTCTTTTCTAAGTTTCTTCCTAATTCTGCTTCTCCTTCTTTTTAGCAGGTATATTTTCTTATTTGTTTCAATAGTTCTACACAAAAATTGCTCCCGCACTAATTTATTTATTTCCTTATTTAGGAGGGTAATTGGTCTAGGAACATAGATCTTTTTTACAGAGGAGCTAGACCTTTTGGCTACAGAGATAACCTCCTTCATAAAATTCTCAAAATGCATTATTTCGGAACCCTGCCAAACATTCAGTTCTAGTATTGTTTTACCAAGTATACCCTCCAGGCCCTTCTTGGCTTTAAAATTCCAGAAGCATCTACCAGAATCCTTATGGAAGTTAACTATATCACTGTTAAAGGACCATGAATCGGATTTAGGAGGTTGAAATAAGAGGCTTATAGTAATCACATTGTGGTCACTAAATAGTGTCGACGAGACCACCAAATCCTTCACTAGGGAGAAAGTACAATAGTCAGTGATTACATAGTCCAAAATTGACTCACTTTGGGAGGATCTATGAGTATATTTTGCAGGGACATCAGAGGGAAGCCTACCATTCACTATTAACCCCTCCGCCGCTGAAAATTCTTCTAGCAACAGCTTCCCTCTCTTATTAGTTTTAATTTTATTAGGGAAAAGGGATTGGGGGATAAGAAGGGCTTCTTCTTTAAATTTGTTTCTAAATAGCTCTAAGCTAGAATTAGAAACTTTGCAATTAAAGTCACCTACTAACAAAACATATGGGGGAAATTCTACATCTTTAATCTGTTTAATGTATGAAAACATTTGCTTCAATAGAATATTAAAATATTCATCGGGGGGATGTAGGCATTTATTATTACCAGGGAATTATAATTTCCCTTACTGGTTAAGCTACAGAGGGACACAGCCTGAAATAGGTTGCTTGAATCAACATAATGTGTGAAATTCCACTTTAATCTATTGGACAGAAGGCACGCAATTCCCCCTTTTGTGTGCCCTTTCTTCGAAGAAGCAGCCACAGCCTCAAGAACAAAATAATCTCTCCCTGCACACAATCTACTAGCACACCAGGTCTCTTGGATGCAAATCACACTAGCGTTCAGAGAGAACAAATACTGTAGTTTCTCAGAACTACTATTTATCCCGGCGGCATTCCAAGAGATAACTTTCAAATTACTACATAAGATGTTGAAAAAGTTTATGGTTGTCTGTGGCTTTACTAGACAAAGCACCGGGCAGCCAATTCCACCGCTGGTTTTCTTCTATTGGAAGGCTATTCTGAATTAACAGGGCGGGCATTACATGTGTCACCAGACGAGAGTTTTTCGATACCCATATTTTTAAATCATCATAAGAGGTAGTGGGACCATCCTTACCAGTGCCCTGCTGAGGGAGTCTGTTATAAGGAAAACTATCTCTTCGAGAAGAAAAAACAGGTAATACATCAATTCCCCTACACTGGAAATTCTCAGCCTGTTGCAATATAAGATTTACTATAAATTTGGAATAAAACTTTACCCTAGCATAAGGCGCGGCAGCTGTTCCGGATAAGAAAACTAGGTCAATATCATTTGTTTGAATTAACTTTAGACTCTCTATGCTTTTGAAACATTTGAGTAACCATGCTCTATTTAAAGGCTGATCTAAATCAAATAACGATAGAAAATCCAAAGTCAATGTATCAACAAAAACTTCTGATGCTTTTGTGGGCAAATGGTGAGGCCATACAGCGCCGTCACCTGTAGCATGAAAAGCGGGGGCAAACGGATTAAGAGCCGCAGGAACAATAGGACCTAACTCCATCATCTCTGCTGCGGGGGGAGGGATCGTCAATCCTCCTACATCTAAGGAGGGGTCTCCCACAGGAGGGATAGTACAATTAGCAGAAGTTTTAATGCCTGATGCAGAGGGATTCAAATTGGCAGAAGAATAAATGGCAACTTCCTGACTCAAGGACCCATTCACGAGCTCTTGAGTGATAGGTTCGTTGATGTCAGGAACATGGGAATCCTCAAAAATTATTTGTCTCTGCTTTTTTTTCCTATATCTGCGGATTGGTTTTCTCTTTTTTACTTTATTTTTTCTGTGATTTCCAGATTTTACTTTTTCTACACCCCCTATCACCTTACTTTCAGACACAAAAATTGGGAATAGCTCTTTTTCAGATTTTGGAGCGGTAACATCAACATTTTCTTCTTCAATTTCGAGAACAGAATTTCTTACACAGTTAAATGCAGAAAATGTGGGTACTAGAGATGGCTCATTTTTAACCCCATGTTTATTTTGGACTGGATTAACATTTCCGGCTAAGTGGTCACTGCTCAACTCAGACCCATGCAATCCAGCCTTAGGGTCTAAGTCACGACCCTTTTCCGGGAGCTTTAACAGTAAGACATTTAATATCTGAGTAACCGACTTCAAAATACAATCAGAGCTACCCACAAATTTACCCAGTAACAGTAAAATGGATGCCAACAAATGTTCCAATGCAATCATAGATTCAGAAATCGGTTTTTCCAATTTATCAGAGCCTGGGGGACCAATGGGACCGATGCCAGAGATATTAAGCAATGGGCTCTTCGAGATGTTATACTGTGAAGAAATATCTTGCGATTTTATGGAGGGGGTACTACTATAAAGCAAAAGACCAGATGGAGTAGCACCAATAGGGGACTTAATCGCTTCTGATGATTTCAAGGTAACATCAGCTAGGTATCGACCACATAGCTCCAGGTCAATACTCGACAAATGAAAGTCCCCCTTAACTTCCACCTTTGGCGGAGAATCTCCTATAAGAACATTAGATAACAACACTTTATGGTTTGTAGCTACATTATTTTGTTGACCGCCCTCAGAACTGGGAACAGAGGACTTAATGACACCAGTTAATTCAGAAGACACTGGACAAGGCTCCTCAGTAATCAAGGAGCCCAAATATTATTTATTCACCAGAAAAGGGACCTTCTTAACCACCGCAGGGGCTGTGCCAGATGGGGAAGCTATATCAGAAGCTTTGTTTGCGGCGTTTAACAAATCCTTGTCCTGGGGTTTTTCCCACAGTTGCAACAGGGGGGACCGTAGCCCCGAAGAATATAATTAATAACAATTAGTCAATAAAAGTTTAAATAATTGGAGGTGAGTCACAATGAGTTCCTGAACAGAAGGATAATGTCTATACTGACATATTATGCCATGTAGTACTAAACAAGAAATATTTTCAATAAAAATAGATAATAATGTGAATAAGTAGGCCCAGCCCAGCCTACTTCAGCCACTGAGGGCCCGCCCTTTGTCCGGGCTTAGTCCGGCACGTCCCGCGCGCGTCCTCGCGGGACGAGGGACCTGCCGGTGCTTTATGCGCCGCCTGGCGCGCTGGTTACGGCGTCGTCGCTGGCCCCCTAAGGATGCTGGGGGATGTGGTCCGGCCGGCGGAGCCAAGCCCGGCCAGTCGGTTGCTGCTGTAAATATGGCGGAGCCAAGCCCGGCCGCTGTGCAGGAGGGTCGAGAACCTCAATTCAGGCAGCGAGCGTAGAAAGATGAAAGATAGGGGACTCGGCCCCTGCCGGTGCTTTATGCGCCGCCTGGCGTGCTGGTTACGGCGTCGTCGCTGGCCCCCTAAGGATGCTGGGGGATGTGGTCCGGCCGGCGGAGCCAAGCCCGGCCAGTCGGTTGCTGCTGTAAAAATGGCGGAGCCAAGCCCGGCCGCTTTGCAGGAAGGTCGAGAACCTCAATTCAGGCAGCGAGCGTAGAAAGATGAAAGGCCTTCTCCTGTCTGCTGTTCGCTTTGTCCTTCTATTTGTCCTTCTATTGATTGCTTGTTTTGGGCTTGTCGCTGCTATAGTTTACGCTGATTGTGTGGTGGTAGTTAAGATGGGGGAAGCGAGAGTGTTGTTATCACAGCGCTTCTCCTCTATTTCTACTACCAGCGCTCTCACTACCTGCTGCCACAGGCCAAACGTCGTTTTTGGAGTATGTCGGAGAGTGTTGGAGAGTGTGGGCAGGAGTGTTGTTGTCACAGCGCTGTTCCCTTCCAGCGCTCGCACTACCTGCAGCCGCTGGCCCACGGGCCAGCACACCCGCACTCCCTCTGTCCTGAAGGTTGATTGGTCAGCGATTGGTTCAGTAACGGTTCAGTAACGGTTCAATAACGGTTTCCTCCGGTGTCCCCAGCAAGCTCACTGTCCAACCAGCCAATCCGCTGAGCAGGGCACTGCTAACCCGCCTGGTCGAACAGCTGGGACCACTGGCTGTTACCCCTGGCTGCAGGGCTAAGCAAGTCTCTGTTAGTCTCTGTTAGATCGTTGGGGGGGGGGCGGGCACCTGCTGCGTCTGCCTGTGCCTGCTCGCGCTCCCGGCGCGTGCTCCTGGCCGCCGGCCGCCGGTCTGCGGCGGGTAGCAGACAAGCAGACAAGCAGCAAGCAGGAGCGGCAGGAGAGCGTTCGCCCCGGTCGCCGTCTTTGTTCTTCCCCGCAGCTTCCCGCTGCCTCCCTGCGGCCGTCTCCTACCTCCTTAGGGCTCCCGGTCTCTATGTTCGGGTTGCTCGCCCTCTGGATCTTTTCACAGGAGGAGAGAGCAGGGGGTTCCTCTCGGCGCGATGTGCGGCGTCCTCTGGCCGTTAGCTCCGCTCGCCGCTACTCGCCACTGACCTCTGCTGGACACAGTTTCCAATGCCAAAATCAAAGTGGCATCACAAGAAGTGACATCAGATCTAAAGCCCTCACATATATGTTTAGCAGGTCTATCATGTGTACGTTTGAGCCCATTGTGAGGATAATAGCACAGTGAGCTATGGAAGATGATATGTGACTTCTACACCTTGCAATCCCCCAGTTTCATGTAACACATCCTGTACATTCATTTACAAGCATATAATTTATTGTACATGTAATATGTACATGTTTATGTAAAGCGCTCTGGCACCCTGCATTGGGATGAGTAGGGCTATACAAGAAAATATCGTGGTACTTAAATTATTTCAGCGCCTCCTCAAGTGTAGTAAAGCTTTATATAAATGCAATTTGCTTTGTGTAAATACTGGGAAAGACCAACACATCCGACATTCTTACAGTGCATGCATTTCTCCTAAACAGAGACTGAACAAAGTGAAAAGTATGCGTGGAATTCTCACAAGGTGTGAGACTTTGTTTTCCCTCCGCTTCATTTACATCAGGTGTAAGGCTCCTGACTGCTCCCAGCCAAGAGACTCAATCAAAAGGAGGCCTGATGACCCCTCAAATTTGGCCTTTGTTATGAGCCCAGCAGATAAGAAAGCCCTGTCCCTGCCTGCACGTTGTTGCTTATTGCAGATGAAAAGCAGACAACATGCAGGCGCTGCTGAAAGTGTCCCAAGGTTTGGAAATTACACCGGGACGAGTTCAGCACATTATTCAGTGGGGCCCAAATTCTTGGCAGGATGGACGGCGTTCACCCTGTGAAAATAGTGGGTGGACACTGTCCACCCGCGTGTAACCCCGACTCATGCCCTGTACATAACGATACCACGGGGTATGTTATTTATTGGGTGCTATAAATAACACCATCACAAGTTTGTGGGGAATAACATGCGGATTTTGGTGTGTAATGCACCAAAAACCACATGGTACAGTAAATGGGAAACATACTTTACAACGCAACTTTTACCACGCAGTGCCTTTACGACGCAACTTTTACAACGCAAACCATTACAACGCATTGCGCTGGGGGGCGCTCTAGGATAGGGAATAAGTTTAATTTACTATCCAACACCTTCCCTAGGGTCCACGGGGACTGGAGTTGGAATAGTAATTGAAACTATTCACTATCCAGCACCCCAAAGCGCTATGCGTTGTAAAGGTTTTCGTTGTAAAAACCGTGTTGTAAAGGCATGCGTGGTAAAAGCATGCGTTGTAATGTCATACATCCCCAGTAAATGCCATAAAATTGTACCCATTTAATTTTGACTGATTTGACCTCCCGAAACGTAAACACAGTTTATGTATTTAGTGCATCCATTAATTATCAGACGCATTAAATACCTTCAAAATCGTAATTCTAACCGTGCGTAAACAGGGGTTTACGCATGGGTCAGTATATAATGAGCAACTCATAACTAGGGGTGGGCAGAACCCAGAGTTGTACTCTGTGGAAATCCAGGGAGTTACATAACAACTCTGTGGGATTCTGCAGAGGTCTGCAAATTTTGGCATGTCGCACTGCTCTTGCTGATTTTTAGAGTCGGGAGTTTGTTCTGCACTGCAAAATCAGCGAAAAAGGCACCAAGTGTCACGCTAGAGAACACTGCTTCTTTCTGTCACTCTAGTAGATTTTCTACTTAGGCGGCAGCTTTCTCAACACAGCCAGTAGCAACTTGCAGTGACCGCCTCATTGAGATATAGTGCCAGGACTCATCCAAGCGCTTGATTTTCTTCCTAATGCTTGCCAACTTAACGGTGGCGAGCCACGCACAAAAATGACTCTGCCACGTGACGGTTCATGGATTTTTTGGGAACTACGTTGTTATATTTGGGGGTCTCTAGTTGGCAGAGTTAGGTACCTTGGACCAAATAGGGACCCTTGCGTCTAGTCAGGGTAAGGGGGTACACTCATAAAATAACCCCTGCTCACCCCCTCGGTAGCTTGGCACAAGCAGACAGGCTTATCTCAGAGGCAGTGTGTAAAGCATTTGTGAACACATACAGTAACCCAGTGACAACACTACAGATGGACACCACACAAGTTGTAATATAAAAATAAGTATTTTTATATAGACTTAACACAAGACCACAAAAAACAAAAAAACACAATACTTTACTGTAAATATGGTAGAAATAGCTTAGTTCTCTTTAGATGGTAAATCTGACACTTTAAGTTCAATGTACTCCGTTCACCAAGGGCATTACTGTCTCCCTAATTTAGAGATGACCATCGGCCTAGCGATCATCTCTGTTCGGTGGATGGCCGCCATCGTTTCTGACAGCTATTCATGAAACCTTTCCAAAAATGTTGTTTTTTCAGAAACAAACTCCAACAGCAGGAGTTTGAGTCAGAAAATAATCCCCCAAAAACTATTCACCCCTACACTCAAGGAATTTTCAGGCTTTTCCTAGCAGTACCTTGCAGCAAAAGTAGACATTACACCAACAACGCTAAATAGGGAGGATGGTGTAATATTTTGCTCCCAATAACCCCACTAATTGAGCTGCTTGAGAAAGCTTTCCATCGACAGAGCCGAGTGGGCTCCATTGAGGGTAAACTTAAGTCCGCCCATCTCTAAATGAGACAGATGGACTGACAGTTTGTCAGACAGAGTACTCCATAGCATTTGGCCCAGGGTACCCTGACCATCAAACTGTAAATCAGGCCCTGAGTTTCCAATCACAAAGCCTGTGATTCAAACCCGTAGTGCCTTTTGCAACACATTCTGAATTTCGCTGATAAAGGCCCCACCTCCTCCTCTTACCAATTAGGAGTACAATGTAACAACACTTTGAAAATACAATTTCTATCTGAAGCCATCAAACAGGGGCTGACACCTGACTCAGGTAGTGTCCTATTTGCAAAATAGAAGTTGTCCCAATGGGACTGCTTCCACTTTGTGAATGTTGTAAATGACCTGAGATGAAGCCTACAGTTTTCCAGGTGACCACTGCACCCTCCCTCCAATGTCCCTTCCCTGCATCTGAACATCTTGTTAAAGCAGCAGCTGTACCTTTAGAAGGCAGTGACTGCTTTAAATACATTTTCTCATGGAAGGAGTAAGATATAAGAAAGTAAGGTTAGATGTCTACTGTCCTGTGTCCATTTGTAGGAGGATCACAAAAAGCCTGCTGCCTCGTACATATTAGATATAAAGTTTTGTGACCTCCTGCGAATATTCATTTAGAATGCATAATTTGCATTACAAAATAACACCTAGGTCACAAACCACTTGCTGTGACTAAAAGCACCCACTGGTTTGTGACCTGGGTTGAGCACATTGGCCAATAATTTGCGTGTCTGCCGTTGGCAGATAGTCAAGAGAAAGTACTGTCCACAGATTGAATAGTTTGTTTTCAAGCAAGCCTTAGATTTTAATACCTATCCCCACTGGTGTCTTTCACAGCTGCCCTGTGTGTCCCTTGGCTTTCTACATGAATGCCTGACATGATTGAAATCTTTTTGGAAGAGATATAGACATCTGTTAGTGAAGTTTTTGCATTCTTGCTAGTTAGTTGTGGTGCCAGGCTTTATGTTTTCCCTGTGTCAATTTTCAGTATTGAGCTGACAGGCATTGTAACATCTCTTCTGTATCTCATCAATAATATGTGCTGTATTTTCGACCGGGGAACCTAGCCAGATTTCCTTTTCACCATGTTTGGGGGCATGTGGTGCCTTTTTTCCAAAGAAGTGAAATGCATCTTTGCCACAACTTCCCCAAAAAAGTCATTTGCTTGCACTTTCTCTGGTTCCATAGTCTTCAATGTAAATTTGGGGTTCAATCGAGTTTATTGGGATTTGTAGGCATGAAGTAAATCAGCAGAACAAGTGGGTTTTCATATGTTTCCTTAACTAAAGATTAGTAGCTAGGGTTCTGACATTTATAGGCAGAGAGTTCCGGGCAGAAATTGCTGCTCCAGAGAAGCCTCTGTTTTGTGTAAAGGAGGTTCTGAATTTCGGATACTTCAGTCTGAGATCCATAAGGTTATGTAAAGGTCTTTGTACTTCCAAGATGGAGAACAGGCTCGCCAGGTTTGAGGAGTTGTTGGCCGTATGATCTTCTAGGTTAAGCCGCAGATCTTGAAGATTATTCCACATTTGGTAGGTGGGCAATGCAGTTCACTACGGAACAGTGCTATGTGATCCTATATCCTTGAAAAGGGTACTAGCCTGGCAGCAGAGTGAAGTATGGCAGTTAATGGGGCCAAGTGTGATTGGGAACCCCTTCTAAGATAGAGTAAGCAAAGTCCAAATGAGGGATGAAAAAGGCATGGACAGCTGGTTTCACTAGGTCTCTGGATTTATTTAGGATGTGGATGAAGGAATTACCACTTTTGGCCAAGTTGCTGATTTGAGGAATAAAAGCAAAAGTATAGACCAATGTGAAGCCAGGAGATTTCACAATAGGCTGAAGATTAGGGGAGAATAAATTGAGATTTAGATAATCAAGTACAGTTGGTATTAAGTTGCATCTTTGTTAGAGGGGATGACAATGAGCTCTGCTTTTTGGGATTGAGCAGAAGAAAATGTGTTAACATCCAGCTTTGGGTTGTGATCAGACATGTTAATCGATCAATGTCGCTGAAGACAGAGATCTTCAAATAGAGTTAAGTGTCATCCTCAGATTGGTGGAATGAAATGCCAGTGAGTTTGACCAACTCACTTAGTTGTTCTTCATTGAGGTTGTAGGGGAATAGTGCAAGGGCTGAACATTGAGGACTTCTCAGGCCACTTCAGTTTCCATGTAGGCGAAATTTTGCTTGCAATGCGAGAGCAACGAAGCAAACCTTTTAATATCAAGCCATGTCATGGTCAACCGTATTTAAGGCAGACAATAAACCTTGTAAGACAGGCAAGCAAAAGTCATAGGAGTGCAATCGCCTGTGCATGTAGCAGAGGTAGGAAAGGCATCACTTCTGTGCTCTCTTTTGTACGCAGGCCAGGTTTGAGGATTCAGATGTTTACATTAAGGTCCTCAAACTTTACTCAACCCAGGTTCAGAGTCAGTTCAATGACTTCTAGGTTTTGCATTTGGGTCCTCGAATTTTCCTCAAACCCGGGTTGAAGACAGTTGGAGGACTCATTTTAAAAATATATTTGAGTTCTCAGACTACCCTTGAACATGGATTTGAGGATAGCTGGAAGAATCCAGGGTTTTTGAATTTGGGTCCAAAAGATTTTTCAAACGTAAATGTCCAAAAAACTGCTGAACAAATTTACATCAAATCAAACAAGTACATTATCTGAATGGAGTTCTGCTTGCTAGGTTTGTGAACAACCCGTTAAGTGATTTTGCTGCAGCAGAGACAAAGGTTCTTATGGGAGCTAAATTGGGAAGCGCTACTTCTCAAACTGTATAACTTTTTCCCCCGTATGCATAGATCTGCATGAACTTTGGCGCAGCAAAAAGTAGTTATTTTGCTAGGGGTGCACAACATTTTGTACAGATTCCATTTAATATTTTATTTTGGCCAAAGGCCATAAAAGTTTTACAATAAAAACAAAATATTCAGATATCCATGTTCGACTGTACTGTAGACAAATTTAAGTATTATAATTTGAAATTCAGTCTTGAACATTCAAGCATTGTTTAAATGAATACATTATTAATGGATATATTCTAAAAGTTCATCAAGCATACAATAATCATAGTAAAATTGCCATCAATCTCAGTGCAAAGTTCCAGATAAGGCAATTGTGTATTGTTCATTGGATTTTCCGATGTAACCACTTATCTTGTGGATGTATAAAATCAGTTAAAACTATGTATAGTACAATATAAAATGATTACAGGTGGAGTTGGTAACATTCAAAGTGCAAATTTCAAACCGAAAAACGCATTATTCATCACAGCTTTAGCCCCATCTTGTTTCGTATGATTCCTACAGCAAGCAGGTATTGCGATGTAGCAAGATTCTTGCCAAATGTGGCTGTATGTTGTCAAGAAATTCTTTATAACATGGGTTGGGTTTGGCATTAAGGAAGTGTTGTCAGTCTACCCAGGTTAGGGTTACAGTGGAGTGTATTCCTAAAATATTCCCAATATTTTATTTTTAGTGTATTTTTACTACTTGATTGTACCTTTTGCGGTTCAGTCCAGTATAAATAAAGGTCTAGTTCTGTAAACCATTTCTTGACGAATCTAAGCCAGGGAAAGATTAAACATCTACCAATGGCTAAAAGTTCTTTGACACCCTCTCTACACAATCCATAGCCGCATCCAATAAAGCAACGGCCGCATATTCTTAAAATAAAACCCATACACACACACACACCTTTGTGTACTTATGGTTCATCGGGTGCCTTCCGTTGAAATGTTTTTCAATTTGCTTACAACCTTTGAGCTCATGAATGGATATGTACCAAATTTGGCATTCACCTGATGCATGCCAATTGTTATGCAGATCTATGCAAAGGCAAGAGTTAAAGGGAGGGAAAGATGGGTTTTTCCATTTTAGCTCTCATAGGAAATGTTGCTTTCATCTACACGCAAAACAGCTTTACTATTTTTGGTACCATAACTATGGTGCAACATATCTAAAATAGAAAAGTGGTTTGACAAATCTCAAAGAGGGCCCGGTAGTAACCTGCACTTTACTCTGGAACAGCAACTGCAGGTTCAGGAAGTAGTATTTTACGGAGAGAGGCTTACAAAAGTGTCAATAATGCATACAAGTCACAAAATAGGGACAAGAATTGGGATGGCTTAATTAATCGCTGATCGCTAATCGCTACCAATAATTAAGATGACAACATTTTGGAAGGCAGGTAACTATAATGTAGCACACAAAGTCTAATTTCAATCTAATATTAGATTGCTATCTAATATCAATCTAATATTAGATTCCACTTGATCTATGAGCATGCCATATTTCTAGTGTATGTGTGCATTAGAGCAAAGGGGAATATAGATTGGACAAATTATAGCCAGCAATTAATCTCAATGGTATTCTTTTTGAAGTTATAAAGGCCATCCAATATAGTTCAAACTCAAAGGCTTAAGTAATTGACCAGTTGCCAATAGACCTGTTTAAATATAATGCTGACATATGGTCCTCTTTGATTACTAACGTCCTTAATGCTTTGTGCTCCACCCAAATGCCATCCTCAAGATCCAAGTCATTAATTATTCCTGTTTTAAATAAGTGAAATGAGCAATATTCTACCTAATATTGGCCAATAACCCTCATTGTCTATACAGCTAAAATAGTAGGGAGAAATGTGTTGAATTTAATGAAAGTTTAGTCAAACATCAGTATGTTAGAGGTGGTTTATGAAGGATGTTTACATGGATGGTGGATGGATGGATGGATGGAATCTGTGCATTTAATTGTGTTAAATAGGCAAATTTGGAATGAGCCTAGTACTGATAGCTTTGGAGAGGCATATGATTTCCATTTTGTGTTGCTTGCAGAGTGACCTCATGGTTAGAATAAGACATGGATGGAGAGATCAATATACAGAGACTTTTACCCTAGGATGAGATGTATGTCAAGGTTGTGTCCTGGCACCTCTTTTTGTTGCAGTATACACAAATCAACTGAGAAGTTGTTTGAGTGGAAAAGCTCAAGACAACCCATGGTCAGAATACTTTTTGGGAACATGCTATTATATGCAGATGATGCTGTGATAATGCCAGGAAGCACTAATGGGCTCAAGAAGTTGGTTAACTCCTATGTTCCATTCATGGATTACTTGATTTTGACAACTAATGTATCTAAAGCTTTTATCTTATCAAAGAGCCCCAAATGTATGAATGACATAAGACCACCTTTATAAAGAATCATATTTTGTCTCAGTCATCGCTATTTTCAGTATTTGAGTATTTTGTTTATTTTACTAAATATTGGTCCCATTTACTAGTCTCCTGACTTAAGATGACCCAGTCCATGGGCGAGGTTCTTAGCTTTGCACTATGTTTAGGAATAAACCAATACATTATTAAATCTATCTATAACGGCAGGTGTACCCCTGTGTAGGAATGTATGACGTTACAACACATACATTTACAGCCCATGCCTTTACAACGCAGTTTGTACATTGCAACATCCTGTACAACGCATACATTTACATTGCATACTACTACAACTAATTTTTCTAAACTAGATTTACAACGCATTCCATTACATTGCATTATACCTTTACAACGCATACCATTACATCGCATACCATTACATTGCATTTAAGGTAAGTGTTGGATAGTGTAGGGGTACAAATTACTATTCTAACTCCAGGGGGTGCAACAGTAGGGTAAGGGTTGGATAGTGTAGGGGTACTGTGCGTTGTAATGGTATGCATTGTAATGACATGCAATGTAATGCCTGCGTTGTAGTGACATGCATTATAGTGTCATGCACTGTAGTGACATGCAATGTAATGGATGCGTTGTAGTGACATGTGTTGTAAAGGATGTTGCGATGTAATGACAGCGTTGTAAATGTAGTGCATTGAAATAACTGTGTTGTAAAGGTTGTTTCCCCTGTGCCGCCTCTTGTAGTGCTAGGTTTTGGAGTTGTGGGGATAGCATCTATCTGCCATAGAGAAGTATAGATTTAATACATTTTATCACCGTTTATCACGCCTTAGAACTTAGAACTTTATTTGTCATGAGGCCTTCTGTCTCCCGTATTTGGAAGATAAAATCAAACTGGTCACAATCCTTTTATGGATGTGTATATTAACTAACCCTAAAACGTGTCAAAATCAAGAAATCATTATGGATTGTTTAAAGTTTGAGACCTGTTGCAAGGCACTATGGTTAGTTTATATTAATAGGGTCTGCTCTGAACTGGACAACTCAGAAATATTTAATACTACTAAGGAGTAGCGATATTTATCGCAAAATGCGCGTAGCGCATTTTTTTTACCGCTGGATATGTTAGCGGAGAAAACATGCTATTAGCAACGTTTTTCTCCATTGTGCTAAAATATCCAGCGATAGCGGCGAAATGCGTGAATATCGCTGAGAATACAGCGATATTCACGCATTAGCGACAAAATGCTCTTAGCCATGTTAACCACCTCCCATTGGATAACATGGCTAATAACTGGTCTGGGCAGGTGTTAGTATTTGGAGATATTCGCGCTTAGCGCGAATATTTCCATCGCTACGCCTGCCTTGCTAATAGGTGATAGTGACGTTAGCGACTGCTTTCAGTCGCTAACTGGTTGGGTACGCCCACTTTGCATGTCATTAGCGATAAACATCGCTGACATGCAAAGCGGGCCCCAAACCACTCGCTATAGCCTAAAACCTGTCGCTAACATCAGTTAGCGACAGCTTGCTAATAGGGGATAGAATTATAGCCGCTTAGCAAAGCAGCGATAATTGCCTATCGCCCTGCTTGATAATATGCCCCCTAATTTGGATTTGTTATCTAATGTCTGTGTGAGAACCCGCTGAAGGGATGTAGAGTTGGGATAATACATCAGCGACTATCCTTCCCATTAGGAAGAGCGTGTGTGCATTACACACCTTTGTGTCCTTGTGACAATGCCTTCTCACAGACCATGCAACACTGTCTCTTTTTGCAGGTTTCATAAGTGCCCCCATCTGAAATGTCTTGCAGCATTATTAAGGTATGAGAAATACACTGGATACAGGCCTGTCTATTGTATTTACAGATGTTACCCCCACCAGTTGTCTGCTGTGCTGCGGGACACATTTTAAGTGCAGCTGTCACTTTAAGAATAACTGTTTGTATTTAACTTGAGTCCTGATTTTTTGATGCCATGTTTTAAGTAGATTTGTTGTATTTGTTTTTATGGTTATTGTAACCAAAATAAACCACATACTGCAAGGCATTGGATTATGCCTATTAAGTCTGTCAAGATTTTTTCACTTTTTGACCACCTGGTTATTGACCTACTTAATGTGGCCTAACAACTGGTGACTCACCCAAGGTAAACTCACAGTAAATGGACTGTGCGCGTTTACAACCAGTGTCCACCTTTTAAGACAAGGCTGCTGCGACACATCAAGTGAAAGGGGTACTTGGCTGGTTACTCGTGAACACGTGTGCACATGAATTAAAGGGGGTTTACTGTGAATTTTCAGGTCATGACCCTTTAGGCGTCAAATGTAATGTTGCTAAAGGTATTTCCCCAGCCTTATGTATATTTTTGAATTACTACATAGTATTGAGTAAAGTGTATGTAATAAATGTACTTTTACTTTTCTAAAGAAAAAACACAGACTGGGCAATAATCTATTGAATGTTATTATTGTGTGCCTGTGAATGGTGATTGCTAGCCCACACCACCTCTCTTGAGTAGGCTTTGGACTGCTATTCTTCGCTCCCCTGAAAAAGTCAAGCACTACAATGGGGTGTTTGGTTTCTCAGTGGAAAGTGAATGTGGACCCATTACCTGTACAGGCCACACAATTAATGGCATGTTTCCTCACACAGAATGGCTGATGTAAGTCAAGTATAAGTTCTACATTGGCATAGTCATCTATAGATGTGGGTGTGATTGTTCTCATACAGATGCACCTTCATTGAGTCTGTTTGTCCATTGAAACTGCTGGACAAATGATGCTATACCGTTTACCCAAAACATCCTTCTTGAAGCACTTACTTGGGAAGGGAAATACAAGATACCTTGGTTAAAATATATCAGAAACTGTCTTCATGAACTGGGTCGGCTGGAACTTTTCCTAGCGCCACAGCAAGTATCCAAACAAGAAGTAACCCATGTGAAAGATCTCTTTATGTTGAATCGGCAGTTAGCTAGGGAAGAGTCTGAGCTTAAAAAAGGTAGTATGAGGAAGCATTTCTTAACAAAATCATGCGTGCAAATTGAACCCTATCTATCCTGGCCCATTTCCAGATATGATCGTTTTCTGATGTCCAGATTTCGTTTTGATTTGTATCATCTGTTGCTAGCCGTGCCTAGTGGGGCCCATAGAGGACAAGTGTTGTCAGCTTGCGGCTGCGACAGTAAGTCTCCGCAAGACCTGGCCCACTTTTTATTTATATGCTCCTACTACACGATACCACGAAAACAGTTCTTAAAATCCCTTTTTAAACAACTGAATTTTGTACAAATAAGGCCTGCATTACTTTATCTTCAAATGCTACACTGTGAAAGTACCATGTTTTTATGTAATTTTTTAAAAACAGCCCTGAAATTTAGAAAAAGCATGGAAGGTTAATTTTAAATTGTCTTTTTAACATTGTCTTTTTAACACTGTTCTGAATCGTCCTTTTAACACTGTTTTGAATGTATATGTTTTTTATTGTACTTTTATGACTGTATTGCATACAGCCGAATAAAGGAATTTTGAATTTGAATGAGTCTGTTTGTCTATAATCCCTTATATGTTTACACATTTCTATTTGCATGCCGTTTAAAACCATATGCATTCTAAAAGCATAAAAGATAAGTCAAAGGCTTTACTCTAGGCCCTCGGTGCAAGAAATATATAGAATGTTAAGCTGAGGAAAGTGACAGAAAAGTCATCACCAGCCCTGGGCCTTCAAAACTATCCTCCAACAGCTCAATCCCACAAGGAAAATTCCCAATGGGATAAATGGCCAGTCCGGCCCTGGCTGAGTGTAGTTGAGCGTGTTGGGACCATTGAATAATACTGTAGTAAGGTCTCCTATGTGGAGGATTAAAATCCATTGGCAGAGCTATCTCACATGTACAAATACCTATCTAAAATGTTATTAATGCTATTGATAACAGTATCAATGAGTTTAATATCAAGGACAGAAGACAATAACATTTGCAAACCAGTTTACAAATGGGGAACAAATTAATGAGCAAAAAGGCGGCGAAACAATTAAAATCTGATAAGGGGAACTGGACATATGAATTTTCCAAATTTTTAAGGCTAAAAATGAAATGAAAAAGTAAAACGCAATGATGAAATGCCAGGTTGCTGAAGACAGGGAACCCGGGTGTGATTTCAGGTTGACTGTGATGGAGCAGAGTTCAGAAGCACCAAGCGGATTGCCCTAGTCAAAGTTTCCCTCTGGCTCAGTTTAATATTTGGATGTCAAAATCCTCCAGTGGAGCAAGGTTCAGGGATGAAACCACCAAAAAGGTCACTCGAAGACAGATATGGAGTTGCCAAGACCAGGCTGAAGACATTAGTTTTGGTTCAAGAAAGTTCAGAGCAGGAAAAAAATGGATTGCATAGCCACTGATGTTGCTTTACAACTGGGATATATTTGCCAACTAAGCAGAGTCCAAGATTTCACCTTCAGATGTAGTAATTGTTTTGGCTCTCAAAATCCTTCAGGGCAGCAAGGCTGTAAGCTGTAGCTGAGTAGGGCTCTACTAGGACAGACATGTTTATTATGAGGCCTTGTAAACTCTTCAGCTTGGCAAAAAGATCAGAGGGGGCATGTATATGATGCAATCGCCTAGGGAACGACTAAACATCTGTTGAAGTTTTCTGGAAGTGGATAAATGGTCCACTTTTCTGCAAGTGTGGGGAAAGTTCTTCCTAGTCACTACTGCAGCACTTGGGTTGTCCGGGAAGGCTTCTAGGCTACAGATCTCTCTCTAGGGCTCCTATGGGTTCCAGTCCTCAGTGGTCAGTTGGGCCTTCTTGGAGTAAGGACACCTTCTGATATTTTGTGTTTGGAGAAGGAAAAAAGAAAGTCAGACAACTGACCTTTGGAGAGAAGTTCTAGACCATGCATGCCAACAGGAGTAAGAAGTCCTTGAATATTATTTATTATACCCTTTTCTTTGGTATATTCCAATCACAAATAGTAGTACAACGGCTGTCTTTTGCTCGGTCACCTGTTCTACCCCCATCCCAAATGGCTAAGTTGTGTTGAATGTTCAGTTGATGACACCACCCCTGTCTTCCTGGGCCCAGCATCCCAGGCTGCAGAGCACAGAGCTGGCTCTAGGGCGGTGCCACCGGTGCCACCGCACCGGGTTCTGGCTTCCTGGGGGCGCTGTGCTTGCAAGTTTATTATGTACCTGCTGCTGCATTCCATTCCTCCGTCAATTACCAGGCCTCATAAAAATGTCAAGTTAATTCCTATGATTAATGTTCTTCCTGGAGAGAGATTGGAGTTTTGTATAGTTGATGTTTTGGCTGATGTAAAGGTAGTGCAGAGGGTTAATATGCCCTGTGCAAAGAAATTGTACCATGTAGATTACAGAGTGCATATAATGTAAGTAGATCAGCAGGTTACTGCTTTTAAAAGACATCCTTTTTAGGTCTCGCCTTTCAATGCGCTTGCGCATTGAGCTTGCGAGAATATAGGGGCTTATCCAGAGCTTATCCATCGAGCGATTCCATGCAGTGCCCATGAAAAGCAAGCTCAATGCGCAAGCGCATTGACATAAAAAAGCGCGTGCACATCAAAGCCACCAGCCTCCCTCCCACAGGCATCCCCCAGCGTGCGCTCTGCCTGAAGGCATTTCTCCCCCCCTAATTATTCACTGCCCACGGCCGCGCTACATTCACTTTCACGGCCGCCAGGCCGTGTCTCCTTTTTTTTTTCTTTCGTGATTTCGTTGCATTGCAAAATGCCCGCAGATAACTTTCTCTCGTGCTCTTTTTAACTTGTTTGTATTTGTTTTATTTCACTAACTTACCATGCGATGCTAGTGCAGAGCACACTTTCCCTTTTAACAATGGTGGCTATTTGTTTTGTGATGCGTAGCTCGGCCATATGTTTTTATTATAATTATATATTTCTTTTAAATTTCCATGCCGCACTTAATCTTTTACAATGGCGGCCGCTCGCCTTTATTTTGTGCTGAGTAGCTCCACCACATGTTTTTAAAACCCTAAAAAGCAGCTCATGGTCCCTTTGCAAGTTAACATTATTTTTATTTTTTACATTCCACGCCATGCTTAATGTTTTACAATGGCGGCCGCACGCCTTTCTTTTGTGCTGCTCGGTTCACCCTCATGTTTTGTAAACAAGGAGGTTCCTTAATCAGCTGCCAGTGTCCGAGCTGCTCTCTCTGCACTCGGGCTGCTCCCTCCGCAAGGCCACTGGGATCCAGTAACTTCTTCCGTTGTTTGCTGCCTCCAGGGGATGTCTTCTCCTAGACCCAACACCTACAGCGGAAGAGTTGCAAGGAGCAGCCCATTAAAGGCACAGTAGAAACTCAGTCAGCAGCAGCCACTGCTTCTATTAACATATAGGCTGCTGAGCACTACCAACTGTAGATGACTCTCTTGCCAGGAATGCGGCTGCTGAGCTGGGTCCTTGCACCTAAGGCTCCCCACAAAGGCAACTGTACCGCAAACTCCCCTCCCTGTGGTGATCCCTGGGGGTGGCATGGTCAGTGGTGCCTTACTGTGTGCTCTGGGGGTAGTAAAATGCCCCCATATCACAATACTAGTTGTTTTAGCTTTGTACTAAAGCTCTGACAACCGGCATGTCACTTTCACGGCCGTGTCTCTCGTTTCTCCTCCCCCCTTCCCCCCTCCCCACAGCAATGCCAAGAGCTTGTTCTCCTCCCACAGGCATCTGAAGCTGTGGGCCCTACCTCAGGCATTTCTCCTCCCCTAATTATTCACGGCCGGCAGGCCGTACTTTCACTTTCACAACCGCCAGGCCGTGTCTGTCGTTTCTCCTCCCCCCTTCCCCCCTCCCCACAGCAATGCCAAGAGCTTGTCTTTCATTACAGCTTGAATAATGTATTTCAGCTGCCTCCGTTTTGACTAATTTGCCTTACCCAGACAAATGCTATAGGTGTCACATTTGAAAAAGTTTAAAGTATTGGCATTGTAAATGACAAAGCTATTAATTTTGCTATTTTCAAGACCAACACGTTAAAAAGAAATTGTCATTTACAAAACCAATAGCTCCAACTTTTCTAATGCGAGACCTATTGCATTTCCAGTGCTTGTTTTACTTGCAATTTATAACTTAAAGTCCTAATATAGAACAGTGAGGTATTAACTTTCATCTTAGAGCTGCATACACACTGCAATGTATAGATTAGAACATAGCTTAATGTTGCAAAAAAGGTTAATTTGGGTAGAAATCGATTCTTATGAAAGAAAACTTCAATCACTCATAAACTGTACGGCCTACCAGTATGGATGACATGTGATTCCTACATTTTAATGCCTTTGGCCTATGTAACATTTCCTATAAACTGATTTAGACAAGTATGTTTGATTGTCTCTGTGCAATGTGTGTGTGATGTAAAGCGCTCTGACATCCTTTACTGGTATGAGCGGCGCCATATAACGTATTCAATACATCTGAGAGAGAGTGGTTATGGAGACTTGGTCACTGTTAAAGGGTGTTAGTGAGAGTATCTGTGGTGGATGTGGTCATTGGGGGACGCCAACTAACATTGTCGCACTGGGCGCCACCAGCGCTAAAGCCGGCCCTGGCAGAGCACGTTTATTATGTCCAGGTAGGAATGGGTATGGGGTTCTGGAGGTGAGGTGAGGTGGGGCACAAAACTGGTTCTACTACACATTTGAATCAAGCAGGGAAAAAATCATTTTTATATAGTTATTTTCCACTAAAGTTACCAATAACTGATTTGCCTATTACATTAGATTTTTAAAACTGAGGCAAAGATAGAAATTCAGGGTTTTATCTTTACCTAGACCTGCTCATTGACAATCTAGCTAGATGTCTAAAGTCTAAGCCGATATGGGACAATTAGGGGGTATACTTAGCCATTAGTGGGCTGCACTTAGTTTCACCAACACAGCACAAAGATGTACTATATTTCCTGGTGAACTACAGTTAGCTGTATTTATAGATATCTGCTTGCTGTGTAGGCACTTTGGTCACAACGTTTTTTGCTGTTCAAAAAACACAACTCCCAAAGCGCAGGTATTTTTACGAAAAATGAAAAATAAAGACTACGCATAAAGATGTGTGTCCCCTGTGATGTATAGAACTGAAATAAAGATTGTGTTTTAAGAATTGAGCCACGTAAGTTTATTTCAAGAATTGAACCTAGCAAATAAAATAACGCAGAGATGTACAATGGCTCTCAGACCTCAGATACTGACACGTGGGCCTTTGGGCATGTTGTAGGTGACTGTCCCTTTCCTTGTTGCTCTCTAGTCTCTTAACCCCTTGTATGATCAAGACAGCTCCTGGCCGTCATCAGGGCCGGACTGGGAACCGAAACCAGACCTGGCAAATTGCTCTGACCCCACCCCCCCCCCCCCCCCCACCCATGCGGCCCACCGGGGGATTGCCCGGTGCCCGCAACGTCCAGTCCGGGCCTGGCTGTCATGAGTCACGGTGGACGTGTGCGCACGATGGCCGGGAGCGGTCCGAATTCCTGCTGGCCGTTTATTTCTCCACCACAGCGCGGGAAATAAACCTGCATCCGTTAAATAATGTTGGGGAGATATTTGGCGGTGCTAATATGAACACAATAATTCTGGTTTTGACCACCTCAGGAAGACAAGTTTCACACCTGGACTAAGATCTGCTCACACACAATTGTAGAGGATTGGCCCACTTGGCGGATGCCTATTCAATATTTCATGTAAAGCATGTGAGCTTTTAGCCATTATCTTCTGGGCATTTGGGCTTTCAAATGATCCATCTGTCCTCATTTTTATTTTTATTTTTACAAAATGTTCAACGATGGAGATGACCCGCACTCCCCTTGGCAAGTTTGGGCACACGAGCTACCCTCGCTCAAGCAGTCCAGTTACACACAGGATTTACACCCTCTTTGTTATAAACTTCACCAGCTGCCACTGAGACCTGCAGCATGCCTCTTGCCCATCAGTATGACTGGTATTCTTTTTCATTGAAGGTGGCAATGGTACCTACACAGCCACCTTTGAAAACGCTGCAACTCACAAGGCTCTGCTTTACATCTCAACAAATATCGACAAAATACTTTTAAAAGTTTTTTTTTATTATTTCCGCTACAAATTACTTTTTACAATAGTCCCACATTGGCATTCCTATTTACACCTGCTTTTTCAATGCAGGTTGCCCCATAACTAGGAATATTGACAATACACATACTATTTACTCAGAAGCATGCCTATATGTGTTTACTTTTAACGTGCCGGGGAACAGGATACAAAATCACTAGCAACTAGCTGACTGGAA
Source organism: Lissotriton helveticus (assembly GCF_964261635.1). Lineage (NCBI taxonomy): Eukaryota > Metazoa > Chordata > Amphibia > Caudata > Salamandridae > Lissotriton > Lissotriton helveticus. The sequence goes on along the minus strand of NC_136072.1, from coordinate 131,339,101 downwards.
GGTGAAAAAAAATTCTGGAGGCGTTTCTTCCAATCAGAAACAATATTTGCATACTCCCTGCACTGTTTCGAAGTGTGCAATTTGCATGTCTGTGATCGTGCTGGAAATTGCGCTGTAACGTGGACACACCTGCTGAAAAAACATGACCTACTTAGATGTTGCATTGAGATTTAGCAGCATGTTCATAGAGAAATTCGATTTTCAAATTTGATTGAAATAATCAGATAAATAAAATGTATATCTTGCTTTAGCTTATCCTTTACTTTTGAATACAAATATTATAATGTAATGCGAAAGAAAAAAGCTTGCAACACATGCTAATATCTGTTTTAAGCTAGTATTAGCTCTGGATTAGGGGGAAAATGAGAGGCTGGTCTGCATTTCAGTATTGCAGTACACAAGACAGGACTAAACCATACCATGGCACTGGAGTGGATCATCTCGTTCCTCGCCGGAAGAACACAAAGAGTCCGCCTCCCCCCGTTTCGCTCCGAGGCCACCGAAGTCATCTGCGGCGTCCCACAAGGATCTTCACTCAGCCCCACCCTCTTCAACATCTACATGAAACCTCTCGCAGCCATCGCACGCCAGCACAACCTCAACATCATCTCTTACGCCGACGACACCCAGCTGATCCTCTCCCTCACCAGAGACCCCGACACCGCCAGAACCTGCCTACACGAAGGGATGAAAGACGTCACCGAGTGAATGAAGGACAGCCGCCTGAAACTGAACTCGGACAAGACGGAAGTCCTCATCCTGGGATCTTCGCCCTCCGCCTGGGACGACTCCTGGTGGCCCCCAGCCCTGGGCACCGCACCCAAGCCAACCGATCACGCACGCAACCTGGGCTTCATCCTGGACCCCTCCCTCTTGATGACCAGACAAGTCAACGCCGTCTCCTCATCGTGCTTCAACACCCTGCGTATGCTTCGCAAGATCTTCCGCTGGATCCCGACCGAGACCAGGAAGACTGTCACCCAGGCACTCGTCGCCAGCCGACTGGACTACGGAAACGCCCTCTACGCCGGAACCACAGCCAAGCTACAGAAAAGACTCCAGCGCATCCAGAACGCCTCCGCCCGACTCATCCTGGATGTGCCCCGATGCAGCCACATCTCCAGCCACCTGAGGAACCTGCAATGGCTCCCCGTCGACAAGAGGATCACGTTCCGGCTCCTCACCCACGCACACAAGTCTCTCCACGACCTGGGCCCCAAGTACCTCAACGACCGCCTGACCTTCTACACGCCCACCCGCCAGCTACGGTCCACCAGCCTCGCCCTCGCAGCCGTACCACGCATCCGAAGAGCCACCGCCGGAGGAAGATCCTTCTCTTACCTGGCTGCCAAGACTTGGAACTCCCTCCCCATCCACCTTCGGCTGACCCAGGAACATCTCGCCTTCAGGAAACAACTCAAGACCTGGCTGTTCGAGCAGTAGCATACCCCTCCCCCCAAGCGCCTTGAGACCCTCCCGGGTGAGTAGTGCGCTATACAAATGGCATGATTGATTGATTGATTGATGGCACCGTAGTGCTCTTATAGGAACAAACCGTGTTTTCACCATACCATAATTGCATATACTGTGTGCTTGGAATGTATGACGTGAGAACGCATACATTTACAACGCTTGCCTTTAAAGTGCAGTTTTTACATCGCAACATCCTTTACAATGCATACATCTACATTGCATGCCATTACAACAATTTTTTTAAACTACATTTACAACGCATTGCAATACATCACATTATACCTTTACAACGCATACCATTACAACGCATATTATTACATTGCATTTAGGGTAAGTGTTGGAGGGTGTAGGGGTATAAATTACTATTCTCACTCCAGGGGGTGCAACAGTAGGGTAGGTGTTGAATCGTGGAGGGGTACTATGCATTGTAATGGTATGCATTGTAATGGTATGCGTTGTAATGCCTGCATTGTAGTGACATGCGATGTAGTGTCATGCGTTGTAATGGTATGCGTTGTAATGCCCGCATTGTGGTGTCATGCGTGTAAAGGATGTTGCGATGTAATGGCTGGGTTCTAAGTGTAGAGTGATGTAATGACTGCGTTGTAAAGGTTGTTTCCATGTGTTTGGGCCTGATACTGTGTCTCGCCCTAACAGACTCGTGATATGTGTGCCCATACTTTAAATTTGAAACGGAAACTTTAGATAGAAAATGAGTTTTAAACATCACTTTCTTATATCTAACCATCAACTGTTTTAGTTGTGCATGACTTTTGTTGGAATGTTAGTTACCTGTGCCAACCTCATGCAATCTCTCGAGATTATGCGTGTTGTTATTCAATCACTCTTGTTCATGAGTGCCTGCTGCGTCAGTGAGAGGTCGGGATCTGGGAGGGCTGGGTGCTCTAGTGTCCTGCTAGACACATTCTAGTGTTCTGCCTGTGTAATACACCTGCACTAACACCCACCCATCACAAGCGTCGTCGGTCAGGTGACCCTGCTATTAAAAAGGGCTGGGCGCACGTGCCCTGGGCCAGTTCCAGTACACCACTACGATGTGTCGGTGTCATCATTAGCAGCATGTGGGGCCAGGGCCCACATCACCACAGGTGCCAGGTGGTGGGGCTCTACTTACTTCTTAAATAAACGCCGTCTATCTTCAGAGAACTTGCTCCTGGAGTGAGTGATTCCCCTCACCTCTTGGGGGAGTCGGCAGCCACATATTTGGCGACAAGACCTAAACCGGCCTTCTGTGAGTCTACAAGTGGGAACGGCCGAGGGAAGTTTCCCATTGGCTCGGTGGTGGTCTCGAGTGCAGTCCTGAGCTGTTCCTACGGAAAAACCCTTCAGTCCTTGCCTGGTTGTGGAGGAGGGCTTAACCAAGAAGGCTGTCGCTCCTGCACTCAAGAAACAGCCAACAAACGGACACAGATTGGGACAACATGCTATGACATCTCGCATGAACATGTAAACACAGGGCACTTACTTTAGTCAGGCATAGTGAAATACCTGATAAATTCCATCATTACAAAAATGAGATGGGGAAGAAGATGTGGTCTGACGGCTAGACTGCCGACTTTGGAGCTGGGAAACCAAGGTTTGAGTCTCGGGTCGCGTCCACATCCTGTGATTCTGGGCAAATCACTTAAGCTCCCCGTGCCTACCAAAAACAAAAAAACTGGTGCTCATGTAAAGCGCTCCAATACCTTCGGGTCGAGTTCGCTCTATATAAATCTGCAAAATAAAATTATTACGATGACTCAAGCAGAACACAGGACATGCATGGGGCGTTTAGTTTCATTCAGCATTTGACAGCAAAGAGTAACGTGAAAAAATTGTGGTTACGCTTAAGGAGAACATACAAAATCTAATATTGACTTTCTCGAATTTCTTGGCTCTCTAAATTATGGCCATTGGATGCCCTTGGCACCAACCAATACACTTTTTACAAAATCCTCGCAGACGCTGTAATCATGGAAGCACTGGCATTGTGTTTATTAAAACTATTTGGTAGCTACAGAAACTGTTAGTTATGCACCTCCCAAAATATTATTTCACTATTTGGGTACAGAAGGGTAAAAACTATTTGATCATTTACCACAACTTGAACCTTCAGAATTCTTCAGAAGGTGGGATGAATACACAGAGGCAGAAAGAAGGTGTCATAACATTTCTTAGGGCATAAAGAATGTGTCATAACATTTCGGAAACCGGCTCCAGGATGCTTGTTTCCAGTACAGGGGGGACTTGGCCTGGCGGTTCGGGCTGGACTATTCCCATAGGGAGCGGGGTCAAGACTGATTTGCATATGGCTGGGTTCAAACTGGAATGGCTTGGGGAGCAAAACAACAATGGATTTAGGCCCAGATATCTGTACTGGGGTGAATGTATGACATTGTTCTGCATTCTGTCCATCAATTGCTCTTTTTGCATTTGTCACCCGGGTGGGACAGGTATGCCCAGACGTGGGTCCCGTGCTCTCCACGCCACTGGAGTCAAGCTATCCTGGCTGATGAGGTGTGTTACCCGAAAATGGTCCCAGGATGCATGGTTCCAGTCTAGGGAAGACCTGGCCTGGCAGTTCGGGCTGGACTGTTCCCATAGGGAGCAGGGTCAAGACTGATTTTCAGAAAGCTGGGTTCAAGCTGGAATGGCATGAGGAGCAAAAAAACAATGAATTTAGATCCAAATCTCTGTATTAGGGTGAATGTATGACATTGATCTGCATTCTGTCCATCAATTGTTCTTTTTGCATAAGATTTCGTATGGCAGAAAGAAGAGGGCATATTTACAAGGAATTAACGCCACCAGAATAACACCTTCTCCTGATTTGAAAGGCAACGTTAAGCCACTTAACGTGGCTTAACTCCGCCTTGTTAATAATGCAGAATTTAGCATGAAAGGGGCCTGCAATGGGTGTTGCAGTGGGCTTTCTGTCACACCACTCATTGATTTTTGATGCTGCCCCATATTTACAAGGTATGGGGAAGCGCCCAAAATACCGCCAGGGAATACCTGGTCTTAAGCAGGCGATACGAGGAGAAATGTTTTATTTCTCATCTTATTCTGCTCTTTCCACGTGTGCTGCATTCTGCAGCACACAGATAGAGCAAATCCCCTGTAAAGGTCGTTCATGTGCCAGAAGGTATCCCTTCCTGCACATAAACAATTGGTCCTGCCATGCAGGCACCCTAGCAAAATGGTGCCAGGGTGCCTGCGCTCGCGCTAGGCAGCTTTTTTTAGTGCCGCCACTAGGGGTAATGGAGGGGTGCACCGCATTCTTGTGAATACAGCGCCTCCCTGCATTTTGAAACTGTCGGAGAGCGTTGTTACAAATTTTGGCGTAACACTGCACTCCACCAGTTTGTTGTGAATATTCCCCACAGTGTCATAAAATCCCTCGGAGTATTCGAGTGTTGTAGTAAACTGATTCAGCTTTTTTCTCGTAAACAGTATATGTTTGATAACACCAATACATAGCCACTTAGAGGATTTTAGCAGGAGCATGTTATTTTGAAAATACTGTGGACCAGTGTATAAAAGGCCAGAATGTACAAAATAGCTCATCAAAAAACGTTCAGGAACATCCTTTATACTGTGCTAACCCAACACTTGAAGACTACAAAGAGCAAAGGGGATTTTAATCTCTCTGGAGTCTGTAAGGGCAATTTTTGGTGAATGTCCTGATCCGGAACGTGAGCGTGTGTGTGTGTTAAGTAAAAGATGTGGCATAGTGGTGAAGAATAATAAGGTGCTTAAACACAGCACAATGTGTAATAGATTCAGTTCTATAAAAAATCTAGGCAGTAATGTGAATTGCCCAGGGTAGGGGAATAAATGCAATAAAAGTAAAAACACAGGTGATTTTATGCTAGTTTGTAAGAGTTGGAGTGTTCTGTAAAGGTGAGCAGCGTTAATAGTGAGAAACAGGAACTAGCTGAGAGTGTTTCTAAAGATTTTTAATGGATAAGGTAAAAAATAAAAAAGATTTTTTGGCATGAAAAAAATTTCAGTTTTGTAAAGTATAGATTAGAGATATTGAGATAGGGATCATGGCGGATTACAGGATCACGAGTAGCAATGTTATCTGAATCCACTTTCAAAAAGTTTTAGATTAATAAGATACTTTAAATGCCAGACATTAAGGCAGTTGCTTCTGAAGAAAATGATAATGACACTATCGGCTTTTTCAAAGAGGTTTTAGAATTTTCCGGGAGATCCATTTTTACCAAAATTTACAGAGCACTCAATGGGAGAGATATAATGGGGTGGATAAATCTATGGAAATTAGGAATTGTTCTCAGACCTGGTATTTTTATGCCCATGATGCTTATTGAACTCAAGTCAGATGGATTGAAAGGCACACTGGAGAAATACCAGGAGGTATTTCACGATCAAATCGGTATAGCCAGAGGTTTTGAATGCTTTGGGCCTTATTCACAAAGGTAAATTTACGCTTTTGGTGTGTTAACTAAGTTTTTGCTGTTCACAAACTACGAGCGTAGTTTTATGTGTAGTACCTTTATGACTGTGGAGAACTCTGAATATTAAAAGATAGAACAGTCTCTGCATTCATAAAAATACTACACGTAGATTTAGCAAAAAATAGTTAACTTACACCAAAAGTGTAAGTTTATCTTTGTGAATAAGGCAGTAAATTTTTTCAAACAAATTGCAGTTCCTGAAGCTCTCAAAGTGTTTGATGTGCCACTGTGTGTGAGGAATGATTTAAAGAAGCATGTTGAGGAATGGGAAATCATAAGCATTGCAAGAGTAATTTGGTAAGAATTTGTTGCTATTACTTTTTGAAGCATAAGTTGGAGAGTCTTCAAGAAATTTTGAACGCAGGAAGATGGGAACTGGAGTACAGCTCAACACGGAGATGTCTGAATCGATCAAATGAGCAGCATTGTAAAACAGCATGGGGTGATCTGGGGGAAACAAGAAGATTTAGGTATGTGGAGTGAATGTTGGAGAAGGTGCACATCTTGTTAGCTATCAAGATAGACAGCATTGTGTTAAAGGAACAATAGCCATCCTTTACAATATGTGTACAACTATAAACTGCTATTCATAACAACATAACATTCTCTTGTCTATGGCCATCAATGGACTATCAGCTACTTCTACAAAATATGGATGAAACACCATGGCAACATGCTAATGGCATGTTTCATAGAGTTATGTTATCTTCACTCATTTCCTATGACCATGTCTTCTTATGCAACTCCGTCAGTGCTTGATTTGTAAATAAATAAGTGCCGAGGCTCACGTCAGGAGGCCACGCAGTTTGCACCACACATTGCCACTGTTCTTACACAACTTCTAACTAGCACACTGCTACAGGTGCGGCAATTCAGACTGTTTGAGGCCGCCAACGCTTTAGGAATGGTTTGGGTGGCAGTTATTAGTTGCATTTAATGTATATTGAGTTAACAAACAACAGCTTTCTGCTCAACTTTAAATTACTCAAACAGCATCACCATGTGGCATCTGTCACAAGTGCAGGTTTCAGCAATTAAGTGCTGGTGCCGAGCACCGGAAACCACCCGCTCAAATTAAGCACTGAACTCCACACCATTAGTGTACACATCTTGGTGCAGACCGCTAAACCCACTATTGCCACTGTGTCTCCTATGATATCATATGGACACACAGCGAGGAGTCGCTATCACACGGTGTGTACACAATTAACTGGAAACCCCTACAGAGAGCATATTTCTAGCCAACTGTGTGGTTTCTCTGTTCACCCAATGTCCACTATGGAATATGAAACCTTCCCTGGACATCAGCGACATCCTCAAAACCGTTCTTTTTCTTTGATTTTGAAGGGGGAAGGAGTGAGTTAAAGGGCCTCAGGCTGTGCTCTGTACAAACCCCTCCTGAGATAGTAAAACCTTTCCACAAGTAAGTAGATCAGTTGATGTAAATACGTAGATGATTAACGTCCTTTCCCCTTTTAAAAACGAGCTCCTACCTTGGACTGTGGAGGGAGGTGTAATGCAAAAGGCGTGGCAAGTGCACACATTTGAGTGATTCCTCTCACCAAATGAAGAGATAATTCCGCAAGTAAAGAAAGTTTGCTTGAGTTATTTGTAAACACCCTTCTTTAATTTCATTTTATCAGAACAGTGTCTGATGTTCGCTAATTTTCATTGTTATATTCTATTATGCGTACTTGTGCACTTCGTTATTGTGTAATTTAATCACTGGGCGGTGCAACCTCAAGGGCAATTAACAACAATAGAAGCATCTTGCTTTGCTATCAGTCCTTTATTGAGCGAAAAGTTTGCTTGACTTTTAATGGGATTTAATAATGCAAAAGGTGACATAAGACAATGAGAGCAACATGAAAAAACAGCGTAAATACAAAGACGTTTGGGGAAGGCGACCCAAGACAGAGACTCAAGGAGGAAGAGTTTTTGCGGACTTCTGTCTCGGGTCGCCTTATTTCACAAGCATTTTTGCTGAGCATGTGTGACATATTTTAGAAAGGTCTACAAACATATTTTGGATTCCTCTGGAATGAATGGAATGAAATACCGAAACTGTAGACAGGTTAGTTTGGGTGTCTATTGTTTTGTTTAGGAGTCTGTCGGTCTGTGCTTTGAATGCTTTGTTTACATATTTCGAAGTATGACTCTGGATGAATTGGTTGGCGCGCTCGTGCTGACGTGTGCAGTAGGATTATCATGTGACACAAACCGAAAGTGTCTATGATGTCACAGTGGAATGCTGACTCCGGTTACAACTAGTTTCTTAGAGGAGGGTGGAATCCAGGCAGGGTAACAGCATGGGATGTCTGGTGAGAAGAGGCGTGAGGGTGCATTACCTTGGTGACAATGTCTTGGGTAGTTCTTGCCTTAAAGCTATACCCAGCATCCCTTTCCTACTAAGTAAGAGTGAGGTCCTTAGCCTTCAGTTCAGGCCAGAGTCAGTCAAGCAGCTCCTAAGGGTAGTGATTCACTGTTTGCAAGAACCTTATAAGCACCACTGCCCTAATGTATGTAGGAAAGTGCCATTTATGGAAGGTCAACCCCCAACGTTTGCTCTAGATGCTGTGGTAATTGATCTGAAGGTGTAATGGAGCCTGCTAGCCAGGCCCCAGTGCCAGTGCTCTTTCTCCCAAAGGTAAGGTGAATTGGTACACCCAATTGACAGGATGCTTTAACCCCTCCCTCTTATAAGTCCCTAGTATATGGTACCAGTGGTACCCAGGGCAAGGCTGACATGTTAGTGGCTTGCTGGGAGTGAAGCCAATAGCGGGGAAGTCGAGCAAGCGCTGCAAGCGCTGTAGAAGATCTCATCGCGGCCGGCGGCGGTGTGTTTCACCCGCCCTCCGCCCTCACCTGTGAACGCTGAAAGCCGCCTGACTGCACGGAGCGTTTTGTGGAGCAGAGGAGAGGCGCTTTGTTCACGGCGGGTTTCAAGAGGACTCACCGGCTTACCTGGACCTCACCTGTGAATGCTGAAATCCGCCTGACTGCACGGCGATCGGAGCAGAAAATCTCATCGCGGCCGGTAGCGGTCGTTTCATCCAGCCTCCCCCTCACCTGAGGCCTTGAGCGGAGGAGAGGCGCTTCGTTGACGGTGGGTTTCGAGAGGATTTACCGGCTTACCTGGATGTGGTTTTTTGTTTTTCTGGCGGCGAGAAAGAAATTCTATGCTGGAGGTCCCTAGAGGTACTTTCTCTGTATTTTCCTTGGTTGAAAATTAGCGGAAAATTATTTGACCCCCCCTCGCAGGGCATATCTGAAAGAGAGAGCTGCCAGCACAAGTCTGGGGCGATTTGTCCGATTACAGTGGAGTTAGTAGAACAGTTGAGCTGTGGAGCAGAGCAGAGCTGTTACGCCTGGGTCTCATGAACAATCTGGAACTGTCTTGGGCTAATTAGGCTGAACGCAACGGCGTTTGTTTTTTTTGGGAACTTTCTTGAGCTGCTTTCATTCTCGGCTGGGCCCTTGAAACACTGAGGCACTATATTGTCGTGGCAAATATTTATCTGCTTTGAGGGGGCCTTGTCTTATTTGTGGGAGCTAGCTACGGAGCCCAAGGAGTGAGGACAGAGCTGCCGCTATACCGCCATTCCCGTGCATAGATCCACGGACCTTCCCTGTGTGCCTGCTATCCCGCCGCCACACTGACACCATCACTGTGCGGCCGCTGTGTGGCGAGCGGGCCCAGGGACTACTAGTCCCAGCAATCCAGGCGACCGGGGAGCCGCGCAGGACAGGAACGCGCCAGGAGGCGCTTAAATTTCGGACTGACCTCCGCCTCGCGGGACGCCAGGCGAAGTCCTGGCAAAGGGCGGGCCGTCTGTGGCCGTCCGGGGCCAAACGAGGCCGGGCTGGGACACATCCCTAACTGCCGTTGAAACAGACTTCAACCACCAAAAAAACTGTAAGAGGAACTTGTTGGGGATTTGCTGTTATATTAGCTAAAGTTGTTCTTTCACAGGCTCCATGGGGAAACGCAAAGCAATGGAAGGGGGAAACGTACCTGGTAACCCCTCGAAGCTCCGTAAAGGGAAGAAAGCATCAAAGAAGTCAAGTCAGTCAGCCGGGAATAGTGTAATGGATCGTATTAATACTCTTGTGGATGAGTGCAGGGATATCCTTGTGGCTGATCATGGAGTTACTAGTGAGAATGCCACGAGTGACAAGGGAGGGGTTTCCTTAAAGCCAGTAAATGATCCTGTTGTATTCCCAACAACAATTCCTGATATGTTTAAGGCAAAAAGGAAACTTAAAGATAGCACGGTTAATCTAACTGGGGATTGTTTAACTACATCTAATGTGTCTCTTAGTAATGTAGGTTTGACTACCCACCTTGACCCCGAGAGTGAAAACCCGCTATCGCCACCTGTCTCCCAGGTACTTCTTGGTAACAGGTTCGCGGTCCTGGCTGAAATCCACAACGAGCTCCCTGCCCCCTCAATTACTGATAATAGCAGGGATAAGGCAATGTCCGTGGAAGTTGGTGCTTTGACTAACCTTGTCATTTTATTACGGGATGAAATAGAGTCACTGAGGGCATTAATCATTAATTTAACCTCTATGGTTAATGACAAATGCGAGGGTTTAACAAGCTCCACATCTAATGTTATACCTGTAGTACGAAATCCCTTCCCCATATAATTTCACGAAGCAAGCAAAGTACACCTAGCTAAAACCCCGAACAAGCGTAGTGACCAGAGTACGGGGAAAGTCGCTGGTTCTAGTCCTGGTCTCCCACCCCTGAAAGATAGGAAGGAAGGGTTTCCTACCCAATCTTCCGGAAGAGAGGGAAGTAGACAAGAGTTGAGGAAAAAAGCGATTGGTCTACCTGGACTGCAAACAAAAGCATCAGGGGTGGTTGTGGGTTTGACAAGTGTAGAGGCCAATAACCTAGGGAACCAAGGGAACACCCCCTCTAATAAAGCTTATTATAAAAGGAACACAATATATATGACCAATGTCCCTAAACTAAGGATTTCGAAACTTGGTAATAGCGAGCTCCCAGATTCTCTAACTAACAAAGCCATTCATTGGCTGCGCTATGTTAGAGGATGCCGCTCGGTAATTAGGGAGGACATCTTAGAGGTAAAAAGGTTAAGTTCCCCGAATCTCAGATGTGACTCTATAGAGTTAACTTTGAAATCTGCATTCCTTGCTGACAACCTCTTTACATTGGAGTTTTGATCCAGTGCTCCATCCCAATCACAGATCCAATAAGGAAAACATGTCCCCATACTTTGGTGCCCATTTCTAACACCATAGGAAAAGTAAGTGCGAGGAACTGTTCTGGGTTAGATAACAACGATTGACAAACAGCGGTACTTCCGATAGCAGATAGTGAAAATCTGGTGGTTCTGAAAGACGGGGAATGTATGGAAGCTCCAGTAACAACAACGGTAGCAGGGATTGTATTACGGGATGTTGCCTCACCACTGAACTTCAATCTAGAGGGTGACAGCAGGAGCAGGGTTGGCTTTAAAATTAATTCGTACAAAGGGATCCCATGTGATTTAGACCAAAGTCAGTCTACAGATACCCCTGTTATTATTACATCAAAGCCGCCTGATTGTAATAAGGATGGTCAGGGGAAGTTAGTTTCATGGAACATTGCAGGGTTGCGTTCCAAACAAGATTCCCAGGATTGGCTAAGCTTTATTAACAGTTTTGATATGTGCATGTTTCAGGAGACATGGCTATGTGAGCCATCTTTTGCCCAGGGATACTTAAACTACTCTGTGCCTGCATCCAAGGGTACAAAGGGGCGACCTATGGGTGGCCTAACCATTTGGGTCCGCCAGAGTCTTCTGTTAACTGTCAAGGTCTTAGACACCAGAAACAGAGATATCCAACTTATCAGAGTAGACTCAGGTACTCTGGGACAGCTCGATATCTACAATGTCTATGTAAGGGGTAGCAGGGGTGGGAGGTCAGAGGTTTTAGCGGCCTTGGGTTCCCTCCTCGAAACCCATTCCCAAGATAACAACATTGGATTGCTGGTGACTTAAACCGAACATTTGAACCCCTGGCAATTGACGATGACTTCCTTGGGGATGAAGAGGATAGGCAATGGGGAGTCCCTAAATTAGAGTTGAAATCAGTTTCCCGCTGGTCCGAGGATGTTATCTGTCTGAACACCATATACTATGAAAAGGGTCTGAGAGCATTAAATGGGAAGACTCTGAGCGATAAGGTTGGGACCAGTACATTTGACAACGGGCGGCATAGAAGTAGAATTGATAATGTTTTATGTAGTTTAAAGATATGGACCCTGGTTTGCGACATGGAGGTTAAATGGAGGATCGAGAGTGACCATAACCCACTGTGTGTAGAGCACAAATGGTGGACTCCTACCAATGTGGTCACAAACACTGAGGAGGTCATTGTGCCTTCGATCGTCCCTTCAAACGACATGCGCAGGCTAAGATGGTCACATGTTGTGACTAACCAACAGGCCATTGCTAGCATTAACACTGAAGCTGACAAAGCAATTCTGGCTATTGAACAAATTAATTTGTCCAATCCTGGAACAAGCAGTGTGGCTGTAATCCATGATACCCTCTTCTGTGCCATCAGGAATCATTTTTTAAAACCTGCGAAAAACAAAGGTGAGAGACCCCGTAAGCAGGCAAAATGGTATAACGCCCAATGTAGGAAGGCCCGTCTAGCTCTAGGAACTGCTATTAAAGGGACGCAACCCATGGCTATTCGATCTGCCAGAAAAGAATATAAGGATAGTGTAACAAAGGCAAAAAAAGCATGGGATGAGCTCCATTGGTTAGAACTAAAAGCAGCTAGCAACAGGAAAGACTCCAGGTACTTTTGGAACATCGTAAAGTGGGGCAGAGAGGGAGTACCCGAACCCCCTAATAATAATGTACCAGAGGAGGAGTGGGTCAAATATTTTAAATCCCAGTATGCTGAGACTCAGCATGCCACTTTGGCGGTCGACTTAAGTCCTGTTTACTATAAAGATGACTCTTTTAGTACCAAAGAGATAATGATGGCCCTTAGCACAGTGTCCAGTGGCAGAGCCCCAGGATTAGATGGTGTGCCAGCTGACGTTTTTATTAATGATAAAGAGCGTTGGTGTAAGTATATCCATCTTCTTACCAACGCAATTGCTCGGGGTACAACCATACCGACATCCTGGCAGGGTGCAGTAATAATACCTGTCTTCAAGAAAGGTGACCGATCCCAGCCGGGCAATTACAGGCCCATAAGCCTTATAGATACCATTCAAAAGGTAGTTGGGCGTTTAGTTGTAAATAGGCTCTTTGATTGGGCCGAGGAGAACAACGCCCTGTCCCCATTCCAAGCAGGATTTCGAAGATCTACTAGTACGGTGGATCAGGTGTTCCGCTTCACCTTACTACAGTGGAGGACTGTGTTGCTGGGCGGGGGCAGCTTATACGCGTCTTTTGTCGATTTGCGGGCTCCCTTCGACCTAGTACCTGGGTCCAAGCTGTGGCTGGTGTTGAGGAACCAGGGCCTACCAGGAGAGCTACTGACAATGATAATGAGGCTCCACGAAGCAAACTTCGCTAAGATTCAGTGGGGGGGCCAGGGAATGGTGACTGTAGACTTCCCGGTGGAGCGAGGCGTCCGGCAAGGGTGTTCGATGGCGCCCACACTTTTTACACTATATATTAACAGGGTTGTTGCTCGTATGTTGTCTTCAAATGTGGATGCTCCCTCATTAGCTGGCACAAAAAATCCTATTTTAATGTTTGCAGACGACACGTTGATTTTATCTAAGACGCCGAGCGGATTACAGCGTGCTCTGTCTATCTTTGACCAATTTTGCGGGGAGCATGGCCTAGAAGTTAATGTGGCCAAAACTAAACGTATGATCTTCAATCCCCACCGTAGTTTTAAATCTAAGTTAACTATGAATGGTCGTTCTTTAGAGGTAGTGATTGCCTTTACATATCTGGGAATCCATGTATCCAACGATCACAGATGGTCCCAGCACATAGATATTGCTACACTAAGGCATAGGCAATTGGCTGGCGCTCTTGGTTTAGAACACAGAAAATCTTTGACGAAACCAATCAAGCCAGCATTGCAGGTATATGAAGCAAAGGCTCTCGGCTCTGCACTTTACGGTGCAGAGCTGTGGGGATTTGAGAAGGTAGCGGCACTCCAAACTTTGGAAAATAAGTTCTTCCGGGCCATTACCGGTGTCCCCAAGAGTACCCCACTGGTGCCTCTTAGGTACGATCTGGGCAGAAAAGCGGTTGCCGATTTGGTTAGGCTTTGTCCGATCTTGTATTGGCGAAGGCTCTGGACTACGCCTGAGCTCTCTCACTATGCTGAGGGGTTCTTAGATATCATCAAATCGGATGTGTTCCACAAAATCGGATGGCTCAAAACACTTAGTGTAACTCTGAGTGAACTTGGTCTCCGGTCACTTTGGGAAGATCCAGCGGGAACCATCTTTCCAACCAAAAGAATCATTAAAGAAATCTATTGGGAGAGGGTAGCGGCTCGGACTTGGAGTAGCTCTAGTGCAGCGTCTATGGCTGGAGGATTTCTAGAAGCCAAGCAGTATCCTTGCATTGAACCTTACTGGGACGCTATAACTAGACCAGGTGACAGAAAGCTCCTCTTCCAATTAAGAGCAGGCGTACTCCCCCTTAGATCACTGACAGGAAGGTGGGGAGGTGGACTTAATAATAGTTGCCCTGCTTGTGGTGCCGCTAAAGAAACAGTTGGTCATTTCCTATTTTCTTGTACAGCCTATTCTGATCCAAGACGTATTTGGCTAACACCAACGTGTAAGAACCTGGGTACCACTAGTAGTACTGTAGCTCTGCGTATTATATGCACTAGCACTTTAATGCCTTTAGCGATAGCTACAGCTAAGTATCTAGGATGGGCGTGGTCTATTAGACAGAAACTGTTAGTCACTTGATTGTCTTTCCTATTGTTAGTCGGTCTGCATTTTATATTGTCATTTTTATCTTCAAATTTTTTTTATCCCAAAAATTTTTTATTCAGTACTTTTACAAAATGTTATCTATAAAACTTTACTCTGCACTTGTATTCAAATTTTAATCTGGTATCAGTAATCAAGTCTCATTTTCAACTGAAAGCTTTATTTTTTAACAGTAATGATTGTCAATCTGGTTTTATATTGTTCAATGTACTTGCTTTTATGAGTGAACCTCGAATAAAGCATTAATTGACTTGACTTGTTAAAGGGGTCACCAGGGCTGCAGCACTATTCGTGCCACCCTGAGTGATCAGAGTAAAAGTAAAATCTGCATAGCTGCCATCGCACCCTGCACGAGCAGTTTCCCTGCTTGAGATCGACTTTGCACCCACATTGTGTGACAGGGTCCCCTCATTGCCATTAATATAAATAAGTCAGCCCTAAGATAGGCCTCCTATAGCCCCTGAGGAAGAGTGCACTATATTAATGCTGCAGGTATATATGTTCAAGCATATATGTCTCTATAGTAATCTTTCCAGTCAAGCTCGCTGTAAGTGAACTGTGGTCCATTCGCTAACATTGGCTGGCTGCCCGGCGACCCCGACTTAGCCAGTTCCATTATGGTGCCTCCAAATTCAGTAGTGCCTAGTATCAAACATCATGTTGTTTCACCCCTGACAATTCTCGTGTCGAGGGTGAACTGTCATGTACCCAGGTGGCATCCTTTGAGGTTGCCACAGAGTTGTCTCAGTCTTGCTGTGCTTTGGTGGACTTTCTGAGTCGGTTGCCTCCAAGACAGATGTCTGACCCCCTGCTGGGAAGTGCTATCCCTCCCAGATGATAAAGACAAAAGGCCTGGGCAGGAAGGAGGTCACATCTCTGCCCTCCCAGGATAGCTAGTGAATGACCCATCAGGGTGGTGACCAGCAAAGGCTATATGTAAATGACTTGACTCCCAGTCTAGTAAAGAACCCCCTACCCCTAGGCACTCGTGTTTGCGAGCAGGTATGAAATTAGCCAGCTAGGAGGTGCACACCCCCTAAAAGCTATCCACACCTCTAGGATGGGCTACCTGGACTGTACATCCAAAGATGAGTCATGCCATCCTGAACAGATGGAAGAAAAGTGGTTATCTGCAATAAAATGACAGACTACCCCGGATGAGGTCACCTCAGGGGCGGATTAGCCACAGGATCAGTGTCCCATTGGCTACTGACCCTCACACCCCTAAACACTACCTAGATCGAGGATTTAAGGGGCACTGCTGACACCAGTACTCCAGATCTGCTCTGAAGGAGATAAGGACAAAGATAAGACCTGTGTTTGCACAAGGCCGGACTCCACAAAGACAAGGCACAAAGTACTACACCTGTAGCAGCCCCCTTGCATCCACTGGACTATAACTCGTCCGTACCAGAGACCAAGTCCAAAAGGAAGGTGAACCCCTCTGCAACCAAAAGGCATCACCAGAACTCCCTAGGGCTAGAGGTTCTTGTCTCCTGCAGTCAGCAGGAACATACCGAGCTTCCAAGATCAAAGGACTGTCTGCCGTGCTCAGTTGAGGACCAACCTGAAAGTAACCCACCAGGTGCTTTTTGGGAAGCGTTGTCCTGAATCTCAGCTTGTCTCAACCCTCTACAATGTTCCGTTCTGGAAGAAGATTTCCCTAAATGCTGCATTTGCCGAGGCAAGGTTTGTTGGTGGTTTGACCAACTACTGACTGCTTTAATCGACACTCCAAGAAAAGGGAATCATCCTGCAATGCCATCCCTCCACCCCTGTGGTGCAGCTGCCGAATGTTTGCGTCCCCTTTCAGTCTGCATCGGCATGCCTGGTAAAGCCAGCCTCTGCAGCTACTGTTCAGCACCACGATAGCCATATAACCTCTTCACCCGAGAAGCCCGAGCTAGGTAGACCTGTTATGCCTAGTGATTCCTGGTTCAAGGGCCCCTCCAAGATTTTAATCCAAGGAGCTCCTCTGAACTCAACTTGCAAGTGACCAAGTGTCACAAGTACTGCTTTTTCAGCAACAGAGGCTACCACTTTTCAGCACCAAGGACAGCCAAGTCACCTCTGCACCCAGACTCCCTTAGAAGATAAAATTGTTCTGACTTTCGAAGCTTGGTCTGAGGACCCGCAACACCTTAACTCCAAATTGATTCCGTTGAACTCACCCCACAAGTGACCGAGTGTCATAGTTTTCCTACATTGACCGCAATAGTAAAGTTTGACAGCTCTGTAAAGTATTGATTTAATTTGCACTGTAAAATCTATAACTCTGGTTATACAAAGTATATTGACTTTGTTTTGGTGTCTAAATTTACATAACAATAAGGTCTATTTTTATAAAATGGTGTTGGATTTCTTTCATGTCATTTCAATTACTTATTGTCCATGTTGGTACTCTAAAAGGCTTAACACATGTTCCTCTAAGTAAGCCTGACTGCTCTTTGCTAACTCTACTAGGACTGAACTAGGGATTACTAAAAAGAGTCTGAGGTCCACCTTTGGGTATTCTGTTAATATTACATGATATGGTCCCCCAGCCATACCACATATTATTTCCACTTTGTTATACTTTACGTATATTGTATTTGTGTAGCTTAATGGCAGTGGAGCATTGTACCAGATCAAAAACAACGACAATCAGAAAGGGGTTGGAAGGATTGCTGGGTTCAGAGAGTGAAAGTGGACTGTTACTGTGCTGTGATGTAGTTTTTGTTTGGGGTCTTTATAGCTCACCTTCGATTGACTGATGCCTGGCATCAAATAGGAGAGCTGATTAAGTGAGCAAATGGAAACTACATGTGCCCTATTAGGTCGTAGGGTACCAAAGTATCTAATGCTGCTTTGAAACAAATGTTCCCAAAGACTTATGGAAAGAAATCTCTCATTGGTTAGTGTGGTGCAGTTTTCCTAAGAATTCCCAGCAGAGAGAGGATTGCATCTAATCCAACAGGGATCTGTTTGCTAGAGGAGGAATAGGAGAAAAGCAGAGGAACGGACAAGAGCCAGGGGTTTGCTTGGGATACTCCAGACCCTTCAGCACACTGGAAATAGTATTCTGTCAAGGTAAAGAGTCCACACTGCTTCAGGGCTACATAAAACAGTCTTCCCTCGGAGACAATGTGATGGAAATCAGGGCCAAATTTACTAAGGCTATTCAAAGACAGTGGTTCTGTTGGGAATACAATCTCTTTCATAAACCTCATATGTAGGTAAATTTCTTAATATATTCTGCACTATTATTAGACCAGTTATTTCATCTAATAATAACAACACGTTAGAACAAGAGAAAACCCTGTAGGAAGGGACCACACACACCTCTTTTAGGAGATTATATCCAATTTTATCTTATTTTTGGACATCCGACATCAATGTATCATAATTACACATTTAAAATGGTTGTCCTAAACATGAATGACATAAAAATATCCGTGACAGATTAGTGTTCAAGTGAAAGGTGACAAGTGCTCTAGATTTGTGAATTTGATAAATAAATACAAAAAGGTAACAATGTAACAGTCCAAAATTCAAAACAATAGTTTCAACAGATACATTTTCCTCATTTTAGAATTGAAACTTAGATATGGACTGATCCGTATTATAACGTCGACGTTTCGACCCTAGACAATGGTGCTGATTCTATCGCAACCGAGGCGGGTCTTCATCAGGACTATGGTGCAGTTGGACAACCTGTTGCTTTTGAAGGTGTCCTGCGTCTATCTCATTGAGGGCAGGACAGAGACGATGTGTCAGCCGACACTATCTGAAACCGAGGAACCAATCCTGATATCTTTAAGGTAACCGTTCTTGGGTTCTCCACCAGCCAGCGGAGAAATGTAGGTGTTTTTTAGGGTAAGTGCCGCAGTTGCGATCACTTTCAATCCCACCACGAAGCGTCTATTTCTTTTGCTTTCCGGCGGTCGATGCAAATTTACTAAGGGCTTGCATTGCCCTTGCGCCATGCAAGATGAAGCAAGGCAACCAGCCTTAACTGGGATTGGTACCAGGGTGTCTGCATTGGTGCTTGTAAGCACATAGTGCACCAGTGCAAGGAAGCAGCAGTGCCATATCTTTGCAAAAATTGAACTTTTCTGATATCTCCCTTTCACGCGATGCAGCACAGCAAGTTGCCTTGTTCCTCTAAGTTACGTGAAATCATTGTTCAACTATCCCTAAGTATTCAGGGGAAGGCTGGAAAAAAACGAACAGGCTAACAATGTTCAGTTATAGAGACACTCAAAATATGTCCATAAAGGCATCCCTTACTTTAGTTGTTCACAGAGGAAGAAGAAATCCTGATAATAAAGGACTCTCACAGGAACCTATGTGTGAGTAAAAAGAACTAATCTGAAAGGGAACGTCTAACTTCTTACTGCCCAGTTAGTGGCAAAGTCTGTTGTGCAAGAGTGAGGAATGAAAACATGCAAACCATTTGAACCAAGGATGATTTAACTGTCCCAGTCTAGAAGGAGTGCCGAGGTAGAATACAGATCCTTGTGTGGCGAAACCGACACTACAAACTTAGAGTCTGCCTCCACCAGTACTGGTTGCCATATGTTCTCAACTTCAGTTGGGGTGAGTTAGATCTACTAGTGCCACTTTTTAGGGTGATGTACAGGTGGTCATACATTCACCTTACTGGGGTCTTGACCACTACCAAAAAGTGTAGGTAGATCATTTCTTTATTGGTCCTGAGGAATTGCCATCACTAGATTAAAGGCTAGAAACATGTCGACCTATTTCAATAGCACACGTCCCCACACACCTAAATGTGGGAGGGTACGTCTTTTAGTTTTTAACTAGGGCAGTGGCCACATCTCATTAAAATTGTTCTGAGTGGACCATTGTTCCCTGTTTTAGCCCACACAAACACCTTATTATCACCTACACTCATATTCACACTAAGGGCCCTCACACACGCTGCACCCAACGGCTTGAAAAAAGATATCCACCAAGTAGGCCCCTTCGAGGGCGCCTGATCGGGTATTGCATCGCTGACCCAAGTAGGAGCAGGATCGATGACGAAGCAAGACACCCGCTTGTTGGGTGTGTGAGGGTCTTTTTCTGAAAAGGAGGAATCCCTTTCTCCTGATCTTACATTTCTTCACACGTCAGGGTACACTATCCCCCCTGTTTGATCTGACCTCCACCTGCTCTTTTCATTAGGAACTTCACACCTTGTTTGTTATACCAGTGGTCAATGAACCTTGACAAAGTTAGATAAACCTGATGAAAAAGTAGCAGACCATGCAGTGGAGTTAATGTTCTGGACATATAGAGCTGCATGAGTTGTGTAAATAATTTGTCAGTTAATTAAAAAAGGGAAAGTGGGGAACCAATAAATTGTATGGACATTTTGAGAAATCTGTTCATTGCACATTACCAATGCTGGTGAAGAACACCTCTGTCCATTCCTCCCTATGCACCTTATGACTGCCAGGATTCAACAGGAAAAGGCTAACCAAGGACTCAAGAGTACATCACAAGGGGCATTCTAAAGTAGCTCAGAAACAGCGGGGCAGACAGAAAGGCTGGACATTTTGGAATATCAATCTATGGCAGGCTGGGGCTGAGAACAAAGAGGTCTTTACAGAGCAAAGGCAGAGCTTGGCTATTCACAGCTTTAGGATAATTAAGTTATACTGTTTTCGGTTTAAACCTATAATAACGGATAAAACCCCACTGAAAGGGAAATAGCCCTCACCAATATAAAGACCTGCACTACAAACTAAATGCACTTCAAAGAAAGGAAAAGGAGAGCGAAAGAGTCATTTTTATTTCTTCCCGAAGGGGCCAATGCAATGTATCTTTGTTAAACAAGGTAGTAGCAAGAAAGACTGTGCTAAAATTATTCTGCTTCAGTTTTGTTGTTTAGGGATGTCACTAAAATATAGTTCATCTTCCTTTTGCTTTTTTCAGGGTTTGTGGTCTTTGGTCTAAAGATACAGGGTTTAGAACCATGGTTTAGGTCTTATTTAATTATTTTATAAACTGTACAGAATCAGGAAATATAAAAATCATATTTGATATTTTGGTTACATTTGATTCTTTCACTGATAATTAAAATTTCTGGTTTCATAAGAATCTTTCCTAATATGTACCATCACATTTACCCACAGACAGACAATGGGTGAAACCCTTTGATACATCAGCCCCCTTTTTTAGTAAGGTGGTACAAAAGGGGGTGGTGATGGACGGAGCATCTGAACCAATCAAACACTCACACCCAGTCAACAGATCTGGGTTTAATCCATCACCGTTCTTTAGCCCACTCTGCCACCCCAGTTCAGACATGGCCATATGCAAATCAGTCTGACCCTGTGCCTCACGGGAACAGTCCAGCCCGAACTGCCAAGCCATGCCTTCCCTGGACCGGAAACAAGCTTCCGAGGACCGGGTTCTGGCATTTCAGCCGTCTTCATACCGGCTTGCTTGAATCCAGTGGCAAAGTGAGCAAGGGACTCACATCTGAGCATACCCTGCCAACTTATGGCGAACAAAGTGGTACAAAAGGGGGTGGTGATGGATGGAGCATCTGAACCAATCAAACACTCACACCCAGTCAACAGATCTGGGTTTAATCCATCACCGTTTTTTAGCCCACTCTGCCACCCCAGTTCAGACATGGCAATATGCAAATCAGTCTGACACTGTGCCTCATGGGAACAGTCTAGCCCGAACTGCCAAGCCATGCCTTCCCTGGACCGGAAACAAGCTTCCGAGGACCGGTTTCTGGCATTTCAGCCACCTTCATCCCGGCTTGCTTGAATCCAGTGGAAAAGTGAGCAAGGGACTCATGTCTGAGCTACGCTGCCAACTTATGGCGAACAAAGTGGTACAAAAGGGGGTGGTGATGGACGGAGCATCTGAACCAATCAAACACTCACACGCAGTCAACAGATCTGGGTTTAATCCATCACCGTTCTTTAGCCCACTCTGCCACCCCAGTTCAGACATGGCCATATGCAAATCAGTCTGATCCTGTGCCTCATGGGACTGTTCCCATGAAGCACAGGGTCAAGACTGATTTGCATATGGCCATGTCTGAACTGGGGTGGCTTGGAGAGCAAATTAACGATGGATTAAACCCAGATCTGTGACTGGGGGTGAATGTTTTGCCATTGTGCAACATTCCGTCCATCATCTTGTGCGTTTTCCCTTTTTTAGTAAGTCAGTATTGATAGTAGGTGAACTGCCAAACACCACAGGTTTTAAATATTCAATGCAAGGTGTAGTGACAGGTAAATGCGAAAAGAGTGCTATCACCAAGCATCTGGGATAGTGGAGAAAACATGACAACAGATCTTTGGAAAATATGGAATGCAGTGTCACTTGGAGTGATATTGTTTGTAAAACAAGAAAAGAAAAACAGGCCGACTCAGCACACCAAATAATATTAATCACACCGTCAACTCTAGGTAGTCCTAGATCTCCATTGGAGAACAATAGAATCCCACCCCGTGTGACATGGGTTTCAGAATCAAGTTAGAACAATGTCCCTTTATTGTAAGTTTCAACGGATTCAAAGATCCAAGCCAAGGAAAGTTCTTCAAATCCTTTATTAAAAGTTCATGAATAAATACGACTTCTCGGCTCACACCGCCGACACGTGTTTCGTCTCTTTCTGAGACTTTTTCAAGGCTGGAAATATCAAACAAATTTACAATAAATATTACATCAATATAAAAAAAGGACAAACCACTGGCACAATCACAAACACAGAGTACAATACAATACAAAATTCCTGCATCCATTAAAATCTCCCATATTTTGGGACAGTAATTTAGTACACATTATAGTCTATCAATATTACAAGCTAGAATCATCATATACTTCAATTGATCACAAATAGAACACACTAAGCAGTGCATGTTTGCACATTCACTGAATAATTTAACTGTGTGTGGACATCATTTATCTCCATAGATAACCCTTCTATACAGTTTGTATGCATAATATTCATTGGGAGCATGTTGGCACACCATTATTTATGGAATATAGCATTTTTAGTATACAACAAAAGCAGCTGTGTCTAATGCTGGAAGACACATCCGACAAAGCGTGATGGAAACACGAAACTATAGCATGTCACGAACTACCACGCGCTGCAATTTTGGGGGTATTTTCTTAATCAATGTGCATAGTATTATCGATCTCTATAGAGCATCTACAGAGTACCAGCAGTATAGTACTAAATAAATCTCAAATAAATCACCAAGGACCTACCAGAAAATGTATGGTGGTCTTGCACTAGTATCTAGCTGGTCAGCCAATTCGTTCAGTATCCAATCGATGAAATCACCAAGACTTGAGAGCGATGGTGTGGTAACCACACAGTGTCCCTAGGGGGAAAACAACAGTAGTAACCATCAGAACTACTGTTGCGCAGGTGGAATATAGTACATCAAGCAGTTATATTTCCAACCAAAGTTCGATGCGGAGGGCCTCTCTCACCTCTGATAGGTAGTCCCGTGCCAGGCAAAAATGCTAAAATAGTGTGGCTCCACCTATAAGAAGAGGGGGGTGGAGGGTATATATCTCAATTACTAGTAAACCCAATAAAGAAAGTAGGCCCCAATCCCAATAAAGATTGTCCAATAAACCGCGACATGGCAGTCAGACCAACCTGAACCTGACTCACCAGTATAGAAAAAATAATTATAACAATCTCATTCGAGAAACGTAATCACACTGTAAATACATTAGAGATCTAGGACTACCTAGAGATGACGGTGTGATTAATATTATTTGGTGTGCTGATTCGGCCTGTTTTTCTTTTCTTGTTTGGCATTGTATGCACCATGTGTGCTCAACAACACTCTTGGTGGTGAGTGTATATCAGGCTTTTTCGAGCACCTTGTGCTGATTGGCTAAATTTTCATGAGAAGTCTACACAAGTCATGTATATTATTGGTTTCTTGAGATCTGTTATTATAGGTGCAGACGTTTCTCCTGTGTAGGAGAACACTACCACCAACCTTCTGTCTGATATTGTTTGTATTGGCAGTGATTCATATATGAAAACGTTGTGTGATTACCTGTCAAAATCGACACCTGAGCTGAAGTGCTTCCCTGTAGGAGACCATTGCCATTTGCTAGATGGTATGCTGAAAGCATCTTTACCTTTTTCAGAGTTAATGAAGAGTGATATTGGCGTTGTAGTCCATTCTAGTGCACTGTTTCGATATGCGGGGGAAATAAAAATCAAAAGTTTCTCATTGTGTGCTTTGTGTGGCATCAAAGAAAGAGTAATGTATCTGGTGGTTGTCAGTCCTAGAGGCCGTAAATGCTATATCATTCATGTGGTGACCACTTATAGAAGTATTGCTTAGATATTATGCCAAAGGCAAGAAATGTGAGGATCTTCAGTTGCACATTCATAGTGATGTAAAAAAGTACACTCTATTGCATTATTGGATTTTTACAGGAAAGCATGACTGCTGAAGTGGACATCATCACAAAATAGTGTCTGAAAACACCCTTGTCTACCAAACTTTCAGCATAATTGGAGTAGATGTGAAAATCTCCTTGAGAGTAGGCTAGGCGACACTTTCAGTGACTTTGGCACAGCAACATGTTCCATGTTAGAATGCTTGCCATTTGGTAAGCAAAGACATGTTGAGGAGCAATTCAGGACATTTTATATTACAATGCATGAGAAATGGCTTGCAATGATGCATAGAAATGTCCCTTCACCAGCCATGGCATTTGAAGTCAATAAAGCCTCACTGTGGTACACTGCACAAGTTCTAGATTCCTTCTGTAAAGGGGAATTTTCTCCAGACTTCGAAAAGTACTGCTTCATTTTTGTCTGCTTCAATAACTATAAGGGCATGTGCACGTAGATCAATGCATATGTTGCATAACCTGTCCTAGAAAATAGCAATCATCAGGTGAACAAGTATTGGCATGGAAAGCTATCTCAGTGGCCAGAGTACGCAAATTGTGCACTGGCTGTTTTGGCTGTTTTGGCTGTTTTGGCATAGCCTGTCTCAAGTACCAATGTTGAGAGGGCCTTGTCACAGATAAAAGTTTACTTGGGAAGAAAAGAGCGAGCGCGAATGACCAAAGACTCACTGAAGAAGTATTGTATGGTGTACTACAATAAGTTTGATTTGTAAAAATTTATTTGGACCTCATATACACTGTACGTACACTGTCTATATGCCAGTGCAGAAATCAAGCAATAATAAAAGCAAAATGTTCCATAAACACTGGAAAAACACTTTCTATTGTTTTTAATGGCATGAAAATGTGTAACCACTGATAAACACTGTTTTTAAGGTATTGAAATCAAAGGGAAACACTGGGGCAAAAAACACAAGAATTGACCAAAAACAGAAACTGAAAACAGGATAGCCTAAGGATAATGTAAAACGGCACTTCCAGGGCAACATAGGAAATACTAGTAGTGGAACCAATTTGTCTTGCAACTACCTTGGTTGCATGGTGCTGTGTTCCTTCCCTTCAGAACCTCACATCTTTCCCCACTTAAGATCCTCTTGCTGATCTCCTGTGAGGTTCTGCCAAGCTGTGAGGCATATGATTTAACCACTGCTACAAAATTATCATGGCTTCCACTCTGGTGCCATGGTTCTCCCAAGCTTGTAGTGGCTTCCGGGTAAATCCTAGGGTTCTTAACTTCTGTGACCATTGGTTACTGAACAGGAAGGTAGTTTCTGACAATAACCCAAACCATCTCTATACCTTTATGTCTCATAGTACTGTTGTTTATATGTGTGCTAACCTATAGAGAGTGACGCCACATAAACCACTGCACAAAACCAGTGACTCTAGTGAGATGGGATGTGCACCCTGTGTTTTTCTCTCCACCCAAGACTTTCTTTTCTCCTGGCGAGATTGTATGGACCTCGGCGAAAATTAGTAGTGCCTATTTACTTGATCTCCTTAGAGAGAAGGAATATCATTGGAGCTCCTGTGACGACGTTCTTCCACTGCTTATCAGTTATGATGAAGGCAGAGTATAGACTGTAAGAGTTAAAAACTATGCACAAAGGCATCTATTTTAAGGTGGATCACTGGGTTGACTCAAACAATTAAGTTGAACACACCAGAAGTATTTACCCTGGATATTAAATCACACTATTACTAGAGGTTCCATATTTGATAGAAACAATTCAGGTTGGATGTCAAAAATTGAATTACATAAAATATGTGACTGTGCTCTGTACCTGATAGATGTGACATAGTAGAGATCCAGAGTCTGCCCTTATGATCTGCCATAGGGTGTACTAACCCAAACATTTGCAATAGCACATCTGTACCCATCTGATGCACATTGCCTGAGACTGAGGTCAGAGGGTAATCTAGAATACAAATTTGCTTTTTGCCAAAAGACACCCTGTCTGTGGCTTGTTGGGAGCCTTGAGTGGATCTACTATGCAATGGCCTTACCCAGTTAATGATGGACACCATGAGAAGCTTGCGTATATGTGGTACGGGGGAAGCAGAACATAAACAGATGGTATCACTAGTAATAAACATACTGTGACCAACTGGCATGGTGGGGCTTACTATGAATGACAGATAAAGCCTAAGAATGAACCAGCCTGGTTTTGGGTAGCTTGTGCCAATAGTTGATCTGGAAGCCATAGCTGTCTGAGGAGAGCAAGTACACAACCAAAAGAAAGAAAGAAGAGAGAAGGCTGGCACCAGATTCAATTTCCTGTGGCCTGCTGGATGGATCTAAAAAATGGTAGTAGAAATAGTAATGTCATGACATGTAGAAGCCTACTACAATGCACAATACAAGTAATGTAAGACGTCTGTGAGAAATATGTAACAAGACTTAACACTGATATCTTGTTTCTCAACCCCACACATAATATAGGCTGCCAATGCAATTTCTGGATTGCATATGCAACATATATCTGGAAACAATCGACATCTGTTGTAGCTCCATTAAGTGGTAATTAATTTTCCAGCTGGGGCAGCAGTGCTCCAATAGACAATTTCCAGCAGTGCTCTGTATCCAGATATTTTATGCAGAGCATCATTGAAATGCCTATGGTCAGTGCTCTAAACTGAGGCACGATCCCAATGAACACCAATTATACGTTACAGATGTGTTCACGGGTTACAGTCTGCCATGCTCCTGACTTCTCCTTTCACTTTAAGCTCTTCACATCTACTGCTTTAAAGCAGTGAAGCCATCCAGTAGCAGCTAATGTTTTCCCATTCTTTGCTCAATAGCAACTGGTTGCCTATGACAACTGTGACATGTCTTGTCTGTATGTGGTGTACCCACCATGTAGCGATTCACCTTGACGACAGATTGAACAGTCAGCTACTGTGTGTCATGTACTTAAAATGCCTCTGTAAATTCCTATTACCAATCAATGTTCTCTTTGATGAGCATTTTATTGGGTCCTTGTTTTTAATGCAAAATATCAACAAATATTTTGTAAAAAGTAGGCCTTAGTTCAACTGTGCTCTCCTTTATTCTTTACCAACACCGTCCTTGCCTCGTTTGTTTGGTGCTTCATTGTCATGAAGAGCTGGTAGGAGAAAAAGAAACAATCTTTCCACAAGCTCACCTATGGATTCAGAGACAAGGAACCTGAACCCACCAGCAACAGTTCCAAATGAGCAGAATTGTAAAACAGCACGGGCTGGTGTGGGGGAAACAAGAAGATTTAGGTATGTGGAGTGAATGTTGAAGAAGGTGCACATCTTGTTAGCTATCAAGATAGACAGCATCTATTTAAAGGAACAATAGCCATCCTTTACAATGTGTGTATAACTATAAACTGCAATTCATAACAACATAACATTCTCTTTTCTATGGCCATCAATGGACTATCAGCTACTTCTATAAAATATAGATGAAACACCATGGCAACATGCTAATGGCATGTCTTTTAGAGTTACGTTATCTTCAGTCATTTTCTTTTGACCGTGTCTTCTTATGCAACTCCATCAGTGCTTGATTTGTAAATAAATAAGTGCTGGGGCTCTCCTCTGGAGGCCACGCAGTTTGCACCACACATTGCCACTGTATTTACACAACTACTAACCATCACACTGCTACAGGTGTGACAATTCAGACTGTTTGAGGCCACCAAGGTTTTAAGAATGGTTTGGTTGGCAGTTATTAGTTGCTTTTAATGTATATTGAGTTAACAAGTAGCAGCTTTCTGCTCAACTTTAAATTACTCAAACAGCACCACCATGTGGCATCTGTCACAAGTTCAGGATTCGGCAATTAAGTGCTGGTGACGGGCACCGGAAACCACCAGCTCAAATTAAGCACTGAACTCCACACGATCAGTGTACACATCTTGGGGCAGACCGTTAAACCCACAATTGCCACTGTGTGTCCCATGATATCATATGGACACATAGTGAGGAGACGATATCACACGGTGTGTACACAATTAACTGGAAACCCCTACAGAGAGCATGTTTCTAGCCAACTGTTTGGTGGCTGTGTTCACCCAGTGTCAACTATGGAAAATGACCCCCCCCCCCACCCGGACATCAGCGACAGCCTCAAACCTGTTCTTATTCTTTGTTTTTGGAGGGGGAAGGTGTGAGTTAAAGGGCCTCAGGCTGTGCTTGGCAGAAACCCATCCTCAGATAGTAAAACTTTTCCACAATTTAGTAGACCGGTTGATGTAAATTACGAAGATGACTAACAGGAAAAAACCTTTACAACGCATTCATTACATCGCACTACCTTTACATAGCAGTCATTACATCACAACATCCTTTACATCACATGTCATTATAATGCAGCCATTACATTGCATGTCACTACAACGCATGTCATTACAATGCATATCACTACAATGCAGGCATTACATCACAAGTCATTACAACACATACCATTACAACGCATAGTACCCTTACACTATCCGACAATTAACCTACTGTTGCACTCACTGGAGTTAGAATAGTAATTTTTACCCCTACACTATCCAACACTTACCCTACTGTTGCACTCACTGGAGTTAGAATAGTAATTATTATCCCTATACTATCCAACACTTACATTAAATGCAATGTAATGGTATGCATTGTAATGGTATGCGTTGTAAAGGTATAATGCGATGTAATGGAATGCGTTGTAGAGGTAGTTTCTGAAAATAAAAGAATGCATTGTAAAGGATGTGTGATCTTTGGAGTAAGCCATCCTAGCGCCAGGATGCCTGCCAGGCGACAGTTGCGCTCTATAAATGGTTTAAATAAATAAATATAATAAAAATAAAAACTGCGTTGTAAAGGCATGCATTGTAAATGTTTGCTTTGTAACGTCATACATTCTGGGTAACATCCTTTCCCCTTTCCAAAATGAGCTCTGGCCGTGGACTGTGGAGGGAGGTCTAATGCAAAAGGCGTGGCATTTGCAGTGGCAAGTACACACATTTGAGTGATTCCTCTCACCAAATGAAGGATTTTAGAGATAATTCCGGAAGTAAAGCAAGTTTGCTTGAGTTATTTGTAAACACCCTTCTTTAATTTCATTTAATCAGAACAGTGTCTCCTTAGAGAGAAGGAATATCATTGGAGCTCCTGTGACGACGTTCCTCCACTGCTTATCAGTTATGATGAAGGCAGAGTATAGACTGTAAGAGTTAAAAACTATGCACAAAGGCATCTATTTTAAGGTGGATCACTGGGTTGACTCAAACAATTAAGTTGAACACACCAGAAGTATTTACCCTGGATATTAAATCACACTATTACTAGAGGTTCCATATTTGATTAAAACAATTCAGGTTGGTGGTCAAAAATTGAATTACATAAAATATGTGACTGTGCTCTGTACCTGATAGATGTGACATAGTAGAGATCCAGAGTCTGCCCTTATGATCTGCCATAGGGTGTACTAACCCAAACATTTGCAATAGCACATCTGTACCCATCTGATGCACATTGCCTGAGACTGAGGTCAGAGGGTAGTCTAGAATACAAATTTGCTTTTTGCCAAAAGACACCCTGTCTGTGGCTTGCTGGGAGCCTTGAGTGGATCTACTATGCAATGGCCTTACCCAGTTAATGATGGACACCATGAGAAGCTTGCGTATATGTGGTACGGGGGAAGCAGAACAGAAACAGATGGTATCACTAGTAATAAACATACTGTGACCAACTGGCATGGTGGGGCTTACTATGAATGACAGATAAAGCCTAAGAATGAACCAGCCTGGTTTTGGGTAGCTTGTGCCAATAGTTGATCTGGAAGCCATAGCTGTCTGAGGAGATCAAGTACACAACCAAAAGAAAGAAAGAAGAGGGAAGGCTGACACCAGATTCAATTTCCTGTGGCCTGCTGGATGGATCTAAAAAAATGGTAGTAGAAATAGCAATGTCATGACATGTAGAAGCCTACTACAATGCACAATACAAGTAATGTAAGACGTCTGTGAGAAATATGTAACAAGACTTAACACTGATATCTTGTTTCTCAACCCCACACATAATATAGGCTGCCAATGCAATTTCTAGATTGCATATGCAACATATATCTGGAAACAATCGACATCTGTTGTAGCTCCATTAAGTGGTAATTAATTTTCCAGCTGGGGCAGCAGTGCTCCAATAGACAATTTCCAGCAGTGCTCTGTATCCAGATATTTTATGCAGAGCATCATTGAAATGCCTATGGTCAGTGCTCTAAACTGAGGCACGATCCCAATGAACACCAATTATACGTTACAGATGTGTTCACGGGTTACAGTCTGCTATGCTCATGACTTCTCCTTTCACTTTAAGCTCTTCACATCTACTGCTTTAAAGCAGTGAAGCCATCCAGTAGCAGCTAATGTTTTCCCATTCTTTGCTCAATAGCAACTGGTTGCCTATGACAACTGTGACATGTCTTGTCTGTATGTGGTGTACCCACCATGTAGCGATTCACCTTGACGACAGATTGAACAGTCAGCTACTGTGTGTCATGTACTTAAAATGCCTCTGTAAATTCCTATTACCAATCAATGTTCTCTTTGATGAGCATTTTATTGGGTCCTTGTTTTTAATGCAAAATATCAACAAATATTTTGTAAAAAGTAGGCCTTAGTTCAACTGTGCTCTCCTTTATTCTTTACCAACACCGTCCTTGCCTCGTTTGTTTGGTGCTTCATTGTCATGAAGAGCTGGTAGGAGAAAAAGAAACAATCTTTCCACAAGCTCACCTATGGATTCAGAGACAAGGAACCTGAACCCACCAGCAACAGTTCCAAATGAGCAGAATTGTAAAACAGCACGGGCTGGTGTGGGGGAAACAAGAAGATTTAGGTATGTGGAGTGAATGTTGAAGAAGGTGCACATCTTGTTAGCTATCAAGATAGACAGCATCTATTTAAAGGAACAATAGCCATCCTTTACAATGTGTGTATAACTATAAACTGCAATTCATAACAACATAACATTCTCTTTTCTATGGCCATCAATGGACTATCAGCTACTTCTATAAAATATAGATGAAACACCATGGCAACATGCTAATGGCATGTCTTTTAGAGTTACGTTATCTTCAGTCATTTTCTTTTGACCGTGTCTTCTTATGCAACTCCATCAGTGCTTGATTTGTAAATAAATAAGTGCTGGGGCTCTCCTCTGGAGGCCACGCAGTTTGCACCACACATTGCCACTGTATTTACACAACTACTAACCATCACACTGCTACAGGTGTGACAATTCAGACTGTTTGAGGCCACCAAGGTTTTAAGAATGGTTTGGTTGGCAGTTATTAGTTGCTTTTAATGTATATTGAGTTAACAAGTAGCAGCTTTCTGCTCAACTTTAAATTACTCAAACAGCACCACCATGTGGCATCTGTCACAAGTTCAGGATTCGGCAATTAAGTGCTGGTGACGGGCACCGGAAACCACCAGCTCAAATTAAGCACTGAACTCCACACGATCAGTGTACACATCTTGGGGCAGACCGTTAAACCCACAATTGCCACTGTGTGTCCCATGATATCATATGGACACATAGTGAGGAGACGATATCACACGGTGTGTACACAATTAACTGGAAACCCCTACAGAGAGCATGTTTCTAGCCAACTGTTTGGTGGCTGTGTTCACCCAGTGTCAACTATGGAAAATGACCCCCCCCCCCACCCGGACATCAGCGACAGCCTCAACCTGTTCTTATTCTTTGTTTTTGGAGGGGGAAGGTGTGAGTTAAAGGGCCTCAGGCTGTGCTTGGCAGAAACCCATCCTCAGATAGTAAAACTTTTCCACAATTTAGTAGACCGGTTGATGTAAATTACGAAGATGACTAACAGGAAAAAACCTTTACAACGCATTCATTACATCGCACTACCTTTACATAGCAGTCATTACATCACCACATCCTTTACATCACATGTCATTATAATGCAGCCATTACATTGCATGTCACTACAACGCATGTCATTACAATGCATATCACTACAATGCAGGCATTACATCACAAGTCATTACAACACATACCATTACAACGCATAGTACCCTTACACTATCCGACAATTAACCTACTGTTGCACTCACTGGAGTTAGAATAGTAATTTTTACCCCTACACTATCCAACACTTACCCTACTGTTGCACTCACTGGAGTTAGAATAGTAATTATTATCCCTATACTATCCAACACTTACATTAAATGCAATGTAATGGTATGCATTGTAATGGTATGCGTTGTAAAGGTATAATGCGATGTAATGGAATGCGTTGTAGAGGTAGTTTCTGAAAATAAAAGAATGCATTGTAAAGGATGTGTGAT
The DNA here is from genome assembly GCF_964261635.1 of Lissotriton helveticus. Taxonomy (NCBI): domain Eukaryota; kingdom Metazoa; phylum Chordata; class Amphibia; order Caudata; family Salamandridae; genus Lissotriton; species Lissotriton helveticus. The sequence continues at coordinate 131,306,453 of NC_136072.1, read as the reverse complement.
CTTTGGAGTAAGCCATCCTAGCGCCAGGATGCCTGCCAGGCGACAGTTGCGCTCTATAAATGGTTTAAATAAATAAATATAATAAAAATAAAAACTGCGTTGTAAAGGCATGCATTGTAAATGTTTGCTTTGTAACGTCATACATTCTGGGTAACATCCTTTCCCCTTTCCAAAATGAGCTCTGGCCGTGGACTGTGGAGGGAGGTCTAATGCAAAAGGCGTGGCATTTGCAGTGGCAAGTACACACATTTGAGTGATTCCTCTCACCAAATGAAGGATTTTAGAGATAATTCCGGAAGTAAAGCAAGTTTGCTTGAGTTATTTGTAAACACCCTTCTTTAATTTCATTTAATCAGAACAGTGTCTGATGGTAGCTAATTTTCATTGTTATATTCTATTATGCGTACATGTGCAATCACTGGGCGGAGAAACCTCCAGGGAAATTAACAACAATAGAAGCATCTTGCTTCGCTATCAGTCCTTTATTGGGCGAAAAGTTTGCTTGAATTTTAATGGGATTTAATACAAAAGGTAGCTGACAAAAGGCACATAGCAAGACATAAGAGTGTGAGAGCAACATGAAAAAAACATCATAGATACAAAGACGTTTGGGGAAGGCGACCCAAGACAGAGATTCAAGGAAGAAGGGTTTTTGCGGACTTCTGTCTTGGCTCGCCTTATTTCAAAAGCATTTATGCTGAGCATGTGTGACATATTTTAGAAAGGTCTACTAACATATTTTGGATTCCTCTGGAATGAATGGAATGAAATACAGAAACTGTAGACAGGTTAGTTTGGGTGTCTATTGTTTTGTTTAGGAGTCTGTCGGTCTCTGCTTTGAATGCTTAGTTTACATATTTCGAAGTATGACTCTGGATGAATTGGTTGGAGCGCTCGTGCTGACGTGTGCAGTAGGATGATCATGTGACACAAACCGAAAGTGTCTATGATGTCACAGTGGAATGCTGACTCCGGTTTCAACTAGTTTCTTAGAGGAGGGTGAAATCCAGGCAGGGTAACAGCATGGGATGTCTGGTGAGAAGAGGCTTGAGGGTGCATTACCTTAGTGACAATGTCCTGGGTAGTTCTTGCCTTAAAGCTATACCCAGCATCCCTTTCCTACTAAGTAAGAGTGAGGTCCTTAGCCTTCAGTTCAGGCCAGAGTCAGTCAAGCAGCTCCTAAGGGTAGTGATTCACTGTTTGCAAGAACCTTATAAGCACCACTGCCCTAATGTATGTAGGAAAGTGCCATTTATGGAAGTTCAACCCCCACCTTTTGCTCTAGATGCTGTGGTAATTGCCGTGGCCAAGGTTTGCTGGTGGTTTGACCAACTACTGACTGCTTTAATCGACACTCCAAGAAGAGGGAAACATTCTGCAATGCCATCCCTCCACCTCTGTGGTGCAGTTGCTGAATGTTTGCATCCCCTTTCAGTCTGCATTGGCATGCCTGGTAATGCCGGCCTCTGCAGCTCCTGTTTAGCACCACGGATAGCCATATACACCTCTTCATCGAGAAGCCCGAGCTAGGTAGAGCTGTTATGCCTAGTGATTCCTGATTCAAGGGCCCCTCAAAGATTTTCCTCCAAGGGTCTCCTCTGAACTCAACTTGCAAGTGAACGAGTGTCACAAGTACTGCTTTTTCAGCAACCGAGGCTACCACTTTTCAGCACCGAGGACAGCCAAGTCACCTCTGCACCCAGACTCCCTGGGCAAGATAAAATTGTTCTGACTTTCGAAGCTTGGTCTGAGGACCCACAACACTTTAACTCCAAGTGGATTCCATCGAACTCACCCCCCAAGCGACCGAGTGTCATATAGTTTTCCTCTATTGACCGCAATAGTAAAGTTTGACAGCTCTGTAAAGTATTGAGTACATTTGCACTGTAAAATCTATAACTCTGGTTATACAAACTATATTGACTTTGTTTTGGTGTCTAAATTTACATAACAATAAGGTCTATTTTTATAAAATGGTGTTGGATTTCTTTCGTGTCATTTCAATTACTTATCGTCCATGTTGGTACTCTAAAAGGCTTAACACATGTTCCTCTAAGTAAGCCTGACTGCTCTTTGCTAACTCTACTAGGACTGAACTAGGGATTACTGAAATCAGTCTGAGGTCCAACTTTGGGTATTCTGTTAATATTACATGATATGGTCCCCCAGCCATACCACATATTATTTCCACTTTGTTAAACTTTATGTATATTGTATTTGTGTAGCTTAATGGCAGTGGAGCATTGTACCAGATCAAAAGCAACGACAATCAGCAAGGGGTTGGAAGGATTGCTGGGTTCAGAGAGTGAAAGTGGACTGTTACTGTGCTGTGATGTAGTTTTTGTTTGAGGTCTTTGGAGCTCACCTTCGATTGACTGATGCCTGGCATCAAATAGGAGAGCTGATTAAGTGAGCAAATGGAAACTACATGTGCCCTATTAGGACGTAGGGTACCAAAGTATCTAATGCTGTTTTGAAACAAATGTTCCCAAAGACTTATTGAAAGAAATCTCTCTTTGGCTAGTGTGGTGCAGTTTACCTAAGAATCCCCAGCAGAGAGAGGATTGCATCTAATCCATCAGGGATCTATTTGCTAGAGGAGGAATAGGAGAAAAGCCGAGGAACAGACAAGAGCCAGGGGTTTGCTTGGGATAATCCAGACCCCTTCACCACACTGGAAATAGTATTCTTTCAAGGTAAAGAGTCCACACTGCTTGCAGGGCTACATCAGTCTTACAGATGTTCCCTCAGAGACAATGTGATGGAAATCAGGGCCAAATTTACTAAGGGTTTGCATTGCCCTTGCGCCATGCAAGATGAAGCAAGGCAACGCCCTTAACTGGGTTTGGTGCCATGGTGTCTGCATTGGTGCTTGTAAGCACATAGTGCACCAGCGCATGAAGCAGCAGTGCCATATCTTTGTAAAAATGGCACTTTTCTGATGTCTCCCTTTCACGCGATGCAGCACAGCAAGTTGCCATGTTCCTCTACATCACGTGAAATCATAGTTAAACTAACCCTAAGTATTTAGGGGAAGGCTAAAAAAACGAACAGGCTAAATTAAGTTAACAATGTTCAGTCATTGAGAGACACTTAAAATATGTCCATAAAGGCATCCCTAACCTCAGTTGTTCACAGAGGAAGAAGAAATCCTGGTAATAAAGGACTCTCACAGGAACCAAAGTGTGAGTAAAAATAATTAACCTGAAAGGGAAGGTCTCACTTCTTACTACCCTGTTAGCGGCAAAGTCTGTTGTGCAAGAGTGAGGAATGAAAACATGCAAACCATTTAGACCAAGGATGATTTGACTGCACCAGTGGTCAATGAACCTGAAGACCTTGACAAAGTTAGATAAACCTGATGAAAAAGTAACAGACCATGCAGTGGCGTTAATGTTCTGGACATATAGAGCTGCATGAGGTGTGTAAATAATTTGTTAGTTAATTAAAAAAGGGAAAGTGGTGGACCAATAAATTGCATGGACATTCTGACAAATCTGTTCATTGCAAATTACCAATGCTGGTGAAGGATACCTCTGTCCATTCCTCCCTATGCACCTTATGGCTGTGGACATTCAACAGGAAAAAGCCTAACCAAGGACTCGAAAGTACATCACAAGGGGCATTCTAAAGTAGCTCAGAAACAGCGGGGCAGTATAAATAAATATAGTGATCTAAATATTGTCTACAAAACTATCACTACATTAAGCATAGATTTTCAATTAAGTACAACAGGTAATATTTTAAAAAAAGGATATTTAGGATGCAATATTTGTATTAGACGCTATTTGGTGCATGATATTCTGGTACTATACCCTTGTGGACACATGGCTGGAGTACACAGAGTTGTTTTTGTCCATATACGTATGTGTATAGCAGACAGGGGTGTAACACAGCCCCCCTCAGCCCCTGCGGTGTGGTGGGCCCCCAAACTCCAGGGGGCCCCAACAGCACAGCACTCTGGCCAGAGAGCTATTGATTGATCCCAGAGGGGGGCCCTCCACATACCTTGCAGTGAGGCCCCCTCAATTTTTATTACACCAGTGATAGCAGAAAATGTCTCTGTGCACTGGCCCCTATATTTAAATCCACGGTTTCTATTTTGTTTATCAATTTGCATCATGCTATCATGTTTTTTTACATATTCAGAGGATTCATCATAGATAATATTATGTGCCAGGCTAGCCCATTTGAAACGCTTCCCTTAATGCACATCAACCAGTGCATTTTATGGAAAAGGGTGCATAATCTTCCATGTTTTAAGAATGTCAAATGCTGCCCTTCCCACTGAATTCTGAAGAACATCTAGCTTCCTGCAGTTATATTTTACTGTACAGCATTACACTGCTTTATATTTTACTCACTGGGCTCCAAAATTGCCCTGGCTATTGATGCCCTGTGACTCTCTTGAAGGATTTTTTTTCATTTGCTTCATCATTTATAGCAATAATGGATTTAACTGGTGGTCTACAGTCATCTTTGAGTTAAAGATGAACCAAACGCTTTGACTGTTTGTCTGGTGCATATTCTTATGCTGCTTCAATCAATCAATCAATCATTCAATCTAGGAATTTGTAGAGCGCACTGCACACCCGTGAGGGTCTCTAGGCGCTAGGCTGTGGGGTATGCTGCTATTGCTCGAACAGCCAGGTCTTGAGTAGCCTCCTGAAGGTTAGTATGTCTTGGGTCTGCCGTAGGAGGATGGGGAGGGTGTTCCAGGTCTTGGCGGTGAGGTAGGAGAATGATCTGCCGCCAGAGGTTGCTCTCCGGATGTGGGGCACGGTGGGGAGGGCGCGGTCGGCAGAGTGGAGCTGGCGGTTTGGGGTCTAGAAGGCGAATCGTCTGTTGAGGTATGTTGGTCTGGTGTTGTGGAGTGCCTTGTGTGCGTGGGTGAGGAGCTTGAAGGTGATCCTCTTGTTGACGGGCAGCCAGTTCAGGTCGCTCAGGTGGGGTGTGATGTGGCTGTGTCACGGGATGTTGAGGATCAGGCGGGCCGGGGCGTTCTGTATGTGTTGCAGTAGTTTGGCAGGGGCTCCCGCGTAGAGGGCGTTTCCCTAGTCCAGCCTGCTGCTGACGAGAGCCTGGGTGACCGTTTTTCTTGTGTCAGTGGGGATCCATCTTTAGATCTTGCGGAGCATGCAGAGGGTGTTGAAGCAGGAGGATGAGACGGCGTAGACTTGTTTGGTCATGGAGCGTGTTGAGTCGAGGACGAACCCCAGGTTGCGGGCATGGTCGGTGGGCGTTGGTGCTGTTCCCAGGGCGGTTGGCCACCAGGAGTCATCCCAGGCTGAGGGGGAGAACTGAGGATGAGGACCTCCTTCTTGTTCGAGTTCAGCTTCAGACGGCTGTTCTTTATCTATTCGGCAATGGCTTTCATTCCTTCGTGGACTTTGGTCTTGGCGGTGATGGGGTCCTTGGTGAGGGAGAGGATCAGCTGTGTGTCATCAGCGTAGGAGATGATTTTGAGGTTGTACAGTCTGGCATCGTGGGCGAGCAGGCCATGTAGATGTTGAATAACGTCAGACTGAGAGAAGATCCTTTGGGTACACTGCAGTTTATCTTGGAGGCTTCCGAACGGAAAGGGTGGAGGCGGACGCTCTGGGTTCTGCCGGGGAGGAAGGAGGTGGTCCACTAGAGGGTCTTTTCTCGGATTCCTGCGTTGTGGAAGCATGTGCGTAGGGTGCGGTGGCAGACCGTGTCAAAGGTGGCTGAGAGGTCCAGGAGGATGAGGGCCGCGGTTTCGCTGTTGCCTAGCAGGGCCCTGATGTCATCGGTGACGGCGATGAAGGCAGTTTCGGTGCTGTGGTTGCTGAGGAACCCGGATTGGGATGGGTCCAGGAGGGTGTTCTCCTCGAGGTAGCGGGTCAGATGTTTGTTGACGGCTTTCTCGATGACCACTGCCGGGAACGGGAGCAGGGAGATGGGCCGGAAGTTCTAGAGGTCATTTGGATCTGCATTTGGTGTCTTGAGCAGTGTGTTGATCTCGGCGTGCTTCCAGCTCTCTGGGAAGGTCGTGGTCTCATAGGAGATGTTGATGGCCTTGCAGAGATGGGGTGCGATGGTGGCGCTCGCTTTGTTGAAGATGTGGTGTGGGCACGGGTCTGACGGGGGGCCGGAGTGGATGCTGTTCATGATTTTGATAATGTTGACGTTGTTGATGTTTGTCCAGGTGAGCAGGTGTTCGTTGTAGGTGGTGGTTGTGGGATCTGAGGTGTCGTTGGCTGTCGTGGTGGTCTGGTCGTTGAAGCTGTCGTGGATGTCTGCGATCTTGCAATGGAAGAAGGTGGCCAGGGAGTTGCACAGTTCTTGCGATGGTGGGATGTCGTTGGTGTTGGAGCTGGGGTTGGAGAGTTCCTTCACGATGTTGAAGAGCTCTTTGCTGTTGTGTGCGTTGTTGTCGAGGCAGTCCTTGAAGAAGGTCCTTTTGCCGGATCTAATGAGGTGATGGTGTTGGCGCATGGTGTTATTGTGGGCTGCGTGGTTCTCTGGTGTCTGTTCTCGGTGCCATTTCTTTTCTAGTCTCCGGAAGATTTGTTTGGAGGTCCGCGAAGAACCAACTGGCATTCTTGTTGGTTTTGTCTGTTGGAGGGTTTCTTGATTGGGGTGAGGGTGTAGGTGCAGTCGTTGATCCAGCGCTTGAGGTTGCTGGCGACGGTGGCTGGGTCGGTGGGGTCAGTGGGTGGGCTTCGGGCTTCGGGCAGTGTTAAGCTGCTCTTCAGTGACTTTGCACCAGCAGCGGTGGGGGATCTGTTGGGTGCGGTGGCGTGCAATGGGAAGGTGAAGTGGATGCAGTGATGGTCGGTCCAGTGGAGTTCAGTGGTGTGGCTGAAGGAGCCGGGGCTTGCGGAGAAGATGGGATTAAGCGTGTGGCCGGCGGAGTGGGTGGGCGTTGAGACAAGTTGTCGTAGTCCGAGGTTGGTGAGGTTGTCGATCAGGGTAGTGGAGTTGGTGTCGTTTTTGTCCTCAAGGTGGAAGTTCAGGTCTCCGAGGAGGATGTAGTCCATGGAGGTGAGGGCGTGCGGGCTGACGAAGTCGGCGACGGAGTCGTTAAACTGAGCTTGGGGTCCGGGGGGGTCTGTAGATCAGGGCCTCTGAGGGTGGTGTTGGGATCGGTGTGGATCTGAAAGTGCAGGTTTGTGTGAAATTGTGGATGATGGCGATTCCCCCTCCTATTCCGTTGGAGCGGTCTCTGCGGGTGATCTTGTAGCCGCCCAGGATGGCTATGGCGATGTCTTGTGCCGAGGAGTCCTTCATCCAGGTCTCTGTCAGAAAGGCGATGTCCGGGGAGGGTGTGTCAAGCAGGTCCCAGAGTTCGATGGCGTGTTTGTGTGCAGAGCGGGTGTTCAGGAGTATGCATATGAGGTGGTTGTGTTCTTTCTGGGCGGGTGGATTGGCGGGTCGGATGCTGATGAAGCTACAGTTCTAGCAGGAGAAGGGTCTGTTGGTGCGTTTCGGGGTGGCCAGGAAGCATGTGTGTGATCGTCCGGCATTGAGTGCGTGGAGGGTGCTGGCGTTGTAGTGGAAGCGGGCGTCGTGGCATTCGTGGGGGCCAGGGGGTCTGGCGATCGGCGCGGTCCAGGCGGGGATGGGCGCAGACGGGCTTGCCTTAGGCACACCTTCCTATAAGGGGAGTTGGGAGGGAGGAGCAGCTGGGAGGCAGGAGCGGGGTGGCGAATGAGCGGGTAGGGGGGCGGGGTCGCAGCGGCGCAGCAGCGAGAAAAGCAGGAAAAAAATGGGTGAAGGACGGCGGGGGAGCAGAAGTCAAAACAGGACACAGAAAACTAGCAGGAGGGAGAAAGAAGGAAATGAGGCAAAGCAACAACAAGACAAGTACAACCAAAGCAGTACAGTAATTATGCAAAGCAACAACAGAACAAGTACAACCAAAGCAGTACAGCAGTAATGCAGAAAGACCAGTACAACCAGCTTGACCAGCTTGCAGTGACTCTTGGAAAATGGTTGATCAGAAAAATATTTCAAGTTCAGAATCAGTGAAATTCCCTTTTACAGTAATAAGTTAATAACATGTGTTTGATTGTATATAGAATGTATATAGGACAAGCATAAGCAAAAGGCGGTAGAATGCAGACAGTGTCAAATGCAAAGACACAGTCAACATTTGACTGGCGGGGTTTCTTATTTACAAGAAGGTAAGTCCACTGCTACAGCTACCATTATGGATTGTTCTTTAAAGAGTGTCTTAAGCTATCCCCTGAATTTGAGATGGGTTGGAGCAGTCCTGATGGATACAGAGAAGTTTTTCCAGGTCATGGGTGCACAGACCGAGAACACATGGTGCCTTTTATGTTTTCATTTGTACACCTCTTCACCACTCTCACTGAGTCCTGTCTATGGAAGTGCTGATATTTAAAGGAAATAGTAAACTGGTTGTGACGTTATTGACATAGTATTTTATTGGTAAACTCTGTATTCTGATCTATAAATAATTTCGAGCCCAGCTGCTCACCATGCTCTTTTGTAACATCTATTACATCTGCTTCCTTAGTGGTAATGCTATTAGATCCACCTATTAAAGAGACAGGACTACGACCTGAAAAAAACATTATCATGAGAATGACATTAGGGGAAGAATGTAGCAATCTCCAGACGGCTGTAGGTCCCACCCACACACACTATCTTCTACTTTCCAAATTGATACCACCCCCTTTCAGGTGTCTGTATGCAGACAATGGTTTGCGACCCAAATCGTGGTTTCAAACCATTGTTACATGCACATGCATTGTTTGAATGACTTAGAGGGGCACAAGAAGAGGCCAGTTTTGACATGCTGGGGTATTAAGAATTGACCACTTTATGTCAAATAGCGTGCAAAAACATGACGAAAATTAAACAGAATATCGAGCTCATTTAGTGTTTTTCACTATAGTAATAGTGGATTTATAGATGTTTCAGAAAACAGATCTGAGATTATTAGTCTTTTTTTGCAATCATATAAAATTGTATTGTTTCATCTGCAGAACTTTCATGTAGTAATTTGTTTATTGGATTTCTAGTGCGACTTTACAGAAAGCGCTTTAAACAATACAATTCTACAATATAATTTTCCATGACGACTAAAGAATGATAACAGATGAAAGAAATACGCACAGAAGAACAACAAGGATAGAGAGAAGAAGAGAAATAAGAATAGTAAGGCAAAACATTTAACAGTCTTTTCAATAAAAGTCACAAGTCTTAAAACCAAGCACCACATTTGCTGCACTGTGTTGCACAAGGGAGAAAACAAAGGAAAACATGATGTACTAAGGCTGTCCTGCTGCTGTTACTCCTGGAGCTCTAATGAGGCTGCCTTGTGTCACGCTAAACCTAATGCCATGGTGCGAGGTGAGTGTGTGGTGTCTAGCATTAGATTTGTCCTGGAAGCATACCCTTCCAGTCAGTGCTTAATTTGATCCAGAGTTTGTGGGTGGGGCCCACGGGCACTGAGTTTTTGGGGTCTGCCCTTATTTTTTCTGATTAGACTTTGGCCTAATGCAAGAGAGTAACAAGCATTTGCAATGCAATAGGTCTCGCATTTGTGAGAGTTGGGGCTATTGGCGTTGTAAATGATAATGTTTTTTACCTGTGTGTTTTGTTTTGGAGTTAAATGGATGTATGTGTCCTGGACTAGAGCAGAAATATGCAGGTTGTCTTCGAATTGTTAGTTGTATATTTGTGTGTTGCCTAGTGTATTTGTATAGTGGAATTGTATGCCATGGTGAATAGATAGTGGTGAGAGCTGCAGAGAATAGATAGAGTGTAGGGAGCAGGTATTGAACTTGAGACTGAGGAGCAGAAATATGTATGAGAAAGATAGAAAGAAGGTGAGAGCAGGTTATTGTCGCATAAAGAGTGAAGTTTTGTGTATGCAGAAGACACCTTAAGAAAAGGAGGAGAGCGTGGGTCGGAGGGACAGAAAGTTTGAAAAGTTATGGTATAGAAACTTTGCTTGAAAACCTGAGTCAACCACTTGAGAGAGGCAGAAGTAGTGTGTGAGAGAGCAAGAGGGTTGTGTGAGAAAGAGTACAAGAGATAGAGGGACAAGTGGAAGGGGCACCGGGGGAGGCGAGAGGTGGCCTAGCGCACAGCGTGAGGAGGTATGGGGAGGTAGCAAGGTAGCATGTGTGAGTAAGCAGAAATAGAGAAGAGACAGTTTGTGTGAGGGAGGGATGAGAGAGGGCAGTGGTATTTCGAGATGAGAGTGGGTAGAGAGTGTGGGAGTGTGATAGAAAGATGAGAGGGGAAGTGGGTATGTGAGAGAGGTGTGACTGTCCATGTGGGACAAACAGACGCAGAGCAGTAACAAAAACTGCCTATTGAGCAGGAGCAATACACATTTTACACTGACGGAGTACAAACACACTCATCCCTCTACAAGTGAAACACTTCGAGGGAAGAGATGCCGTTTGCTCAGGAAAAGTACCCCTCAAAAAACTCAGAAAGTGTTAGGACACGGATCATGGCATAGCACTAACAGCGTTGGATCATGGCATAGCACTAACAGCGTTGTTCCCGCCATACCCGAACTACAAACCCCACACTAACCCCGGCGGGAACTACATCTCCCGTCATGCTGCGCGCGGCGCATGCGCGAGGCAGGCACACGGAAGGAACAGTTTAAAACGGACCGGGAACTGATGGAGGCTGTCGGATATTTCGAATCCGCCGTGAAGTCCGTGATTCGTTTCAGGTGAGCGGTCCCTCTGGAGAGGCAACTCTCAATCTCTTGTTCCACGCGCTTGAAGCGCCAGCACGCCCCAGTCCCCGCTCGAGGGTTCGAGCTGAACTTATCGCGCATTGAAGCGCCAGCACGCCCCAGTCCCCGCTCGAGGGTTCGAGCTGAACTTATCGCGCATTGAAGCGCCAGCACGCCCCAGTCCCCGCTCGAGGGTTCGAGCTGAACTTATCGCGCATTGAAGCGCCAGCACGCCCCAGTCCCCGCTCGAGGGTTCGAGCTGAACTTATCGCGCATTGAAGCGCCAGCACGCCCCAGTCCCTGCTCGAGGGTTCGAGCTGAACTTATCGCGCATTGAAGCGCCAGCACGCCCCAGTCCCCGCTCGAGGGTTCGAGCTGAATTTATCGCGCATTGAAGCGCCAGCACGCCCCAGTCCCCGCTCGAGGGTTCGAGCGGTGAAGAGCGCATTGCTGCGTCTAAGCACTCAATCCCTTTTCACGGATATTTCGAGTGACATTAACTCGAGATACGCAGAGCGGCCGTACCAGTTCGAGGGTATTCGAACTGTGTGGCTCTGCCTTTTTGTTCGCATTCCACCCTTCTTTTGCCCTCTTTTGGGAGGTGTCGGGACCGGCATCTATGCAGAGGACGAAATAGGGAGAGCACACTCCCAAGACCCCTTTTTCCAGTTCGAGTGGCATTGTCGGCCATTACTTAGCACGGTGTCCTCTGTTGGGTGACTGACGGGACCGTCAGTCGTGCAGAGGACGGTTGGAAGCTCTTATCATCGGCTACTCCCCGCTTCATTGGCCCTTCTGCTTTGTTGCGCTCGTGTATTCTTTGGTGCTATTAAACCTACCGTGTATCACCACCTTTTGCGTTGTTGCTACTTCTCAACCCCGGGGTACTCAGGGGGTCACATAATATCCGACCTAATCACCTTAATCCACCTCCTGGTTGAGAAAGGAGTATGGCATCCATGGACGACGTATTGGCCGCACTACTCGATGTCCAAACAGAGCTAGCTGCATCCCGGCAGGAAACCGCTGACCTAAAGGCCAGAATGGACCATGTACAGCGGAATCCCTTCAATGCAGGGGCTCATGGCGCAGGCCCACAAGCAGCAGTTGTGGTGCAAATGCCGGTCGCTATACCGTTGGCCACGCCAGAGCGATACAGCGGTGACCCGGCCACAGTACAGGTGTTCATAACGCAGGTGGCCCTGCACTTCTCATGTAAGCCCAAGTCGTTTCCTACGAATCAGGCGAGGGTGGCATTCATGATCTCGTATTTGGCAGGAAACGCGGCTCAATGGGCCGTTCCTTTGGTGAGCAGAGACGACCCGTTGTTGTATGACTGGGAGGTGTTTCAGGAGGAGTTTGTCAAGGTCTTTGACAGAAGAGCCGATTCTTATACCGCGGACCGCGAATTGCTCCAGTTGAAACAGGGCTCCACGGGCCTAGTACATTATTTGAACGCGTTCAGGCATCTCATAACGGAAACCAAGTGGCCGCCGGCCAAACAGACAGCGCTCTTTCATCAGGGTCTGAGCGAGGAGTTGAAGGACGTAATCGCACAGATAGACCCCCAACCCACACTTTGTGAGGACCTGATCAGTCTAGCGCTACGCCTTGAGCATAGACTAAGCGAACGCCGTGGTGTGGGGCCGCGAAAAGACAAAACCCCCTCCGCTTCAGGCCACACCGGCGCCAACGACTCGCCGACTCCTCCAAAAACTGAACCCATGGATATAGGGGCTGTCAGAGCCAGTCTAACGGCGATAGAGAAAGAATCCCGCAGGAAACAGGGCCTTTGTTTATATTGCGGAAAAAAGGGACACTACGTCCGTGAGTGTCCGGTGAAACCCAGAACAGGACCCTCACGCTCCAGCCGGCTGTCCACCGCGTCGGTGGAAAAGAAGGCGGAAAACTAAAGGGCTCCCGGAACAAAGAAGGGGATTCCTGGAGTCATGGATACATCCCTTCCATATAAAGGCGCGGCGTGAATAGTTCGAGACACCTGTTGATCCCTCTGCGAGTTAAGGTCCAGGAGGAATGGGTCGATGTTTCTGCCATGGTGGATTCAGGGGCCACGGGGCTGTTCATGGACGTGAAGGAGGCTGAACGAATAGGGGTACCACTCATGCCCTGTTCGGTTCCCGAGGACGTGTACGCGGTGGATGGGCGCCGGTTGGTTTCTGGGCCCATCAGTCAACACACGGGGAATATAGAGGCATGCTATGGACCACTACATCAGTAAGTCCTGGATTTTAACATCATCTGTGCCCCGCAGTATGGAGTCATCTTGGGGTTGCCATGGCTGAGGAAACACAACCCTTCCATCGATTGGGAGTCTCTCACAGTAAAGATGGATTCACTGTTCTGTTCCCGTTCCTGTCGATACACAGGGTGCGCAGTCACGGAGAGTGCACCAGGGTACAAGGTGGCCACGGCAGCCGAAAAAGACGTTGCGCTCCCCCCGGAGTATCTACAATACCAGGATGTATTCGACGATAGGCAGGCGGAAACTCTTCCTCCTCACCGCCCATATGACTGTCAAATCGATCTGGTTCCGGGTGCTACTGTTCCTAGCGGGAGACTGTATGCGCTCTCGGAACCCGAGAACGTACACCTCCGCTCCTATTTGGATGATATGTTACAGATGGGATTCATTAGGCCTTCCAAGTCCCCAGCGGCCTCTCCTCTCTTTTTTATACCGAAAGCCAACGGAGAATTACGTGCGTGTGTGGACTTTAGGGCGTTAAACGCCATAACCGTAAAAAACAGCTACCCCCTGCCGCTCATTAACGTACTCCTGGAACAGGTCAAGAGCGCAAAGGTGTACACCAAGTTGGATCTGAAGGGGGCTTATCACCTTGTACGGATGCGGGGAGGCGACGAATGGAAGACAGCTTTCAAAACGAGGTACGGCCTCTTTGAATACCGAGTAATGCCCTTTGGGCTGTGCAACGCCCCCGCTGCATTCCAATTCTTCCTGAATGACGTGCTGCGAGACATTCTGGACATCTACGTAGTGGTCTACATAGACGACATCTTAGTGTATTCAGACAACTCGGAAGACCACGTGAAACATGTGTCATCAGTCCTACAGATACTCAGAGAAAACTCCTTGTTTTGCAAGCTCAGCAAATGCGACTTCCACGTCACCACCGTGGAATTCTTGGGGGTAATGTTAAGCCCCAACGGCCAGACAATGGCAGAAAGGAAAGTAAAGGCAGTGGTTGCGTGGCCGTCTCCCACGAACCTTAAGGATGTGCAGAGCTTCCTTGGCTTTGCCAACTTTTACAGGAGGTTCATCGAGGGGTTTTCTGGTATGGTGGCTCCCATCACCCATCTGCTGAGGAAATCAGCACCTTTTCTGTGGGACGCAGGAGCTCAGAGAGCGTTCGAGGCATTGAAACAAGCCTTCATCACCGCTCCTGTGTTGGCTCACCCCGACCCTGAAAGACCGTACGTTGTGGAAGCGGATGCATCCGATCTGGCAGTGGGGGCCATCCTATCGCAGAGGAATGAGCTAGAAGTGCTTCATCCGGTGGCTTTCATGTCCAGGAAACTTAACAACGCCGAGAGGAATTACCACGTGGCCGAGAAGGAATTATTGGCCATCAGGGAAGCGTTCATGGAATGGAGGCACTTTCTGATGGGGGCCCGACACGTGGTCATGGTGTTTACAGACCACCGGAACCTCCAGTTCATGACCGCTGCCAGACAGCTGTCGCCGCGTCAGCTAAGGTGGATGCAGTTCTTTTCTGGCTTTCACTTCACCATTACGTACAGGCCGGGCTCGGAAAACAAGAAAGCTGACGCTTTATCTAGGCAGTCCAGCGATGGGGAGCGCCCCTCGCCGATCATCAGGCCCATCATCTCCCCAAGTATAGTGATAGGAGCCATCCAGCCGGGGGCCTTCCTCAGCGGTATCCAAAGAGGGATCCGTACTTTCGAGTGGAGGGCTTGGCTGCAAAGACACGAGGAATGGAGGGTTAAAGACGGGATACCGGTAAAGGGCGATTGCATACTGGTCCCCACGTCAACCCTGAGGAAGCAAGTCTTTGAGTGGTGTCACGAGTCACCTAGCGCGGGACACTTCAGGCTGGAGAAGACGCTGGACTACGTGTTGCGTCGGTTTTGGTGGCCCTCAGTAAGAGCGGATGTGCGAGGGTGGGTTGCTGGATGCCCGGTATGCGCTACCATGAAATCAGACCACAGGCAAACCCAGGGGCTCTTGCGACCTCTACCAACTCCGGTCCGACCCTGGGAACGCATTTCGTTGGATTTCATCGTGGGTTTGCCCAAGGATAAAGGGTTCACAGCCATTCTCGTTGTGGTAGATTACCTCACGAAGATGGGACGGTTTATCGCCTGCAAAGGGGTACCCACAGCGGGACAACTGGCAAGCATCCTACTGAAGGAGGTGGTGCGGGTACATGGCCTGCCCAGTGTGATAGTGTCGGACCGCGGTTCCCAGTTCACGGCCCGGTTCTGGAAAACGTGGTGTTCGGCTCTCCACGTGACAACGGCCCTATCCACCAGCTATCACCCCCAGACGGACGGCCAGACGGAACGCCTCAACCAGACCCTAAAGCAGTATCTCCGCTGTTTTATCGACCAGGGCAAGGAGGAGTGGGTGGATCTGCTGTGGCTTGCAGAAATCGCGTACAACAACGCCGCTCACAGCTCCACGAAGGTGTCGCCTTTCTACTGCTCCTACGGGCACCACCCGAGATTCCTTCCGTTGTCCCATCCAGAGGCCGCCTCTGGGGTGCCTGAAACCAACAGGAGGGTGTCTCACATCAAGGAAACGATCGGGAGGGCCAGACGATGTTTGGTGACAGCCAAGGAGGCCTACAAGGAGTACGCTGACAGGAGAAGGAGGCCGGGGCCGATATACAGACAGGGTGATTACGTATGGGTGTCCTAAAAAAACCTGCGATTCCGCAAGCATGGTGTGTTCCACCCTCGATTCATTGGGCCATACAGAATCAAGACCTGTCTCAGCCCGGTAACAATGCGGTTGGAGCTTCCGAACACCATGCGGAACCATCCGGTGTTTCATGTGTCGCTGCTAAAACCGGCCCTCACGGCTGGAAGGCCTGTCTCTGCTGCACAAGTAGTGGAAGCCGACACGGAGTACGAGGTGGAGGGCATCAGAGATTCCAAATGGAGAAGAGGCAAGCTATGGTATCTAGTGGCGTGGAAAGGGTTCGGACCTGAGGATCAAACGTGGGAACCTGTGGCGGGTTTAAACGCTCCGCGTTTGGTGTCGGCCTTCCACCTGAAGTATCCGGGCATGCCGGGCCCGGGGTGAGGGTGGCTGGATGGAGGAGGATGTACTGTTAGGACACGGATCATGGCATAGCACTAACAGCGATGGATCATGGCATAGCACTAACAGCGTTGTTCCCGCCATACCCGAACTACAAACCCCACACTAACCCCGGCGGGAACTACATCTCCCGTCATGCTGCGCGTGGCGCATGCGCGAGGCAGGCACACGGAAGGAACAGTTTAAAACGGACCGGGAACTGATGGAGGCTGTCGGATATTTTGAATCCGCCGTGAAGTCCGTGATTCGTTTCAGGTGAGCGGTCCCTCTGGAGAGGCAACTCTCAATCTCTTGTTCCACGCACTTGAAGCGCCAGCACTCCCCAGTCCCCGCTCGAGGGTTCGAGCTGAACTTATCGCGCATTGAAGCGCCAGCACGCCCCAGTCCCCGCTCGAGGGTTCGAGCTGAACTTATCGCGCATTGAAGCGCCAGCACGCCCCAGTCCCCGCTCGAGGGTTCGAGCTGAACTTATCGCGCATTGAAGCGCCAGCACGCCCCAGTCCCCGCTCGAGGGTTCGAGCTGAACTTATCGCGCATTGAAGCGCCAGCACGCCCCAGTCCCCGCTCGAGGGTTCGAGCGGTGAAGAGCGCATTGCTGCGTCTAAGCACTCAATCCCTTTTCACGGATATTTCGAGTGGCAGTAACTCGAGGTCCAGAATTTTACCTTACTTTGGTCAACCGCCCCTTTCATAGGTTCCTTTTAACTCGCTTCCGTTTAAACATGATACATTTGATATTAGGTCAATATCCAACATGGTGTAAGCCTGAACAATCACTACCTTGTTCCTGCGACAACTTTTCTTCGCAGGACACCATGCACTTCATGATGTTTTGTGGTCATTTCGTAGAGGAGAGGAGAAAGTTTCTTGTGCCTGTTCTTAAAAAGGCAGGGTTTTTGCAAGTTAGGCCAGCACTCCTTTACCTGCAGCTACTAAATAACCCTAGTGTCATCTTCCATGTAGCCAGTTATTTGGTGGGTGCTGTGCGTTCAAAGAACAGGCTCATGGGAAACGCGAGATTGACTATATCCCTATGACGTTTCCATCTTGTTATACAAAGGATACCGTGTATTGGAAGTGAGGCCAACGGAGGCGAGATCAATTTATATTGTGATAAATGTTGATTTTATGAAATTAGTGATGTATTTTTAAATTTTACTCCTTTTCTTGCTTTTAACATGATTGTCTTTTTAAAAAACCACTGAAGTATATTTTAAATCTTGAATGATGTGTGTTTTGTATTGTATGAATTATTGATACTGTATATTTATTGTACCGCGCCTTTTTTTGATATTGATTTATCGAAATAAAGTATTTTGACTGACTGACTGACTGACACTAATAGTGGGAGAGGCTAGTATTATTAATTTTCAATGTCATTTGACGTAATAAACACGATTGTGCACATCTCAGGCAGCGCCACATGTGGCGGACTGTCACAAGAGCTGGTGCTGACAGTAAGAGCCGGTGCCGAGCACAAAAAACTGCTGGCTCAAATTAAAGCACTGGCTCCTTATACAAAGTCATGTAAGCATTGGCAAAGCTAATTGGTATCATAAGATCTAAGGAGTTTGCCAATGTTTTTTAGCCCGAAAAAAGAAAGGCTCTGATGCAGCCAGAGCCGACTGCTCATAGGGCATTTTTTTTCTTTTTTTTTTAACTTTCCGCCATGCTGCACTATAATCTTTCCGTTGAACTACATGGCTCAAAAAGAATCTCTCTGTCGTTCTATCTAGCTCTGTCTGTCACTCTGCCTCTATAGCTACCTGCCTGTTTCAGGTGTCTGCCACCTTGTGAAAGGGAAAAAACGCTGTTTGCCATGTGACCGTCGTATTTCTAAGCGCTGTTTTCCGTCTGTACGCTGCCTAGGTAGGGTCACCCTATGGATGTACGGGTCCCGGGTAGGGTTGCGCGCAGTGGTCAGCAGGGGACGTCCTGTGCACAGAGGGCTGCGGCAAGCACCTCACAACTCGGGTGCATGTCACGCATCAGGGGTGAGCTTTTTATGCACTGTACCTTCGTAAAACATTCCTTCCATACGGGATAATTGTACACTTTGTCACCAAACACTAGCTTTTATTATTGTTATCGATGAGGGTATTTTTTTTATATATGCTATTATTAAGATTTTATTATTATTGTTTACCTAACATATTCGTCGCTATTGTTAATATTAAACGTCCTTTCTGTTTGAAAGGAACGTCTTACACTATCTTTCCCAGCAATATTGTATAATCAAGATTATTTCTGACAAATAAATATTGCTTCTGTAAATAACGACTATATTAAAAAGAATTTCCTCTTAATCATTTCCCAATAAAAAGTATGTAAAGTGCATGTTAAGCCCATCAAGGGGAAGGGAAATGACGACATAGACACTCCCGCGGGTGAAGATAACAGTGTGGGCACAGTCCGGCGACTGAGCAATGTAGCGATCTGTAAATTATGACTATATTAAAAAGAATTTCCTCTCAATCATTTCCCAATAAAACGTATTTAAAGTGCATGTTAAGCCCATCAAGGGGAAGGGAAATGACGACATAGACACACCCGCGAGTGAAGATAACAGAGTGGGCACAGCAGTGCGACTGGGCAATGTAGCGAGCAACAGTCGAACAATTACAAAATATATACACACAACGAGAAAGATATAGAGAAAAGGATAGGGAAATGCAGAAAGAACAAGATGTCAGTGTTTACTTTCTTCGCCCCGTGAAATGGCTAAAAAAAATAATGAACAATCCCGCGAGTGGTGTGCGCGCGCCACAGGAGATGTGCTTGCCCGAAACCACGTGATGGCCTATTGGTGTCTTTTACACGCACCAAGCACGTAATAGACACCATTAGGCTGTGGGTGGAGCAACGCGCCTGCCTTTGTCCAATTGCGTGCAGTCTTTTATAAAAAGACACACGCAAAGGCCAATGGGGTAGCACAAAAGGAATCGCACACTCACGAGCGTGTGCAATTCCTAGGTCAGTGCTAAAACCCCGTTTTTCGATTACAAAATGCCTTTGCAGTGCATTGCAGGTCGCGAGACCTAAAAAACATACAAGGAGGAATAAAAACACAAAAAAATGTGACAATGGGAGAAAGCAGAAACATAAAAGAGTGAGTTAAGGGGCAGAGTGTTTGGTGATGGTTTAAAGAGGCATGAGGTGGAATCAAGACTAAAAATCCATGATAGTCAACATGCAGACAAACAGTAGAACATGTGGGTGTTATCTCTGATTCGCCCAAGTAATGCCCCCTTGATGCACAGTAATGTAAAGAAGCGCAAAGCACTGCTTGACTTCAGAAGACATCTTTTCAGCACCAAATATCCTTTGCTGTGGAAATTAAATACCAATGATCACTTTGCATTACTTTGCACCAGCCACTTTGTGACAACACAAAGCCTTAGTAAATCTGGGCACAAGTCTCTCAACCCTCTCTCAGGAAAATAATGATGACGCAACAACCTGGTAACCTCCAGAGAGTCCACCGCAGATGAAATTAGATAGAGGTTGTCCGGACCCCAGGTCAAGTATTTGATCTTAACCAAGACAGTACTCAAAGGAGCCATGCAGCAAAAGCAAGACAGGATTTTCAGATGGTACATAGCCATGAACTCCACTGCAACAGACTCTAAGCACCACAAGAAGGGAGCACACTTCCCAGTGCAAATAACCTCAAATCCTTGCTGGAAACAAGAGGGGAGTGATAGAGAGGTGGCAGATGGCAGCATCCTTTCCAACACTGATCTGGGGCATAGAATCAGCACAGGCAGAGCAAGTCGTGGACCAGACTGCAACAATATCCATCGTGTCCTGCAGCATCCAGGGCAAGATCAAGCAGGAAGACATGCAATCCCTGCAGTTCCACTACTGAGCCACAGAACCTTTCACTGATGATAGATATATCATACAGGACGGTATATGTTGAGTTAAAAATGATAATTCTGCAGTTCTCTGTGCATACTTAACTAGAAGATATAGTCATAGTAATACAACATCATTGCAGGTCAATGAAATCATTTACTCAGCATTTTGACATACAAGCAGACAAACAACACCAAATTGCCGCCCTAGCCTTAAATACCACTCATGCAGAAATAATCTGGACTTTAAATTGTTCTCTCTCCCCTTAACAGCTAATTGCCCTAACATTTTGAATGTCTCCACCTTCAACTTTCCCTACTAAACTCCCTTACTTTTGTAATTCCTTCCTTAACAAAGAATTACCACCTAATTTCAACCTCTGCCGCCTACTCCTGCCTTCTCAGCTGGATCCAAGCCATCCCTCATGTAACCCATCAAGCATTTAACAAAAATCTACTAACCCACCTTGATGAACCTGTGCTATCACCAGCTAGCCAAGACACATCCACCAGTACAGCTTATGAATCCATATAAGAGGAATGTTGAGTGTGCAAACTTAGATTCCCCCTAGGTGTGCAAGTAAAAGTCAAAAGAGGAAGTCTTCCCTTGGACAGCAGCACCTAGCACCCTTTTTTCGACCTCCTTTCTCCATAAGCCATTCATCTATCTCCTGTCTCCTGGGCCACATCAACCTCTCAAAAGACCGGGGGAGACTGTAGATCCTGTATCAATCCAAAGTCCTATTCTCTTGCCTCTAAAGAAGGTCTGGTTCAGGAGTCTGTCTGTTCAGAGGTTTGAACCAGTTTAGATGTGGCTGTTCCTTAGTGTCCTTGCCATGTACTCTTTGCCCTGTCCTAGCAGTCGGAATAAACAAGCACCTATTTTGACCCTTTGTTTTTGGCAACTCTACCCATCTGGCTGTCAGATCACTCCTAATCATCAAGGACTCTGGTTTAACAACAGAATGCATTCTTCCAGTTGTAGTCTCATGACACCTACCTTGAACAAGTCACACTAAAGCTTTAAATTACAGAGGTTTGCATAAGCACAATTTAGACTAAACACGGTTTCATATTTACCAAGGGCTTCTATTGTCCTTGAGTCATGCAAGGTGACTCAAAGTAATATAAGCCCTCAACTGGGATTTGCTAAGCCATGCAAAGCTACCTTGAGTGGCTCTAGGTTGTTTAGTAAATGCAGAGGAATGCAAGGCAGTGCACATTGCTACCTTCTGTTACCCTGTGTTAAGAAGGCATTCCAAGGGTGGGGTATGGACAATCCATTGCATCCACCCATGAATGTTGACGCAATCCCGGGTTTACTAAGGTCAGTAAACCTGGGATTGCCTCAAAATGGTGCGCTTCCCAGACCCATGCGTAATGAGAGAAAAAAACCTGTATTTCTTTTTGTTGCTTCCTTTTTCCCTGTGTGCTGCAAAGAGGAATTTGACATAGTAAAATTTAAATGTGAAACATCAAGTATCAAGAATATTTTTTCTTTTTCTTTTTTTTGTTTTTAAATCCTCATTTTGCGATGGTATGTATAAGGAGTTTCGGGAATCTGTTATTTCAACGTTCTATGCCGTCACTGCCCCGTATATCTCGGACTTAGTTGGGGAGTATCCCTTTCCGTGTTGGTTATAAACAGATTCCTCTTTGTCCTTTATCATTGTCAATAATTCTGATTCTTGTAAAGGAGGGGAGCTAGCCATCCTGGCTGCTCGGCGGAACTTATTCCACCTGAACTATTGTCATCGCTTTAATCATTGGATGTAATTAGCGGGTCTTACAAAGGTATTAGTTAGCTGTTTGAAAGTGTTGTTCCCATAATTCCCAGAAATTTGACTTTTTGCTTATATTCCCTTTCCTATCCAATTTATTCGTTGTTAGTATCGAGTTCAGCCAATTTGCGTGCAAAGGAGGTGCTGGTTTAATCCAGTTGATACAAATCTCTCTCCTTGACAATAATATCAATACAAATATTAGCTTTTCCTGTTTTTTTGTCAAATTACTTATCTCCATTTCCCTTGTGAGATGGATCCCAAAGATAATTAAAGTGATACTTACATCTATTTGATGACCCAAAACCATAGTTATCGTCTTACCGACTTCATGCCAAAAAGTTGTGAGTAGTGGGCATTCCTGGAACATATGAATGTCGTTTGCCTTCTCCAGTCCACATTTGGGGCAGGATTTTATGTTAGCTCCTTTAAATTTCGATAGTCTTTTTGGGGTCCAGTAAGACCTATGGACTGTAAACAAGTGGTTTCTTTTCAGGGCTACTGCTTTCAGGTTAGACCAGCAATTTTCTACAGATTTTTGCCAGAGAGTATGGAGATCTAGTTCAGGCATATCTTTCCTCCATATTGTTTCTGGGACTGGGCAGTCTTCCTCTCCGGCATCTACGAGGGCCCAGTACCATTTCGATATTTCTTTTTTTATTGTTGAGGATTTTATAAATTCTTTCTCTAAACTTTCATTGCCCGTTTTTTTTCCGTTAGAGATTTGGTCCAGCTGGCCAGCTAGTAGAACTTGAATTTAGATAGATTGGAGTTAGGGACTGAGGAAATTTGGTCCCACGTGATTATGGCATTGTCTTTTAGGAGTTGCCCCCAAGTTTTGATTCTAGTTACTTTTAGTGGTAAAGCCAGAGAATCTTTTAGACAGTCCGGTGTGCCCGGTGAATCCCATATTGGTGCCATATTGCTGTAGTATGGTATGTTTACTGTATTTCTGATTTGGTGCCACGTTTTTGCGGCGTTGTGTAAGATCTTTAGTTTTATTTTCTTAAAAAACTTTGGATGGCCAAAGAGATCTGGACTGGCTATTCCTCCTTGTTCTTTCTTCCTCCTCAGTTTGCTCCATGCGATTCTCATACTTTTAGATGCCCAAATGAAGCTGGCTAGTTCGCCCTGGATTTTCTTTAATGCGTCTTTCTGGAATTCCAGGGGAATGGTGTTAAATAAATATGTAAACTTAGGTAGGATTGACATTTTTAAGATGTTAGATCTTCCCAGGAAGGTTAGAGGTAGCCCATTCCATACTTTAAGTAGTCTTCTTGTTTCTGCGAGGACTCTGTTCAAGTTTAATTGGGGAATTTTCTCCAACTCGTTGACCAGGTTAATCCCCAAATATTTTATTTTATTTCTGGAGTATGTAGTGTTAGATTGTGTATTCCAACTCATGGCATGAGTTTTAGTTTGATTTGTTAAGTATCCGGATACACTGCCAAACTTAGAGATCGTATCTTCTATTGCGTTGGAGGAATTGTCGTAGTTATCTGTGAAGATCATCAAGTCATCTGCGTAGAGTGCTACTTTCTTTGACCACATATGATAGCTGAAGGGAGATATTGAAGTTTGTTTTCTCAGAGAGCAGGCTAGTGGCTCAATGTAGAGATTGAAGATAAGAGGGGATAATGGACACCCCTGTCTTGTCCCCCTTTGTATTTCAATTTTGCTGGTGAGTGCTCCATTGATTAATATTTTTGCTCTTGGTTTTTTGTAAATTTCTTTTATCATGCCTCCAAATCTTGTCCCTAGGTTGTATTTTTTGATGACTTATTTTAAAAAGGCCCAGTTTACTCTATTGAATGCTTTGGCTGCATCGAAGGTGATTATGGTTAAAGGCATTTTTTCACAGGTGGCTATGTCAATTGTTGCAAAAAGTTCATGTATTATTTCGTGTAGTTGTCTGCCTTTTGTAAAACCTTTCTGGTCAGGATTGATTAATTTTGGTATTACTGTGGATAGTCTCTTTGCTATAACTTGCATGAAGATTTTGTAGTCGCAGTTTAGCAACGAGATAGGCCTGTAGGATTCACAGTGCTTCGGATTTTTTCCTGCTTTTAGAATGATACTCATAGTGGCATCATTCCAGGAATCAGGGATATTTTCCTGGTCCATGTATACTTTGTTAATTAGATCTGTTAAGTGAGCTACCACTGAGTCCTTCATTGCTAAGTAAAATTCATTTGGCAAAGCATCCGGGCCGGCCGTTTTACCCCTTTTCAAGTTCTTTATCGCCGCTCTTACTTCTTCAACTTTGATTTCATTATTTAATTCATTCTCCTCCTTCTTCGTTAATGATGGTAATGAGATAGTATCTAAATAATTTCTAATTTGGTCATCGGTTGAATTTGTGTCTTCTTTGTAAAGTTTGGGAAAAAAAGATGCAAACTCCTGTTTTATCACGGAGTCGTCAGAGCTCAGTATCATTTGATTGTTCTCAATACAGGATATTGTGTTTCTTGTCTGGTCTGTTTTAATTTTCCACGCCTGCATTTTTCCGCATCCTTCCCCATACTCGTGGTTTGACATTTTGCTTACTTCCCATTTTTTTCTCACTATATTTTCCAAGTAATTGGTTAGTTTCTCCTTGAGTTGTAGGACCTTTTTTTCGAATAGATCTTTCGGTTCTGCGGAGGTTCCTGTCATAATTTGCTCTTCCAATTGTTTAATGCCATTTTCCATATTTCTGATTTCCTGTTTCTTAATTTTAGATTTGTAAGCACCCAAACTTAACAGCTTCCCCCTGGCCACCGCCTTATATGTGTCCCAGGTAGTTTGTTTTGATGTTCCAATTCGATTCTCCTCAAAAAAATTATCAGAGGCTTTTGTTAATTCTTCGATGCTTTGTGGGTCAGATAATATGGTGCGATCGACTGTCCATCTCGGCGGTTGGTAATTATTTGTAATATTTAAGGATAATTGGACTGCGGAGTGGTCAGATAAATGCGCTGGAATGTGTTCAATGCTTCTGATACTTTCTGATAAGCTCTTATTTACCAAAAAGAAATCAATTCGGATCTATGTCCCAATTTTTTGTTGTGATATGTGAATGGTTGCTTATTGTCCCCCTTTTGTTTCCAGATGTCTGTCAAGTATAAATCTTTTTTATAGACTCTTAGCCATTCCCTCATCTTAGGTAGGTTCACATATTTACTAGGAGGTGATCTATCCGTTTTTGGGTCCAATAGGATATTAAAGTCTCCACCTAGGATTATGGGGCCAGCGATAGATAAAAGCTCTGAGTATAATTTTTGCAGTGGGAGCGGATCATCTAAGTTGGGGCCGTAGTATCCAGCTATGGAGAGGATATTGTTATCTATTCTCACTTTAGTAATGGCCCATCTTCCGTTACTATCTACTGCTTGATATTCGATTTTTGCTTTAAGAGATTTTTTAATGATGATTGCTACCCCTTTGATGTTGCAATTTTGTTTAGTGCAAACACAGACATCCACCCAATTTAATTTTTTTACTATTTGATCCCACTCCGCACTCAAAAGATGGGTCTCTTGAAGTATAATTAATTCGCTATTGGTCTCATTCAAGTACTCGTGAATTCTACTCCTCCTATTAGTCGTTCTAAGGCCGTTGACATTCCATGAAAGAATATTAATTCTTTTCGGATTTGTCGTCATTTGTTTATATGTTCTGGGTTGAGATGAATTATGTATTTCCAGATAACTCCTTTTTTGTTAGATTTAGAGAACATTTTTTTCTCTTTTTTCCCCCCCTATTTTGCTCCCCACCCGTGTTCTAGATTTACTTGCAATGGTTTCTTTTTTATGGTGTTTCGTTTTTCCCACCCTGAGGAAGCCTCCCTTCTTCTTTTTGGGCGGTATTCTTCGCCCTTTTCGAGCTCCTATTTCACCACGATAGGTTTTAACATTTTTTCCCCCTTTTTTTCCCTTTTTTGTGTTTAATTCTCCATTTATTTCTCTGTTCGTATTTGATCCTTGATCTGTTCAATGAAGATTTCTACCTCTCTGAGGTCCCGTATATTATGCATTTTATTTCGCCACATAATTCGGAGTGCTGCAGGGAACTTCATTTGCACTGTGGCTCCAAGGGATTTTAGTTCCTGCATGAACTGCCCCAATTCCCATTGTCTGTCCTGTGTGGTTTTAGACATATCGGAACGGATTCTAAAAGTCCAGCTGTCTTTTTTAAGTGTTCCATTTTTCAGCCCTTCATTTAGAATATTTTCTTTTAGTGTGTAAGTCTTAAAATTAATTAGGATTTTTCGTGGTGACCTTCTTTCTTTACTTTTTCCAAAGGGGTCTCTGTGGACCCTCTGAATATCTTCTATCAGATTCACCTCCTTTGTCCAAGGAAAAGATTCTTCTAGTAAGGAAACAATGAAGTTTTTGATATCCGACCCTTCCAAATTTTCCAGGACATTTAAGATTCTCAGGTTATTTTTTCTTGCTTGGTTCTCCAGCGATTCTAGTTTCTCTTTGATGATCCTATCACTGTCCTTTAATGATCTTATATCTTTATGGTTTATGTCGACTTTTTTGCTGAGAGACTCTACCGTAGATTCCACCGCAGTGACTCTTTCACCTAGATCGTTTAGTTTCTGGTCTAGGTTTTCACACATTTCTTGTATTTTGTTTTGATTTGATTCTGACACTGTGAATCTCTCCTTCATTTCTCTCATCACTCTGTCCATGAATTTTTCCATCAGGTGCTCCGTCTGGTTAAATGTAAGGTCATTCCCTGGTCCCTCTATGGTCGCTTCAGACTGTTCTGTTCTGTGTGCAAATTCTGGGCTCGATGTTAGCTCAGCTTGAGGGCCTTCGTGGGCTTCCCCCCTATTTGCAAATGCAGCGACAGCATTATCTTTTGCCATTTCCATTCCATCTGGCATTAGGGGAGTCAGATTTCTGGGTTTGCCTGATCGTAGGTCCAGGTGTTCACTCCTATCTTGTTACACACTGTCTCTACCCCTGACTTGGACCAGTTGTTGGACTTTAAAGAAAGATCTTAAGGAGGGGGTGACTTTTATTTTTTGCTCTAATTGGGGTGTTCCTTGCTCTTTCGCTTTTGCTGCTCTGGTCTTTATATTTTGCGATAAGCTTTCGAGCTTGGGGGACCCTTTCTGTTTTCTCTTTGTGGTCTTAGGGGCTATGGTCTGCTTAGTTGGAGGGAAGTTTTGCTTTGAGAATTGTCTATTTCTGAGGCAGTAGAAGGTTTTTATTTTATCGTTACTCTCTCTGTAAAGCTGCTTGTCTTTGCCCCCCTGTACTTTCTCTGCTTCCTGGGTGTCTGGTGTAGCGACTATCCCTCTGTTTATCTTGCCGTTTCCCACTTCCTCCTTACCTCCCTCCGCACAGTTACCATGCCCAACCTCAGTCACAGTTCCGGTTCTTGACCCAAGACTAGAGAGAGCCCACAATGTAGTATCCTGAGTCTTACTTTGATGGCTTGTAAAATTATGTTGGTTACACCCGGAGATGAAATCTGGTGCAGATCTCCCACCTCCTTCCCCCCCTGAACTTGATCATGGGCGTCTGGGGCGTCCTCTCAGATTCGTGTTGCAGCCTGGAGATTTGATGGTTTACTCTACTCTGTATGTAGTCGGGGGGACCTCCTCTTGTAACGTCTTTGGCGTTTGGTCCTTGTCTTTGTCTTTGTCTCTTCGCTCCCCTCTGGAGTGTTAGATTGATTTCGTTGATTTTGTCGCCCCCCCGGGTTGGAGTTGAAGTTTCTTGGTGCTTCTGACTGTTCTCTTACTCTCTTCCGCGGATCATCAGAGCCTCCGCCGCTGGTTTCACTAGATAAGTCGGGGTAATTATTACCAAGCCGGCCACTTCCTCGTTTAACCGTTCGATAATGCGGCAATCCCACTCTCTTTGTTTCTGTATCGCAGCGCCTGCTTCCGAGAGTGCTGCCGTAGCCGCTGCTCAGCCTACCCCGGAACAGGAAGGAGATCCTTCCCAACGCCCTCCGACAGTCTCCGCTAGCTTTCTGCGCCACTGCCCAGGTCCCAGTATGCGGCGTCTCGTCTGCTTCAGTAGAGTACTGGTGTAGGTGAAATTGCATCCCGGGAGTCTTTTCTGATAAGCGTCGAGGTCGAGGTATGCTTAGAAGGATCTGTATTGTGCAATAGTAAGCATTTGGGTAATTCAGGGAAAAATTAAAGGAAAAGGCATGCTTGCTCAAGTCGTACTACGGTGATTTTCGGAGCTCGCGACCGAGCGTCTTAGCCAGCCGCCATCTTCCTCCCTTCCTCCTACTTCAATCTATGTTGTGTAATTCTTGAAAGACACCTGCAGTTGTTTACACTAAGAATATTTTATAGATTAATTAAAATTATATTCAAATACATGAAGCATCTACAGCGAAATAGTAAAAGGAACTTCAGAATAAGACAAACAGTTAAAACTCATCAAAATTAATTACAGACAGTATCGTGCTATGCACACTGAATGTTTAATAAGCAGACTTTTATGGTTCATAGGGACTATGATTCATTCAAAAGAGTAAAACTTTAAAGATGGCACGTCTACCCTGTTTCAGAAAGCATAGTTGTAGACATTTCCTATGCTCCTCGCTTATTGGCGCTGCAAGAGTGAATTCTTCATTTACAAACAAAAACACAGTATAAATTGAAATCTTCTAAGGTTTAAGTTTAAATAGTATGCATCTGATAAACCTAAGTTTGTAATAGGTACCCATACTTAAATGTTATACGCCTCCAAAGTAAAGTAAACAAGTGCTGATTTAACACCATCGATGCTGGTGATGGAACCACTCCGTCACCAGCCACAGACGCGCTGTGCTGGTGACGGAGTGGTTCCGTCACGGCCCAGCTGCCGCGCCTGCGTGGCGCTGATTTCGCGCCTGCGCGGCGCGTTCTATTGAGCGGGCGGGCCATGATGGAACCACTCCGTCACAAGCACAGCGCGCCCGAGGCTTGTGACGGAGTGGTTCCGTCACGAGCATGGCAGCGCCGCGCTGCCCCCCTCCCCCCTAGCACCGCAGCCAGGGGGTTAACTTAGTCTAACTTTTGATGCGATATAAATGGAGACTTCACATTGATATTGAAAGGCCTGGTTTTCAATATTAAACTGTTGTTTGCACAAAATGTTTTTCTCTTTTTGCTCAAGATGTTGTAATTGTCCAGAAGCCTTCACTTAATTCGTGAATAAGCAATTGTATTGTATTACATAACTGATAGTGAGGTTCTTACCAGGAGGAGAGGAGAAAACAGGAAGGATAATTCATGGGAAGAATTGCCTAAACTTCACAATGTGGACAATGTATTTCTTCAAAGACTAGCATCTGTAGACCATTGTGCACATGTCAGAAGCTGGGGAGTTTACCTATTCCCAGGAGATTACTAAAATCCTACTGGATGCTGTGGAAGAAGAAAAGAAACATGTGACTACTTAGGATATTGTGTGTTTATATTAGTGCTTGCTCCTAGAGCAGTGGAGGGTTGTTTCATTTTCTCTTTGAGTAGCGCGTCTATCACTCACACTTGCTGGAGACATCGCTAAGTTTCTATATACCTCTCCCGTAGAGGCATTCACTGAGTCCAACTCTCTGTCATTCCTTGTCCCATGCACTACTTGACAGATATCCTTTAGCTCTTATGGATGCGGCTACTGCTGCGTACGGTTTCTTCTTTTTCCTGACAGAGATTGCTTTTGTACAGTCTGCTAACGTGACTGTATATTGGACTGTAAATTGAGACTTTAGAGAGATGGGACTCGGCTGAGTTTCAAGAAATACTCTCCATGGGGAGTTTGACTTACTTTAGACTTCAATTTTGATGCTCCTTTTAATCTTGCTCTTTTCCAAGACTCTTTATGAGTCCCAATAGGTTAGATTCCTTATAGGTAGAATAGGGAATAATTCCTTTACGGAACAAGCTGTTATTTTTGTAAATTGATTACTCTAACCATATTTTCTGATGATTTCTGTAAATGGATTTTCTGATTTACTAATTGAATAAAGAGAGAGATAAAAAGAAACGTACTAAACTCTTTTAATGAAATAAGCCCTATAAATCGTACCTAAAGCTCTTATAATTGTCTGAACTTAAACTGTAAATAATGATGATGATTGACTTGAGTTTGATTTAGCATCCATTCAAAAACCAGGGCAAAGGTCTAACACCTAAGAGAAGAAAGGTTGGCTCGGAACTGGATCCCATCCTTGTAAGTCACAGGTTGAACTCAAACTAGACAATATAATTTGGGCTATTTCTGCACTATCAATGTACATCTGGGCCATTTGTGGGGAGAGCTGCGTTCAAATATACTAGCATGAACAATATAATACACAAAAGGATGGTTGTTCAAAACGCAACTTTTTAATTGCGATTATTATTGAATTTGCTATTGCAAAGGCTGAACACATAATTCATTGGCCCACTACAGCACCTATTAGAAGCTCTGGAATGTGCAGCATCTAAAGGCTCACCCTTTTAGTCATCATGATAATGGAATTACCATTACAAAAGATGAATACATTACTCATTGACCCACTATAACACCTTTTAGAAGCTCTGGAATGTACAGTGTCTTAAGCCTGTTCTTGCCACCACACAATAAAGTCAATTTACACAATGGCACATTGATCCACTTTAGGATTACACCACAAGAAGAGTAACCTCACTTTACCTTCAACTTTTCCATTACTCCTGAGTCATTGTGGTTCAAATGGCCGGACAACGGTTCAAGAACCGAGAGTGCCTGCCCTCACTGCGACCCAGACTACTTTGCATTGATGAGTAGCCGCTGCCACACACTGCCAGTGAGTACTAGTGGCATCACTGATGCAATGCAACAGTCAGCACCAGGTGACTTGAGACAGGGCCTGGTAGGCCTAATCAGTTAAACTGCTGCGCAGCAGCCCAAGGCAGTGCAGTGTACTGCAGGGTGTCCCGGACGCCCGGCCCACCACGAACTAACCAACCCAGGAACAGTAACTTAAGAATACAAAACAGTACTGATTTTTTGAAGAAGTTAAATTGGTTAAGTAGTGTAGCCACCATGCCCAGTACAGGCCATGCAACTATAATCATGAATATGCCACCCGTGCAGTGAGTGGCATGCGTGGCCCACCCATGCCAAACCAACCAATGCTGCTTTTTGTTTGGGAGCGAGGCGAGCGTACCTCATCAATCAGACAAAACACAGACCCCGACCCTGAACAAACTCATGTGTGAAGTGTGAACGTTTGATTCAATCTTATACAGGGGTGCTGCTGCTGCTACTGATGATAGCTGGCCAAGCTTGGGGTCTATACAGCCTGCTGCTGCGAAGATTGGGACACAAGATGAGGGTCATGGTCATCTGCATGATCAAAACCTTACTATGAGAGGCTCCCTTGCTGAAATTCATCTGACTTTTCACAGTGCCAGTTGAGGGTGTGGGTGGAGCTAATAGATGAAGTGGGTGGAGCCAGTGGAGGAAGTGGGTGGGGCCAAAGAAAACCGGGCGTGGCCTCCGACAAGGATTTGAGCACCTGCACTTCAAATTTTACAAATTAAGCACTGCGCAATGTGGAGTGAATGTTGGAGAAGGTGCGCATCTTGTTAGCTATCAAGATAGACAGCATCTTGATAAAGGAACAATAGCCATCCTTTACAATATGTGTACAACTATAAACTTCTATTCATAACAACATAACATTCTCTTGTCTATGGCCATCAATGGACTATCAGCTACTTCTACAAAATATGGATGAAACACCATGGCAACATGCTAATGGCATGTTTCATAGAGTTATGTTATCTTTAGTCATTTTCTTTTGACCATGTCTTCTTATGCAACTCCATCAGTGCTTGATTTGTAAATAAATAAGTGCCGGGGCTCTCGTCAGGAGGCCACGCAGTTTGCACCACACATTGCCACTGTATTTACACAACTACTAACCATCACACTGCTACAGGTGGGACAATTCAGTCTGTTTGAGGCTGCCAAAGCTTTAAGAATGGTATGGGTGGCAGTTATTAGTTGCTTTCAATGTATATTGAGTTAACAAAATGCAGCTTTCTGCTCAATTTAAATTACTCAAACAGCAACACCATGTGGCATCTGTCACAAGTGCAGGTTTCGGCAATTAAGTGCTGGTGACGAGCACCGGAAACCACCAGCTCAAATTAAGCACTGAACTCCACAGCAGCAGTGTACACATCTTGGGGCAGACCGTTAAACCCACAAATGCCACTGTGTGTCCCATGATATCATAAGGACACACAGTGAGGAGACAATATCACACGGTGTGTACACAATTAACTGGAAAGCCCTACAGAGAGCATGTTTCTAGCCAACTGTTTGGTGGCTGTGTTCACCCAGTGTCAACTATGGAATATGAACCTTCCCCACCCGGAAATCAGTGACAGCCTCAAACCTGTTGTTATTCTTTGTTTTTGGAGGGGGAAGGTGGTGAGTTAAAAGGCCTCAGGCTGTGCTTGGCACAAACCCATCCTCAGATAGTAAAACTTTTCCACAATTTAGTAGACCGGTTGATGTAAATTACAAAGATGACTAACGGGAAAAAACCTTTACAACACATTCATTATATCGCACTACCTTTACATAGCAGTCATTACATCACAACATCCTTTACATCGCATGACATTACAACGCAGCCATTACAACGCAGCCATTACATTGCATGTCACTATAAAGCATGTCATTACAATGCATATCACTACAACGCAGGCATTACATCGCAAGTCATTACAACACATACCATTACAACGCATAGTACCCTTACACTATCCGACAATTACCCTACTGTTGCACTCACTGGAGTTAGAATGGTAATTTTTACCCCTAAACTATCCAACACTTACCCTACTGTTGCACTCACTGGAGTTAGAATGGTAATTTTTACCCCCTACACTATCCAACACTTACCCTACTGTTGCACTCACTGGAGTTAGAATAGTAATTATTATCCATATACTATCCAACACTTACATTAAATGCAATGTAATGGTATGCATTGTAATGGTATGCGTTGTAAAGGTATAATGCGATGTAATGGAATGCGTTGTAGAGGTAGTTTCTGAAAATAAAAGAATGCCTTGTAAAGGATGTTGCGATGTAAAAACTGCGTTGTAAAGTCATGCATTGTAAATGTATGTGTTGTAACGTCATACATTCTGAGTAACATCCTTTCCTCTTTCCAAAATGAGCTTCGGCCTTGGACTGTGGAGGGACGTGTAATGCAAAAGGCGTGGCATTTGCAGTGGTAAGTACACACATTTGAGTGATTCCTCTCACCAAATGAAGGATTTAAAACATATTTCTGCAAGTAAAGCAAGTTTGCTTGAGTTATTTGTAAACACCCTTCTTTAATTTCATTTAATCATAACAGTATCTGATGTTCGCTAAGTTTCGTTGTTATATTCTATTATGCGTACGTGTGTGACTCTGCGTGTGTACTGAGTTATTGTGTAATTTAATCACTGGGCGGTGCAACCTCTAGGGCAATTAACAACAATAGAAGCAACTTGCTTTGTTATCAGTCCTTTATTGGGCGAAAAGTTTACTTGAATTTTAATGGGATTTAATTATGCAAAAGGTGACATAAGACAATGAGGGCAACATGCAAAAAACAGCGTAGATACAAAGACGTTTGGGGAAGGCGCCCAAGACAGAGATTCAAGGAGGAAGGGTTTTTGATGACTTCTGTCTTGGGTCGCCTTATTTCACAAGATTTTTGCTGAGCATGTACTAACATATTTTGGATTCCTCTGGAATGAATGGAAGGAAATACCGAAACTGTAGACAGGTTAGTTTGGGTGTCTATTGTTTTGTTTAGGAGACTGTCGGTCTCTGCTTTGAATGCTTTGTTTACTTATTTCGAAGTATGACTCTGGATGAATTGGTTGGAGCGCTCGTGCTGACGTGTGCAGTAGGATGATCATGTGACACAAACCGAAAGAGTCTATGATGTCACAGTGGAAAGCTGACTCCAGTTAAAACTAGTTTCTTAGAGGAGGGTAAAATCCAGGCAGGGTAACAGCTTGGGATGTCTGGTGAGAGGAGGCTTGAGAGTGCATTACCTTAGTAACAATGTCCTGGGTAGTTCTTGCCTTAACCCCTTCCGCGCTGATGACGGAACCGCTCCGTCATCAGCCGTGGTAGCGCTGTGCTGATGACAGTGCAGTTCCGTCATGGCCCGCTCAACACGCCTGCGTGGCGCTGATTTCACGCCTGCGCGGCGCGTTCTATTGAGTGGGTGGGGCCATGACGGAACCGCTCCGTCATGAGCACAGCTCAATCGAGGCTGGTGATAGAGCGGTTCCGTCAACAGCATGGTCGCGCCGCGCGGCCCCCCCGCCCCCTAGCGCTGCGGCGGAATAGCCGCCGCAGCGAAGGTGTTAAAGCTATACCCAGCATCCCTCTCCTACTAAGTAAGAGTGAGGTCTTTAGCCTTCAGTTCAGGCAAGAGCCAGTCAAGAAGCTCCTAAGGGTAGTGATTCACTGTTTGCAAGAACTTTATAAGCACCACTGCTCTAATGTATGTAGGAAAGTGCCATTTATGGAAGGTCAACCCCCACCGTTTGCTCTATATGCTGTGGTAATTGATCTGAAGGTGTAATGGAGCCTGCTAACCAGGCCCCAGTGCCAGCGCTCTTTCTCTCAAAGGTAAGGTGAATTGGTACACCCAATTGGCAGGATGCTTTAACCCCTCCGTCTTATAAGTCCCTAGAATATGGTACCAGTGGTACCCAGGGCAAGGCTGTTAAAGGGGTCACCAGGGCTGCAGCACTATTTGTGCCAACCTGAGTGATCAGAGTAAAAGTAAAGTCTGCATAGCTGCCATCGCACCCTGCACGAGCAGTTTCCCTGCTTGAGATCGACTTTGCACCCACATTGTGTGACAGGGTCCCCTCATTGCCATTGATATAAATAAGTCAGCCCTAAGATAGGCCTCCTATAGCCCCTGAGGAAGGGTGCACTATATTAATGCTGCAGGTATATATGTTCAAGCATATATGTCTCTACAGTAATATTTCCAGTCAAGCTTTGCTGTAAGTGAACTGTGGTCCATACACTAACATTAGCTGGCTACCGAACGACCCCGAGTAAGCCAGCTCCATTATGGTGCCTCCGAATTCAGTAGTGCCTGGTATCAAACATCATGTTGTTTCACCCCTGACAATTCTCATGTCGTGGGTGAACTGTCATGTACCCAGGTGGCATCCTTAGAGGTTGCCACCGAATTGCCTCAGTCTTGCTGTGCTTTGGCGAGCTTTCTGAGTCGGTTGCCTCCAAGACAGATGTCTGACCTCCTGCTGGGAAGTGCTATCCCTCCCAGGTGATAAAGACAAAAGGCCTGGGCAGGAAGGAGGTTACACCTCTGCCCTCCCAGGACAGCTAGTGAATGACCCATCAGGGTGGTGAGCCTCAAAGGCTAATCCGGCTCTAATATGTAAATAACTCGACTCCCACTCCAGACAAAGAACCCCCTACCCCCAGGCACTCGTGCTTGTGAGCAGGCAAGAAATTATCCTGCTAGGGGGTGCACACCCCCTAAAAGCTATCCACACCTCTAGGACGGGCTACCTGGACTGTACAGCCAAAGATGCGTTATGCCATCCTGAACAGATGGAAGAAAAGTGGTTCTCTGTAATAAGATGACAGACTCCTCCGGATGGGGTCACCTCAGGGGCAGATTAGCCACAGGATCAGTAGCCCATTGACTACTGACCCTCACACCCTTAAACTCTACCTAGATCGAGGATTTAAGGGGCACTGCTGACACCAGAACTCCAAATCTGCTCTGAAGGAGAAAAGGACAAAGATGAGACCCGTGTTTGCACAAGGCAGTACTCCACAAAGACAAGGCACAAAGTACTACACCTGTAGCAGCCCCCCTGCACCCATTGGACTACGACTCGTCCGGACCAGAGACCAATTCCAAAAGGAAGGTGAACCCTCTGCAACCAAAAGGCATCACCAAAACTCCCTAGGGCTAGAGGTTCTTGTCTCCTGCAGTCGGCAGGCACATACTGTGCTTCCAAGATCAAAGAAGGACTGTCTGCCGTGCTCTGTTGAGGACCAACCTGAAAGTAACCCACCAGGTGCTTTCTGGGAAGCGTAGTCCTGAACCTCAGCTAGTCTCGACCCTCTACAATTTTCCGTTCTGGAAGATTTCCCTAAATGATGCATTTGCCGTGGCCAAGGTTTGTTGGCGGTTTGACCAACTACTGACTGCTTTAATCGACACTCCAAGAAAAGGGAATCATCCTGCAATGCCATCCCTCCACCCCTGTGGTGCAGTTGCCGAATGTTTGCATCCCCTTTCAGTCTGCATTGGCATGCCTGGTAAAGCCAGCCTCTGCAGCTACTGTTCAGCACCACGGATAGCCATATACACCTCTTCACCCGAGAAGCCCGAGCCAGGTAGAGCTGTTATGCCTAGTGATTCCTGGTCCAAGGGCCTCTCCAGGCTTTTCCTCCAAGGGGCTCCTCTGAACTCAACTTGCAAGTGACCAAGTGTCACAAGTACTGCTTTTTCAGCAACCGAGGCTACCACTTTTTAGCGCCAAGACACCTCTGCATCCAGACTCCCTGGGCAAGATACAATTGTTCTGACTTTTGAAGCTTGTTCTGAGGATTCGCAACACCTTAACTTCAAGTGGATTCCGTTGAACTCACCCTGCAAGCGACCGAGTGTCATATAGTTTTCCCCATTGACCACAATAGTAAAGTTTGACAGCTCTGCAAAGTATTGATTTAATTTGCATCGTAAAATCTATAACTCTGGTTATACAAACTATATTGACTTTGTTTTGGTGTCTAAATTCATAAAAATAAGGTGTACTTTTATAAAATGGTGTTGGATTTCTTTCGTGTCATTTCAATTACTTATCGTCCATGTTGGTAGTTCTAAAATGCTTAACACATGTTCCTCTAAGTAAGCCTGATTGCTCTTTGCCAGGACTGAACTAGGGATTACTAAAATGAGTCTGAGGTCCATCTTTGGGTATTTTGTTAATATTACATAATAAGGTCCCCCAGCCATGCCACATATAATTTCCACTTTGTTAAAGTGTATGTATATTATATTCGTGGAGTATTGTACCAGATCAAAAACAACGACAATCAGTAAGTGGCTGGAAGGGTTGCTGGGTTCAGAGAGAGAAAGTGGACTGTTACTATGCTGTGATGTCGTTTTTGTTTGGGGTCTTTGGAGCTCCCCTTCGATTGAATGATGCCTGGCATCAAATAGGAGAGCCGACTAAGTGAGCAAATGGAAAATACATGTGCCCTATTATGTCGTAAGGTACCAAAGTATCTAATGCTGTTTCGAAACAAATGTTCCCAAAGACATATGGTAAAACAATCTCTCATTGCTTAGTGTGGTGCAGTTTATTTAAGAATCCCCAGCAGAGAGAGGATTGCATCTAATCCAACAGGGATCTGTTTGCTAGAGGAGGAAATAGGAGAAAAGTCGGGGAACGGACAAGAGCCAGGGGTTTGCTTGGGATAATCCAGACCCCGTCAGCACACTGGAAATAGTATTCTTTCAAGGTAAAGAGTCCACAATGCTTCCAGGGCTACATAAAACAGCCTTACAGATGTTCCCTCAGAGACAAAGTGATGAAAACCAGGGCCAAATTTACTAAGGGTTTGCATTGCCCTTGCGCCATGCAAGATGAAGCAAGGCAACGCCCTTAACTGGGTTTGGTGCCAGGGTGTCTGCATTGGTGCTTGTAAGCACATAGTGCGCCAGCGCATGAAGCAGCAGTGCCATATCTTTGTACAAATTGCACTTTTCTGATGTCTCCCTTTCACCCGATGCAGCACAGCAAGCTGCCTTGTTCCTCTACGTCACGTGAAATCATAGTTCAACTAACCCCAAGTATTTAGGGGAAGGCTAAAAAAAAAACAGGCTAAATTAAGTTAACAATGTTCAGTTATTGAGAGACACTTAAAATATGTCCATAAAGGCATCCCTAACCTCAGTTGTTCACAGAGGAAGAAGAAATCCTGGTAAGAAAGGACTCTCACAGGAACCAAAGTGTGAGTAAAAATAACTAACCTGAAAGGGAAGGTCTAACTTCTTACTACCCTGTTAGCGGCAAAGTCTGTTGTGCAAGAGTGAGGAATGAAAACATGCAAACCATTTAGACCAAGGATGAAATGACTGCACCAGTGGTCAATGAACCTGAAGACCTTGACAAAGTTAGATAAACCTGATGAAAAAGTAACAGATCATGCAGTGGAGCTAATGTTCTGGACATATGGAGCTGCATGAGGTGTGTAAATAATTTGTCAGTTAATTAAAAAAGGGAAAGTGGTGAACCAATAAATTGCATGGACATTCTGACAAATCTGTTCATTGCAAATTACCAATGCTGGTGAAGGATACCTCTGTCCATTACTCCCTATGCACCTTATGGCTGTGGGGATTCAACAGGAAAAGGCTAACCAAGGACTCGAGAGTACATCACAAGGGGCATTCTAAAGTAGCTCAGAAACAGCGGGCAGTATAAATAAATAAAGTGATCTAAATATTGTCTACAAAACTATCACTACATTAAGCATAGATTTTCAATTAAGTTCAATTAAGTTCAACAGGTAATATTTAAAAAAAAAAGGATATTTAGAATGCAATATTTGTATTAGAAGCTATTTGGTCCATGATATTCTGGTACCATACCCTTGTGGACACATGGCTGGAGTACACAAAGTTATTTTTGTCCATATACGTATGTGTATAGCAGACAGAGGTGTAACACAGACCCCCCCAAGCTCCAGGGGGCCCCAACAGCACAGCACTCTGGCCAGAGAGCTATTGATTGATCCCAGAGGGGGGCCCTCCACACACCTTGCAGTGAGGCCCCCTCAATTTTCATTACACCAGTGACAGCAGAAAATGTCTCTGTGCACTGGCCCCTATATTTAAAGCTACGGTTTCTATTTTGTTTACAAATTTGCATCATGCTATAATGTTTTTTTACATATTCAGAGGATTTATCATAGATCATTCCGTGACAGCTTTCATTTCTTCATGGACTTTGGTCTTGGCGGTGGTGGGGTCCTTGGTGAGAGAGAGGATCAGCTGTGTGTCGTTGGCGTAGCAGATGATTTTGAGGTCGTGCAGTCTGGCGACGTGGGCGAGCGGGCCATGTAGATGTTGAACAACATCGGGCTGAGAGAAGATCCTTGGGGTACGCTGCAGATTATCTTGGAGGCTTCTGAACGGAAAGGGTGGAGGCGGACGCTCTGGGTTCTGCCGGGGAGGAAGGAGGTGGTCCACTCCAGGGTCATTTCTCGTGTTCCTGTGTTGTGGAGGCGTGTGCGTGGGGTGCGGTGGCAGACCGTGTCAAAGGTGACTGAGAGGTCCAGGAGGATGAGGGCAGCGGTTTCGCTGATGTCATCGGTGGCGGCGATGAAGGCCGTTTCGGTGCTGTGGTTGCTGAGTAACCCGGATTGTGATGGGTCCATGATGTTGTTCTCCTCGAGGTAGCGGGTCAGCTGTTTGTTGACGGTTTTCTTGACAATTGCCGGGAACGGGAGCAGGGAGATGGGCTGGAAGTTCTAGAGGTCCCTTGGATCTGCATTTGGTTTCTTGAGTAGTGTGTTGATCTCGGCGTGCTTCCAGCTCTCTGGGAAGGTCGCGGTCTCGAAGGAGATGTTGATGGCCTTGCAGAGATGGGGTGCGATGGTGACGCTGGCTTTGTTGAAGATGTGGTGTGGGCACGGGTCTGACGGGGAGCCGGAGTGGATGCTGTTCATGATTTTGATAGTGTTGACGTTGTTGATGTTTGTCCAGGTGAGCAGGTGTTCGTTGTAGGTGGTGGTTGTGGGATCTGAGGTGTCGTTGGCTGTTGTGGTGGTCTGGTCGTTGAAGCTGTCGTGGATGACTGCGATCTTGCAATGGAAGAAGGTGGCCAGGGAGTTGCACAGTTCTTGAGATGGTGGGATGTCGCTGGTGTTGGAGCTGGGGTTGGAGAGTTCCTTCACAATGTTGAATAGCTCTTTGCTGTTGTGTGCGTTGTTGTCAAGGCAGTCCTTGAAGGAGGTCCTTTTGCCGGATCTAATGAGGTGATGGTGTTGGGGCATGATGTTCTTGTGGGCTGCGTGGTTCTCTGGTGTCTGTTCGCGGTGCCATTTCTTTTCTAGTCTCCGGCAGGTTTGTTTGGAGGTCCGCGAAGAACCAACTGGCATTCTTGTTAGTTTGTCTGTTGGAGGGTTTCTTGATCGGGCGAGGGTGTTGATGCAGTCGTTGATCCAGCGCTTGAGGTTGCTGGCGGCGGTGGCTGGGTCGGTGGGGTCAGCGGGTGGGCTTCGGGCGAGGGCGGTGTTAAGCTGCTCTTCAGTGACTTTGCTCCAGCAGCGGCGGGGGATCTGTTGGGTGTGGTGGTTCGCGATGGAAAGGTGAAGTGGATGAAGTGATGGTCGGTCCAGTGGAGTTCAGTGGTGTGGCTGAAGGAGACGGAGCTTGGGGAGAAGATGGGATTAAGCGTGTGGCCGGTGGAGTGAGTGGGCATTGAGACAAGCTGTTGTAGTCCGAGGTTGGCAAGGTTGTCGATCAGGGTAGTGGAGTTGGTGTCGTTGTTGTCCTCAAGGTGGAAGTTCAGGTCTCCGAGGTGTCGTCAGTGCTGGTCGAGACCTTGAGGGTGGACTTGTGGATGATGGCGAATCCCCCTCCTATTCCGTTGGAGCGGTCTCTGCGGGTGATCTTGTAGCCGCCGGGATGGCTATGGCGATGTCTTGTGCCGAGGAGTCGTTCATCCAGGTCTCTGTCAGGAAGGCGACGTCCGGGGAGGATGTGTTGAGCAGGTCCCAGAGTTCGATGGCGTGTTTGCGTGCGGAGCGGGTGTTCATAAGTATGCATCTGAGGTGGTTGTGTTCTTTCTGGGCGGGTGGATTGGTGGGTCGGATGCTGGTGAAGCTACAGTTCTGGCAGGAGAAGGGTCCGTTGGTGCATTTCGGGGTGGCCAGGAAGCATGTGTGTGATCGTCCGGCGTTGAGTGCATGGAGGGTGCTGGGGTCATAGTGGAGGCGGGCGTCGTGGCATTCGTGGGGGCCAGGGGTCTGGCGATCGGCGCGGTCCAGGCGGGGACGGGTGCAGACGGGCTTGCTTTAGGCACACCTTCATATAAGGGGAGTTGGGAGGGAGGAGCAGCTGGGAGGCGGGAGCGGGGTGGCGAATGAGCGAGCAGGGGGCGGGGTCGCAGGGACGCAGCGGCGAGAAAAGCAGGAAAAAACGGGTGAAGGACGGCGGGGGAGCAGAAGGCAAAACGGGACACAGAAAACTAGCAGGAGGGAGAAAGAAGGAAATGAGGCAAAGCAACAACAAGACAAGTACAACCAAAGCAGTACAGAAATTATGCAAAGCAGCAACAGGACAAGTACAACCAAAGCAGTACTGCAGTAATGCAGAAAGACCAGTACAACCAGCTTGACTAGCTTGCAGTGACTCTTGGAAGATGGTTGATCAGAAAAATATTTCAAGTTCAGAATCAGTGAGATTCCCTTTTACAGTAATAAGTTAATAAGATGTGTTTGATTGTATATAGAATGTATATAGGACAAGCATAGCCAAAAGGCAGTAGAATGCAGACAGGGTCAAATGCAAAGACACAGTGAACATTTGACTGGCGGGGTATCTGATTTATAAGAAGGTAAGTCCACTGCTACAGCTACCATAATGGATTGTTCTTTAAAGAGTGTCTTAAGCTATCCCCTGAATTTGATGTATACAGAGAAGTTTTTCCAGGTCATGGGTGCACAGACCGAGAACACATGTTGCCTTCTATGTTTTCGTTTGTACACCTCTTCTCCACTCTCACTGAGTCCTGTCTATGGAAGTGCTGATATCCAAAGGAAATGGTAAACAGGTTGTGACGTTATTGACATAGTATTTTATTGGTAAACTCTGTAATCTGATCTATAAATAATTTCGAGCCCAACTACTCACCATGCTCTTTTGTAACATCTATTACATCTGCTTCCTTAGTGGTAATGCTATTAGATCCACCTATTAAAGAGACAGGACTACGACCTGAAAAAAACATTATCATGAGAATGACATTAGGGGAAGAATGTAGCAATCTCCAGACGGCTGTAAGTCCCACCCCACAGACCACTTCCACTTTCCAAATTGATACCACCCCATTTCAGGTGTCTGTATGCAGTCAATGGGTTGCGACCCAAATTGTGGTTGCAAACCATTGTTACATGCACATGCATTCTGAATGACTTAGAGGGGCACAAAAAGAGGCCAGTTTTGACATGCTGGGGTATTAAGAATTGACCACTTTATGTCAAATAGCTTGCAAATATTTTCCTGGTGTGAATTTGTGTCTCATGCGCCTGTTATCTTTGATCATTTCATGTTTGCATGTGCACACAGTGGTGGCACATGATGTGGCATCAAGGTGTTCCTGGTGCTCAAATTTGGATTTGATTTGAATTCAAATTTAATTTAAATGTATATTCTATTTTGTTCTTTCCTAGGTACTGACCAGGAGCGGTTACAAACATGCAGCTGTAGCCAGATGTTGGGCATACAGGTTACTGCCCGCCCTGATCGATTATGAGGGTATTTTTAATCCATTTATCACGTGCACTTTACAACTTTTAATTCTGGTCCTGACGAAGCGCCAACGACCCTTAAGGCGACGCAGGCGCGAAACATGTTGACCTATGTCTCTATACCCAGGCATAGTATGCCACTGGGGCTAGATTTTATTTAGCAGTTAAGTCTGCTCAGGGTACATGACTAGAACAATTGCTGCATTGTTACCCATTATAAATTTCACTTCACACTAGCACGCATTTTATTACCCTATTGACCCACCACACACAACCCTCCCCGCACACCCGCATGCACCATCCGGCAGTCCTACAAAAGATCTCCGATAAAGAGACCCTTCGGGGGGACCCGTAGGGGATTGCAGCGCCGGCCCTACGAGGAGCAACTGCCCGATGATGAAGCATGACACCTTTCGAGGTGTGTGAGGGCAACATAGGACACAAAATGTTTTCCCTGTTTTCTGTGGGTCCCCTTACCTAGGGACTCTGTTTCTTCTCCCCTTTTCTTTCCTTTTTTTCATATATGGGTGACATTAGCACCCTTATGCAATGGTGACTTTTTGCACCCTGCATTAGGAACAGTGTCCCCTTTTTTGGTAATCAGTTTAAAATAGGAGCATGGACACTGGACCTTATAATAGCTCCTTGGTCCCCCACCTCTCCCTTTTGTATAGTAAATAGCTTGCAAAAACATGACGAAAATTAAACAGAATATCGAGCTCATTTAGTATTTTTCACTATAGTAATAGTGGATTTATAGATGTTTAAGAAAACAGATCTGAGATTATTAGTCTTTTTTACAATCATAAATAATTGTATTGTTTCATCTACAGAAATTTCATGTAGTCATTTGTTTATTGGATTTCTATTGCGCTTTTACAGAAAGTGCTTTAAACAATGAAATTCCGCAATATAATTTTTGCATGACGACTAAAGAATGATCATAGAAGAAAGAAATACGCACAGAAGAATAACAATGATAGAGAGAAGAAGGAAAATAAGAATATTAAGGAGAAAACATTTAACAGCCTTTTCAACAAAAAAAAGTCTTAAAACCAAGGACCACATTTGCTGCACGGTGTTGCACAAGGGAGAAAACAGAGGAAAACATGATCTTCTAAGGATGTCCTGCTGATTCTTTAACCCCCTTCCCTGGAGCTCTGATGAGGCTGTCTTATGTCATGCTAAGCCTAATGCCATGGTGCGAGGTGAGTGTGTGGTGTGTAGTGTCTAGCATTAGATTTGTGCTGCATGTTCCAGTCGGTGCTTAATTTGATCCAGAGTTTGTAGGTGGGGCCCACGGGCACTGACGTTTGGGGTCTCACCCTGATTTTTTCTGATCCGACTTTTGCCTAATGCAAGAGAGTGAAAAACATAGAAGGAGGAATAAAAACACACAAAAATGTTGCAATGGGAGGAAGCAAAAACATGCAGGAGTGAGTTAAGGGGCAGAGAGTGTCTGGTGACTGGTTAAAGAGGCATGAGGTGGAATCAAGACTAAACAACCATGATAGTCAACATGCAGACACACAGTAGTGCCTGCAGCATGCTTAGGACCTTTATTTTCTTTTACAAATTAAGCAGTGCATCCAGTACAAATGCCTATGCCTAGACAAACTCACAAGGGTCTCACACACTGGACGTGTGCTCCACACTTCAGCACAATTTGAAATGCATGGATTCTTTTGAGAAACTAACACATTCCTCCTTTTTAAAGCCTGCTTATAGAAGATGTTATTTTTGATGGAAAGCCCGGCCTGACTATCTTAGTAGATTGGGCTTTTCATGAGAACCTGTGGGTGTTTGCCCTGATTCGCCCAAGTAATGCCCCTTGATGTATAGTAATGTAAAGATGCGCAAAGCGCTGCTTGTCTTCAGAAGACATCTTTCCAGCACCGAATATCCTTTGCTGTGGAAATTAAATACCAATGATCACTTTGCATTACTCTGCACCACCCACTTTGCGACAATTCAAAGCCTTTGTAAATCTAGGTACAAGTCTCTCAACCCTCTCTCAATGACACAACAACCTGGTAACCTCCAGGGAGTCCACCGCAGATGAAATTAGATAGAG
The DNA here is from genome assembly GCF_964261635.1 of Lissotriton helveticus. Lineage (NCBI taxonomy): Eukaryota > Metazoa > Chordata > Amphibia > Caudata > Salamandridae > Lissotriton > Lissotriton helveticus. The sequence goes on along the minus strand of NC_136072.1, from coordinate 131,262,188 downwards.
GTTGTCCGGGCCCGAGGTCAAGTAGTTGATCTTAACCAAGACAGTACTCAAAAAAGCCATACGGCAAAAGCAAGACAGGGTTTTCAGGTGGTACATAGCCATGAACTCCACTGTATCAGACTCAAAGCACCACAATAAGGGAGCACACGTCCCAGTGCAAATAACCTTAACTGCTTGCTGGAAACAAGAGGGGAGTGACAGAGAGGTGACAGATGGAGATGGCAGCATCCTTTCCAACACTGATCTAGGGCATAGCATCAGCACAGGCAGAGCAAGTCGCGGACCATACTGCAACAATATCGGTTGTACGGCATTACAGCGCGGGCTTTTACCCCGCATTCCATTACAACGCAGTTTTTACAACGCAAGTCGTTACAACGACTTGCGTTGGGGGGCTAGTGGAATAGTTTAATTTTCTATTCCAACTCCAGCCCACGTTGACAGTAGGGAAGGTGTTGGATAGAAAATTAAACTATTCCCTATCCTACAGTGCCCTCCAGCGCAAGTCGTTGTAACGACTTGCGTTGTAATAGCAGCGTTTTAAAAGCAGTGCGGGGTAATGCCCGCGTTGTTATGGATGTTTCCCACAATATCCATTATGTCCTGCAGCATCCAGGGCAAGATCAAGCAGGAAGACATGCAATCCCTGCATTTCCTCTACTACACCACAGCACCTTGTGCTGATGATAGATTTATCATCAAGGAAGGTAGATGTAGAGTTACAAATATTAATTCTGCAGTTCTCCGTACATTCCTGTCTAGATGGTATAGTCATAGTCATTTTCTGGATACAACATCATTGCAGGTCAATGACATCATTTACTCAGCATTTTGACATACACGCAGACGAACAACACCAAATGTCCCACCTAGCACTAAATACCACTCATGCAGAAATAATCTGGACTATAAATCCTTTAAATTGTTCTCTCTCACATTAATAGCTAATTGTCCTAACATTTTGCATGTCTCAACCTTTTACTTTCCATACTAAACTCCCTTACCTTTGTTAATTCCTTACTTAACGAAGAATTACCACCTAATTTCACCCCCTGCCGTCCACGCCTCCCTTCTGAACTGTATCCAAGCCATCCCTCCTCTAACCCATCAAACATTTAACAAAAACTTCCTAACCCACCTTGATGAACCTGTGCCATCACCTGCTAGCCAAGACACAGCCACGAGTACACCTTATAAATCCGTATTAGAGAAATGTTGAGAGTGAAAACAAAGATCCCCCAAGGGTGGGCAAGTAAAAGTCAAAGGGGGAAGCCTTCCCTTGGACAGCAGCACCTAGCACCCTTTTTTTCACCTCCTTTCTCCTTAAGCCATTCATATATCTCCTGTCTCCTGGTCCACATCACCCTCTCAAAAGACCGGGGGAGACTGTGTAGATCCTGTATCCATCCAGCGTCCTATTCTCTTGCCTCTAAAGAAGGTCTGGTTTAGGAGTCTGTCTGTTCAGAGGTTTGAACCAGTTTAGATGTGGCTGTTCCTTAGTGTCCTTGCCATGTATTCTTAACCCTGTCCTAGCACTCGGAATAAACAAGCACCAATTTTGACCCTTTTGTTCTTGGCAACCCTACCCATCAGGCTGCCAGATCACTCCTACTCATCAAGGACTCTGGTTTAACAACAGAATGCATTCTTCCAGTTGTAGTCTCATGACATCTACCTTGAAGAAGTCACACTAAAGCTCTAGATTACAGAGGTTTGCATAAGCACAATTCAGACTGAACACTGTTCCATATTTACCAAGGGCTTCTATTGTCCTTGAGTCATGCAAGGTGACTCAACGTCATATAAGCCCTCAACTGGGATTTGCTAAGCCATGCAAAGCTACCTTGAGTGGCTCTAGGTTGTTTAGTAAATGCAGAGTAATGCAAGGCAGTGCACATTGCTACCTTCTGTTACCCTGTGTTAAGGAGGCATTCCAAGGGTGGGGTATGGACAATCCATTGCATCCACCCATGAATGTTGACACAATCCTGCGTTTACTAAGGTCAGTAAACCTGGGATTGCGTCAAAATGGTGCGCTTCCCAGACCCATGCGTAATGAGAGAAAATAACTTTATTTCTTTTTGTTGCATCCTTTTTCCCTGTGTGCTGCAAAGAGGAATTTGCCTTTACAGATTGCCCTGTGAAGGACGGCATCCCCTTCTTCACCAAACAATCATGCTTGTAACAAAGGATCCATACATTTGTGCCTTAGACATAGTAACATTTAAATGTGAAACATCAATTATCAAGAATATTTTATAGATTAATTAAAATGATATTCAAATACATGAAGCATCTACAGCGAAATAGTAAAAGGAACTTCAAAATAAGACAAACAATAGTTAAAACTCATCAAAATTAATTACAGACAGTATCGTGCTATGCACACTGAATATTTAATAAGCAGACTTTTATGGTACATAGGGACTATGATTCATACAAAAGAGTAAAACTTTAAAGATGGCACGTCTACCCTGTTTCAGAAAGCATAGTTGTAGGCATTGCCTATGCTCCTCGCTTATTGGCGCTGCAAGAGTGAATTCTTCATTTACAAACAAAAACACAGTATAAATTGAAATATTCTAAGGTTTAAGTTTAAATAGTATGCATCTGATAAACGAAAGTTTGTAATAGGTAACCATACTTAAATGTTAAACGCCTACAAAGTAAAGTAAACAGGTGCTGATTTAACACCACCGATGCTGGTGACGGAACCACTCCATCACCAGCCACGGACGCGCTGTGCTGGTGACGGAGTGGTTCCGTCACAGCCCGGCTGCCGCGCCTGCGTGGTGCTGATTTCGCGCCTGCGCGGTGCGTTCTATTGAGCGGGCGGGCCGTGACGGAACCACTCCGTCACAAGCACAGCGCGCCCGAGGCTCGTGACGGAGTGGTTCCGTCACGAACATGGCAGCGCCGCACGGCCCCCCTCTCCCCTAGCGCCGCAGCCAAGGGGTTAACTTAGTCTAACTTTTGATGCCATATAAATGGAGACTTCACATTAATATTGAAAGGCCTGGTTTTCAATATTAAACTGTTGTTTGCACAAAATGTTTTCTCTTTTTGCTCAAGATGTTGTAATTGTCCAGAAGCCTTCTCTTAGTTCGTGAATAAGCATTTGTATTGTATTACATAACTGATAATGAGGTTCTTACCAGGAGGATAGGAGAAAACCGGAAGGATAATTCATGGGAAGAATTGCCTAAACTTCACAATGTGGACAATGTATTTCTTCAAAGACTAGCATCTGTAGACCATTGTGCACATGTCAGAAGCTGGGGAGTTTACCGATTCCTAGGAGATTACTAAAATCCTACTGGATGCTGTGGAAGAAGAAAAGAAACATGTGACTACTTAGGATATTGTGTGTTTATATTAGTGCTTGCTCCTAGAGCAGTGGAGGGTTGTTTCCTTTTCTCTTTGAGGAGGGCGTCCATCACTCACACTTGCTGGATACATCGCTAAGTTTCTATATACCTCTCCCGGAGGGGCATTCACTGAGTCCAAATCTCCGTCATTCCTTGTCTCATGCACTACTTGACAGATATCCTTTAGCTCTTATGGATGCGGCTACTGCTGCGTACGGTTTCTTCTTTTTCCTGACAGAGATTGCTTTTGTACAGTCTGCTAACGTGACTGTATATTGGACTGTAAATTGAGACTTTAGAGAGATGAGACTCGGCTGAGTTTCAAGAAGTACTCTCCATGGGGAGTTTGACTTACTTTAGACTTCAATTTTGATGCTCCTTTTGATCTTGCTCTTTTCCAAGACTCTTTATGAGTCCCAATAGGTTAGATTCCTTATAGGTAGAATAGGGAATAATTCCTTTACGGAACAAGCTGTTATTTTTGTAAATTGATGACTCTAACCATATTTTCTGATGATTTCTGTAAATGGATTTTCTGATTTACTAATTGAATAAAGATAGAGATAAAAAAGAAACATACTAATCTCTTTTAAAGAAATAAGCCCTATAAATTGTACCTAAAACTCTTATAATTGTCTGAACTTAAACTGTAAATAATGATGCTGATTGACTTGAGTTTGATTTAGCATCCATTCAAAAACCAGGGCAAAGGTCTAACACCTAAGAGAAGAAAGGTTGGCTCGGAACTGGATCCCATCCTTGTAAGTCACAGGTGGAACTCAAACTGGAAAATATAATTTGGGCTATTGCTGCACTATCAATGTACATCTGGGCCATTTGTGGCAAGGAGAGAGCTGTGTTCAAACATACTAGCATGAACAATATAATACACAAAAGGATGGTTGTTCAAAACTCAACCTTTTAATTGACATTATTATGGAATTGCTATTGCAAATGATGAATACATTATTCATTGGCTCACATCATTCATTGGCTCACTACAGCACCTCTTAGAAGCTCTGGAATGTGCAGCATCTAAAGGCTCACCGTTTTAGTCATCATGATAATGGAATTACCATTACAAAGGATGAATAAATTACTCATTGACCCACTATAGCACCTTTTAGAAGGTCTGGAATGTACAGCGTCTTAAGCCTTTGCTTGGCACCACACAATAAAGTCAATTTACACAATGGCTCATTGATCCACTTTAGGATTACACCACAAGAAGAGTAACCTCACTTCACCTTCAACTTTTCCATTACTCCTTTTTTTGTATATATATTTTATTAGTGCATAATTATACAATCATATATACAATTATTACAATTCATTAATGAAAAAAACACAAAAAAATATATAAGAAAAAGGGAAAAAAGTATAAGAATTATGCACATTTTATTAGTTTATCCACACACCCACCCCTTCCAGTCTTAACTCCACCCTCCCCACCCATAAGGAGATCGCCTAATTCAATTGGCTGTTGGTTTTGAAGAAAAAGAAAAAAAATACAACATCCTAAAGAACACATTTTTGAGTTTTACTAATGCATCTCAAGCCATCTAGTCAGCAGTGCCCACATTTTAAGGCCTTTGGATCGAGCCCGCAATCCCCTTTTTGCATACATAGCTTTCTCAAAAGTATAATTTGCCAATAAACGAGAAAGCCATTGGTGAAAACCAGGGGAAGTTGGATCCAGCCAAGCTGAAGCCAGGCATAAGCGTAATATCGCCAGGCCAATAACCACACGTTTTTCTCCTGGCTTCCCTTGTAGTTGCGGGTCTACCCCAAGTCCAATCAAAGACGGGAAGAGGGAATAATCAACCCCTAGTACCTCCTTAATGAATTTAGAGATTTCCTGTTTTAAATTGCTTACACAATTACATGAATTAAACATGTGATTTAAATCCACCTGAAATACTGCACATCAGGAACATTGAGTTCCTTTTCCTGTCCCCCATTTAGAAATCTTTTTCGTGGTGTAATAGAGTGAAAAACGGGATTTGTAATATTGTGCCTGGAGCCGAGCTGGAATTAAGATTTTCTGTGCTAATGCGGCTGAATAAAAAAATAAGTTTTCCTGAATTCCTATCTGTTTTACATTTTGCTGCTCGTGCCTCCATATCATCCAGCATTTATGAGTTAAAAAAACTATAAACAGCCCCGATGGAGAGCTTTCTATTTTTCCTTAGCCTATCCATCATATAATTGTTGCCAAAGACAATTGGGCCTCCCCAATTTTTTGCTTAGAAAATTTTGAATTTGGAGATATTTATAGAAATCTCTCCATTCTAAATTATATGTCTTCTTAAGGTTATCAAAGCTGTCTTTATCGGTTAAAGAATAGAAATCACCAAGCTTGCACAGGCCGACATCACACCATCTTGTGATAATAGGATCTTTAAAAATTTCTGACAAATTAGGATTATTACCTTTTGGTGTATAATAATTCAGTCGGCCCAGCCCTAGCAATTTCCGAACTAGTCTCATGATCCTATGCACACCTAATAATGATTTAAAACGGAACTTCTTGTAATGGCTATCATTCAAAAATCTCCAAAGCCACCCCATGCGTCTTTACCCATTATAGGTTCAATAGGTGTTGGTACTTCCTCCATTATGCTATCTCTTGGTTTTTCATATATACGGGTTAAATTAAATAATAAAGTGGTGGCCCGATAGTATAGTCTTATATTTGGTAAAGCCAAACCTCCCCTTTCTCTTGGCAAAGATAAAAATATATATGCTCTTCTAGGCTTCTCATATGCCCAAATGAAACGAGAAAATAGCTCCTTAATTTTTTTCAAACAAATAGTAGAAAAATCTAAGGGAATTGCCCTTAAAAAATACATGAATTTAGGCAAATAAGCATTTTAATTATGTTGCATCTACCAATAATCGACAGGTGTAGGCTATGTAATCTCATTAATTCAGTTTTAGTTTTAACAATCAGAGGATCAACAGTTTTGTCAACATTAGCCAGAATATCAACTCCAAGATATGTTGCCTTCTCTACCTGTCTAGTATTGTTAGCCATGCTGATATTATTACAAACAATTTGGGTTTTAGCAATATTAGGAGAATACCCTGGGCCCAAATTCCCAAATCTCGGTGCTTCCGCCTCTATCTCAACAATAGCTGTTTCAGGATCAGGGGTAACTATAGCTATTTCGTCGGTGTAAGCTAACGTTTTAGTTTCCCACCTTGGGAGTCAATAGGTCTAATGCTCCTGTTACTTTCAAGTTGCAGTAAAAAGGGGTTAATATATAGAGCACACAACAACGGAGAGCTCAGGCAACCCTGTTGGGTACCTCTAGTTATTTCAAATGAGTCTGTAAGAACACCATTTAAAAAGAGAAATAAATAAAACATCTTAAAGGCCTGTATAAGCCCTTTACCTACTCCGACCCTTGACAGGGTCTCCCATAAAAAAAACAGGAGACCCTGTCAAAGGCCTTTTCAGCATCCAGCAATATAAGTGCAGTTGGCTCCCCAGAGATGTTAGCGGAATGAAATAGTGAGATGACTCTTCTTGTATGATCAAGCGTGCCACGTCCTGGTATAAAACCGGGGTGAAACAACCTTATGGATAACAGCGGCTAAGCGAGTGGCAAGAATTTTAGAGTAAATCTTACTGCCGAGTAATGGGGCGATAAGAGCCAGGTTCCAGTGGTAATTTATGTTTTTTGAGAAAAACAATAATTTGTGCCTGTGTCCAGGACTGCGGTGGTTTCCCCCTTTAAATACATGCAACATTAATTGTAGCATCCAATCTTTCAGTTGTGGGGCACATTTTTTATAAAACTCTAAAGGTATATTATCTAAACCTGTGGCTTCTCCACTCGGAAGGCCAATAACACAGAGCAAAATGTCCACCCACTGGGGTGTTCCTCAAGTTGCTGTTGATCCTCTTGGGAAAATTGTACCACTGAAGCTTGATTAATTTATGAAGTAACATCTCCTCGGTGATCAGGGATATTCTCATGATATAGAGTTTGGTAGTATGAATAGAACACCTTACAAATGCCCTCTGGCACTATAGTTCTCCCTCTTACAGGATCATTAATCTCGGCTATTGTATTCCATGTTTTCTTTGTCTAGCTCTAGTTGCAAGGTGGTGCCCGACTTGTTCACTACACTCATATGCCTTCTCACGCCACACAGTAAATCTATCTGCAGCTCTCTTGGCTATTATTTCAAGAATTGTCGACTTGGCTACCATCACTTTTATATGTGCTTCTGAATCATCTCCACCATCCAGGAGTGCTACAATCAGATCTTTTTCTGCGGCAGCCAAGCTACCTTGCATATCATTGAGCAGACGTCGCTGTCCTTATTCATACTTAGCAAAAAGCTATGGGTTTCTCCCCGTATTCCCGCTTTCAGTATGTCTCAAACTATAACCACCCCAACACTCCCTATATTCTAAAAGAATTGGGGTATCCACTTCCTCATATGGTCACACTATTCCTCATTCAGAAGTAACAATTGTTTAAAGCTCCAATTAGACTTATGCATATTTATAGACCCTAACCCTCTAAGTTTGTGATCCGCCAATATGCGCAGAGCTTTCCCAATTGAACACGCATGAAGAATATTATGTGATGCTAAAATAAAATAAAATCTTTGCATGTTTATTATGTGGAAAAGAAAAAAATGTAAAACCCGGGTCCATGGGGTTCTGCCGATTCCAGATATCAGAAAGTGCATGCTCACGACACTGTGTCCTTAAAGCTCTAAAAACGTTAGGTTTCCAACCACTATAGACCCGGTCATTATCAAGGGCTATATTTTGACTGGCAGGCAGATTTATATTGAAGTCCCCCCAGATATTTTATGGGTAGCAGTCAGGTAGCTAACTCATTATTTATACAATCAAATACGGCTGGATCATCTAAAGTACTTCCATAAATAGTGCAAATTGTAATTGGATCCCCATCATCCCTGCAACATTCTGTGATTATCCACCTCCCATTCTGATCAGCTATTGTTTGAGTAAAATGAATAGAGCGATTAGCTGTCAACATTTCTACTCACCCATGTCTTTGAATTTTGAGTCGTGACCCCCACCAGTGTAAGTCCAAGTGTTTCCAACAAGTGTATCTGTACTTTTTCGATATGTGTTTCTTGCATTCAGATAACATTGGCTTTTAACAATCGTAGCCCCACCGCAATATTCCACCATATTTTAATATCATTAAGGCCACAAATATTAATTGTTGCTATACGCAGTTTACTCATTAATGATGGTGTTTTCACCCTCAATAAGAAAAACCAAACATCCCAAAACTAACCCCCAAAGTGCCAAAACCTTCCACCCCTTTCCCCCTTAACCCTAGACTGCTCACCCTCAGAACCCACCCACCTCCCGCCACCTACCACTGAGGTTACCTTGTGCATGCTGAGCCAAGATGAGTGCATCTGAGCAGTTGTGACCCCACGTCCCTCCTACGTGTGGAACCCTTAAATAAGACCTTTAGGTAGGCAGGATTCTGGAGATAACCTGTTGCACCTAGTTGTTGGAATGGCGCAAAAAGTTGTCTCATCCTCCATCTGTGCTCCACAGTGGCATGAGCGAAATCAGGCCGGGTAAAGAAGGAAATGCCATTAAATTCTTTCTTGTTTGCGGGCCTTGTGAGATCATAGAGCAGTTGTAGCAGGAGAAAATTGCCAAAATAGATTAGCATAGCTCGTGGGTATTGCGAGGAGAAGGTAGGTTCTTTTAGATGGCGTTAGTGGGAAACGATGAACTCGTTGTACTTCCTTTTCCCAATCCCGAGAATGTAAATCCGGGAAAGCTCCCTTAAAGAGTGTGATCATAAAAGTCTTAGGGTCATTCCCCTCCACACCCTGTGGAATACCAAGAACGTGTAAATTATTATGATGTAATCTGTTCTCTTGCTCCTTGACTTTGAGCATAAGGTCTTTAACTATACAGGATGTTCCTCTACCTGCGTTTTCAAAGTGACAATATCTTTCTCGAGATTTTCCATGCGTATTTCTACATAGGCCATTCTATCCGCAATTTCAACGCATGTCTTCCCACTTTCCTTATGGTGCCTTGAAGCTTCTGCATGGCAAGCCGTGACCTTCAGCTATCTATCTTGACCTCCTCTTGAAAGTTCTTTCACTTCTGCCATCGGCTATGTTTTCCTGAGGGTGTATGGTTCTCTCTTGAGCACATCGTTGGTTCTGTCAGAGCTGATAGCTGTGATGCAGAATAGTCCCATCTGAGATCCATCGTGCTACCCTGATTGGGGGGTCTCATATTTCTTATGTCGACTGGATTTCTTCCTCAGAATTTTCTTTTGTGCAGAAGCTTTCGAGGATAGCTCTAAATCTGTGCTGCTGTACCAGTTCTGACTTCCTCCTTCACTATTGACGGATACACTTTCATCCGAAATTCCAGGTTCATTGGTAAGTGAATAAAATGTGTCTAAGTTATCAGGCGTTTTAGGCGGGTGAGTGGGCTTTTTTCCTTGTCAGTTCCACTAAGAGTCACCATATCCTTATTTAATATATTGCTTTTCTCAGCTGCAATGTTTCTGAGATTTTGTAGGTCATCTATGGAGCAAGGGTTTGGAAGTTTATAGCTATTATCTTTCTGAGCCATTCCAAGACTGGTAGATGGACTTGATTGAAATATTGGTGTTTTAATCTCCATTGCATTTTCAAAAGGCGGCTCGACCTCCATAAGTCCTGTCTGGTCAATCGGACCCTGTATTTCAGCCACTTCTCCCACCATCACGTTATACATTTTCCCATCAATCGGGGCAAATATATTAGAGATAAGAGGTTGTCCACCCTGAGTGTTTTGGGTAGACTGACCAATATCCGTGCCTTTATTGTACTTTGTTTGTATTTTTTTCTGTTTAACTGTCCGTCTGGTGGTTTTCAACTGCTGCAAGGTTAGGCTGCAAAAGTTCAGTTGTGCGCTTTTAATTTTACTCGCTTTCACTCCCCACCTGCCATCCTCACTTGTTCAATTTCAATGTGTTGAATACAATGTATCCTTCGCGTCCCAACTGCCGTCCGGAAAACACCACAGCTCCTGCATGTTGATGTCCTTCCCCTCGTGCTCTGCAGGATTCTGTAGAATGCAGATAGAACCACCAAGGAGCATGTTTCAGAGGAATCCCACCACAGGGAAGAGAAAGCCAAGAATGCAGGAGCGGACCGAGTTGTGAGCGCCGTGGACCAGGGGAAATGTTTCAGCATTGCGTGTATCAAAGATCGCTCTTTTTGGCCAGCAGTCATCACAAACTACAAGTATCGAAGTTGCTCCATGAGTCAAATTGGTTTTAAAGGATATTTTAAGGCATGTAAAATACTAGATAAAGGTTTTAGACTCCCTTTACGGACCGGACCGGCGAAGCTACGGCGGCTACTCAGACGCCATCTTGCCTGTTCAGGCCGAGCCTTTAATTGCGCACCCCAACTTTTCCATTACTCCTAATTAAAATAGTCTGACACACCTTCCTTGACAGAATGTTTCTGAGTGTATAAATGATGAGACTTGTGTCACTTGTGTTCTTTTGGTAAGATTCGCTGTAGTCAGAGTTAGTAACTTAGCGCCAGATGCAACATTTACTGCTTGCAAAATATAGATCGCAAATTGTAACCAGTATTTTTATGCCCAGTAAATCATTTTACAAGCCAAACTTTGTACAAACGGTCAGTTCAGAAAGTTCAGATTCTGAGTGGGTCACAGTAAGACCTACCTAAGAGGTATTCATGGGGTGGGTCCCAAATTGTGACTCACTTAGATTGGAGTCAATCACTGGGATGTTAGCTTGTTGGGGTCAGCAGACCACCATGTCTTTAATTGCCTTTCAATAAAGTAAACTTAAAAAAAAATATGCAACCTGTTTTCCTTAAAATAAACAAGGCTGCATTTGAAAAGAAAATTTACCTTTTTTTAAAAAGTTTGTTTGAGAACCACTGCCAACTCCCCCAAAACCTTTTTATTTTTGACATTCACAAAGGGAAAGTGTTGTGAAGGGAACCCATTTAATTTTGTCAATGAGTTACCACACGAAGTTGGGGATGAGTACATTTTCAATGGTTTAAACAGTTCTTTTTTAGGTCCTACGCCGCAGAGGGATGTAGATGGGATTTGCTGTTAGAAAGGATTCCTATGACACACCCATTCCAAATAGCAATTCCTTATCTATTTCTAAACTGATTTTAGAAGTCAGAAAAATAGTAACTAGCTCCTAAAATGCCTTTAGTACATTGTAAAAGCATTTTTACTGCTGCAAACTCCAAAACAGAGTATTTGCGACCACACAAATGCTTTATACATCAAGGGCTACATTACAGAAAACGCCCTGGGGGCACAAGGGCCATGTGCGTCCACTTTGTAGGACACCGGGGCACCTTAATATTACTGAAGGGGCTGCCAATGCTTGTGTAGCCCCATCTGTATTAAAGATAGTCACACATGTGGCATCAACCGCACTAAAATGGTCAGATGCATTACCTTTGGTGTTGGAGAGCACTCACATATCCCAGATAAAAAGATTGGTCTATCACCTCATGAAATCCTGACTGGCAGGGCAATGAGAATGCCTGTACCTGCAAACACACTTTTTAACATCATAGTTGATATGATTTTCGACTACTGCAAAAGATTGGCTGATGTGGTTTGTTCTGTTTCCTATCAGGTTACAGCTGCCACAAGAGATCCACACCAAGCACAGTGCCACAACCTCAACGCAGGTGATTAGGTCATAATCAAGAAGAATGTTAAGAAGACTTGTTTGATGATGGTCTAAATTGGGTTAATGCATCTCACACCAAGAAAGTGAGAAATCCAGAAGAAACAGTTGTAGTTTTTGAACCTCAAGGAAGAATGGTGGTGACTGCACCAGCACCTGAAAGACCACCCAGACCAGTGGTACCATCACCACAAGAACAGCAGGAAGAATAAAGGGGTGAGGATTTGCATGTCAAAAAACAGATTCAAGTATCTAGAGTAACACAAAGTGGCATCAAAGTCTATACTGAAATAGAAGCAGAGACTGCTCATCAAAATGGAGAGATTAACGATCATCCATCAGTAACCTTAGAAGACCCGGATGAAGGAAAAAGCACTGGATCAAGAAGAGTCACCTGCAGAGCTGAATGGCCAAAATCATATGAGCAAGGAAGATCAAGTAGAAGTATATCAGTTGATGACATACCAGCAACTATACCTGAAGAAATTGAGTCACGTGATGAAAGTGGTACAGAGCAAAACAACAAATCACTGATAAGATAAATGAGAGCAAGAGTGCTTTTCCGAAGGTATTCAGCACCTGAATAAACCTACTAAATTGATCAAGTACTGAACGTCATATTAGATGATCTATATGATGTGAGATTCAAACTGTATCAACCGCCCTGATAGGAAAGTTCTGAGAAAACGTTTTGGGGAAAAAAGGTAAAAAAAGATTATTGAGACTCATCAGAAGACCCAAAGAAGAGAACTGTCCTGTTAGACTTTATTATTTTAATTTCTTGTTTTACAGAAGATCAACCTAGGTCAGAGTCACAGCAGAATAGTAGGGATAACATTATAGAGGAGCAATAGGGGGAAAGAACTTGTGAATCGAAAATTGAACTACTAATGTTGAATAGTTTTCGGAAAACTACTAACGACTTTTAAACTGAACTGCTAATCTGTTGAACTATAGTACCTGACCTGATTTAGGAGAAATGTTTTGCATTAGAAATAAATGTGAACATATCATGTGCTCAATTTGCATAATAACAGTTATAATGATCACTGTATAATTAGTAGGATTTTATTTAACTCCATAAGTAGATCATGGAAACACCAATACAAATAAACCACATGCATACCTTAGTGAGGAAGGCCAACTAAAAGCTTCTTTTGTCAGTTACAACACAGATGATTTTTCTACAAATATCTACCCAAGAATAAACATGTGCCACAGATGTAAAGGACTGTTATGTTTGTACACATTTACCTAGATCTGTCACATAAGAGGTTACTTGCTACTATATGCCCTATTTCATGTAGTATATAGGTGAGGACATTTAGAATATTTTATTCTAACTATGATCTAATTCTTCCACAAGAAACCCTAATAGAAACCATGAATTTACATCCACAAAGAAATGGGCACTGCTTGGTATTATTTCTTTCCCCATAGGCCTATAGATAGTGGTAAAGCTTATAAAAATAATTTTATATGCTTGAAGAAACCCTTAGTGAAAGCTTTCATTACAGCTTTAGAAGAAAGATATGTAATCATAGCACGACTAGTGTTAAACATAGTGATATTTTGGAAAATGTCTGGAAGAAAGAAGAAGAGGAATTTAGAAAAGAAATGGTGAACCAAAGGTAATATTAGATAGTCAATACAAAGGGAAATTTTGCGGTGACAGCAGAAGAACACCCAAATGAACTAGACATGTAGGGATTAGTAGTTGCCAACACACGTTTGAATTCACAGTAGGAACATAGCAAATATTGCAGGGAGAAACAGCTGCAGTTCCTGGAGTTTATGTTACTTGTGGACAGAATGCTTATTTCTTGTTACCTGCCGAGTGGGAATATATTTGCTGCATAGGCATATTAATTCCTAAAATGTACCATGTGCAGAGGTTAGACACACTGACAATGACACTTGTACGCTGACACAAGTGCAGTACTGAAACAGGAGCTGAATTAGTAGGAAATATATTTTGTGCAATCATTGCACCTGTAGGCATCATATTAAATGGTGAAAAGATTAGAAAGCTAAACAGTTGTTGACAAAATGGCAACTAGTAGTTCTGGAGGTTTGCTAGTGATTGATACTGAATTAATTGCTATATGATCCATTGTATTTCAGGGTCCTCTTGCATTAACCACATCGCTGCGGCGGCAATTCCGCCGCAGCGCTAAGGGGGCGGGGGCCGCGCGGCGGGCTCATGCTGGTGACGGAACCGCTCCGTCACCAGACGCGGTTGGGCTGTGCTCATGACGGAGCGGTTCCGTCATGGCCACGCCCGCTTAAAAGAACGCGCCGCGCAGGTGCAAAATCAGCGCCGCGCAGGTGCGTCGGGCGGGCCATGACGGAACCGCTCCGTCATCAGCACAGCGCCACCGTGGCTGATGACGGAGCGGTTCTGTCATCAGTATGGATAGGGTTAAGCATATTACTCACAGAAAAAAAGTGGTCTGCAAAATGCTTACATTAACCCATTGATGTTTATATATATATCTGACGAGGGAAAGGAGATTGAAGGCTTTGCAAAGAACATATACAACATAAGGGAGAAAAGCAGTCAGTTGGGTCAAACTAAAATTCTAGAAGATCAGAAGGAGTGTTCAACACATGCAGACAATTTGCCTAGCACTTGGCGTGAGTATGAGTTCCATAAACCCACCAATTCGGCGGAGTCTCATCATCTGGAGCTCGGAAGGGTAGAGTCTGTACAACCAGTGTTGCCCAAAGACTGGCACCCCTGAGTATCGGACTTCTTACTCTTGATCTACTCGGCCAAGGAACTTTGCAAAAAATGTGGATGCTGATGGAGTGCAGTGCTCAAGTGAAAGTGAAGTTAAAAATGACTATAGGGACGAAAAATATGTTTATTAAGGATCGTCCAAATGTCATGAATAAAAAAGCCTGATTTTGTGAAACAAATATACTATCTCATGGCAGTGTGTTTGGTCGACATGTTTCAGCCGCTGTGGTATTTTACCCGACTTTCCTCAGGACCTGTTAGATGAAAAGTGCTACTGCATGAAAAACATTTTATATACAGAGATATATATACAAAAATATATATTTATAGGAATGAGTGCATCAGTGGTACAAGACCACCCTACCAGCACTGGATCGTGTATACGTGGGATGGTAGGTAAGTATGGACTCTTATTCTTACCAGCTTTCTGTGGGAGTATACCTCACCTCACCCGGCAACAGCTCGATGGCAGAGGCCCCGCTCTGTCCGTCGGTACCTCCTCTCGTATTCTGAGAAAAGAACATTTCAGATACGAATTAGAAGAGTTGGAAACACCTGGCCTATATGAAAATTTTGGGAAGGGAGTACAGACAAATGGATTTGCATTTCAACAGCATGAAGTGGAATTTTGAATGCTAAAATAATGCAAATAATAATAGTTATTTGTTTGCAGTTTCTGTATACATTACTGTTGCCATGTAGATATTTTCTGCGCAAAAAGGAGGGAAAATGAATTTCAAAAGTGATTTGAAGAAGATTTGTCACTAAATGATATCATTAATCATTATTGCATGTATTCACTAACATGCAGAGGCCAAAAGAGTAAAAGACAAAAATGATCTTAGTGTGATGGTTAATATAACCATCAGACAGGGGAATTAATAATGTAGAAAATCTGTGAATAAAATGGATTAACGTCAATGCTAATTTGCCTTAGATATTAAACAATGAGATAAAATGAATTTAAAATGACAGGTAAAAAATGGTGCTGAAAACACGATGGATTATTTTCGGCCTTAGCTGTATTTCTTTTCCTTCTATTCTGATTCTTTCCCGTTAATAAATAAATACCTTGAGAAATGCTGAACTATGCACAAGTAAATTCAATGACTTGGCCTTAATGTGACATTCTTGAATTTTATTATAACTGTAGAATGTGCAGAGCTTATAAAATGTATTATTTTCTTCAGCTATATATTCTTGATAAACTAGAACCCTAACTTCCTTCATCATCATAGATTCATATAAAATTGAAAAGAGGGCTTCTTTAATAATAAACATATCCTTATAAGCAATTGACTGTCATTACCCAACAGGAGATCTGCAATAAATGTTTCTGTTTTTAGTGTAGTTCATTGTTCCTCAGGGAAACATTTAACAAGTAATAGAATGAACACTGCAATATTCTTAACACTGAACCAAGGTTAGCTTGTCCCAACTAGGTAGTATGAGAGAGTTTTCTAGTGAATAGTGGACTTCATGTGTTTTGCCATGGGAAAGAAGACCGGAGATGCTGAGATGTCGTAAGATGTCCTCTCATTGGATAGAAGCAGACAGAGATGCAACAATGTTGTTGGAATATTCCCATGACGTTAATATTAGTGCATGTTTCTAGTTAGTTATCACACCCTTTTTGAATATCGAGGCTTGCTTGTCCTTTTCTGCCATTTCTTCTGGTGAGGCATTCAATGAGTCCCACTCGCTGCCATTTCTTGTCCCATGCACTACTTGACAAAGATCATTTAGCTCTTATGGATGTGGCTACTGCTACATCTGTTTTGTTCCTTTTCCTGACTGAGATTGCTTTTGTACAGTCTGCAATTATGTGGTGAGACTTGTGAGAGATGAGACTCAGCTGAGTTTCAAGAATGACTCTTCATGGGGAACTTTAGACTTCAATTTTGATGCTCCTTTTGATCTTGCACTTTTCTAAGACTCTTTATGAGTACTAATAGGTTAGGTTTATGGTAGATAAATAGGGAATTATTTCTTTATGGAACACACAGTTTTTTTACAGATTATTATATAGCGCAAACTTAACCCAAAGGTATCAGGTATCAGAGTGCTCTACACGAGCACTAGTTGCATTACTTGAGGACACATTCATTTTTGTTAGGCATGGGGAGATTAAGTGATTTGCCCAGAATCACAGGATGTTGCGCGTCCTTGCCGAGACTCAAAGTCGCCCGCCCTAGCCGTTAGGCCAACTCCTCGCCCTTGTTTTCTATCTGTTTTCTATATTGATGACTCTAACCATATTTTTCTGATGATTTCTATAAATAGATTATGAGATTTACTAATTGAATAAAGAGAGAGATAAAAAGAAACTTACTAATCTCTTTTAGAGAAATAAAACTTTTAAAACTTACCTAAAGCTCTCATCCTTGTCTGAACTTAACTAAACTTAAACGTAAATAACGATGATGATTGAGTTGATTTTGATTTAGCATCCATTCAAAAACAGTGGCAAAGGTCTAAGGCCTAAGAGAAGAATGGTTGGCGCAGAACTGGAGCCCATCCTTGTAAGTCACAGGTTGAACTTGTACTGAAGAGTACAGTTCGGACTTTTTCCATGCTATCAATGTGCATCTGGACCATTTGTGACAAGGAGCATTACAAAGGATGAATAAATTACTCATTGGCCTACTATAGCACCATTCAGAAGTTCTGGAATGTACAGCGTCTAAAGCCTGTGCTTGGCACCAGACAATAAAGTCAATTTACAAAATGGCTCATTTATCCACTATAGGATTACATTACAAGAAAAATAACCTCACTTCACCTTCAACTTTGCCATGACTCCTATTTAAAAGTAGTCCAGCACACCTTTCTTGAAAGGATGTTTCTCTGTATAAATGATGATACTTCTATCACTTGTATTCTTTTGGTAACATTCACTTTAGTCAGTGTTATGAACTTATCACCAGATGCAACATTTACTGCTTGCAACATATATAATTATTTTTAGTTTTAAGAAGCTTTATTAAAATAATTTGAGTAAGAGGTACATCATAATGAACACGTCCGTAGTGAGATTCATAAAGAAATATGTAATAGAAACCTAAGGAGAATAGGTAAGAAGGTAATGCACTGTATACTGTTGAACCAATAAACTGAGCTATAAAAAGAGTACCTTATAAAAAGAAATTTACTAATCTCTTTTAGAAAAACAAACCTTTTAAAACTTACCTAAAGCTCTCATCCTTGTCTGAACTTAAGCTGTAAACAATAATGATGATTGAGTTGATATTAATTTAGCATCCATTCAAAAACTGTGGCAAAGGCCTATGAGAAGAATGGTTGGCGCAGAACTGGGGCAAATCCTGGTAAGTCACAAGTTGAACTTGTACTGGAGAGTATAATTTGAACTCTTTCCACGCTATCAATGTGCATCTGGGGCATTTGTGACAAGGAGCAAGCTATGCTCAAATATATTGGCATGAACAATATAATACACAAGTGGATTTTTTTGGAAATGTTCCAAATGGTAATTGTTCAAGGCTCACCCTTTTAATTGTCATGATTATGGAATTACCATTCCAAAGGATGAATAAATTACTCATTGACCCACTATAACACCTTTTAGACGCTCTGGAATGTAAAGCGTCTTAAGCCTGTGCTTGGCACTACACAATAAAGTCAATTTACACAATGGCTCATTGATCCACCCTAGGATTACATCACAAGAAAAATAACCTCACTTCACCTTCGACTTTACCATGACTCCTACTTAAAAGTAGTCTAGCACACCTTTCTTGAAAGAATGTTTCTCATGTATAAATGATGATACTTGTATCACTTGTATTCTTTTGGTAACATTCACTTTAGTCAGTGTTATGAACTTAGCACCAGATGCAAAATGTACTGCTTGCAAAACATACATATATATTTTATTAGTTTTAAGAAGCTTTAATAAAATAATGTCAGTAAGAGGTACATCATAATAAACTGACTGTAGTGAGATTGATACAGAAATATGTAATAGAAACCTAAGGAGAACAGACACAAAGGTAATGCACTGTATACTGTTGATCCAATAAACTGAGCTATAAAAAGAGTACCTTATAAAAACAGCAATTTGTATTTTGTGTTTTGCTGGTAGTAGAAGAGGGAAAGAAAGAGAGAAAAGAGATAGGAAGAGAAAAGGAACCAGAGCAGAAAAGGAGAAACAGAATTATATAACCACGCATAAATCCTTAATTATTATAGTTGTGAAATACTTAGTAACCTTGTGTTAAATCACAGTGCTGTTAGAGATAAAAAAATAAAAAGTTCATGACAGCTGAAATACAGTATTACTGTCCTGGGTCCGTGCAGCATTCATAGATAGGTATGTGGTAAGTGGATTCCAAAGTGTATCCTTCTGAAGAACTTGTTGTGTGGAAGTGACAGATGTTCTATCTAGTCTATGATGATGGCAAAGCAAATTCCACCAAACAGCAAAAGTAACCTTTGTAGCATCTTCCAAATTGAATGTAATTATTTTAAAAGCAATGGCAATAAGTAAGTCCATTAATTTTTCCAGTTTGCGTATCCCAATCCATATAGGGCAAGAACTTCCCAAAACAAATAGATTTGATTTCAAAAGGAAAGGCAACGGGACACATTGGTGTAATTGATTTACATATCTCCATCCAAACAGATTTAATGGTGGTTGGACAATGAAAAAACATGTAAATAAGTGCCCAGAGCATTTCTACATGTCCAACATGCATTTCGCATTTTAGAGTTATATTTACAGGGAGAGATTGGGGGTAAAACATCCTATTATAAAAAAATATATAAAGTTTGCATGGTACTGGCAATACCAAAAGTGTGATGTATTTTTGACCAAATTAAGTTCCATGTTTGTACGGAAAATGAGTGTTGTAGTTCAGATTCCAATGCTAGTTCTATTTGAGATTTGTGATGATTTGGAAGTGTATAGTGGAGATATTTGTATATATAAGAGGCCCTAACCTGTGAGGAGGAGGTCAATTGTTCCAGAGGCAAAGAGAAAAAGGAAGAAGACTCCTGTGAGAGGGTGGATATATGTTGTAAAATAACCTTTTTTAGGGAGTCGTATTTGAGAGTGGAAGCAGAGGAAAGGCCAAATTTGCTTTGAATTTTGGTTAAAGAAAGGAATTGTGAACCCCGGAGAAGTTGTTTAACTTGAATTATTCTCTTGATTACCCAGTCTCTGCATAGAATTGTACGTATAGATAATTTGATGTGTTTAATATGCCAAATCAAGGATTGAATAAACACCTGTAATGGCGATAAAGAATGCTTAAGGACCTGAAATAGTAGTGATATAGAATGTTGATTGCAAAAGGTTTTAGAGGGAATGGGAAGTGAGCCAGTGAGTGCAAAGAAATGGGTGAGATCAGAGATTTCTCCAATTTATGTCAAACAGTTAAAGATGTATCTGTGGAGGTGCGCAAATGGGGTTTTAGTACAAAAGAGGAGTGGACTTGTCAGATGTTGGGAACCTTAACCCCACCAAATTCTTTAGATCGACACAAGGAAGACAGTGGAATGTGTGCCTCTGACCATTCCATAAAAATGAAAAAAAAATAAGAGGAAGTTTCACTGGCAGCAAAGATAAATAAAAGTTAATGACAGACAGTATCATAATTTTGACTGTGTCCAACCTACCCCACCAAGATAAATACAGTGGGGACCACTTTTCTGACATATGCAGAATTCTTTGATGAGCATCATCCAAATTTGTCTGAATGGTTTTGGTAACTGAAGAGGAATATTTCATCCCTAAACATTTAATATAATTGGAATTCCATTTACAGTGATTATTCGCAAACATTTATTGTAGACAAAATGCATTTAACCTGAGGACCTCAGATTTGGAAAGTTTAGTTCATATCCGGACAAATTGGAGTAGTTGGTTAAAAGGTGCGTAAAGGTAGGTAGAGTCATTTGTGTATTTGAGACAAATAGGACTATATCATTTGCATAAGCAGATATCTGACTTCAGTCCTTTATATGTAAAAGGTGGAAGGAAGGTGAATGACTAATGATATGAAGAAAAGGTTCCCGAGGTAACATAAAAATCAGCGGTGATAATGGGCATCCTTGTTGAGTACCATGTAAAAGAGGAAAGGAAGACGATTGAATACCGTTTACGAATATTGGAGTTGATGTGGAGGAGTAGAGGATACCAATATATTTTAAAATACCAGGACCAAAACAATTCCATTTAACTGCACGTAACATAAAATGCTGGTGAACCCGGTCTGTATCCAATGTGATAGCAGCCATAGGGGTGGAGCTCTTGGAAGTGAGGTGTACATTATCCAAATATGCTCTAGAGTTGTCAGCGATATACCTATACTTAACAAATCCAGTTTGTTCTAGGCCAATCAAATCTGGGATAAACTGGCTGGAAGTGGAGTGAGTACACTATTTCCCGGATATTTGTGCTGCTGCTGTTGGGTGCCATTGCGAGGAGGGGCTCGTTGTCCCAGAAAGTAGAGCGAGGAGGCGGACCCTCCCATGCTGCGCGCTGAACAGCACAGTTGTCCTCTCGTGGCAAGGGAAGTGGTGTGAGTATGCTGTTGCCCGCATCTTTGTGCTGCTGCTGTTGGGGGCCATTGTGTGAAGGGGCTTGTTGTCTCCGAAAGCAGAACGAGGAGGCGGACCCTCCTGCGCCATGCGCTGAAAAGCGGAGTTGTCCTACCGTGGTGTGGGAAGTGGAGTGAGTATGCTGTTGCCCAGATCTTTGTGCTGCTGCTGTTGGGGGCCATTATGTGGAGGGACTCGTTGTCCCAGAAAGCAGAGCGAGGAGGCAGACCCTCCCACTCTGTGTGCTGAAAAGCGCAGTTGTCCTCCTGCAGCGCGGGCCGCATGCAGGCAAAGCCCGGGTCAAGGGTGGGCCCGTCAGCACCGGTCAGAGACTGGAGGAGGCTGGGCTGGGCTGGGCCTACCCTCTTGGTTCTCTTTTTATTTATTTTCAACATTTCGGCATTTCACACAGTGGAGGTTTCCTGTGGGCGCCACAACTGGGCCATTACTCCATCTTTGGCGTCAGAGGAGACAGTAGGGAGGCCAGCGTTTCCTCATCTTACATTATTGACATCTTTAAAACCTCTACTCGCAGTTGGTTATAGCGTTACAGCGCCCAGGTGATCTATGGACATTGTGTCTTTTGGTTCCAAGGTTTGTGTGGCCTCCATTCCTTGTGATTATGCTAGTAATCCCCCGAGGAATGTTTGCATCACTGAGCAGGAGTACGAGCCGTGTCACATTTTTGTCCATGGTTGAAGTGTGCCGAGTGCATGATGGTTTGGGTGTGCCATGGGGAAACGCAAGGTGACTACGGATCCTGGGAGGGCTGAGACAGGCACAGTAGTGACTACTATGGACTCTTTCCTACAGAGGGCCACTGGAGTGCTTGACAAAGAGATAGAGCTGGTAGTCCGGCGTCTCTCTCGGTCATCTGTCAACCATCCTCCTCCTAATCCAACCAGGATACACACAATCACGGATAGCATTGATGGTCTATTAAACAGTCCCGGGGTGCAAGAATTAGATTGGCTGGACAGCTGTACAGCGGGTCAGTAATTACCTCTTACACCCACAATTGTGTTCAACAATCCCAGAGGTGATGAAGTACCCCCAATCCAGAGGCTTGTGGTGGGCAGCCCTGCTTGATTAACGAAGACAGATTGCCTCAATCCACAGCGCCAGGGAGTTCAAGTTCTAGGAGCTCTAGAGCGCGAATTAGACAGCGCTTTTTACGCGTTTAACAGCGCAATTTACAATTGATTTTAAATATCCTGTTTAGTATTTGAGTTGTTATTGGGTTGATTTCACCCTGTTTTTAGCCCCACTTACCCGCATCATAATAGTAAAATCACCGCATTTCGCGGGTCCTTTTGCACCCCTTGGTGGCCATCTTAGGGAAGGTTGGGACGCCTGGCGGCGCCATCTTTGTTGCCGCACTAGTGGTTTGACGAGCGCTATTTAGGGCGGGCAAACCTGAGGCTCTGCCTTGATTAACGAAGACAGATTGCCTCAATCCACAGCGCCAGGGAGTTCGAGTTCTAGGAGCTCTAGAGCGCGAATTAGACAACGCTTTTTACGCGTTTAACAGCGCAATTTACAATTGATTTTAAATATCCTGTTTAGTATTTGAGTTGTTATTGGGTTGATTTCACCCTGTGTTTAGCCCCACTTACCCGCATCATAATAGTAAAATCACCGCATTTCGCGGGTCCTTTTGCACCCCTTGGCGGCCATCTTAGGGAAGGTTGGGACGCCTGGCGGCGCCATCTTTGTTGCCGCACTAGTGGTTTGACAAGCGCTATTTAGGGCGGGCAAACCTGAGGCTCTGCCTTGATTAACGAAGACAGATTGCCTCAATCCACAGCGCCAGGGAGTTCGAGTTCTAGGAGCTCTAGAGCGCGAATTAGACAGCGCTTTTTACGCGTTTAACAGCGCAATTTACAATTGATTTTAAATATCCTGTTTAGTATTTGAGTTGTTATTGGGTTGATTTCACCCTGTTTTTAGCCCCACTTACCCGCATCATAATAGTAAAATCACCGCATTTCGCGGGTCCTTTTGCACCCCTTGGCGGCCATCTTAGGGAAGGTTGGGACGCCTGGCGGCGCCATCTTTGTTGCCGCACTAGTGGTTTGACGAGCGCTATTTAGGGCGGGCAAACCTGAGGCTCTGCCTTGATTAACGAAGACAGATTGCCTCAATCCACAGCGCCAGGGAGTTCGAGTTCTAGGAGCTCTAGAGCGCGAATTAGACAGCGCTTTTTACGCGTTTAACAGCGCAATTTACAATCGATTTTAAATATCCTGTTTAGTATTTGAGTTGTTATTGGGTTGATTTCACCCTGTTTTTAGCCCCACGTACCCGCATCATAATAGTAAAATCACCGCATTTCGCGGGTCCTTTTGCACCCCTTGGCGGCCATCTTAGGGAAGGTTGGGACGCCTGGCGGCGCCATCTTTGTTGCCGCACTAGTGGTTTGACGAGCGCTATTTAGGGCGGGCAAACCTGAGGCTCTGCCTTAATTAACGAAGACAGATTGCCTCAATCCACAGCGCCAGGGAGTTCGAGTTCTAGGAGCTCTAGAGCACGAATTAGACAGCGCTTTTTACGCGTTTAACAGCGCAATTTACAATTGATTTTAAATATCCTGTTTAGTATTTGAGTTGTTATTGGGTTGATTTCACCCTGTTTTTAGCCCCACTTACCCGCATCATATAAGTAAAATCACCGCATTTCGCGGGTCCTTTTGCACCCCTTGGCGGCCATCTTAGGGAAGGTTGGGACGCCTGGCGGCGCCATCTTTGTTGCCGCACTAGTGGTTTGACGAGCGCTATTTAAGACGGCCATGCTGACGCGCAGCGTGAGCACGCCGGAGTCACGCCAGAGTCCAGCCCGTCTGCGCCCGTCCGCGTACGAACGGGCGCAGGGGCTGGGAACCCTGGCGATCGGCCCACTTACACACGGGACGAAATATACCGATTAAACACGGCATTACACCCCTTAGATCCAGCTACGCTAGCCAGATTGAATGAGCTGGCCATTCGTATTCCACATACAGGTAAGTCGACTTCGGACTATGCCTTGAAATTAATCAGTCTAAATACGAGGTCTATGCAATGCCATAGCCTTGAGATTTTCACCCTGCTTCAGGACGAAGACATTGATATATTGACGCTGACTGAGACGTGGCTTGGGGAAAATTCGCTACCTGATATCATAGCTGCTGTTCCGCCAGGCTACGACATACACTGGCATAAACGTGCTGGGAATGCCCGTGGGGGAGGAGTGGCAATTCTATTTAAAAAACATTTTGCTGTAACCAAAATTTTGGCAGAAACATTAGACTTGGCTGACATGCTCGCGGTGAAAATCATGTTTGACAATTTGTGTCTAACCATCTTCACTGTGTATCGTCCACCTAACTCCACCTCGGCTTTTAATGATTTATTCATGTCTAGCATGTCTGATATATGCTCACGGTACAAAAATATAATAGTTACAGGAGACTTCAATCTCCATTGGGACAGGGAAAGGAAAGACTCTGCAGCCATGTCATTAGAGACAACCATGTCCTCTCTGGGCTTTAAACAGCTGGTAGACTCCCCCACGCACATAAAGGGTCACATCCTTGATTTGATTTGGACCCTAGATCCTAAGATTACTTTAGTGAAAGTGCTTCCCTGTATATGGTCAGACCACCATCTGATTTATTGTGATGTTTCTATCGGCACGAAACCTCCGCAACCATCACCTAAAGTTAAAATGATCCGTAAGTGGAAAGATGTTGACCTGCCAACGCTGACCACTAAACTTTCGGATTTTGTCCAACCTATAGATCCTGACGCTGATGTAGACCAGGAGTGCAATGTTATAATGGATTGCCTGATTGGAGCAATAAATCGGATTGCACCTGAGAAGCCTCAAAAGATTAATAGCGGTGGGAAAGGCGCCCCCTGGTTCACCCCCACTCTGAGGGAGCATAGGAAAGAACTACGTAATGTAGAAAGAGTCCGGAGGAGGAAAAAAGATGTAGAATCCTATGAAGAATATAGGAAGCTGTTTCGCACCTATAAAAAATATATACAGGAGGCTAAAGCCACATTTTATGAAAAGCGGATTAAAGAGGCAGACAATGTCCAGAAGGAAACCTTTAGAATACTCGCGGAATTAACTAAGAGAGCTCAAGACACGGACACCACAATTAGCTGTGATGCCTTTCTGACATATTTTTTGGACAAGGTTGACACCATTTTAAACGAGATAAAAAATAATGCCATTGGCTCTATGGATCTACAGGTATCTCAAACTCTGGTGGGAACCTACATGTCCAACTTCCCCCGGATAGATTCATTAGGCCTTGAAACCCTGATGAGAAAAATAAAGTCAGGCTCTCCAGCGGACCCTTGCCCCCCAAGTGTGTTTCGCCTAGCCCGCCTTAGTCTAGAGGACCACATCCTATCGATGTTGAACAAATCACTAGACACAGGCCGGATACCAGCCAGCTTTAAGGAAGTTAGGGTGAAACCGCTAATAAAGAAAGTAGGGGCAGACCCTAAAGTGTTGAAAAATTACAGACCAATCTCCCAGCTACCATACCTGTCCAAGGTCCTTGAGCAACACGTGCTGATATCCCTGACATCGTTTCTGGAGTCTAACCATCTCCTCCATGAGATGCAGGCAGGGTTTCGAGCACAACACAGCACCGAGTTGGTCATGCTCTCGGTGATGGACGATCTTAGAATGATGGCTGACAGTAAAAAACCAAGCGCGCTGATACTTTTAGATCTGTCAGCGGCGTTTGATACTGTCAGCCATTCTTTACTCTTGGATAGGTTGGTTGGCTTTGGGTTTCGGGATTCAGCATATCATTGGCTGGAATCCTTTCTATCGGGGAGAACCCAGAGAATTCAGTTGGGAGACATGGTATCAGGAGTGGGAGAACTTACTTGTGGGGTCCCCCAGGGCTCTGCCTTGTCTCCCCTCCTGTTTAATCTGTATCTACAACCCCTAATAAAAACTCTGACTGAGATGGGTTGCCGCGTATTCAATTACGCGGACGATACACAGTTGTTGTTGAGTATGGACGACACTGAACGGGCCCAGTTACAGGCACAGGAGGTACTCAGATACACAGTTAAATGGATGTCGAGAAACCGCCTGAAGATTAATCCTGAAAAAACTGAGGTGCTGATAGTCTCATCCACTTGCTCCCCTTGGAGTGACCTGTACTGGCCCCAGGAATTGGGTACTACCCCCAAACCAGCTGACTCGGTCAAAAGCCTTGGCATTAAGGTAGATAGTGCTCTTTCAATGGTGAGCCAAGTCTCTACCGTTGTAGGAGTCTGCAACGGTCTTATAAGGCAATTGCGTAAATTAGTCCCGCTTCTTTCCCAGTCCATGCTTCGGACCGTAGTCTCGGCCACTATACTTTCGAGGCTGGACTACGGAAATGTTCTTTACCTGGGCCTACCAAAGGTATTAACTAACAGACTGCAGGTGGTCCAAAATGATGCAGCAAGACTTATTTTCAAACTGTCAAGGAAATCCCATGCTTCCCCGCTGCTGCAGAGCCTTCACTGGTTGCCAGTGACGCAAAGATCTGTTTTTAAAAGTCTCTGCATAGGAGGAGCTTCGCGCGCACCCAAGCTGGTCGCGTGAGCACAGGGCTCCCGGACCCTCGCCACCTCCATCGACTATCCTGTACTTTATCCTGGTTCTGACGACGGGTGTTTATTGGCGTAGTTCTACTGATCATTTATCTGTTCCCAAAAACTTTTTTGGACTTCGGGGTCCAGAGCTACAGATCGCCGCAGTTTTCTGGCCTGCTCCTAGGTGACGCCCCGAGCTATCTTGTCTGGCCTGCCGTTCAGTAAGTGAACAACAACGGACTGCCGGACTTGCATGGGCTGGCGACCGCTTTTGGTTTCGATTCCTGTCCGGAGATCAACCTGACTTTGGTAGCTACGTAGACGGCCGGACGTGCCTATATTTTTGGTCTATCCGCTTCTGATGCTGATCTGCCGTGGCTTTCAGTTCTGAGACTGGCACCACCTTCGCCCTTTTGGTCCTGCATTTGCCACCGCAGTCATCATTTTCACCCGACAACAGGCGACCCGTACGGGTCCAGGATCTAAGATGTCCACCAAGCCAGAGAGTGAGAGGCGCAAGACTAAACCGGGCGTTCGAGGGAGTGCTTTGCAAACGAACATTATGGACCGGTACACCCTTACTAAAGGATCGCCGGGCGCAGCATCTAAACCCTCGACGACAATACCGGAGGACTCATCGATTGAGGAAGAGCCCTCGTTGCGGGATCTCATGGGCGCCATTACCGGTATGAAGGCTTCATTGGGGCAACAATATGAGGCCTTGACTCTCAAACTGGATACTGTGTCGATTGATGTCAATTTGATCAGGGCGGATTTGGTGAAGACAAACGAAAAGGTCAAATCCCTGGATCTCAAGACCACTAGCCTGGTCACTGACGTCTCTAACTTACAGGCTGAAGTCGGGAATCTGCGGAAAGCTAATGACTATTTCTCTGGGCGCCTAGAGGACTATGAAAGCCGTGCCAGGCGCAATAACATCCGCCTGATTGGGGTCCCGGAATCATCGACTGCTGCCTCGACGGACTTATTGGTGGAAGACCTGGTGCTGAATCACTTGGCGCCCAAGGGTCTCAGCAAGTTTTTCGCTGTCGAGCGTGCACATAGGATCCCAGGCGGCACACCTAAATCGGGTGCTAACCCACGACCCATCATTGCGAGGATCTTTCATTTCCGGGACAGAGACGCTATCCTGCAGGCTTCGAGGCAGTCTGGTCCCATTGCCTTTGAGAACTCTACTGTCAGCTTCTATCCGGACTTTACACAACAGGTCCAGAAACAGAGGCTGGGGTTTCAAGGGGTCAAGAAGAGACTCCGGGAAAGGTCTATGAAGTATGCCATGCTCTTCCCGGCCCGTTTGCGGGTGGTTCATAGGGATCGTACTTTTTTCTTCGACCATCCTGGGGTCGTGAGTGACTGGCTTGACTCGCTGCCTGCGGATCAAGAACCTTTTGAGGACTCTGGCAGATCGGATCGGGCGAACGGTGGCCCAACGGAGCAGGAATAGATGTCGACTTTGACCCCGTACCCTTCACGTTGGCTTTGAACTGTGCTATGCTGTGTCATTAATGTTTGCAATTCATAGTCCTTATGGGGGTGGGTGGGGGGTGAGCGGGTCCTTTCTCCTCCTGGGTTTTCTTTTTGTAGATTAGTTGGGCGGTTGGGCGACAGGCACACTGCAAGTTTATGGGGCTTTTTGGTCTTCAGCAGGGGTGCGGGGTGGGGGGTATAGTTGTTTTGGCATTGTTGGGGGGACTGGGTTGTTGGTTTGAATTTTATTGTTATTTGCAAGGTGAAGGAAAGGCAAACTCCTGTTTTTTGCAGTTGCTTTGGGTGTGGGGCGGGGGAGGGGCTGAATTCGGGGATGGGGGGTAGGGGACTTCAGATATTGTGTTGGAACGTGAACGGGTTGGGGGACGGGATCAAGAGGAGGGTAGTGCTGCAATTGCTGAAACGTTTGTCTCCTGATGTTGTCTTACTGCAGGAGACTCATTTGCTCGGCAACAAGTGCTACGCTCTGAATAGGCGTGGTTATCGCCTTGTGGCACACTCGGGTTTCACTTCGGGCTCCAGAGGGGCGGGCATTCTGGTTCGGACCTCCCTCCCCTTGGCCATTGATGATGTCATACTGGATGATAAGGGACAATACGCCGCCATTGTGGGGCGCTGGGAAGGGAAGGTTCTTATTCTGATTTCAGTGTACGTGCCCCCGGGCCTCCAAGCCACCACATTCGCTGATCTGAGTGGACTTATCCTGGGTCTCCCCGAGGGTCTGCTTTTGGTTGGGGGTGATTTTAATGCGGTGGTCTCGGGGATGTTTGACCGTCACCCTCCCAGGGAACTGCCGAAGGCCCAGACTTGGTTGAGTGACTTCCTAGAGACGCTGGGGCTCACTGATTGCTGGCGCTTGCTTCACCCGGGGCAGTTGCAATATACCTATCATTCTGGTGCTCATGGTAGTCTCTCGAGGTTAGATCATATATTATTGCCCTCGGCCCATGCGTCCTCATACGGGAAGTTAAACATCTGGCAAGGGGTATCTCGGACCATTCTCCGCTTTGGCTGGTGGTTGATGCACGGCGGGGTTCGGCGGGCCGAGTGGCTCCAATTAACCCCTGGTATTTGAAGGACCCCAGGGTCAGGGCTGAGCTGGTTAAAACACACGATTGTTATTTTGCGGAAAATGTGGGCTCTGTTTCCTCCCCAAGTTTACTTTGGGAAGCTTACAAGACTGTCATTCGTGGCCAGGCCCTCTCGTTGATTGGTAGCGTGAAGTTGGCCAACCGTGCTGAGATGGTTCGCCTGGAGGGGGAGGTCACAGCCCTGGAGGGGTGCTTGGAATCTGGGGTCACCGCTGAGGGGTTACATCTATTGGAGTTGAAACAACATGAATACAGGGCTCTGGTCACGGAAGCTGCTAAGGAAATGGGAAGGGAACAGCAGGGCCGCCTGTATGATGTGTGTGATAAGGCTGGGAAATTACTTGCTTGGCTGGATAAGAGGGAGAATGCAAGTCGTTTCGTCCCTGTGATTGTTGCGGAGAATGGAGAGTGTTGTACTGACCCTTCTGATATTGTTACATGTTTTGCCGATTACTTCCGCGAGGTGTATTCCCAGGTGTCTGATCGATCTGAGCAGGACTCCCACCTGCTATTGCGGGATATTGCACTTCCCCGATTGCCTGACATTGATAGGGATGCTCTGGATGCGCCGCCTACTGTGGACGAGATTGCCGCTGCTGTCCGTTCGGTCCGATCCGGCAAGGCTTCGGGCCCTAATGGGCTCCCCATTGAGCTATATAAACTACGCCCGGACACGCTAGCTCCGCATCTGCGCTCTATGTTTCTCGAGTCTTTGGAGGTGGGCTCTCTGCCACCAGACCAGAGACTGGCCACTATAGTCGTCATCCACAAAGATGGTAAACCTCGGGATCGCTGTGCCTCTTTTAGACCCATCTCGTTGATTAATGCGGAGCCTAAAATCTTGGCCAGGCTGCTGGCGACACGTTTGGCAACTGTCATTGGGGACCTGGTTCACCCTGATCAATCCGGCTTTATACCGCATCGCAACACGGCGCTTAACCTCTGACGGTTGCATGGCGTCTTGGCACGAGCCGAGACGCTGCGTGAGCCTGCCATCTTGGCGTCCTTGGACGCTACGATGGCGTTTGATACAATAGAATGGCCGTATTTGTGGGCGGTTCTTGCCAAGTTTGGTTTCGGTCCGGAGTTCGTTCGGTGGGTCAAATTGCTTTACGCCGGTCCCATGGCTCAGGTGGTGGTCAATGGTCGGGTCTCTGCACCCTTTGCACTGGGCAGGGGTACGCGACAGGGCTGTCCCCTGTCCCCCTTGTTGTTTGCTCTCGCCTTGGAACCGCTGGCGGCCTGGTTGAGGTGGGAGCCGTCCCTGCAGGGCATTAGATGGAATTCGGAGTTTGAGGACCGTGTATCTCTCTATGCTGATGATATTCTGCTGTATCTCACATCTCCCCGTAAATCCCTCATTGTATTGTTCGATGTCTTAACGTCCTTTCGCAAAAACTCGGGTCTTGTCATCAATTGGTCGAAGTCCTGTGTATACGTCCTGTCGGGAGACGCCCCTCTTCTGCCAAGTGGTTGTCCTATCGCGATTGTGAGAGATGGATTTAAATACCTAGGCATTTTTATCACTCTGAAACCTGAACTGCGGTTTGACCGGAACTTGCTGCCCCCTCTTCAGCGCCTTCGGGCAGATGTTGTTGCTTGGGGGAAACTCCCTCTCTCTCCCCTGGGTAGAGCGGCATTGTTTAAGATGATGTCACTGCCCCGCTTCCTCTACGCATTACAAAACACACTTGACGTTGTCCCGGCTAAATATTTCCGTGAGGTTGAGAGTTTACAGAGACAACTGGTGTGGGGGGGTAGGCCCCGGATCGCCATCGCTAAACTGTCGCTCCCGTGGTACGACAGTGGAATTGCTTTGCCTGATATCCGTCGCTATTATTGGGCGTCTCAATTGGGGGCAATAAATCATTGCATGTATGGCCCTTGGCCGAATCCGGCCTTCGAGATGGACAAATGGTTGTTGCCGGGGGGTGACTATAATAGAGCCCTCTACTCGAGACTCACCCCTCGAAACGTAACGGGCCCCACTAGGACGGCTGTCCAGGTGTGGAGACAGGCTTCCATGGCGCTTGGGTGGACTGATAAATTAACTCGTGCCACCCCACTGTATGCATCCGATAGACTTGGCTCTCTCTGGCAGTCGAAGGGGTTTGATAGGTGGGACTTGATAGGTATCAGCAGGATTGATGATGTTTGGACTAAGGGGAGAATGAAGACGTTTGAGGAATTGAAAACTGAGTACGCTCTGAGCGATCGCGAATTTTTTCGCTATGCGCAGGTCCGCCACGCGGTGCTCTCGGTCTTCCCTTCGGGTGTGGAGATTCCGGAGTCGTCCCCGCTTGAGGACAGGGTACTGGACGGACATGTTCCTGATAGTACGATTTTGCTTATTTATAAAAAGTTGATCAACTCCAGGTCTGATCTCCTGTTTCGCCTTAGAGAGGTCTGGATTGGTGATGGGCTGGAGCTGGACGATGAGGACTGGCAGGCGGCGATCTCCTCCCCTAAAGAGGTGGCCATCCAGGCGCGCCTTAGATTTGTGCAACTTAAAATCCTGCATAGAGTGTATGTGACTGGTCCCCGTTTGGTGCACATGGGCTTTTCTGTGGATGGTTTGTGTCGGCGTGGATGCGGTCTCCTGGGTACCTTTTTCCATATCATTTGGGAGTGCCCTGAGGTAGTGCGATTCTGGACCCGTGTGCACGAGGTGATGAGTGAGGTTACGGGGGTGCGATCGATGCCGGAGGCTAGGAGATGCTTGCTGAATGTATGGGAACCGAACGACTACTCCATTTCGCAGCTTCGATGGGTGACCTTGGGCAATATGATCGCCAAAAGAGACATTGCGCAACTGTGGGGCGCTCAGGGACCACCCGGGATTCGGAAATGGAAACAAAACATGGACTGGTGCATGTTCAGGGAAAAAACTGTATATATTTCTCGGGGTACCCCCCGAAAACGGGGGAAGATATGGACTCAGTGGAACACTTACCGTGGCGATATATGTTCCCCCCCTCTCCCTGACCCAGATGTTGCACCTACGTCCCCGTAACCCGAGGGTTCCTCCACTTACTACTGTGTATTGGATACATTTTGTTCCATCTGCCCCCCCCATGCGAGACTCTTTCTTGATAGAACATACGCTCATTGGTTGACCTTCCCGCTCCCGTACCATGTAATGCAACGTTGTTTATATTGCTGTCTTCTCTTTCTCTTTATTCCTTGCAAATTGTTTGTGTTTGTATTTATAAAATTAATAAAAAGTTTAAAAAAAAAAAAAAGTCTCTGCATAGCCCATAAGTCTATCTATGGGCAAGCCCCGGCTTATGTTAAAGAAAGGCTGGAGATCTACCGACCTGAAAGAAGGCTAAGGTCTTCCGAGGCTCAACTGCTTGTGTGCCCTCGGTTTAAATTGGCCACAAAAGGTGGAAGAGCTTTTTCGGTTCTGCTGCCGAGGATCTGGAACAAACTGCCTGAAGCTCTTCGTAAGGATGGAAACAGGCTCCATTTTAGGAAGACCCTAAAGACTATCCTGTTTAGGGCAGCCCTGAGCCTAGTTTAGCCTCTGTTCTTCCCTGACGTTGATTAGGCCGTTATGTTTTGTGGTCAAAGCGCCCTGCGACCTGCCGGTGAGTTGGCGCTATATAAACCCATATTAACAATAACAATAACAATTAAGCAATTATTAACTTCTGGATTTGCCACGCAAGGAAGAACAGGAGGAGTAGGGATGGCTAGTTACGGATCAGGCACAAAAACAAAGCGCCAAATGTCTGGGGGGAAAGGCCAAAGGACCGAGAGCCGAGGTGACATCTCAGAAGTTACCAACTGATCAAGTAATCACAAAGGCAGACAGAACAAGTATATTAGAATCCTTCCAGGACTCTCTAAAGGTTATATTGGATTCTAAACTGGTTTCACTATTTCAACATCTGTCTTCAATTGAAAAGGGACTCTCTGACCTTAAATGTTGTATCAATATGGAACCAAGGATCCCAACGTGTCATCTGGCAACCGAAGGACCCAATCTGGCACCTTCACATGTAAACACCAGGAAGCATCCATCTCCCCCTTCAAAGTGACCCAGGGGTCTTGCTATCAATTGCCCACAGAACCCACTGTTCCCGTCCTCTTCACATAATCACACGGTTTTAAGTCCTGGTTTAAGTATGAAACCCGCAGAAAGGATGCTCATACGGGATCAAACCATGCCTGAGAGTAATAGAGCTGGAGAGTCATCTCAGCGGAGAGGGGGGCTTAGATCAGAATCTTGTTGATATACATCTCCCACCAGAATCATCGGTGTTTGTTGTGCTCCTGGGGAACGTGCCTCCTCTCTCCCAGGGTGTTAAGGAAGACTACTCTCAATTGAAGATCAAAGTTCTATACTCGCTGCCTTGTAATACTGCCTTAGGCACAAGGGTGGAGAAAAATATTAACATGGTGCAAAGGGACAATTGGGTAGGTAACTCCTATAAATCCTGTAGAGGAGACTGTGTTATTGTCAATTTTAACAGACTTCATATTGCAGAAAGGATTCTGGCTACAGCTTCCATTAACACCCCATTTGGCCCCCAGTCATTCATTATGGCCCTTCCTCTCGGATTCTTCTACAAACCTGAGTCATTTGGGTGGAATAATGGGCCTTACAACATTAGGGCCCGTTCGACACTCAGAAGTCCTCGCACCCTCCCTCCAGGCCCACAAATCTAAATCTGAACCATACTCATTGGCCACCACACGGCGGGCATCAGCCTGTTCCACCTCTTATGGAGTTATCAAATTGTTTTGCACCCTTGGGTGCTCTGGACACTTGTGATTGACTTAGTGGGACGTTTCCATGAATCCGGGGCCACCAAATACTCAGCAGGCTAAATCTCGGCAATGCAATGGAACCTTGGATAACATTGACTGTATTTTATATCATGGAATGTAGCTGGCGTAGCTAATAAGTTTCTTGACCCCTCGTGGATTTTATTGATAAAACAGTGTGATTTGCTTGTCAAGAAACCTGGGTGACCGGGAATAGTTTCCTCTGGAGGCCTATACATTTTTCTTTGTTCCAGCTACTCCTTCAATCTCAGGAAGATTGAGAGGTGGTCTTGTAATTTATTTTTCATTGGCAACAGAGTGTAAGATATCTGTGTTGCTAGCTGATAGCCCGTGTATACAGTCCTTGCTATTGTGTAAGGGGTCCGGCAAATTGGGTCTCTTGAATTTTTATAAAGCAATGTTTTGTGGAAGGGCGTGTGTAACATTTTTATGTTGGCTCCTTTTTAAAAAAACATCTTTATGTAGTTTTTAAAAACGTTGTGATTGCCGGGGATTTTAATTCTCACTTATGTGGAGATCCTAGGACCACAAGTCTGATTGATTTGGGCTGCCACGCATGCGGGGGTTCCATTTTGAACACACTGCACAAGGCGATATACTCAATGGTTTTTACATGAATTTGATCTATCTTCACCTATGTGTGCAATAGGTCCCCATACAAAAGCCAATACACCGCCCTTTGATGGGTGGAGAGGTGGTTCATTTATTGATTTTATCCTGGTATCAACGCCTCTACTTGAACTAATTACCTAATTCACCATATTGGCTAGTATACATAGTGACCATAACGCTTTGTGTGTTTATCTTAGTGGACCCTTATTGGTTCAGAGAGGGGGGCTGGGCAGAGTGGGTTGGTGAGACTAACGGATGGTGGAAGAAGGTTAAAATGGGATCAGGTATCCTCAGAGGTATTTTATGAATCACTAACCACCACGTGTGATAATGAGCTCGCATTGTGTACAACACCACTAACAGACCTGGGAGAGGTCATCAAAGCTTTTAATATTATTTCCGCTAAAATAAGTGATTTCTTGAGTGCCCCAGCACAGTCACCTTCTATTCAGGTTCCTAGATGGTTTGATTCTCATTGTTCCTGGGCAGCCAGGAAGTTGAAGGAAGCATTAAGTAAGGGACCCCACATTAGTTAGAACATGTCGTAGGGAGTATAAGACAATATTGGCCAGACGTAGGGCCATGCTAAAGGTGAAAGTCTGTAGGAAGCTAACTGGGGTTAGTACTTTGAGGAACGGTTCTAGTGTTTTGGTGTATAATAAACAGCCCCTTCCGGAACGAAGATGCAGGAAATGAGGTGGGTGCCCATATTACAGAGGAGGATTGGGTGCTCCACTTTAAATCAATGTTCCAGTGTCCCCCAGACTTAAATAGCTCCTCTGGTCATGAGGCAGGGATTTCTGGACTGGTTTTTAAGGCAGTAGAGGTTAAGAAAGGTATTGTTGTGTTGTCAAGTAATAAAGCCCCGGTTCCTGATGGTATTCCATCGGATCTTTATAAATCCGGCCCAAACCTCTGAGCACCTGTCCTCATAGCAGGTATAAACTTGGCAGGAAAAACAGGTTGTCTTAAATCTTGGGCCACTTCCACCATATAGTGCCAGTTTTTAAAAAGGGAAACTGAGATAGCACTCATTGCTACAGACCGATATCATTGCTGGACTCTGTGGTTAAGGTGGTGGGTCGAGTTCTTCTAGCTAGGCCTACTAGCTGGGCAGAGGAACATGATATTTTAATGGACGTCCAGGACGGGTTCTGTCCTGGGCGGCCCATCGTAGCCCAGTGCCTTCACCTATTTATGATTCTCAATAAATACACAGTCTGTCATACACGTTTATTCGCTTCAACAGAACTAAACTCTGGCAGACCATGTTGCCCATCGGGGTGGATGGCAATATTCTCTATTTTGTAGAAGACCTCCAGCAAGGAACAAAGGCGCAGGTTAGATTTTCTCAAGACCTTAGGGTTTCCCGATATTTTTCAATAAAAAGAGCAGCGCAGCAGCACACAAGGGTGTATTTTAGTCCCTTTTTTTTAAATTTGTATATTAATAATCTGGGAAAATATTTTACTGAAGACAAAAGTAGATTACCCCCAGGTGGGTTGGCGTGGCCTGCCAGTTTTGATATATGCGGATGGTGCTGTCCTCATTTCTAGGATCGCAAGTGGGTTGCAATCATTGCTCAATTCTTTTTCCTCTTTTATGGTGGATTAGGCCCTGTCAATAAATGATTCCAAATCCTATGTGATGCAGGTGGGACCTCGCCCTAAAAAGCCCTATCGAATTATGGTTGGATCTGCTCAGGTTCCCCACACAGACGCCTTTTGTACCTAGGGGTCCTAATAGATGAGAAGATGAAATAGGGACCACTAAAATAGAGTAACAGGTGCAGGCAAATACGGCTGTTTTTAACTTTGCCTCCAGATTGGGTAGGAGACCGAATGCGACACTCTTGCAGATATATCAGGCTAAATGTGTCGCTAAAGCTTCCTATAGTAGCAAAATATGGGGTCATGTTAATATGGATGAGGTACAAGTGGCTGAGAATACCTTCTTGAAACGCCTTTTAGGTGTGCCGCAGGGAATGTCTAATCTGGTGGTACATGAAGAACTGGGGGTGTTCTATCTCTCTGACCTGTTCAGCCTTTAATATTTTGGATGAATACCTGACTGAATGAAGGGTTATCCTTAAGTAAATTGATTTTGACGGAGTGTATGGCTCTTGATTATGCCCATCACAGTCCATGGCTTAGCTACATAAAGAGTAGTTTCGAAAGATTGGGAAGGGTTGAATTATTCCCTAATCCAGAATCAATGACCAAAAATAGAAAGACCTGGGCTGGGCTTGGGAATCTTTTTGTAGTCAGAGGAGACTAGAGAGTCAAGAGGTCAAACTGAGAAAACCTAGTAGCCGTAAATGTTATATTTTGAAAACCATGCAATCAATAGAGCCATATCTCCATATTGAACGTTTTTTAGTGTCCAGGTTTCGATTTGATCTCTTCCACCTCCTGTTGGCACAGACACGGGGGGTGTAGCAGAGGCCATATCCTTGAGCCCTGTGGCTGCGATGGTGAGTTTCCACAGGACATGCTTAATTTTTTTATTTTTTCTAAGCATTATCCGACGCCCAGGAAAACTTGTATTATCTCTATTTTAAAGAGGTTGGAGTTTAAGCAGGTGCGACCAACTCTTATTTATTTATAACTGCTGCCTGGTGACACTATTTTATTTGTTCTTAACTTTTGGAAATCAGCAGTGAAGCTTAGAGCCTGTTGCGATTAATTAATAGTGGCTATTAAATGATGGCATAGTCCTCTAATAGGTACCTCAGTGACATATATAGCTAGTTTAGGACCTTGGGTTCTTTCCCCTTTCTGCTGTTTACTTCCAATGATTTATTGTATATGCACTTTATAATGTATTCTATGTATTGCATGAGACATTTAGGCAAGATTTGTTATTTATGTGCTGCTTATAGGAGTACATTATACCAGTCTACTTTTTATATTATGTATGGTTTTTAGAATACTTTTATGGTTTTATGCAGAAACTGAATAAAGTGTGTTTGATTGATTGATTGATTGACTGAGTCAAAGGGCTAAGACTTTCAAAAAGATCTTGCAGTCTAGATTTATGAGCAAATAAGTCTGTAATTGGCGCAGGAAGAAGGAGTTTTATGTTTTTTTGGGATCAAGCAAAGTACCTTGAGCCTTATTATTGGAGAGAAAACACTGATGCAGGGAACGCAAATGATGAAGTAAAATGAGAGAATATTGGAAATCGAATCTAGCTGTATACCCATCCTTTACAGGGGTTCTATCTTTGGGTAATCTTTAATTCAGAAATTGATATATCATTATCAAGAGAGGAAAAGTCCTGTGACTGATAATGATATGATGGTAGGGGATCAAAGAAAGAGTTAAGAACTTCATCTGAAGGAGAGTGTTCTGGTGTGTATAAGGTTTCCTTGAAATATTCAATAAAATTGTCATCAGTGATGATAACTATTTTGGGCTTTTGAGAATTAACCTTAAGATAGAAACCATCAAAATGATGATAACGCCGGCGATAAACTACACGCTAACAATGCTACCACTCCCGATGACAGAAGCCTTCCACAAGAGACTAGACAAACTTATCAACATCTTCCTATGGAAAAACAAAAAACCCAGAATAAGCCTACATAAACTGAGACTAACAAAGGACCTTGGGGGCCTCAATCTGGCAAACTTCAAAACATACCAGACGGCCTGCCTGGCGAGGCAGGGTATAGCCTGGATAGACGACACCCAAACATACAAACCAGTCTGGCTAGAGGTAGAGAAAGACATCCTGGGAGGCCTCAAGCCAATAGCTCTTCTAACAGCAAACAGACACCCCCAAAGGTCCAACCCAATACTGAAACACACGAGGGAAGCGCTGATGAAAATAGACAGACGCATGATGCAGAAGTTGAAAGGCACAGCATGGGAATCTATCTGGTTCAATACAAAAGTAACTTACCACGGAGCGACAATGCACAACGACATATGGATCGAGAAAGGAATCAGTCTCCCCAAACAGATGGAAACCAAACAGGAACCGTTGACATTCCAAAACTTACAGCAGCTACACGACCTCCCGAACCAAGAGCTCTACAACTTCCTCAAGATCAAGACAGCTATAACGAAAGCTAACCTACACAGAGAGGAACCAAGCATCATCAAATACATGCAGACCCTCAACTCAGCAGGCCACCAAACTGCAAAGATCTACAAGCTCCTGAGCCCCTCTACACTGTCGCAAAACAAGAAAATAACCAACACATGGGAAACACTCCTAGGCAGGCAACTAAATGAAAAAGAACGGGCAAAAATGTGGAGCTCAGCGACAACAAACAAAGTCACCCCACAACTAGCGCAAACCAAATTTTGGCTCCTCCACAGGGCCTACTGGACACCGTCCAAGCTCCACAAGGTCGGCATTGCAGAGTCGGGCAACTGCTGGAACTGCCAGAAAGAAGAAGGCACCTCATCTTCAAATGCGTGAAAGTCAAAAGGTTCTGGACACAGATCAACACCTTCATAAACGACATTCTCAAAGCAGACCTAACAATCAGCTTCGCAAGCCTAGCAACAGAACACCTGACCGCGAACCTAAACAGCAGAGAAGAGAGAGACCTACTGGACCTGCTCCTCACAGCGGCCCTAAAAATAATCCTGACAAACTGGAAGAACACTGCCAAAGCAAACTTTAAAACGTGGATTAATTGGGTCACCTTCCTGAGAGGAGCAGACAACATCACAGGCAATTTCTCTAAGGAGCACAACGCTAAAGTACACATGTGGGGCCCACTCGACGAGCACCTGAGAAAGACCCAGTAACGACACAACGACAAGTAGACTCCCGACGAGTATCGGAGGAAGCCACCCCCCCTTCTTTCTTCTCTCCCTCTTTCTCCTTCACCCCCCCCTCCTTTTAACACTGGGGGAAAACAAACGAAAAGAGCGCGCTTTCACAAATGGACTGTAGATATAAAAAAACTGCCAATGTATATTCCACTTATATATTTGTATGTTCTCTTTTTATAACAATAAAAACTTTTAAAATAAAAAAAAAAGAGAATTAACCTTAAGATAATTGGCAAGCAGATTCCTTGCCATTATACATGAGACAACATGTAAATTCACTTTAAAACATGTTGAGAACAGTAATAACTTGCTTTTCATGTAGTGTTTCAAATGACACCTCTGTCGTTTCTCAGCACTGCAAATAACAGATGTTACTATTACCCAATTTAAGGAATTGGGATTTACTAAGATGTTGTGTCAGGTTTGCATATCTTTTTTAAC
Source organism: Lissotriton helveticus (assembly GCF_964261635.1). Classification (NCBI taxonomy): domain Eukaryota; kingdom Metazoa; phylum Chordata; class Amphibia; order Caudata; family Salamandridae; genus Lissotriton; species Lissotriton helveticus. The sequence goes on along the minus strand of NC_136072.1, from coordinate 131,221,965 downwards.
AAAGGCCCTCTGAAAAATCCAGGTTGGTATTTGTAAACTAAGCAAATGGCGATTTGGGTTGGTTTGTAACCAAAAGTAACGCAATGCAGCGCAATGCACTACCTTGAGTTACTTTGTGTTTGGACTAGAGGGCATTCAATGGATGGTGTATGGGCGTTCTTGTGCACCCATAAATGGCTTCCGATTTAAATCCATATCTACAAAGAATTATATTCATGAACTTGACCAAAATTCTGTGCCTCCATTAGGCTTGCTTAAAGAGGAGAAATATTTTTATTTTTCTCATGTTTTCCTCTTTGCATGTGTGCTGCCTTCTGTAGTGCACACACAAAGAGGTAAGTCCCTTAAAGGATATTTTTTAGCAGTAAGCGGTCCCTTCCTTCACCAAAACTATGCTGACCATGATCAGACACACTCTGTTGTGCAAGGGAGCCTGCTTTGCTGTATTGCTGCTGAAAGTGTGCCCGGTGCAGGGAGAGGGCAGAACTGCACCACCTCTTTGTAGATATGCGGCAGTACGACACACTTCGCTTCATGCAACGCAGCACAGCATCTTTGCTTGGTGCCTTGCGTTCAGCCAGGTCTTTGTAAATCTGGGCTCAAATGTATTGAGTTTATAAAGATGAAAGGCTGAGCTGCTTTGCTAGGATTCGAACTTCCTCAAGATCACTGCATTTTTATTTACAGCAGATGCTCATCTCACTGACCCATGCTCCTCCACAGTGTAACATTTTCACAGATTCGAAGCATAGCAAGTTGCTTGGTTTTGCGGATGCAAAGCACAGATTTACCTGGTTACGTTTGCAATTTACAGAGAGGTGAATGTCTCTAGCTTAGAATTTGCATGGGGATTCTATAATGCTTTGCATCGGGAAACAACCTTTACAATGCAACTTTTACAATGCACTACCATTGCAACGAAACTTTAACAACGCAACATCCATTACATCGCATGCCATTACAACACAACCATTACAACGCATGACACTACAACGCATACCATTACAACGCATGTCATTACAACGCAGTCATTACAACACATACCATTACAACTCATACCATTACCATCCAACACTTACCCTACTGTTGCACCCCCTGGAGTTAGAATAGTAATTTTTACCCCTACACTATCCAACATTTACCCTACTGTTGCACCCCCTGGAGTTAGAATAGTAATTTTTACCCCTACACTATCCAATACTTACCATACATGCAATGTAATGTTATGCGTTGTAATGGTATGCGTTGTAAAGGTAGCATGCGTTGTAATGGAATGCGTTGTAAAGGTAGTTTTTAAAAAATCGTTGTAATGGCATGCGTTGTAATGGAATGCTGTAATGGATGTTGCGTTGAAAAAAATGCGTTGTAAAGGTATGCGTTGTAAAAGTATGCGTTGTAACGTCATACAACCCTTTGCATCTGTTCAAGCACTGGCAAATCAGGCAATGGAAAGGGGCATGTCAGACTGTGGCTGGAGTGTAATCTAACCCAAGATCAGTGTAAAATACATTCAGCTGTACGTGGCATCAATGGAGAATATAATAACTTGACTTATTTTCCCTCACAAGCAATTGGCACTGCAAGCCAGTATATGACAGGAATAGCATCTGTTGCCACGTATGCCAAAACTGCACGTGGCTTAACAACACAGTCAATACCACAACGGTGTTGTTGACACGGATTCCATTACAACGCAAGTCGTTACAACGACTTGCTTTAGGAAAGCGCTGGACTTTGTAATAGTTTAAATTACTATTCCAACTACGGTCGGTGTATCAGTAAGGAAGGTGTTGGACTTAAAATACAACACCAATCCAACACTGTATTCCCTAAAGCAAGTTGCTGTAATGACTTGCGTTGTAATGGAACTCGTGATAACGTTCAGTCGTGGTACTGAATGCGTTGTAAAGGCACTACGATATAACGCCTGCGTTGTAATAGATGTTTCCCATTTGATAGTGTCAGCCTCTTGTAGGACATGACATGGGAAGAGGTTATGAAAAGGCCCCGATTAAGAGCTGTGTAATCTTCACCTCATGCTCAACAGTTAAAATGCCACATACTACCCAGCAGCGTGCATAGAGGGTGCTTAGGAGTGAGAGGACATTTCAGCATATTCCCATGACAACCTTCGTCTTTATGTTGAGACTACCAACCAATTCTTGCACTGTACCCTTAAAAGTATTGCAGCCCTGGTGAGAGCTGACAGGCCTGACCAATTAAAGTCTGTGGAAGCCTAGATACAAAATGCTTGCATTGAGACATTCAAGATAACCCAGCCCTGCTGAGAAATGCTGTCTTTCTCTCATGTCAGATATACAGCAGCTCTTATGACAATCCCTAGGACCCTCTCATTAAAATGATATTATCCCTGCTGAGAAGTGCAGCTACTGTCCCATTAAAAGAATTGCAGCAGGGCAGATAATGCCATTATTGTCTCATTAATGGTGTGTCAGTCCTTGTGAGAAGGGGGCGAGCTACATCATTAAAAGAATCCCAGCCATGTTGAAAACTGACAGAATGAGCCCACTGGATGCATGGCAGCCCACCTCTGCTGTGAAGTGTTGTTGCTTTCTCTTGCTTCCTACGGCTGTGCTTTACACCAACCAAAGAAGGGAAATATGATCAAACCACTTGCCTATTCAGTCCTTGCTCTATGCACATATCCATTAAAAAAACTTCAAGCAGAGCATTTCTTCCAAGATTCAATCACAAACGACCCAATTAACAAAAGGACTTCCATCTGTAAGCAAATATGTGCTGTGAGAAATGGCTGGATTCTTGCCTGCTTGGTATTCCCATAAGAGTACTAGCAGATGTCAATTTATATACTGTCATGTAATTGTAAATCACAACTGTGTGCAGTTACAAAGGGGTGAACAATCACAATTTTCACAAAGTTCTCTTCCATTCTAAAAGGTACTTCAAAAATGCACAGTTCGATCTACTGTGATTGTCACTATGATTTTTCTATTGTTTCACTGTCATTGTGGGTCCCTAGTGGCATTATGCAAAATGAAGCCCGTCCCTGCAAATATTGATGGGTGGCCTCTAAAATGGAACTGAGATTGTCTGCCTCAGCAACTTACAAAAGTCTTCTGACTCAATGTTGGTTAACTCCTTTTCCGCGGCGCAAATTCCGCCGTGGTGCGTAAGTTCTGAAGAGTGGGCGGGGCCGCGTCAGCCAACGGACGTGTGCAGCACTACCCAGGTAGTGCTTGCGACGGCCGTTGGCCGACACGCGCACGCAAGGGGTTAATATTCACCAGTTTAACAGGAATGTGTTTTGTAGGGAGTGACAGTATGAGCACCTGCCGTTTCAAGGCATTAAGGGGCGTATTCAGATCTGGGCGTATGGCCTACTCCGTCACAAACATGTCGGATATCCCGGCCACAGTATTACAATCTCCGTAGGATTTAATGGGATCGCAATATCAGTCACATTTGTGATGGTGTATTTCCCTCCGCCGAGTTCTAAATCAGCCCTCAGTGCCTAATTTAGATATCGGCGGACGGGTTACACCATCACAATGGTGATGCATATCCCATCCGCCGAAATATCAATCCCATAAGATATTATGGGATTTATATTGCAGCCAGTGGAATATCGGTCATAATTGTGATGGAGTAACCCGTCGGCCTAAATATAAATCAGGCCCCTAAGTCTTGTAATAGTCAGTCTTGTTTATACAACAACAAAACTTGAAGGTCTCAAAGGGGCTGAGTGAAGCCTACCAAAAGTGAACTACAAAAGATCAACTCCCACGTTGTGGTGAGACACAGTCAGGTACTTGTATAAGTCCTATCAGCCCACCCATATGGCGGAGCTTCATCATTTAGGACATCTTGAACCAGGTCTGTGTATCCAAGCCTTGATGTATTGGCTTTATTTCACTAGGCCATAGTTCAGATATTGCATGTGTCCTCTCCGCAAGTGGTGCTGATGTAGTGCAGTGCAGAGAACAAAAAGTGTAGTGGTGATAATTAAGATGACCGTCAAGGTGAAGAAAATGTTTAATGGTATTCACCTAGGCGTCAGATTAAAAACAGTGTGGTAACAGTGTGAAAGAATCACTGTACAGTATGCGTGGAAAGTATTAGGGCCAACATGTTTCTGCCGACAGGTGACGATTCACCGGCATTCTTCAGGGCCAAGCTGACAAAATTAGCTACTGCAAACTACACCGTGAGGGGTGTTAGGAAAATAAAGAGTGGTTTAAATAAATGAATTGTGACTCGGAAAAATTGGTGTGGTCATATGAGACCACCCTACCGTATCCTCGTTGTTAATGTGTATGTCGAGGAATCCTTTCCTGTGAAAATCAAAAGAAAATAGAAAAGAGCTAATTCATAACACTAGTGACAATTTACATTCTTTTAATCACGTAGGATCAGTGTTCATTATGGTAGACAACAAGACTCAGCGTGCCAATCATACTTCTGACGGCATCAATGTTAAGGAAGCGCACTGATGGTCACATACAGTTAATCTGTTTGAATTAAATTAATGGCTTCTAAAACACTTACCCAGCTCTGTGTGGGAAGGTAACCTCACCTCACCCGGCGACAGCTCGGATTATGAGGCCCCGCTCTAAACAAGTGAATAAAGATAATTGAGAGGAGCTATAACTATCATATTCAGTCATATTGTATCTGTTGGTTAAAAGAAACTCGGTTGTCAGGTTAACCCCAATGTCACAGGCCGCAACGTTGACTAAAGCGGGGTGCACATTCAACTCACAGGCCTCCAGAACCCATCCTGAGAATGTGAAGAGGCTATTTATATAAAACTATGTACAAAACATCATGTAAGTTACCCCTGTGGCTAGAGCACTAAGCCACTGCAGGTGGGTAAAGAAATCGGTAATCCCTCATAAACTTTTAGATATAAATAGTTCCCTGAAGGAAATCTCTACCTCCACCTCGTGATGATGCTTAATGCTAAAAGTATTTAAATAACGCATAGAGACAAAAATCGGTACTCCTGCGTGGGGGCATCCCTGGAAGCAAAACAATAGCGGTGAAGACACTGGGGCTCTTACCTGTCCGTCGGTACCTCGCGGCGTATTCCAGAGCCGGAAGGGAGGCACCGACGGAAGGCAGGGCGGGTGTTTATATATCAACCCTGATTGGGCAGTCAGGTGGAAATTACCCACACCTGGCTAGATGCTACGTCTAAGAGGCGGCGTGGCCCGCTGTTGTGGTGGAAGTGCGCCTGCGCGCTGAGAGATGCACTGCTCCATCGGCGCGGGCCGTTGTTATGGTAGAAGTGCGCATGCGCGCTATAAGTTACGCTGCTACATCGGCGAAGGTAGTATGTCACCCTCGCAGATATGTTGTAGATACGACCGGCGTGGAATAACTCCCGTCCAGGGCTGACAACGTGATGAAACAAATACTAAGTGTGTACGCATGTAGTGCTTGGCGGCAATCAGCCGAGCTGGACTACATTAATGTTAATCACTCATTCGCCGTTGGTGGACACACTTCATCTAGCGCCGCCTGCGCCTGGCGCATGCGCAGAATGAGTGCAACCACCTCGAGATACTACATAGCTGTTGTAGCTCTCGAGGAGTAAATAAAAAATAAAAATTATTTGCTCCTAGGTGATCCGTTGTTGTTAATCATGGAATCACTGTGTATGGAACTACATCAGTGTATGGAGAAAACAGAGAGGTGATACATACAAGAACCCAATATTACTTCCTGTTGGATATACTTATATTGGGGTTAGTAGCATCACGGGGTATGGTATATATATGAAACCCGTACTGTCTATGCTGTATGTGTCATCAGAATTGCCAATATTAAATGCTGGGGTGATTGAGAACCCACGTGATCCATTGCTGCTTCCTCTAGGGATATGAGATGTAGGGGTCTAGTTACGACCCAAGGTATCCCAGATGTATGGGTTTAATAAAGTTGTTGAGACAGTGTAACTGGTGTGAAGGTGTCTCATCAAGTGTTGGTGCAGTTGGAAAGAGACTGGTGAGCAAAGGTCATCCAGTGAGTATTACATGGCAAGTGTGCGCATCAGATCGAGACCCAGGGAATGTTATCATTCAGCCCCTTGACGTCAGTCTTGAGTTTGAAAATCCAACGTTGTTCTTTGAGGAACAGAAAACGTGACACGTCAGTGATATGGGCTGGAATGAATGGACGTTCCAGTACTACCCATTTTAGGTCATCCGCCTTATGTTTCAGTTCCAAAAAGTGGTTGGTTAGGCAGGTTGACTGTTTACTGCAGCGAATAGTGCTCTTGTGCTCGCTGATGCATAGCTTAATTTTCCTAGTGGTGTGACCAACATATCTCAACATGCAAGGGCATGTGATCATGTAAATCAGTTTGTCTGAATTGCAGTTAGTATGAGTATCCAAACGCCATGGTCTGGTGGTTCCAATGTCTATTGTCAAAGTTTTCTGTGTTTGCGGACAGGCTGTACATCCACCGCATGGGTAGTGCCCTCGTACTGGACTCATATTCCAAAGAGTGTTGGTGGTTTCTCTTCGTTGGATTAAGGGTCTTGTATGCACCAGGTTGTCTCTAATGCTAGGGCCTCTTTTGTATGCAAAAAGAGGTTGAGGGACATTTCCTGCTACCGTATTCAGAATCTTCCAATGCTTCAGCACTGTTTTCTTGATCCCATTGGACAAAGTACTGAAAGTGTGTACCATCGTCATACGCTCGTTAGGTGTGGCTGTGCGCTTGTGTTCTATGAGCGCCTCGCGGTTGTTGTTAGACGCTCTTTTGCACGCCCGCCGCACCAGGTAGTTGGGGTAGTGGCGTTCCTTGAGGTGTCTTGTTAGGTCCTTAGCATGCTGTTGGAACAAGGAACTTGAAGAGCAGTTTCTTCTTACCCTCAAGAACTGGCCGACTGGTAGGTTGTCACGGAGTGACTGAGGATGAAAACTCTGATAAGATAGGAGAGAGTTTCGTGCCATGGGCTTCTTATACAGTTCGCATTGTAAGCCGCCCTCGCCTGGGAATATTGAAATGTCCAGGAATGGGAGCTTATCTTTGCTACACTCCATCGTGAATTTCAGGAATTGATTCTGTAAATTGAGCCAACTGTGGAACTCCTGTACTTCATTCATGGTACCTCTCCAGCTCAAGTAGGGAGCCTATTCCCGAAATGATGGGACGGCCAGGAGGTGGTCTTTTCTCCTTGTGGATCTTGGGCAGGCAATAAAAGTATGGTATTACTGGATGCGCCATGATCAGATATCTGGCCTCTTGGGGCGTAATCCATCCTTCTGTCGATGCCTCCTCAATAAGAGCCTTTTTTCCAGTACGAAGAAGACCTCTATTTACAAGTCTCGGGGACCTCCATGGGGAGTGTATTTGCCCCCAGTCTTGCTAATTTATACATGCACCAGTTCGAGCAAGACCATGTCCTCAACCACAGCAACCCCTATCATAATCAGGTGGTGTTGTGGAAGAGGTACATCGACGATGTTTTAGTGATCAGGAGAGGTACCATGAATGAAGTACAGGAGTTCCACAGTTGGCTCAATTTACAGAATCAATTCCTGAAATTCACGATGGAGTGTAGCAAAGATAAGCTCCCATTCCTGGACATTTCAATATTCCCAGGCGAGGGCGGCTTACAATGCGAACTGTATAAGAAGCCCATGGCACGAAACTCTCTCCTATCTTATCAGAGTTTTCATCCTCAGTCACTCCGTGACAACCTACCAGTCGGCCAGTTCTTGAGGGTAAGAAGAAACTGCTCTTCAAGTTCCTTGTTCCAACAGCATGCTAAGGACCTAACAAGACACCTCAAGGAACGCCACTACCCCAACTACCTGGTGCGGCGGGCGTGCAAAAGAGCGTCTAACAACAACCGCGAGGCGCTCATAGAACACAAGTGCCAGCCACACCTAACGAGCGTATGACGATGGTACACACTTTCAGTACTTTGTCCAATGGGATCAAGAAAACAGTGCTGAAGCATTGGAAGATTCTGAATACGGTAGCAGGAGATGTCCCTCGACCTCTTTTTGCATACAAAAGAGGCCCTAGCATTAGAGACAACCTGGTGCATACAAGACCCTTAATCCAACGAAGAGAAACCACCAACACTCTTTGGAATATGAGTCCAGTACGAGGGCACTACCCATGCGGTGGATGTACAGCCTGTCCGCAAACACAGAAAACTTTGACAATAGACATTGGAACCACCAGACCATGGCGTTTGGATACTCATACTAACTGCAATTCAGACAAACTGATTTACATGATCACATGCCCTTGCATGTTGAGATATGTTGGTCACACCACCAGGAAAATTAAGCTATGCATGAGCGAGCACAAGAGCACTATTTGCTGCAGTAAACAGTCAACCTGCCTAACCAACCACTTTTTGGAACTGAAACATAAGGCGGATGACCTAAAATGGGTAGTACTGGAACGTCCATTCATTCCAGCCCATATCACTGACGTGTCACGTTTTCTGTTCCTCAAAGAACAACGTTGGATTTTCAAACTCAAGACTGACGTCAAGGGGCTGAATGATAACATTCCCTGGGTCTCGATCTGATGCGCACACTTGCCATGTAATACTCACTGGAGGACCTTTGCTCACCAGTCTCTTTCCAACTGCACCAACACTTGATGAGACACCTTCACACCAGTTACACTGTCTCAACAACTTTATTAAACCCATACATCTGGGATACCTTGGGTCGTAACTAGACCCCTACATCTCATATCCCTAGAGGAAGCAGCAATGGGATCACGTGGGTTCTCAATCACCCCAGCATTTAATATTGGCAATTCTGATGACACATACAGCATAGACAGTACGGGTTTCATATATATACCATACCCCGTGATGCTACTAACCCCAATATAAGTATATCCAACAGGAAGTAATATTGGGTTCTTGTATGTATCACCTCTCTGTTTTCTCCATACACTGATGTAGTTCCATACACAGTGATTCCATGATTAACAACAACGGATCACCTAGGAGCAAATAATTTTTATTTTTTATTTACTCCTCGAGAGCTACAACAGCTATGTAGTATCTCAAGGTGGTTACACTCATTCTACGCATGCGCCAGGCGCAGGCGGCGCTAGATGAAGTGTGTCCACCTGGCTCCACCAACGGCGAATGAGTGATTAACATTAATGTAGTCCAGCTCGGCTGATTGCCGCCAAGCACTACATGCGTACACACTTAGTATTTGTTTCATCACGTTGTCAGCCCTGGACGGGAGTTATTCCACGCCGGTCGTATCTACAACATATCTACGAGGGTGACATACTACCTTCGCCGATGTAGCAGCGTAACTTATAGCGCGCATGCGCACTTCTACCATAACAACGGCCCGCGCCGATGGAGCAGTGCATCTCTCAGCGCGCAGGCGCACTTCCACCACAACAGCGGGCCACGCCGCCTCTTAGACGTAGCATCTAGCAGGGTGTGGGTAATTTCCACCTGACTGCCCAATCAGGGTTGATATATAAACACCCGCCCTGCCTTCCATCGGTGCCTCCCTTCTGGCTCTGGAATACGCCGCGAGGTACCGACGGACAGGTAAGAGCCCCAGTGTCTTCAACGCTATTGTTATGCTTCCAGGGATGCCCCCACGCGGGAGTACCGATTTTTGTCTCTATGCGTTATTTAAATACTTTTAGCATTAAGCATCATCACGAGGTGGAGGTAGAGATTTCCTTCAGGGAACTATTTATATCTAAAAGTTTATGAGGGATTACCGATTTCTTTACCCACCTGCAGTGGCTTAGTGCTCTAGCCACAGGGGTAACTTACATGATGTTTTCTACATAGTTTTATATAAATAGCCTCTTCACATTCTCAGGATGGGTTCTGGAGGCCTGTGAGTTGAATGTGCACCCCGCTTTAGTCAACGTTGCGGCCTGTGACATTGGGGTTAACCTGACAACCGAGTTTCTTTTAAACAACAGATACAATATGACTGAATATGATAGTTATAGCTCCTCTCAATTATCTTTATTCACTTGTTTAGAGCGGGGCCTCATAATCCGAGCTGTCGCCGGGTGAGGTGAGGCTACCTTCCCACACAGAGCTGGGTAAGTGTTTTAGAAGCCATTAATTTAATTCAAACAGATTAACTGTATGTGACCATCAGTGCGCTTCCTTAACATTGATGCCGTCAGAAGTATGATTGGAACGCTGAGTCTTGTTGTCTACCATAATGAACACTGATCCTACGTGATTAAAAGAATGTAAATTGTCACTAGTGTTATGAATTAGCTCTTTTCTGTTTTCTTTTGATTTTCACAGGAAAGGATTCCTCGACATACACATTAACAACGAGGATACGGTAGGGTGGTCTCATATGACCACACCAATTTTTCCGAGTCACAATTCATTTATTTAAACCACTCTTTATTTTCCTAACACCCCTCACGGTGTAGTTTGCAGTAGCTAATTTTGTCAGCTTGGCCCTGAAGAATGCCGGTGAATCGTCACCTGTCGGCAGAAACATGTTGGCCCTAATACTTTCCACGCATACTGTACAGTGATTCTTTCACACTGTTACCACACTGTTTTTAATCTGACGCCTAGGTGAATACCATTAAACGTTTTCTTCACCTTGACGGTCATCTTAATTATCACCACTACACTTTTTGTTCTCTGCACTGCACTACATCAGCACCACTTGCGGAGAGGACACATGCAACTTCTGAACTATGGCCTAGTGAAATAAAGCCAATACATCAAGGCTTGGATACACAGACCTGGTTCAAGATGTCCTAAATGATGAAGCTCCGCCATATGGGTGGGCTGATAGGACTTATACAAGTACCTGACTGTGTCTCACTACAACGTGGGAGTTGATCTTTTGTAGTTCACTTTTGGTAGGCTTCACTCAGCCCCTTTGAGACCTTCAAGTTTTGTTGTTGTATAAATATAGTTCAGTAGGGGTATGAACTTGAATGGTCGATAAATATAGTCCCTTAGACCCTCCTTTCACAGGTGTTTTTCCCATTGTCAGTCTTGTATCACGATACTATTTATATCTATATGCTCTTTCTGCTTATGAGTATTGGTAAAGCCTAGGGTGTCTATAGAATGTGGTAGTCCTCAAGTCTGTGATCATTCTATGAATTATTCAATGGCACACGACTAGATTGCAAAGGTTTGCACTTCATTGGCTTGTCGCATGTGTGCTTCTGACTCTTCTGTGTAGCCTCTTCCCCTTCTTCAGCATTTGTATTTCTTCAATCCAGCTCCTCAATCCAGCTGGACCGCGCCCAGCGCCAGAACCCCTGGACCCCGCGCACGCCACGACGGCAGAATCCGATATGACACCAACACCCTCCACGCTCTCAACAGCGGCAGAGACCACCGCTGCTTCCAAGCCGCCCCGAAGCGCACCCACGGACCCTTCTCCTGCCACACCTGCAACTTAACCTGCGACAGAACTACCAAGCCTCCAAGAGCTGGACCCAACCATCTCCGCTGCATACTCCTCAACACCCGCTCCGCACGCAAACACGCAGTCGAGCTCTGGGACCTGCCGACACCTCTGCCCCAGATGTTGTCTTCCTGACCGAGACCTGGTGGAACAACCCCTCGGCACCGGACATCACCATAGCCATTCCGGATGGCTACAAGATCTCCCGCAGAGACGCACCAACGGAATCGGAGGAGGAATAGCCATCGTCCACAAGTCCACCCTCCAGACGACTCCCTCAACTCCGCCGAACACCTCCACTTCCGGATTCACACCGACCCCAACACCACCCTCAGAGGAGCACTCGTCTACAGACCCCCCGGACCAAGGGCCCTGTTCAGCGACTCCATCGCCGACCTCGCCAGCACCCCCCCCCACACTCGACTCGACGGACTACATCCTCCTCGGGGACCTGAACTTCCACTTCGAGAACAACAACGACGCCAACTCCGCCACTTTGAATGACAACCTCGCCAACCTCAGTCTCAAACAGCTTGTCACCGAACCCACCTACACCGTCGGCCACAAGCTCGACCCCGTCTTCACCACAAGCACGCACGTCTCCTTCAACAACACCACCGAACTCCACTGGACCGACCACCGCTGCATCCACTTCACCTTCAAGAAACCAACCACGCACCACCGCACCCAACAGCTGCCCCGCCGCTGCTGGAGCGAAGTCACTGTGGCCCAACTGAGCTCCACCCTTGCCCAAAGCCCACCCACTGACCCCACCGACCTACACGCCGCCACCCGTAACTTCAGACAGTGGATCGACGACTGCGCCAACACTCTCGCCGCTCTCAAGAAACCCTCCTCCAACCACCACAGCAAGAAAGCCGCCAGGTTCACCAAAGAATTCCAGACCTCCAAACGGACATGCCGGAAGCTGGAGAAGAAATGGCTCCACGACTGCACACCTGACAGCCACACAACCCACAAAGACGCCCTCCGCAGACATCACCACCTCATCAGAACAGCCAAGAGATCTTCCTTCAAAGCACGCCTGTATAACAACGCACACGACAGCAAAGAGCTCTTCAACATAGTGAAGGAACTCTCCAACCCCAGCGCCAACTCCAACGACATCCCGCCCTCGCAAGATCTGTGCGACTCACTGGACAACTTCTTCCATCGAAAGATCGACGACATCGACGACAGCCTCAACACCCCGTCCGCTCTGACCACGACAGACCCCACCCCGATGGCCACCTGCACCAACCAGCTGACCTCCTGGGCCCACGTCAACGATGACGAGACACACAAGAACATGAACTCAATCCACTCAGGATCTCAAACAGACCCCTGCCCGCACCATGTTTTCAACAAAGCAGACGCAACCATCGCACCCCATCTACGGAAGGTTATCAACATCTCCTTCGACACAGCAACATTCCCGGAAAGCTGGAAGCACGCGGAAGTCAACGCCCTCCTCAAGAAGCCCAAGGACCTCAAGAACTTCCGGCCAATCTCCCTGCTCCCTTTCCCAGCGAATGTCATCGAGAAAATCGCAAACATACAGCTGACCCGCCACCTCGAGGACAACAACATCTTAGACCCGTCCCAGTCCGGATTCAGAAGAAACCACAGAACAGAGACAGCCCTCATCGCCGCCACAGACGACATCAGGCGCCAACGTGACAACGGCAAAACTTCAGCCCTCATCCTCCTGGACCTATCAGCCCCCTTCGACATGGTCTATCACCGCACACTAACAACACGCCTCCAAGAGGCCGGAATCCAGAAGAAGGCCCTGGACTGGACCATATCCTTCCTCTCCGGCAGAACCCAGAGAGTCCTCCCCCCACCCTTCCGATCCAAAGCCACCGACATTACCTGCGGTGTACCCTAAGGCTCATCCCTCAGCCGACCCTGTTAAATGTCTACATGGCCCCCCTTGTACAAGTGGCCCGCCAGCACAACCTGAACATCATCTCCTACGCCGACGACACCCAACTCACCCTCTCCCTCACCAAGGACCCGCACACTGCCAAAACCAACCTCCACGAGGGAATGAAGGCCGTCGCCGGGTGGATGAGGAGCAGCCGCCTGAAACTGAACTCAGACAAGAAGGAAGTCCTCATCCTTAGCCCCACCCCCTCTGCCTGGGACGCCTCCTAGTGGCCGACCTCACTTGGAACAACACCGACACCCACGGACCACGCACGCAACCTAGGATTCATCCTCGACTCCTCCCTCTCCATGTCGAAGCAGGTCAATGCCGTCTCCTCCTCCTGCTACAACCCCCTCCGCATGCTCCGCAGGATCTACAAATGGATCCCGACCGAAACCAGAAGAATGGTGACCCTCGCCACTGTCCCGCGCATCCAACAAACAACATCCAGCGGCAGATCCTTCTCCTTCCTCGCCGCCAAGACCTGGAACACCCTCCCCATCCATCTGTGGCAGACCCAGGAGCTGCTAACCTTCAGGACGCTCCTCAAGACCTGTCTCTTTGAACAGTAGCAGCACCCCCCCCGCAGCGCCTTGCGACCCTCACGGGTAAGTAGTGCGCTTTACAAATCCAATGATTGATTGATTCATTGATTATAAATGTATTTAAGGTCTTTGTAATGCGCTTCAAGCTATCAAGGAAGCCTCGGAATGCTTTTACTTTAAGGGACAAGAATAAAGGTAGGTCTGTATGCCTACTGGGACCATATTCCTAAACCACAAGACTTCATAACAATGGTGAGGAGAGGGTAAAGCCTTAGAAGGGGAAAGTCATAGGTGACTGTGAGAAAGGCCCCTTTGTGCTTGGTCAACCCTGTTTTTGTTTGAATTTCAATGCTGAATTTTAGACTCTGCACACAGGGGTACTGAGTCCATTGCCCAGTATATGCGCTCTGACCGCTAAAACATGTAGAAATGGACAAATCCTTGAGTGGCGTACTTAACATCATTATAAGGCAATAGTATATGGTGCAGAAATACACAAACAGCATAAACTCTTAGCGATCATTTGTGGACTGGTGTATCTATTCACTAGTGTGGCAAAGGAAATCAAGGCTTCAGTTGAAGCCTGACTGCTGCAGTGTAAAACCTGCAGTGCGACCTGTTAAAACAATCCTGTTTGACTTGTTAAACATCCCTTTTAAATAATAGTCAGTCACCCCATCTGAATAACTTTATGATACGTATTCTCAAAGTTAAGTCTGATTGTTCTCTGCCATAGCTACCTTGGGTTGAGCGAAGGTTTAAATTAATACAATTTTTGACTGGGCCTAACATGATAGTGGCTTTGGGGCATATTTATGAGTGGGTTTGCATCGCACTTGCACCACACAAAGTGTTGTGTTACTCTGCTCTAGGTAGGTCTTTCATGGGTGTTGCATGGAAATTCCTATGCAACATCCATGAATTTTGACGCATTCCCAGATTTACCAAAAGTGGCAGACCTGGGAATGTGCCAAAATGCTATGCCTTCCCAGGTGAAGCACATCGAGGAGAAATATTTGTTTTCCTCTTTCTGTGTGTGCTGGATTCCTGGAAAGAGGAAAATGCCTCAGGGGATTCTTTTTGTGCAGAATGTTGCCCCTTCCTGAACAAAAGCAATCCTCCTTACAATGCAGGAAACTTTGTAAATGTAGTATACTTGTAAAGCGCACAGCTGCCGCAGCAACAGGGCGTCCCGGCGCTGTATAACTCTGGGGAACCCGTCCTGGCTTTCCCTGTGGGATGGTCCCTGCTGGGAGTCCCCAAGGTGGAGCCAGGCATCCCCGGAATTGGTGGGGCCGTTGTGAAGATTAGGCAAGCTAATGCCCAGAGTTGCCGAGTGGAACCCCTGATTAGAGTAAGCACCGAAGCGAGAATTATCAAGTCCGCTGACCAAGGTCCACGACCCTGCCGCGTCGGGAATTGAACCCTGGTCCCGGGCTGACTTCTGCTCTCAGGTCTGCCGCCTCTAACCAGTGAGCCACACTACTCCACCATGGTGCAAAGGTGCCTGCGTTGACACTAGGCAGCTAAAACGGCACCAGCGCAGGGACAAAAGCAGGAATGCGTTGCATTCTTCTAATATTGTGCATTCCTGCCCTTTTCCCTGTCATGCAGTGCAGCACAGCAAGGTGACACACTGCGCTGCATGTTTTTGCCATAAATATGGGCCCTTTATGGCCCTTTATTACTTCTGGCAGACAACCAGCCACCACAATTAATAAACCACTTTCTCACTGTGACCCTCATTTTAGAAGTCTAACCAGTTCAGCTCATACAAAGGTGGAGGCGACAGAAGATATCAGCTACTTGAATCAGTTTTCAGAATCTGCTGAAGTTGACTTTAAGTTTTAGTTTCTTTGGGAGGGAGTTCCATAGGCAGACTTTGTGCATTTGAAGAGGCTTGCATTCAAACATGTTGAAAGAGGGCAATTGAATGCATTAGCAATTCATGTGTTGCTTTTAGCAGTAAACTGGCAGCATATGTTAAAGTTTGCAAATGAAGTACATAGAACAACAGAATGCCCTACCACAACATACAGCACAATATAAAGATAGAAAGAAATATTAACACAAATTGTATTACTGAGGTGTGCTTTATGTTGTTATTGTGTTACATTGTTGTATGCTGTTGGTGCTTTTTTGTTTTTATGCATTTTTTGTGTAATGTGCCTTAATTGTTATATCGCTGTATTCTTTGTGACTGTTATGTTATTGTGGCATTGTGTTACCGTATTGAAGTGTTTTGGGTGCTGTTGTTATGCTGCTGTGCCATTTTATCTGAGCTGTAGCACATCTGCTGAGATATGCAGAACTATTCTTGTGACATATTAGCAAATTCACAAATTTGCTATCCTAATTCTCTAGTAGTATGAAAGGAAATTTGGGGATAGTGTCAACTCCCTGCTTTGTGGTCTCCCAGACTTCATACTGCCCCAAGGGCATCCTACTGAGCACAGTGGGCCTTCTAAAGGGCTTGAAAAATATGTTCATATCTCTCCCAATCTCTTGAAATTCCTCTTCTCCCATTGTTAGTACACACCATTTTCAAAAACAGGTGCATCTACAAAGTCATCATGTACAGTTGCCAAGCTAATCATCGCAAGTGGCTCTCACCACATGCAGCCTGGACACTATTGGAATGAATGTGAAGTAGTATAATAAAGATTAAAAAAAAGGCAGCAGTCCATTCCATTAATGCACACCTAATCGGGAACAGCAGACCCTATACACCAGGAGCTCTCCAATCCTGGTCCAATTGAGGAAAGATCTAAAGATACACTTCTTTAAAAAAACACAGCAGCATGACACAGTAACAGTCCACCTCCTCTCAGACTCGCAACCCAGCTCTCCTTAAATTACTTGTTGAATGAATCATTGCCCTTGACCCTGTAAAATGCTGTTCTGTCATTTAAGAATTTTGGGCCTTAAGTCTAAGTTTAGATTTAAAGTCTAACTTTGGACCTGAAGTATAGGTTTAGACCTGAAGTCTAAGTTTAAACGTAAAGTCTAATGGCTCGATTCACAGAGGTAAACTTAGACCAATAGTCTAAATTTAGACCTAGGACTAAAGTTAGACTTTTGGTCTAGGTTTAGACCATAAGTCTAATTTAGACAAAAGTCTAACTTAACTCCTAGCAAAGTTAGACTTTAGTTCTAAAGTTAGACCTTAGGTCTACACTTACACTTCAGGTCTAAACTCAGACTTTTGGTCTAAGTTTACCTTTGTGAATCGGGCCCTAAGTTTAGATCTAAAGTCTATGGCCCACATGCATCATTGTGTCTTTTTGCATTTCTTAATTTGCGAAAAATAAGGAATCGCAAATTAAGAAATGCAAAATGATATGCATCAATATTTTCGGTATTCTTGTGGGATTCAGTAAAAATCGCATTTTTTACCGAATCCCAAAGAAATACCGATTTCTTAACTTAATTTTCGCAATTCCCATTGATTCCTATGGGCCAAAAGGCCCATAGGAGTCAATGGCCATTGCGAGTGGCACTTAGAAAATTTCATGGGTGCAGGGGGGGGTCCAAAGGACCCCCCCATGCACCCCTGAAATGTACTTTTCAGCATAAGTTACATACACACATGTCCTAAGGACATGTGTGTGTGTAACTTTACAGTTTAAAAAATGCATTTTTGTGCATATTTAATCAATTTCGCAATTTACCACGAAGTTGAACTTCGTGGTAATTTGCACTTCCAATTTTAAAAAACGCATATTTTTCTATAATGATGCATAGCATTTAAGAAATCGCACAATTGCGATTTCTTAAATGCTAATGCAATTTTAGAAATCGTAAAAAAGATGCGACTTCTAAAATGGCATGATGCATCCCAACAAGCACTTTTGCATTCGCAAACGGCCGATTTTAAGGAATCGCACCGTCTGCGACTGCAAAAATGCTTGATGCATGTGGGCCTAAGGGTCAGATTTAAAAGCCCGTTGCATAATTTTTGCGCCGCTGTTGCATTACTTTTTGTCATGTAGCAGCATCGTAAAAATGTGGCCCATTTACAACGTGACACATCTAGGAAGATGTGTCATGTTGTTGAGCACATTATACCTGCGTCAGGTATAATGTATACAGGGTGGTAATTCTCTCGCAAAAAAAACTCATAGAAGCGATGCAGTGAAATCCAACAGACTTCACTGCGCCACTTCCAAGATGCCACTGCGTCAAAACCTTACGCCTGCTGGTAGCAGGCCTTAGGGGTGACCAGCACAATAAGGACAGGCCTCCCCATGCATTGCTGGCGTTGTGTCATGCTTGCAATAAACAAAAACACAAAAAAGAGAGGTGCACGTGCCGCTACTACGTTAACCTGGAGTATTTTCTCAAAACATCCGAATAAAACGCTGTGTTTTGTATTTTTATTTTCAATTATTTTATTAACTTCAATGTTTTATTTAATACTTTTCCATTTAGTATTTAAATTTTTCAAATTTATATTTGTTAAGACCTTATGTACACAACAAAAACTAATCAAACAATTCATATTAACAATAATACATTTCAAAAAATCATCATTCAAGCTTTCAATCATACATCTCTCATACCATTACAAAAAGCAAAAAATATGAAATTTTAATGAGTGCTGGAATAAAAAATATTCTCAACAAAGCCATTAAACAATTGTTATTTTCAAGAAAAGCCTATTTTGTTCCAGTTTATGTAACTTTCTCTATTTGGGCTTCTAAACAGTCTACGCGTTATTTGGGAGTTCTCATCAGGACCATAGTCTCTCTCTCATCTATATCTATACTAATATAATAAAGAGAGAGCCCAAACCTTTGAGGCGGGTAATCTCAGGAACCACAGCACCAATCACAACACCCAATACAGCGCTGGAAAGGGCAGTTGCAGCAGAAGGACATAGGCTATGCAGACGCCCACCATATACATTTAAAAGGTAAAAGAACCGTGCCAGCAAAGTAGCCCCTTGTGGGCGTGTCTGCGTTGCGCTGTGGGCGTGACAAACGCTGGGGGCGTGTGGTACGTTCCGCCCTTCATGCCATGTCTCATATAGTGTGCTGTGGGCGTGTGCTGGGGGCGTGGGCGTGTGCGGGGCGCGGAATTACGGGGAAAAAAAGCGAGCGTTGTGCCCAATATTTCATTGTTTTTTCTTCCCAGGTTCTGTACATTCTAGCTCCGGGTGTCCACCCTGCTCCCTTTAAATACCCCTGCACCCCATAACCATAACCCACCCTTACTCCTTAAAATTCCCCAACACCCTTAAACACTAACCCATCTTAACCATATAAATATACCCTGTACCCTAAAACCCAAACCTATCCCTAAACCCTAAAAATACCCCTGTACTCCAAAACCCAAACCTAGCCCTGAACCCTATAAATACCCCTGTACCCCAAAACCCAAACCTACCCTTGAACCCTAAAATACCCCTGTACCCCAAAACCCAAACCTAGCCCTGAACCATAAAAATAACCCTGTACCCCAAAACCCAAACCTACCCCTGAACCCTAAAATACCCCTATACCCCAAAACCCAAACCTAGCCCTGAACCCTAAAAATACCCCTGTACCCAAAAACCGAAACCTATACCCTGAACCCTTAAATTACCCCTGTACCCCAAAACCCAAACCACCCCTGAACCCTAAAAATACCCGTATACCCCAAAACCCAAACCTAGCCCTGAACCCTAAAAATACCCCTGTACCCCAAAACCCATACCTATCCCTAAACCCTAAAACTACCCCTGTACCCCATAACCCAAAACTATATCTGAATCCTTAAAATACCCAAACACCCCAAAACATATACCTCAGTACCCCAAAACATATACCCCTATACCCATACTTACCTTATCCAAACATTTAAAAAAAACATGCTTTTACCATTCATGCATTTACAACGAATTTTGTTGTAAATGTATGCGTGGTAAAAGCATATAAAATGTAATGCCATGCGTTATAATGGCATTGTGGAGTCATGGTACTTTCGTAATGAAAGTATGCGGAGTGATGGTATGCGGAAAGAAAGTTGCGGAATAATGGGTGTTCACCTCCCCGGTAAGTACATTGGTGGCAAGGCGGCCCACATCTCCAGCAACATACTTATATTTTTTCACCACTGATTTGAAAAATGCACAGGTCTCTTTCATTGATGGCCAGCACCGACATACACTTTTAGACACACCTCCTGCCATAAGTTCTAGAATTGCAAACTTTAGAGCTGGGGAGCTACGCTTGAATCTCGGCATCAGCTCAACATCCTGTGATTCAGGCAAATCGCTTTGTCTCCCCGTGCCTACCACAAATGAATGTGTTCTTCTGTAATGTATATTGTGCTCATGCCATGTTGTCGAGTTCACGCTATATAATATTGCAAGGAAAAATAAAGTAGGGAAACTCGAGTTCACACACTACTGAGAGCGCACTCTTAAGTGCATCAGCAGTGCACTGTGAATCGGAGCGTTTCACAGGCCTGTCACAGATAAGAAATGCTATCAAAACAAAATCCTACAAAACAATATACTACTGGCCGGCAGCAATTCATACCCGGATAATGTCGGGACGGGCTGCTAGTCAGAATATAAAGGAAGGTGAGTTGTCCCCGACGTGTACACAAATCTCGTCCGAAAGTCAGCGCGATTCAGACGCGGCTTGTTTGTTCTACTAGGAGACCTTCTGAAGCACCGTGCTCCGACCGTAGAAGGTGGAGACACATGAGGTACTTATACAGATGCCGGAGCTCCCCCTCCAAGTGGTGCGATAGCCAGGCTGTGTAAGAAAAAGACAGAATAAAAGACAGCAGGACATTGGTGTATGCAACGAAATTTGTGTACATGTCGGGGACAACTCACCTTCCTTTATATTCTGATGGGAGAGAGACTATGGTCCTGATGAGAACTCCCAAATAGCGCGAGTTCGAAACGCGTAGACTGTTTAGAAGCCCAAATAGAGAAAGTTACATAAACTGGAACAAAATAGGCTTTTCTTGAAAATAACAATTGTTTAATGGCTTTGTTGTGAATATTTTTTATTCCAGCACTCATTAAAATTTCATATTTTTTGCTGTTTGTAATGGTATGAGAGATGTATGATTGAAAGCTTGAATGATGATTTTTTGAAATGTATTATTGTAAATATGAATTGTTTGATTAGTTTTTGTTGTGTACATAAGGTCTTAACAAATATAAATTTGAAAAATTGAAATACTAAATAGAAAAGTATTAAATAAAACATTGAAGTTAATAAAATATTGAAAATAAAAATACAAAACATAGCGTTTCATTCGGATGTTTTGAGAAAATACTCCAGGTTAACGTAGTAGCGGCACGTGCACCTCTCTTTTTTGTTTATTATAAGCTTGTGGCAAGCTGTGCCGTTGGGAGCCCAGACCCAGTGGTGGTTTTTTCTCCTGTGTCATGCTTGCGACACAACTTTAGTAATGTGTGACTTTTGCGCCAACAGATGCGTCCGAATTTCAGACGCATCTATCAATCCTTGCGCCATGGTGCGCCGTATTGTAAATACGCCGCATCCATGATGGCGCAAGGGTTTCTCAGGGCGGCACAGGGAATGTGACGCTTCTGTACAGATGTGTCACTTTCTTGTAAATCTGTCCCTAAGTTTAGACCTTGAGTCTAAGTTGAGACCTAAAGTCTAAGCTAAGACCTAAAATCTAAGTTAGACTTCGGGTCTAAAGTTAGACTTCAAGTCTAAAGTTAGACTTCAGGTCTCATCTAAGGGCCCGATTCACAAAGCAGTCTGAGACTATGGTCTAACTGTACGACTTTTGGTATTCACAGAGGTCATTTACAAGTCGTATCTTTACGAACGCCGTCGGGCCGGAATCTCTGCACCCGGGCCATACTCTCTCGCTCCAGCCATATTCTTCGGCTCGGCCGGATGATGTGTAATCAATGGGCCGGAATACATTTTTTTACAAAAAGGAACATTAGGAATGTGTGACAAATGGTGGAGGAGGTCATGAAAATCAGTTTGGGCAGGGAAATGGGTGTAGACAGACACTACATCATATCCCGGAAATGTTTGCTCCTTTGCATCATGGTACATGCAGTCCACGATTTGCACTGTCATTTCTATACTGCAGTGCATGTCTCTCTTCACTTCACTTCACCATCCGTTTGCAAATATAGCATCTTTCCTCTGCTTCTTCTGTCCACACCCCATTTCTCTTCAGTGTCAAACTTCCCTACTGCCCCATCTTCTCACATCTTTTAACTGCCACTACTCACTAAATCATCTGCAACACTTCACTGTCCTATCTCTCCACAATCCGTTCTTCCCATCAGTGGCATATCTCTCCAGAGCCCAAGCATTCTTTCAAGTCCCCATAATTTCTCCTCAGCCCCTGCTTATTAACATTGTCATATCTTTCAATAGCCTCTGCATCTCATCACTCTCCCATCTCCTTTCAGCCCCAGCATCTGTCCACTGTCCCATCTGTTTGCAATTTTCATAATATCAGATTATTCCACAGAGGTACAGGGAATGCCGAAGATCAGGAGATTGTTCAAATACATGATGCGATGCTACTTTCTTCAAAGGGTATAACAATCATTATATTACATTTTGGTGACGAGACTGGGCACTGAACCTTCCCCTGGTGATGTTAAGCCCAGTTTTATTTTTTAACCACATATTTACTGTCAGTTTTCAGATTAATTCTAAATACTCCCAATCACGTCAAAGAAGAACAGAGGAATAATTCCAAAAGTGATTGCCCAAAAGCATCCAATTTGGCCAAATGGGGCCGCAGGAATTAGAAACAATGTTGCCAGGTTCCACAGTTTCCAGTTAACCCACTAGACCACAACTGGAATGGCAGACCAAGGGACTACCCTTCCAGAGAACAATTACTAAGTTGTGGGCTACTGGATGCCCCTCCTCTGAGGCGCAGAAAGGGGGGCATAGCGTGTGTGGTAGAGACCATTACAGATGCATGGTGGTGGGGTATCTCTGGTCTATTCATTGATATCCAGCCTAGATGGCACTTTGGCACACAGTGACATCAGATATTTCTTGTTTAATGGGAGGACTGTGAATCGAGTAGCGCATTTTTTAGGTATCATTTTAAATTGCCCACCAATAAGTCAGGAATCTGAAAATATGTAAGCTGGTCTGAAATTGAGCTTCCAAACCCTATACCACCTTTTGTAGTAAGCCATGACTGCTTGCTGAGGCCATTTTTGGGAGACCAGTTTACAAAACAATGCTGTATACAAATGGAATCAAATAGTCTTAACCCCTGAAACACCAATGGTTCATATTAATATTCACCATTAATTCTGCCTTGTAATCAGCTTCTGCCAAAATACCAAATGAAAAAGGCTCCCAATGTACTCATATCTTTTTTTTGTTATATTAAAATATTGAGGGAGCTTAGAGCCAGGCTCAATACACATAGTGAGTGCTACCAAAAACTTTGACAGGATCCCTAGCAAGGTAATTATGCCACTGGAGTAGGCCGGCAACATAAGTAGATGTGGTCTTATTTGGTAGGATTTAGCCATGGAACCATGATACATGATGTAAGACCTGACAGCCTTGGGAGGGTCTTCCCCCAACTTATTCACCTGCTTACCTCCATTTTCAAGACTCATTTTTGCTGGTTCTAGGACTCTGTGCACTTTAGCGCTGCTAATTAGTGCCAAAGTGCTTGTGCTGTTGCCCCTAAAACAAGGTAACATTGGATCGTATTCAATTGGCATATTTAATTTGCGCACAAGTCCCTAGTAATGTACATTACAGGTGCCCCAGGCCTGTTAATTAAATGCTGCTAGTGGTCCGGCAGCACTGATTGTGTTGCCCACATAAGTATCCCCCTAACCAAGCCCCCTAACCATGTCTCAGGCCTGCCATGGTAGGGCCTGAGCGTGCAGTTCACTGTCACTGTCACTTGGCAGGTAAAACTTCTTGCCAAGCCCTGAAATCCCCATTTTATTACATATGTCACCACTGTGGACAGTCCTTGGCAACCCAGAGGGCACTGATAAATGTGTTTTGCTGGTAAGGTTGGATTTAACACTACTAGCAGAGATGCCACTTTCAGGCAGTGGGCATTTTTCTGCTCTTAATTTTGGTCTATGTGACCACCAGCTTGTCTCCAATACCCATCTGGGCGGGATGACTGATCCCATTCATGCTTTCCTCCCCTACAGCCATACACCCAGAAAGGTCAAGGGTGGCTGAAAAACCCTTTGCATAAGTCTGCATTCTGATAGCCAGCCTGGTCAGGCCATAGGAAAGGGGACTCACAATGTGACATCAAGGAGTAATGACCAGACCCCACTCAAATGGCTGGTGATCGCCATAGATAACCTGGCGGGCAGGACTGGCTTGAAAAGGGTGCTCCTGCACTTCAAAACCACTCTTTGAAGTTTCTCCCACATCAAAGGCACATTTGGGTATAATTACTGAGTCTGCGACCCTTCTTGATCAGACACTTCTGGACCTACACCGAATCTCTGTCATTAGAACTGTGGTGCTACTCAAAGGACTCAACTGGACTCTTTTTCTGGAAGGACTGCTTTCCTGCTTGTTTCAGTGCTGCCTGCTACTCTCTGACTATGCTAGAAGGAGAGCTGTGCTCTGCTTTCCCTCCGAAGTGATCTCCAAGGGCTTGTTAGTTTGCCTCCTGTTTCTAGACTTTGTCTTCTATGAGTCCTACCCTTGCCCGAGGAGCCCCCTCCAAGTTCTGGGCCTCAGAAGGGGTCCTGCAGCTGTGTTTCTGCCAAATCCAATGCAAAACAGTGTGAAGCCCCACAAAGCCTAGCCACACAACTGATAGCTCTCGGAACCGATGCCGGATGACGCAGAGCCTCGCCAAGCCTCGCCGCACAGTGTCTCGGAACCTACGCTGGACAACGCAAAGCCTTGCTGCGGACTCTGCGCTTCAGGATTAAAGGTACTGTGCTCAGAGGGCCCAAGTGTGTCCCTGTAGCCGGCCAATGCTCCATCGTGGTTGGCCTTAAGTTTTGATTTGCACCAGTCCTTCGTGACCTGAAGTCACCTTTTAGCGCTACCTGCTTCTTAGTGCTTTATTTCATTTATTTCTTCAACAGTCAATATCTCGATTTCTACTTGATCAATTTAGATACCTTTGGTCTTCTTTTACTCAGATAAATACTCTCTATTTTCCTAAACTGTTGTGGAGTGTTTTTTGTGGTGATTTACTGTGTTGTTCTATGAGTTACTGCGCAAATACTTTAAACACCACCTTTGAAGTTAAGTTTTCCTGCTCTGGGCCAAGCTACCAGGGGGTGAGCACAGGATATTTTGGGATTGTGTTGTGGCTTACCCTGACTAGGATTGTGGTCCCTACTTGGACTTGGTGCATACCTCTGCCAACTGTAGACCCAATTTCTAACCCATTACATCTAATCTCAGCTTTACCATTCCACGTAAATATGTCAGAAAGAAGCACTGTATTATAAGAATGGACATGTGCCACAAATACTGACAGTCCCTGGGAAGGGTAGTCCCTTGGCCTTACTATCACACTCACAGTTTCCTCAGTTGTTGTGTAGAGAGTCAACTAGAAACTGTGTAACCTGGAGACATGGTTTTTAATACTGGCCTCTCCATTTGGACAAATTGTGTGCCCCTGGGCACTCAATTATGGATCTTATTTCCCCCCCCCCTATGTTTTTGGAAAGATTGGGAGTATTTAAAAGTTGCTAGTAAGTATGTTGTTAAAACAAAGACCAGACTGGATAATTGCCTGATACAGAGGAGACAGAACACAGGTATATTCACCTAAATGGAAGAGAGGGCTAAAACTGTATGGCTTTTGAAACAGGTAGCAGTGTTCTGCAGTTTCAGGTTTGCTACTTTATCAAACTGTTTGTTCTTGGGCAAATCGTACTCCCCCTCGACTTTTATCCATCAATTTGACCATATGTGAGCACTTAAAAACACGCTTATTGGAAGAAAGAAACATCAATGACATATTCCCAGCATTAGGTCCCAGCATGACTTTAATTTATCAATTCAGGGCTGTTAAATGGCAGGTGGATTTATTTCCATGCTACAGGTAAACATGCTTTTGAAGTTGCTCTGTTGAGGCCCCCTCCAGTGCTGCAGCTCCCTTCCCTCAGCCACTGTCAGGCTCCTCTTTTAAAGGACACAATGTATGAAAATTGGCGTTATTCAGTGCCTCCATGCAGGAACGGACTGGCCATAGCGGGCACTGGGCAATTTCCCAGGAGGCTAGAAAGGTGGGGGCCTGTTTTGCAACTGTGGGAGCAACTTTTATGACTGGGGGTTAGTTTCGCAGCGTTGCTGCAATATCAACTCCCAGTAACAAAAGCAGTAGTGCTTCCCACCTGCAACCACCCCCGCCCCTCCCCCCAGTTAGGGGTTGGGGCCTGGTCCATCAAAATTGCCAGGGCTGCTTTGGGTTTCCAGTCTGGTCCTGGCTCCATGAGGGCAGCAGGACAGAAGTCATTACCTCAGGGTAAATCTGCAAAATGCAGGGCATTTGGCCACCGTTTTGGCACTCTGTGGTTGGGAGCAGTCAAGCGGTGCCATGGCGATTGCCGGGGGACACAGGTCCCTCCGTCTCTCCCAACCAAAGAGGCTACTAGCAGGCTAGAGCCTTCTCAAAATTCCCAGCACCCATAAGTTCAACTACAGTTTGCGAGTATTTTCCACTATTTATTCCAAATGTACTTTTTGAAAATACATCTGTTCGAATGTAACATTTCTCTTAGCATTAGTTTATAAATTTAGCATGCACCACTGAAATGCATTGCATCGAGTGGTACTTAAATTGTCGCATTTTATCTACTCAAAGAAATAAGGTTAAATATTTATGTACCGGGTCAGCACCACCTAAAATGAAATTAATCTACGTATGTAAATAAATTCAAACATTTTTGTTTTAAACAGGCAAGGCATTCATTACTGCTCTGTTCAGGTAAAAACAAAAGCTTTGCTGAGTGACACCTCACCTAAGCCTAAATCAACAAAATTAGCTGTCAGGGCAAGTTTCCATCCCACAAAAACACAAAGAAATTAATACCAGGGAGATTGTATCAGTGATTGAGCATACAAAAGATTACTAAAACGAAGAGCCCAAACGTGCATCTCTGTTTTACTGCCAAAAACATAAAGAATTGAAGAAATAATGTAAAGGAGATAAATCCAGTATAATGCAGCTGGGATTTCACTGAAGGCAATATAAATACTATTAAAATATAAATGATTTTTTTAAAAAAAACTTTAAACTGCATTGTACTTTTTTTCCAAAGATGTTTTAGAAGTGTTAATTTTTAAGTAGGGAGGTAGAGATTCTATGCACTGAGATCAGAACTTCTTCTTGGCACAATCTCTGTCTACAGCCTTTCTTTTTGGAATTTCATCTGCTCCTTGGCTGAGCACTTAGCTTTTTTGCATTATTAAGAAGTTATTGCCTGCATCGGCCTTCTACCATTTAATGTTTTATCCATCTTATCATTTGACCTTGGATTATAGCTTGTACTTCTCACTTTTCCTTAAAATTGACTATTATCCATCACACTGGTTTTATGTTGCAGCTACTGCAGCAAATATCTCTAGTTCCCTGTTATGCTGTAGAAAGTTGGGGCACAAAAATAACTTTTCTCTCTTAAAACGTGAACCTACCTAAATAGCTGTAAGTTATGTTGCTACGGTTGGGGGGGGGGGGGTAGATATTTACAAGGAAAGGAAATAAGATGACTGGCAAATAAGAATTTGTTCCAAATTATCTTAACTTGGACCATAACAAATGTACGCATAAGAGAGATACGGAAATGACCCCCTTGAATGTAGTCAGATGATATTTTAAAGCATTACATTTTGCACGTTTCTGCCATGTATTTGGAGGTACAAATGCCCTATAGGACATTTAATGGTGATAGATAGCATACGAATGCGAAGCCACGAAGGATAATGCCATTCAGAAGTGAGGCTCGAATGCAAAAAATTAAAAAAACTAATAAAATACAAGCTATATATTTTCTCATTATTGCCATTTTATGAGAGGTGTAACGTTTGTTTTTAAAAAGATTACTGTACGGGAAAATAGGCTCAGGGTTGCTATTAGTGTTAAGGAAAGTGTTAGAGTTATGGATAGGATTGCAGATTTGATTTGGTTTAGCCCTAGGTCTGGGTTAGAATCATGATAAGGATTAGGGTTAGTGACAGAGCCCAGGATGATGTAAACCTTAGGGTTAAACATTGTGTCCCTGTCAGGATCAGGAGCAGGCGGTGAGTGAAATTCAATCTACCTACAAGGAATTCAATGTATAGTCTTTATTTCGATCAACAATGATCATAAAAGATAGTAACCATATACACACACAATAATCAGTTAAAAGTGAGACATTAAAAAATGAAAAATTATGAAATTATGAAATTATGAAATTTGGCCCAATTTTTTTTTATTAGTATTCACAGATTTAAACGGAACATATTTCATAACAATTTACTGTGTCATAAAAATAAGTTTAAACTAAAATTGCATTATGGAACTAAAAGATTTTTATAATATACAATCTGCAATACATTTCATACTACTGTGCAATAAAATTCAAGCATTTTGTGACCGCAATTTACCATAAATATGTAAATTTGTTGGGGCACTATCTAAGATACAAGTTATGGCCACTCAAGGTGACCCATAACATTGCTAGCTTTTTACAAACCCACCCAATTCCACACTTTGATTCGTCCTTTACTTGGCCAGGGAATCACTGTGATCAGCTGTCTTATCATTTTTTCCCCGAATAAGCCACACCCAAATCAGGAATCAGGCAACAGCTATGACAGTCGGTGTGGTTGTGTCTGTCAACAATATTGTCAGTGCGATGGCACTACTTCTAACACTCATGTCCTTACATAGGGGCTTGGCTTCAACCATTTACGTCACGGCATCTGATAAGCCTTACAGACAAATGAGATATGGGAATAGGTCTCCTCATGCTCCATACACGACTTACATTTATTGTCATTAGAGTCACGCCATTTACCCGAAATTGAAAATAAAGGTGTCTATCTCTAGGTTTAGAGATAACATCCCATAACTCTTGTGGTGGGGGCATGGCTTGTGCTATAGAAATTTCCCAGTCAATAATGATGATTCAGACGGTAAGAAAATATTACGTCACGTTAAAAAAAAACTAGAAATGTACTGAAAAAAACAAAAGTTAAAGTAACGTTACATTTAGGTATAATAAAAAGATCTGTTTCAGTTTGAAAGAAAACCTTAGAAATTAACTGAAAAAACAGGCGAATATGTCAGAAACAACATTAATGTTTTAAGCTAAAAAACAAAGAAATTTACGAGTGATAGTTAGCAGAGCTAACTATAACTTGAGCCCTCCACCATGCACTGCTTATGACTTTACATATTACATCACTCATGACATATTCTATGACATCATTTATGACATCACTGATGACATCTCAAATGACATCATTGACTACATCTTCCCAGCTTCTTTTTACACATTACTCAAGCAGCCCCCCTCCCCAAGCCTGATTAAGCTCCGGGAATCCCATCCTGTGGGGTCAAATACAATTAGGTATTTTTTTATTTGAACATTTCAATCTATATTTAACCATATTTCGTTTTTTCGCCATTTTATATGTATTTATGCACATTTATTGAGTTTTTGCGGATAAATGAAGTTGTAAAACTGTACATTTCCATATTTATTTAACTGATTTACACGCAGTCATACTTTGATGTCTGTCGTGTTTTAGCTATTTAAGCTGCCATATATTACATAACAATACATCCACTGGTAAAAATTAGCATTATAACACAAATGCATGTTGACATATACCATTATTAAAAGAAATTCCATCCTGTTTTTAACTTCCCATGCTGTCTTTCTGCTCAGCTGTTGGACCATAATCCATGAAAGACAGCATGGTGTCACTTAAAAAAAGCCCAGTTTTCTGTATTTATCCACTTTTAAAAATAAATGCAGATAGAAAACATATTACTTTCTGTCTGTAATTATCTGTAAAAACTGAAATCCAGGAGCCTTAAATATAATAAAAAGGGGGAGGGGCACGCAGACCCTCTCCCCATACCTTATTCTATCCCCTAAGGCCCTCCCAATAGAAAGGGGAAGTTAGCTATGTGGCCCCATTCCCCGAATGCTTCTAGGCTCTGGGAAACCCATATCATAGGACCTTCTTTAGTTTAAAAGGGGAGAGCGCTGCATGGCCCTCCACAGGCTCCAGAGACCACATCCATTGGGGCCAAGCCAATAAAAAGTGGAGGGGGCATGTGGATCCCCTCATCAAGCCTTTTTGGACCTTGTGGACCCTATCCCCAAGGACCAAATTTATTTGAAAATAGGGGAGAGGAGTTGTCGCTCTTCCCTATGTTTTACCAGGGCCCGGGGACCCCATCCCCGGGGACAAATATAGTTTGAAAAAAGAAAAGGGGACTTTGCAGCCCACTCCCCAAGCCCAATTAGTTTCTGGGGACCCCACCCTGAGGGCTGTTCTTTGCTTTTAAAAGGTAGGCCATGTGGCTCCCCTCCCTAAGCTTCATTAGGCCCTGTAGGACAGCAGGGCCATCGTTTTTTGAAAGCGGAAGGAGTCCACACTAAGAAAATAGCGCTAAATGCTGTGTTACGCTCCGTGCATAGTTCTGCATAATTTTGCTATAATTCTGTGTAGTTATGCTACAGAAAATTATGCAAGTCATGCCTACCCCTACTTATAAGTTGAAAGGTCCCACATATATGAATGTTTCCAAGTTACTTTGACAGATATGGTATAGAAAGCTACTCCATTGCACCAGAGGGTATGACACAGCTCTTTAATGCTAATTATGGAGCTTTCTCATGCACCACACATGCTCCTTCTCCTTTAAGTTTACCTGCAGACATAGCTAATGATAAAGATGGTTAAAACCTTTGCAAGACTAGTTAAGGTGTTTATTCTTCTACACCTATGTACCCGTTCTTATTCATTAAGCCATGAGAATGTACTAGGGCCAGATAGAGGATTACCAAAAGCCACATTTTATCTGAACACTTCTTTTTCTGCTACAAACCTGTGCATTCTGGAATTATTAATTCTGGTTTGTTTCAATTAAACAAATCTAACTAAAAGATCTGAAAATAATGATTTGTAAAAGCAAAGGCCAGAACTAGAAATGTTATATCCCAGTCACTTAGTGCCATCTGATATCTAGGGTGATATTTTGAAAATAGAAGCAGTTGCATAGTGCCTCTTATGAAGTCACAAAAACTTCTGCCACATTTGCATCTTTACCACCCTAAGGATGGGCTGGACAAGGGGGGATACTCCCCTGTCCTTTGTCCATTTTCACGCCAGAGTGGGAGCCACTGGCTCCCTGAACTGGTTTGAACTGGACCATGCATGCAGGGCACCAAATGTGCCCTGCACGCAGACTATGTGGCACTGGCAAGCACTCCCACCCAACCACAATACACTAAACCCTGTCTGGGAGGTGGTCACACCTCCCTGTGACGGGATGTCTATTGTTCTGCCTTCCCCTGCTCGCGCTTGGCTCAGCAGCAGGAGGGCAGAACTGTGCCTCTGGCCGACAGCAGCCATGTTGTGCTGTTTGGGTCTAGAAGACTGGTACCGGGAGCACTGAGGACCTAATGGAGGGCCTTTACAGTGCTTGAAAGCATACCTCCCACACCGTTTATGGTGTGGGGGTATGATTCCAACATGTTTGATACCAAACACGATAGGGTTTGTTACAACCGGTTTTTCAGTGGTCATTGCATAATGACGCAGTGCCCTTCTATATTTATAGGGCTGTCTCACTTACAACCGTGGAGAATGGACTCTGAAGGCTGTAGAGGTGTCCTGCTCATGCAGAGTCACCCTACACTTAGAACCAAGCACCCTGCCTTCAGGATTGAAAAGGCCTGCTGTAGGGGGGACTTATAAGTTTTAAGTGTAGTGACCCTAGGTATAGGGAAAACTATATCTTTCGTAAGTGGTGCAAGCATCAGCTTACACAGGCTGAAATGGCAGGCCTGTAGTAATAGTTTGAAGGGTCTCCCATAGGAGGCATATGACATGTTTCAGCATATGTGGAACCTCTGGGGTACTTATGCCCTGGGTACCTTAGTACCATGTACTAGGGACTTATAAGGGTACCCCAGGATCCAATCTGGGATGTACCTAAGTACTTACAATAACAATTTAGGGGCAAAAGCAGAGAAACTGGGCTCCTGATTAGCAGGATTCCAGTCAGACTAGTCAGAAACACCATAGCACCAGGCAAAAAGTGGGGGTAACCATAAAAGCAGATCCTACTTTCCTAAAGTCTCTGTCTTGCATAGCCTCATCTCTTGGTACCATTGGCCATTGCTCTCCAGGCCCTGATCTTCGTAGTCCTCATCAATCTGGTCCTGATCCTCCTGGTCCTAGTCCTCCTGCCTCTTGCCTTCGTGGTTCTGCAATAACTTGTCCTGTCCCACCACAAATCATGCTAGCCTTTCCTAGTTCTGATATTTTTTGACCTCCTGGTTCATCCTAGTATTAGAAAATGTTTGCCCTATACCTCGTGGTCTGTCCTCATGGTCTTTCCCAAAGTGGTCCATTTGTTGCTGGCCCCTTGGTCCTCTTCGATCATCTGATGTCTGTGGTCAAGGTGCTTCTGTCTCTGGTCCTTATTTCCATTGGTCTACTGTCACTGGTCCTGTTTGGTCCGTCTACCATTGTTTGCCACTTCTGGCCCTGGGCATCCTCGTTCCTCTGGTCCTGGGTCGGTGTGCTCATTCCCTCCTGCTCCTTCTACCATTGATCCTTCTCTTCCTTGGAGACTTTGTTCAAAGGGTCCAGGTCCTCCTGTTCCACATCCTCCTATCCCTCCTAATGCTTATCACCCTGGTCCTGATCAGTGCTATTTTTCCTTGTCCTATTCCTCATCATCTATTTGGTCCTAGTCCCCTCTTCCTTCCCCATTTAAAACACAACATATTAAAATGTAAAACTACCATTCCCAAGATGCATTGTGCAGGTGTCTGAAATATCAGTGTTGTTGAAAGAGTCAGTCATAACATGAGACCAATAAGCATCTATACCATAAACCCACTCTGCTGGCTGAACAGCAAGAAAATGTGTGTTTATTCAGAGGCATCAGAGTGACCTCCTCCAACTTTCACTTCCCCATCCCACAGAAGCCCCTTTACTGTGTCTCACTCAATTTACCTCCTGCAAGTGCCCCACAACTCTGTGCTCCCAAGTAGCAATTGCCTTTTGTACTTTTCCCTCCTTCTGGGACGTAGATACCACCTATCTGTCTGCCTTCTCTGTTTGCTGCTGCTTGTTCACTACTGCTGTGATGCTAGGTTTGAAAAACTAAGCACATACAACCCCACTTAAAAAGAAGCCTATAGCTAGCACAAGGCCTTCCATAAGGTGCCCAAAAAGAGCCGAGCACTCAAAAAGGAGGATCATGAACATTAAAAATCCCAATGTATTCCTGTGCGTCAACAAAACATCGTTGTAACATGCTTAAAAATCATACTCAATATTCTTGGCAGACAGGCAGCCAAATACTCCTAGACTGCAGCACAACATATCTGTGTGCCAAATCTTAAAGCTTCTGTTTGTTTCCTTAATGTCTTCTTTGAATATTGATATAACATAAATATTTTTATTCAAATTTGATTTTACTGTTGTTTTCTATATAGCTTAATTAATGCACTTACTTTTTTGCACTTTATTGTACATTTATATATCCACTTACTTTCAAAACTTCACACATGTTGCACCCCCATTACAAGACGGACACCACCTTATGATTTGCCTGGCGGTCCCTTTTTTCTTTATGACTGTTAGACAGTGAGTCATTAGTTGTGTGTTGTCGTATGCGGTGCATCAAGAGTTGGAGCTGGCCTTTCTGTCTGACGGACTAGTATCCCGCTCACTAGAAATGTGGTTAAAGATTTGGGCCAAGAAAGAAGATATTCTTAGTAAGGATATCTTAAAGGACTGCCTGTCCCTCGACAATGTTAATCGCATACGTTGGCTAAAGTTATGTAAAAGATGGCCTTCATAGCTTGGGTAGGATGGATTTATTTGACAACCCAGAGGGTGTATGTAAGAAGGATA
This sequence comes from Lissotriton helveticus, assembly GCF_964261635.1. NCBI lineage: Eukaryota > Metazoa > Chordata > Amphibia > Caudata > Salamandridae > Lissotriton > Lissotriton helveticus. Next base: position 131,187,997 of record NC_136072.1, on the reverse strand, counting down.
TTTCTTGGGCAAAGGAATGTTTTTTGAGTAGACGCTGCTGTGACAGAGAAGCAACAGAGCTGAGGAAGCCAAGTGTGCGTATGTACTTTGGATTAAAAACTGTACAAACCACTGAACCACCTTCTGGGGATTAAAAGTAATCATTATTGTTTTCTATTAACGAGATTTAGGTTCAATCTTTTCCATAACCTGAAGGCACAGCCTAGAAGTGCCCATAGAGGCCAGTGCCTCATGCCCTGTGGCTGCGATGATTGGTCTCCTGAGGACATGGTGCACGTTTTAATGTTTTGCAGCTTCTACAAGGTCCCTAGAAAGTCTTTTATTATTCCCATTCTTAAAAAATCTGGTTTTAGGAGGATGAGACCTGCTATTATCTTTTTACAACTTTTATCTCACGAAACTATTTTGTATACTCTCATTTTTTTAAGGACTTCCATCAGGCTCAGATCAAGCTGTGATTAATTTGGTCGGTAGGTGCTTCTTTGCCTTTTCTGTTTATTATCTTATTGTAACTATGGATGGACACCACCTTACGATTTGCCTGGCAGTCCCTTTTTTCTTTATGATTGTTAGACATGGTCACCTTGTTGGAATAATCTGCATATAGGTGGAGTTTTATTGATGTGTGTATGACTTTTATGGCTTTATTTGAAAGAACCGAATAAAGTGTGTTGTTGTGTGGCCTGCACAAGTAATGGGTCTACATTTGTGCTCCACTGGGAACCAAACAACTCATTGCCGTGCTTGACTCTCATAGGATAGCGTTGCACAGCAGTCCAAGGCCTTCTCAAGGGAGGTGGTGTGAACTAGTAATCACCATTCACCATTACCCAATATTAACATTCAATAAATGATTGTCCAGTCTGTGCGTTTTCTTTTGAAAAAGGAAAAGTACATTTATTACACACACTACTCAATACCATGCCGCAATTTATGCACTAGCTGATGGAAATACTTCATGAATACATTGCTTTAATATTCTTACCCCTTTGGGGAGTCCAGTACCACAACAAATGCAATAAGTACACATAACCCTGACTGAGGACACTTAATACTGGCAAGGAAGCTTGCAAACTTTGATCATGAGTGGCTGTCAGTCTCATTATTGCAATAAAGCATTAGCAAGAGTAAATGTCTAATCATGACTGGGAGTGTGGTGTGCTCATCATAACTGTCAACATGAAAAGTGCAATTTCATCAAATTTATAATTGCCATACTGTGCAATTATAATCATTCATCTAGAAGCTGCTTGAAACATACTCTTTGGAAAACTTCCAACATACAATACTGCCTTTTAAACACAGTGTGTAAAGGACATCAATGGTGTAAATACACAAGAGCAGTTACTAGTTTTCACCCTAGATGGTGTTTGGCACTATGAACACTCACAGTGCACCATGACCTGCAGCCATAGTCTTCACCCCTGGAGGAAGCAGCACTACTCTCTGGAAAACAAAAGTTCGAGTTTGGAAAGCACTTGAAAACCGTTGAGGGGTTATCATGTTCGAGTACCCCTTAACTTATGGTGAAGACTTTTCAATTCTCTTTTGGAGGGGAGTCTACGCTGCTCCTGCAGCTCCCTCTGCAATTTTGCATCTTTTTAGTGGTGACCCTATTCTGCTGGGGTCACCACCAGCAAGGGTAAACAAAAATAAGCAGCCAAGCCTGCAGGGCATTATGGGGTGCTCCACAAGCTCTGCCATGAATATGAGGGCAGCGTCTCTCCTGCTACTTTGGGGACAGTCATGTCCTTTTGGTAAACAACCTTTACAACGAAACTTTTACAACGAACTACTATTACAACGCAACTTTTACAACGCAAACTATTACAACGCATTGCTCTGGGGGGCGCTCTAGGATAGGGAATAGGTTAATTTACTATCCAATAACCTTCCCTACTATCCACGGGGACTGGAGTTGGAATAGTAAATTAAACTATTCACTATCCAGCGCCTAAAAGCATTATGCGTTGTAATGGTATGCGTTGTAAAAACCGCGTTGTAAAGGTAGGCGTTGTAAAAGTATGCGTTGTAACGTCATACATCCGTCCTTTTCTATCTTCGATTTTATTTTTCTTCTGTGGCTTTGCAGCAAGGTTTTCCTTTTCTGCCCGGTCCCACCCATGTACCCCACGTTCATCTTTTCAGGTTTGAGGGCAGCTCGATGAGCCCACCCCCACCCGCTATCGCTGGCCACCCACATGGCTAGCACACTCGTTTGCTGCTGCAGGAAAGGGCCCTTCACCCTGGTCTGCCTGCTCCTGTGGGCAGATGCATGCTGTGCGGCCATCTTGTGTGTCACATGGGGAAGTGCGACCACACTCCCCCCTCTTGGCACTGGACATCAGGGCCCAGAGATGAGGTCCTGGGCCCTCTCTTACCTCCACGAGGAAGCGCAATGGTGCTCCCTCATTCACAGCTCTTCTTGTGGCCCAAGGATGGGGTCCTGGGCACCATCTGCTTTTCCACGGGGGAGTATGATGGCACTACCCCATGCCCGATGTCTTCTTGGGGCACAGGGATGGGGTCCTGGGTTCCTTCTGCTTCTCGTAGGAGATCATGATAGCGCTCTTTCACCTCTGTCTTCTTTTCAGGGCCCAGGGATTAGGTCCTGGGTCCGCTCTTTGTGTCAGAGGAAAGCACATTGGCACTCTTGGTTCTTGGGGGCAGCCCGCGGACCCTGACCCACCCCGGGGTCACACTGGAGCAAGCAGCGAATTCCCACGCACTTCGTCACTGTAACAGGGGTCAAAGGTCCCCAAACTTTAAATGAGGATGTCTCAGGCCCTTTTGGGCCGATTTGGGTGGCCTCTCCACCCTGTTTCAACCTTCCTGCACAGTCTTCTGGGATACTTCAAGATGCCGTCACCCAGGAGTCACTTGCCACATGTGCTCTGAGGGTCTCAGCACCACCTCTCACTGATATCACTGCCAGGGCCTTCCCCTAGCAAACCTTTAAAGGAACACCACTTCAGGTTTGGCTCCAGAGGTCTGGACTCCCTCCTAAGTTGAGTGGCCTAGGCCAAAGCACTCTTCCTGTCTGGCACAGACTGACAGCTGGCTTATTGATGCAGAGCAGTTCACCCAATCCATTCCTCCTTCAGATTTGACTTAGCACCGTGAATTGCTTCCTTTGATGGGCGAGGCCTTTGTTTCAGCAGCTGGAGAGAAAATAAACTCAGCTCAGCAGGGTCATAAAAGGACTGGGCCCACATCCTGAGCTGAGTCAGAGAAATATTACATTCCTGGATGACCCATAATCTGTACCAATTAGATTTTGGACCTCACAGAATTGTTCTTTTCATACAGATTACAGGGTACATTGGTGCGACCCTTGAGTGTGTGGCCCCCAGGGAACTTGAGCTGCACTCCAAGGAAGCCTTTCCCATAGGAGTATAATGGAGTGTCCCTACAGTCAAGACAGTATAAACACTGGCTTTCCTCACCTCTGTACCCCCCTTTTATAAAGCCCACTCCAGGTCACCACCTAACTCTGCATAGTCCCTTCTGAGCCAGGCTCCTACATTCAGTCCTCACACATGTGTACACGTGTGTACACACATGCAACCAGTCAAGTGCACCTTACCCTGGCTGCATCGTAGTGGTCTTATCTTACAAGGTGGACCCTGGTGGTAAACACACTCAGTCCATTTTGCAATGAGTTTATCGGGTTGAGTCACAGGTTGTAAGGCTCTCCCACAGTGAAAGGTAAAAACAAGGTGATCGAAAAGTGAAAATCCAGGCAGATTAGAAGGTCAGAACCACCTTCTCACACACGCCGCACCCAGCTGATTCTAATAGGGAAGAAATAGCCACTATGCATGGGTATTCTTTACCAAGCCAGCATTAATAAGTGACGAGGCGTTCTGACCAGACACCCTCCTCGCCAGTTGCCCGCTACCTTATGCTGATTGTAGGCCGCTAAGACCACCTACCTCACTCAGCCATGAGACCCCCCTCCCTAATGGGACCCCAGACTCCACTAGGAACCCTACTGGTTCTAGGTGAGATGCATCTAGCTCAATACTTGTCTACATCGAGTTAGCAGAATTAGACCAACCCTTGCCCTAGATCACAACCACTATGCCCATCCCTCCTGTGGACAAGGGTATAGTGCCTCAGCACTGATGCCTCCACGCTGGATAGGTCTAGAACCTATCTCCTGGTTCCCTGGCTGATCTCTCTTCTGGGGATCATTCCCCATAGTACCCTCTTTCCTCTGGATCCCCCACATCCTAAAGAGGCAGACTCTTTTGACCCTCACCGACAGCCTGCCCCTGGGGTCTTTAGCTGCCACCACTCTTTCTGGACGACTATCTTCCCTAAAGAAAAATCAACCCAATCAATACCCTTGGTACCTCTCCCATGCCGAGACACACTCTTGGCCCTTGGTCTGGCCTCCTTGTATTACCTCAGACCGGCCTCACACCACACTGGCTGTGTTGGGGGAGTCGCACTGAGGTGCCTCGTCAGAACACCGCAGCTCCATCCCACCTTAGTAGCTCCCCACTGAAACCACCCGGGAACCTAGACCCAATCCTTCTTCTCCGCTGCGAGTACAGGGCCTATGCACCCTTCTCCCCAAGGGATGTGCTCCCCTACTGGAGTACCTTTGGAGATCCTGGGAGCCCTGGGTCAGCTTCAGGAGGTCGTCCAGAGTCTCTACTGATCCCTGGTTGGCCTGAACTACCCCAGTCTGGAGCACAGTGTCCCTTCACTTAAGATGGGCCCCACCAAGCTTCCGGGTGGTACTACCTTCAGACATCTGCCTGGCCCCGTCCTCTGCAGCCTGCCTGCCGACAGTTCAGAGTGACAGCGTGGGACAGAAGTGGCTACCCCAACTTCACCTGATGCACAGAATCCCTTCACTTAATATATGCCTGCCTGACTCAGGGTGACAGTTAGCTGTACCACTTCAGGCAGACCTGCCTTCTGCACCTTGCTGGGAGGACCCCCAACCAACTTCCACCTTAAGGGCCCCCAGGACACACCCCATGGCTGGTACACCTACAGTGTCCCAGGCAGGGGTTTGCTAAGCAAAAGCATCTGCATCTGTCACTCATCAAGCACGCAGAGCGCCCACAAGCAGACTTGGCTTTCTGCCCCCTCCTTCTCCTGGGGTCTGCCACCACAGGATCTACCTGAGTGGTCACTAGGCAAGGCATTGCCCCAGCCACCATCTCATGTTGGAAAAATCAACTAACTTTAGGATGCCATACTTTTGCTTCCTTGGGTAACCACCTACCCTCCCCTGCCGCTCAAAGCTCAAAGGGTAAACAATGGCCTGGAACAACTTTATGTAAACATTTATTTGAAAGCCCTTCCCCGGCATCCCACCCTTTGTGAAAGCAAACCAGTCATAACAACACAGTTTAAACATTCCCTACATTTCTTCAGATGACTTGTGTAAGTGGGGGCTTTCCTTTTCATACCTTTAGTTCACATGACTAAACCATTGGACCCTTCTCAGATCCTAGAACTCTAATATTTGCTCATTAATACATAGGTAATGTGTGGCAATCAAATGTTATCAATGCGTACTAGAATGGGATACTATGTTTCCGCTGCTGAACCCCAATGTTAGACGATTCATTAGTTGTGTGGCCTGCACAAGTAATGGGTCTAAATTGTCCTCCACTGGGAACCAAACACCTCCCTTGAGTAGGCCTTGGACTGCTCTGCAATGCTAGCCTATGAAAGTCAGGCTCTACAACGAGGTGTTTGGTTCCCAGTGGAGTACAAATGTAGACTCATTACTTGTGCTAGCCACAGAACTAATGGTTCATTGTCTAACAATGACCACCTAAATAAATAGCTCAATCACACAATCCGGCTGCCAGTAAAATTGTACATCCTCTCTACTATTTAACCAATGAATGGCTAAACAGCAGAGATTATGTATTGTTTTGCAGGCTGCTGGGTAAAGAGCAGAGATTTTGTGCTACATGGCCGGTGACCGGGTAAATAGCCATTTACTTTCCTAGCAATTCGAAATGAACTGAAATGTGAACATTGAGAATTGCAAAGTGCATTACAATTTTTTGGCATAGTCTGCAATTTTGCGATTTGCCGGAAAATCACCGTAGTGCCTTCGCCACTCAGGTCTTGATGAGGAGTGTATTAATTGATATGTTATTTATGTTCAATATTTTTTCTTTATGGCCTGTATATTGCAAGGTATTTTGAATTTGTTCCAATTCTTTGGGAATTGATATAGGATTTATCTAAAGAGACAAATTTTACTTGATTTGATTAATCCAACAGGGCAGAGTGCTTTACTATTTTTCGTCACAACACAGTCATGAGGTATTGAATATGAGCAAAGGTGAGTGATACCTTAAGCATGATTCTGAGTCACAGATTGCGCTGCGCGATTTCTAGGGCCTTACACACAGAAAAACAAATAGGAGGAGACCGTATAAAACTCTGCTCTACTGCCTATGCCGAATGCGATGATTCAATGTAAATATTTTGTAACTTGCAATGATACATCTTGGTCTACCAAAACACACGTAGACGGCTAAAGCGCGCCTGTTTCTTATCAGCTACTGATTTCACGTGCATGTATAACTGTGCTCACAGGCTGTTTTGACTCATGGGGAACTTTCCAAAGGTAAAAATAGAAGGGAGCCTTGTGACTTATAGTAGTGCATATCTGGCTCTCCATTTCTCATGCTGCATGGTGTTTTTACTGGAATTAAGGAACTAGTTTAAGAAAAACAAGCACTGGCAAATCCAACACGTCTGTAGTTGGCCACCAGCTTTTTGACTTGGTCAATACTTTGTTGTGTCATGGTTTTTGCAAAACTTTATTATTGGAGAAGCTGTTGTGCCCTTATCAATTAAACAAAACATTGGATAAAAACAAAGATTGTTGGGGTTTTAAAAATCGCACTTTGCCACAGTAGTCCTAGTCGCTCGTCTACTGAAGGGAAATTTACTGTGCCTAGAGTCAAACTATCTCGGATGGGCGGACGATCGTTTGCACACTTCGGTCCTTCCCTATGGAATTCACTTCCAACCTTAATTCGGAATGAAACAGCGTTTGTCCTATTCCGCAAATCCTCAAAAACGTGGCTTTTCAACCAATAACCTCTAAGCTGCTACCTATTCCTTGGACTAGCCAGCGCCGGGAAACCCTTTTTGGGTAGCTGTTGCGCCTTACAAATTTAATTAATAATATTAATAATAATAACTACTTGATGTGAGGATGTACTTCTTGAAAGAGCAGAATGCTGTCTCTCGCAGTGAGGTTAGCCAATGACTGAAGTTGCTGAACCACTGCCTCAATCTGTGGTGAGTGGAAGAAATGTGAGTGACACAATAACATGTCAGTGGATGAAGAGGGTGGGCTGAAAACCCCTATAAGTATAATAGACATATAATGTTAGTAAAATGAAAAGGTCTTGGCTGACGCCATACTTAAACATGAAAGAAAATATAACTGACAGAAGACTGTGACTGCCATAGGCTCCAGTATGCCCGTTATAATACTATAAATGACACGTTCAGTACAGTGTCATGCGTATAATAGATACTTTATAGTACATATTTTAAAAAGTATTGGTGTAGTGTAGTGTGCCATACATGACTGATAGTTTTAGTAATGCTTTCAAATTCCCATTTTTTATATATCTTTCTTTCCCAGATCACACCATAGTAATGTCAGAATCCCACACAGATCCATGAACAGAAATATTGCTGTAAACACTGCTGGGGTGGGTAGCCTCTTTTTCACCACAGATGAGTACTGGTACATGGAGGCATACTAAACAAGCATTGAAAAAGCAAATAGGTCCTGGTTGTAGTAAAGAAAAAACATTCCGGGGAGGACAGGGATGCGTGCTAGTGCATGACCATATGTTGTGGCACACCCGGTAGTCATTGTGGCATTTTAAATGTACAATTTGACTATGGCAAATGGCTATTTTAGAGCGTTAAATTAACGAACAAAAAAAGTGTGTGGGAGCTTTAAAAAGGTAGCTAGCACATTGCAGCTTCCGTGTGATGTGAAAGCTTTAGAAAAATAAAAAATATATAAAAAATGGGAAGCAGGATAGTAAAGTCGAACAGTAGGGGGAAGTTCGGAATGTTAAATAAATAAACAAATGTAAAAATATGTGAAATGGATCAGGGGACCAAAATGAGAGGGAACAAGCAGGTGGGAGCGAGAGCAAGGAAGTATTGCTGAAAGAAAATTTAAAAAGAGCGCCATAAATCAGAAGTGGAAGGGTACATGTCATTCAGTTAGAGGTAATGTAAAGCACCAATGCTCAAGGGACCTGACAAAAATAACAATAGAGATGAAATTCAATGGGTAGGTAACAGTGTATTGAGATATACACAAAAGCATCCAATCATGAGCAAAGGTTTGAGCCAAATCCACGTTTGGTACAGTATAGCACACAATAGGTCTTTAACAAAATAAAGCTAAATCTATCTGTAGGTGAGGTCTAAAAACAACTACAGAAAAACAAGCACGAAGAGCAAGCCCAAGAATGGGCAACTTAGACATTGTCCACTGGGGAAACAACCTTTACAACGCAACTTTTACAACGAACTACCATTACAACGAATTTTTTACAACGCAAAAACGTTTACAACGCATACCATTACAACGCAGGATTTTACAACGCAAGTACCTTTACAACGCATACCATTACAACGTAAGTATTGGTAAGTATATCATTATTTTTATTTTTATTTTTAAAATATTTTTAAAATATTATATGTTTGGGTTTTTGGGTAAAGGGGTATTTTTAGGGTTCAGGGTCAGTTTTCAGTTTTTGGGTAAATGGGTATTTTTAGGGTTCAGGGTCAGTTTTCAGTTTTTGGGTAAAGGGGTATTTTTAGGGTTCAGGGTCAGTTTTCAGTTTTTGGGTAAAGGGGTATTTTTAGGGTTCAGGGTCAGTTTTCAGTTTTTGGGTAAAGGGGTATTTTTAGGGTTCAGGGTCAGTTTTCAGTTTTTGGATAAAGGGGTATTTTTAGGGTTCAGGGTCAGTTTTCAGTTTTTGGGTAAAGGGGTATTTTTAGGGTTCAGGGTCAGTTTTCAGTTTTTGGGTAAAGGGGTATTTTTAGGGTTCAGGGTCAGTTTTGGGTTTTTGGGTAAAGGGGTATTTTTAGGGTTCAGGGACAGTTTGGGGTTTTTGGGGTACAGGGTTAATTTGTAAAAATAAAATAAAATTATATTTAAATTAAATTAATTAAATGTAATTAAATAAAAATTAATTATATTTTAATAATTTAAATTAATTTAAATAAAAAAAAATATTTTTAGGGTTCAGGGTCAGTTTTGGGTTTTTGGGGTACAGGGTTAATTTGTAAAAATAAATTAAAATTATATTTAAATTAAATTAATTAAATAAAATTAAATAAAATTTGATTATATTTTAATAATTTAAAATTTATATTAAAAAAAATATTATATACTTACCAATATTTACGTTGTAATGGTATGCGTTGTAAAGGTACTTGCGTTGTAAAATCTTGCGTTGTAATGGTATGCGTTGTAAAAGTTTTTGCGTTGTAAAAAATTCGTTGTAATGGTAGTCGTTGTAAAAGTATGCGTTGTAACGTCATACATCCGTCCACTGTGCTATGTAAACAGTTGCCTACAACAAAAAGCATTATCGGTGAGGGCAGGCAGCATCTGCAAAATTGCAGAGCAACAATGGGTTTGGAAACATTGCTTTCCACTCCAGATTGAACCTGAGGAATTAATGCAAATAAGAAATGTTTAATATATTGAGAATATGGTGTTAGCATTGATAGAGCTAGATTTCATCAAGATTAAGCATCGCTCTGTTTTGTGTTTCAGACAGACTGCATTTAAAATGGCACACAGATTTTGGTGCAAGTGAAAACACATGAGGGTCCTTGGGATAATGACGGCCGGAAGCTAACGGCCGTGACGGAGCTCCTCCCCTGAGTATGGCGTTTCGATCCCGCTAGCTTGCTGGTGGCTTTCGGTGCTTACTGGTGTGTTTCGGCAGCGAATTGAAATTGAATACAGTATTTCTTACTCCCTTACCTCCTTCTCTGGACGGATTGCTTCTGTACCCGTATTCCTTTCTCTCCCTGATTTCGGTCTCGAGTCACTTGAGCCTGTGTTCGGCAATTCCGTGCTCCCCTGCCGGTAGCTTCTGCTTCGGAACCCACGGATGGTTTACAGTGGAGAGGGCGGCCCCCTTGTAGAGCCTGCTTGGCTCCGGGAGCTCGGCGCTGCAAGGCCGTGGTAACGGATTCTTGGTAGGCTCATCAGAACTGTCTTTGCAGCAAGGGTGGCAAGCTCGACCCCTGGCTCGACCCCTGGTAAGGTTCATATGCTATACCGGTGCTGCTGCTTCCCCCAGTCTGAGGATACCGCTCTAATTTCTTCTACATGGTTCGAAAGGGCAGGGGTAATTCAGCGGTGCAGGGGGGGAGTATGTGACGGAATATTTGGCACTTCTGGCATATCAGGAATTGGGGGCGATTCTAATTTTAATTCCATTAGCGATTTACAGTCTGATAGTGAGGGAAAGAAGCCTTGCATGAAGAAGGGTGGTGATAGTACAGTGGTTTGTGATCCTAATGCTCCCTTATTAGAACCAAGCTCCACCTCAGCTCCAAGCACCTCACACAGCTCCCAAGCGAGAGTCACTCGCTACACACTAAGAAATCGGGCCACCAATATAATACCGGCCCCCTTAAATTCGTCTATTTCTCCCCCTATAATTCAAGTTAAGGCCACTTACCAGAGAGGGAAGGGGAGGGGTGGCTATATTGGCGTGGATACCCCCCCAGGGAGAGGGAAGAGCAGGAAAAGAGCAAAAGTTGGAACCTCTGTCCCAGTAAGAGTTACTCCATCATTGAAATCTTACTATAAGGGTCTTTCCTCGAGTGTCTCAGACAGGTCCAAAAAGATGGCTGTGAATATTGCTATTGTTAATACTACGGGCAGTGCAAGAGAAGAAGCTGCTTCAGACAAGACATACATAGAGCCTTCATTAAGCACTGAGGGTGAGTTATCTCAGTCTAGTCCAAAGTTCCAGATGTTTTCATCCCCTGTACTGGACATAGTGCACCCTACAGTAGAACTTTCGAACAGCTTTTCTGCCCTTGACATTCAAGACACTCAAGAGGAGCAGGATACAGTCCGGGGAGATCAGGGGGAGCCTAAGTAGGTCTCAACTAACCAAAAGGAGAGTGGAAGTAGTTGTAATCATGAGAGTCCTGATTCAATCAGCAATGGTGCATTTATAAGTGATACCCTTCCGACAGCCTTCACTCCGGGGAATTTGGCAGCTATTCTACTAGGTTTGAAGGAGGATATATGGAAACGGTTCACCATATCTGAGGCAAAATCAGACGGCCATTCAGGCTTCCTGTGAGGCTTTGGCCCGGGAAGGTGGAGGAGGTCTCACTAAGTACCGATGTATTGGAAGCGGAGCTCCCTAAGATCAAAGAAGCGATCACTGCCTCTACAGATACCATGGATAAGCTGGTTCAGTAAAATCGAGAAATGAAGGACGATCTTGAGAGACTTGAAAAAATCACTCAAGGAAGAATAATTTAAAATTCCTGAATGTGCCCGAAGACCTTGAGGGGAACGACATTAAGGCGTTTATTGTTGCAGTCCTTAAAACAACAATCTTAAAGGACTCAACTGATGTCGACCAAGATCTATTGACCGATATTCTGAGAGTTCATCGGGACCCATACAGAAGGAATCCAGCGAAGGAGCGTCGTAGGACGATCCTAGTAAATTTTTTGACATATGCCACCAAAGAGAGGATTCTGTCCTTGGCCCTCAAAGCTGGTTCAATAAGATCAACCTCCTTCTCTAGTCCATTCGCCTTTACGATACGTTCAGACGTCTCCCATATAACTGCAACAAAACAGTGGGAGATGGGCAAGAGACTGGCGACCTTGAACTCATTGGGGGCTCATGCCCAGCTCAGATTCCCCGCTTCACTCCGCGTAATGTGGAACAACCGTATGCATAACATCCGTCATATTGAGGAAGCGGACAATCTGATTGAAAAGATCAGGGGGAGCAGTAAGGGGGGAGTGGAGAGGCAATGCAGGTTGTAGTTAGACGGTAGGGATAACATAGATATGAGGTAGTCTGTTATAACAGTGAGGTTACTGTGGTATATAAATAAATAATACCGGATCTAGGTTTGACTGGACATAGTAATAACAGATAGCTCAATAAATAAGAGTCAAGATTCGAGGTAGTAGGAGTTTGCAGGTTTAATACAGCATAAAGGACAGTAGCAGGACAACCTGCACAGGAATAGGATGGCAGCGCTGCCGGGGGCAGGATCGGCGTTGGCGTAACATTTAATAACAGTGCACAAGCATATATACTAAAACAATTGCATTACAATACATACAATAGGCGGAGCAGTGGGTGGGGTCAGTAACAGTCGCGAAAGATAAGGGTGAAAGTAGGTGTAACAGGAGGCGTGTACATAAACATGTGATGTAAACGTAACAGAATATGTCATAAATGGGGCGGAAACATGGAGGGGGCTACCTAAGGAGCCGGGACCTCTAACCTAGTGGTGCGCGCAAACTAACAATGACGTGTTACTAGGAGAAGCTGGGGGCTATGACTTCTGCGCTAGGAGCAGAGACTGAAGTCTGGAGAGTCAGGGCGACATGTACCTAGACATTATCTAGTATCTGATGTTTAGAGAACATGTTGATAGAATCCAAAAGTTATCGGGGTAAAGGCTAACAGATTCTAAGACTGGTGCATGCATTATTCTACATGTAGTGCGTGTTGAGGAATATAAAATGACCATTAATACAGTATTTCTCTTACATGGAGACGTAAAGGCTAGACGATGACTGAAACTATTGATGCGATTCAGTAGCTTAGGAATGCAGAGAAGGAGGGCTGGACTGATAACTAGAATCATAACATACTTTTGGCAGACTAGCAGGCAGAGCCAGGCCGAGCCGGGCACTGTGAGGCAGGAAGTAAGTGAAGGGTCAGGGATACAGGTGGGGGCTGTATCGCTCCTCAGCGAGGGTTCAGGAGACAGGAGCTGAATCTGGTGTCCGGGCCCTTTTGAGGCCTAGAAACGGGGACTTTTCAATGAAATAACGTGCACACTGAGAAACGTGGCAACGTAACCTTTACATAGGCCTAATACTCGTAGCTTTCACGAGAACTGGAAACTGGCATACTAGAGATGGACACAACTGTAATTGCGTCTTTAATCAAACATGGGGAATACATATGCATATTAATCATGCACATACAACATAGGATGGGGAACACGTAGGGACACAGAACATGGCAAAATTTACTTTTCCACATTCCCTCCTTGTCACTACGTTTCCATCAGGAAACATCAATATTCATGATACCATCTATTATTTCATATAGTATCATTTGCTCGTCTCGATTTTTCTTGGAACTGGTTTTAGGACGGGACTTGGGACTAGGAATACAAGAGGTAGCACAAATGCCGCAAATCGCAGGGCCACATTGTATACAGAGGCAGCAACTGAATATGATCGCTACTGCAATACCTAGAAAGGACAACACTTTCCATCCCCAGGCGGAAATTATATTCCAGAACCAACCGGACCATGTCCAGGTGCCTGGATTTTGGTGTAACAGATGGGCAATTTTATGGAGTCTGGTTATAGCTGAATAAACAGACGGCGCGTTATTAGGAATGAAAATGCAGCAACTAGATCCGATGACTCTACATGCCCCGCCCCTATCGGCCAGTATGACGTCAAGGACGAGAAGATTCTGGAGCACGACAATTCTCATAAAAGATTGCTCTTCGGTTAAGTTACCTAGAGCAGAGGTAGTCTCAATCACTACTGCTTCAAGGGTTCTGGTTAATCTACGTATCAGTTTACTATTCACGACAGTACCTAAGTAGGGGAAGACACCTTTATTGATATCTATGTATTGTTCTAGAGCAGTTTCAGTATAATCGACAATCGGGAGGTCTCTCTTGTGTCTAGTATGTACTAGGTGGGAATTCCTATGATAGTCAGGTGGGGCTAGAAAAACTGGTGGCAGTAGGAAGGCAATGTAACAGGTTCCCTCCCAATCGAGGGGCAGACGAACATATGCGGTCTGACCACAAACAAAATAGGAATGACGTGAAGCTTTGAAAATAGATTTCCCACTGTCACTATACTTGACAATAGTAGTACAATCACTATGTCCTACATGTACGGAACCATTATTTCTGACACATAATTCGCCTTTGACTGGTAGTACTGACATAGCAGGTAAGACTGGAGTAGTATCAGACTGAACATTCAGGACCATGAAATTCGAAGAATAATTACCCAAGTTATAAACTTCATTTTCTAGATCTAACCCTGTTCTGTGGGGAAGACCTTGCTTGTCTGGAAAACATGTACTGTTCAGAAAGGACATATCTGTTGAAGATGACGTTAACATGGACCAGGCTCCACATGAGCCATTATGTGAAAATGGATAAGGAAACAGTGGCAGAACTCCCTTCGGTGTCTGGAAAGGGGGGAGTCGACCACACACCCAACAATTAGTGGCATTGCTGGTCTGGTGTGAATAATGTAACATGCGGATAAAGGAATTATTTCGCATAGCAAGACGATAAGATAGTTCATGAGGAGGCAGATCACTAAACGTGTGTTCTACTGTAGCATTAGAAGACTTATTTACATGAGAAACCGGAAAATATAAATACAATGCATAACTCGTGCAGGTAATCATAAGGCTGAGATATAGCAGGAAACATAAAATAATAATGCAACTTTTAGAGTTCTCACTAACTCTCTCTCTATGGGGGTCTATTTTATACATGTCAGAAACCGGTCTAACCGTTTCACCTAGGGGAGGACTTAGACAATCAAACTGGCTGACTTATTTTACTAGACCTTAATTTTAACTTATACTCCTGTTGCGGAGTTTTCTCTAACAGGGAGGGTTTTGTATCATTGTCTTTTGCGGGACAGTCCTTGAGAATAGTACTTTGGCAATCTTTAAAATCCTCGAAAATGTTCTTGGAAACAGTCTTTAGTCCATAAAATTTCTTTACATTCGACAGATGGACCCACCCCTTCCTGCCTTCCAGCTTGACGGCAGTACGGGTGGCCAGGAGGACCTGTTTTGGCTCCTTCCAGCGAGGCTCCAGCGGACTTGAACGATCAAAGTTCCTTACAAGAACCAAACTTCCGGGAACGATGTCATGCGGTGCCACCTCGGTATTGTCTGGAAATGCGGCGGCAACCTGTGAACGACAAGAGTGTAGGGCAGACATCAAGGAAGCTAGGTAATCTGTCAGCATATTACTTGAAACATCTGTAATACTTCGGGGTCTAGGTGTACCCCACATATTTGGGGGGCGGCCAAATACGACCTCATAGGGGGACAGACCTGATCTGGAATGTGCGACCATGCGCATATAAAACAAAGCGACTGGCAGAGCTACCAGCCAGTCCACACCTTTTTCTTGACAGACTTTGGCAATGCGGATTTTCAGGGTCTGGTTATGTCTCTCTACTAGACCGGCTGCTTCAGGATGGCGTACACAATGGAACTTCCACTGGTATCCTAACAAAAGGGAAACGTGCTTCATAAGCTCAGATGAGAATGGCTGGCCGTTATCAGAATATACGACCCTTGGGAGTCCATAGCGGGGGAAGAATTCACGAACCAACTGCTTGGCAGTGGTCGTGGCTGTGTAATCTGGGACTGGATATGCTTCTGTCCACCTGGACAAAGCGAATACAACTACAAGGACATACTTGAAACCTCGACATCGCTCCATCTGAATATAATCCATCTGGAGGACTTCAAAAGGGTGGTCAGGGGGCTGGAATCCACCTTGTTCCACCGGGACACTTTTACCTGGATTGAACTGGCAACATATCATACAGGTACGGACTTTCTGCTTGGCTGCAGCTCGTAAATGCTTGTTAAACCAAATGTTCTGGATACTGTCTAACATGGCTTTTTCTCCTAAATGTGCTGGACTATGTGCGGTATTGATAATGACTTGAACCATAGAGTCGGGGAGAAACCATGTGGCTTTTCCCTTCGTTACCCATCCCTGATCTGTCTGGACCCCTCCTTGTTCGGACCATTTCTTGATTTCATCGGGAGTAGCATGTAACTGGATATCTATGACGTCTTGAGTGGGGTCCTTAACTGTCATACAAGTAGTCTGTTCTAGAATGGATGTCGGTGTCTTGTTAACTGGTATATCTGGTGTCTGTGCTGTAAGCTTGGCTGTGCGATCTGCTAGATCATTACCTTGAGAAATAATGTCTGTAACTTTCGTGTGTGCTTTGCATTTCATGATAGCGATAGATGTCGGTAAGTGTATAGCATCTAACAGAGCTTGAATAAGGAGACCATGCTGAATCTTGGTTCCATGAGAAGTCATGAAACCTCTCTCCTGCCAGAGCACTCCAAAGTCGTGTACGACTCCAAATGCGTAGCGTGAATCTGTGTAAACATTAACTTTCAGGTTCTTGGCGTGTATGCAGGCTTGGGTCAGAGCAACTAGCTCTGCTGCTTGAGCAGACAGGGTGTCAATACGGTGTGTTTCAATAACTTCAGTGTCAGTAGTCACTGCATACGCGGCTACTAGTTCTCCTGTACTTGTTCTCATACATGAACCATCCACATAAAGTGTCAGGTCAGGATCTGGTAATGGAATATCTGTCAGATCTTGTCTTGGCTTAGTCATAATGTTAACAACTTCCACACAATCATGTGTGGCAGAATTCGAAATAACTGACGGTAACAGTGTAGCAGGATTTAGAACGTTGCAGCGTCTGATTTCTATGTGTGGCTGGAACAGTGTCAGTTCATAACCTGTTAAACGTGCAATTGTCAAGTGCTGAGTCTGTGTTCGGTTTAAAAGAACTTCCACGGAGTGTGGAACTTGTACTGTCAAGGAATGTCCTAATACTATGGAATCACTTTGTCTGATAGCTGGTGCTGTGGCTGCAACTGACTTGAGGCACGCAGGCAGAGCCTGGGCTACAGGATCTAGTGTACTCGAAAAATAAGCACAAGGCTTGTATTGTCCTGCTTGATCTTGTGTGAGAACAGATAATGCTGTACCATCACGTTCTGTGACAAAAAGTGTAAAAGGCTTACTGTAGTTCGGTGTAGCTAGAACAGGAGCTTGACATAGAGCTTTCTTTAACTCATTGAAATTAAGTGTATGTTCAGATGTCCAAGGGAGGACAGTTGATACGGCTGCCTCCTGTGTCGTTAACTGTATCAGTGGTTTGGCTAGAAATGCCTACTGAGGAATCCATTGTCTGCAATAAGAAGTAAGGCCGATAAAAGCACGTACCTCCTTCTGGGTCTTGGGCTGAGGAAGACTCGCTATTAACTGGATACGATCGGGTGTCAACTGCCTACCCCACTTGGACAGTAAGTGGCCTAAGTAGATCACTTGCTGGACACAGAATTGAAGCTTCGAAGGGGACACCTTGTGCCCCATCTCGGCAAGGAAATACAAGACTGTAAGAGATGCTCGCTCGCAAGCACGTCCAGAACGGGCTGTGATCAGTAGATCATCGACATACTGGAGCAGGGCAGTGTCAGTTGGCATGCGAATGTTGTCTAGTTGTCTCTTAAGTGCTTGACTGTAAATACTAGGACTTTCTGTGAAACCTTGAGGAGCTCGTGTGAATTTATAGCTCCTTCCATTTAAACAAAATCCGAAAAGAAACTGGCTGTCTGGATGAATGGGGACACTGAAAAATGCGTTCTTGAGGTCAATGACTGTAAAAAATGAGGCTTCGGAATCAATGGCTGTCAATAGGGAAGAAATATCTGGGACTACTGGATACTGGGGAATAATACATTTATTGAGTTCTCGAAGATCAATCACTAATCGATATACTGGGGGTGCATTTGGATCAGTACGTTTCATGACTGGAATGATCGGAGAATTACATATATTGGAGTCAGTTTCTACAACTACTCCTTGAGCAATGAGCTCGTCAATTATTTTGGATAAGGCTGCTACAGCCTCAGGTGGCAATCTGTACCGTCTGATTCGTGGTAACACTACACCTGGTTTGAGAGTCACACGATGGGGTGTGATTTGCATGAAACCAACATCAGTTGGACCTTGCGCCCATAGATGCTGCGGAACATTTGACAATCTTGGATCAAAATCTCGTAATACATAGTGACCCTTGAAGTCACGTAAAAACAACCGTATTCCCTCTGGGGAGCAGCAAATAACTGCACCTAATTCTTTCAGTGTCTTAATGCCTAACAGATTTTCTGGACATGACTTCGTAACTAATAGATCAGTAGTACGGGACAATGGACCTACGTCTAGAGTAACTGGCTTTGAAATCTCGTTTACAATAGGCTTTCCTGAAAATCCAAGGGAAACATTTCTAGAGCCTGAGAGCGGAGCCCCTGGAACTTCGGCGTGACTTATAGTGGTCCTACTTGCCCCTGTATCAATCAGGAACTTTCTGTCTTTCCCTAATACTTGACTATGAATATAGGGACCTTCTTGATCTACAGGAATCTCGATGAGAGGCAAGCCTACCTCCCTCTCTAGGCTGTTTCATGAATACTGTTGGTACTCTGGATACTCTGCCTGAGCATACTGGTACATCTGCTGTGTAACATGCTGTGTTGCAGCAATAGGCTGCGGTGCTGGAACCGTCTGTTGTGCATTCTGTGGCTGAGAAGTCTGTGAAACTTGTTCTTGTCTAGGCGGACGTGGTCTTTCTTTAGTTTTACCAGTGGCTATATTATGTTTCAGAACTGCACACTCGTTTATGAAATGACCTGGCTGTTTACAATAATTACATCTCCCTTTAACGGGAGCTGCAGGATGACTGGCTTGATTCGGACCCCTCTTCTGACTGTCTTGTGGAACAGATTGTGCAACTAGTACTTTCATTTTCGTGTCTTTCATACGTTTTCTCTCGTGATCTTGCTCTTCTCTGATTCTATTCTGGTGGTACTGGAGCATCTGTAACATCTGGGACGGGGTACTAGCTTGCCATGTACTTTCGACTTTTAAAACTCGATTCTTAACTTGTGGACTTGAATTCTCGACTAATTTAGTAACAAAAAGATGAGGGTATGACTCGCTACTCGTCTTCAATCCACTGTTTATAATGAAACATTTTTCAAATCTAGAATAAAAATCACTAGTGTCTTCGTCTTGTTTCTGTTTACAGGCTGAGATTGCATCCCAGTCTTCCTTTTTAGTGGCTAACAATCTGGGCAAAACTTGTATTAACAGTTCTGGTAATTCTTTACATTTCTCTCCAAGACCGGTACCTGGTACTCGTATCTTATCTTCAGCTTCTAGAACTGCCCAATCGATCTTTTTCTCTCCCACCTCCCATTCTTTTTCCTTGAGTTTTTCGTATACCCCTGCGGGCAACAGGACCTTTAGCATTTTAATAATATCAGGATACGTATATTCTCCCATACGGAGCATGTCCTTTAACTCTCGGTGGAACCCTGCTGGATCTTTGTCGTGACAGGGAATTAATTTCTTCATCTCTAAGAGTTCCATCTTTGTAATCGGGGTGTAAACAAATACTCGTTGCATTTCACCATCTGCTGTCCTGACTGGGTGTACTTCTCGTAACGGATTCTGTCTATCTATGTAAAACGGTTTACTTTCTGGAGGTGAGACATGAACAAAATACGGGTTCAAAAACATACTATATTTATGACGTTGTTCTAGAATGACACTAATTAAATCGGTACCTAAACCTTTCCATCTATACTGGAGTAACTCGTTCAGGACATCATGTAACGGACCTGGATCAGAATGTTGACCCTCATACAATGTGATGAGGTGCTGAATCATATACATACCCACCAGTCGCTGTTCGGCTGGGGGCAGTTTCAGAAACATTTGTGCCACTATTTCGTCTGGAAAAGTGGTAGAATCAGTAGTCCATCGGACTGCTGATCGGGCTAGTTCTTGTTCATGCGTAGTACTTAACTCACTATAACCAATTCGTGATTTCAAAATGTGATCGGTAGCTTGAAATACTTGTTCTAGAGAACCTTGTTCTGGTGCTGGATGATGAAAGATTTTCTTGTGTTCCAAACGTGAATGGCGGTCTGGAAGTCTAGATCTACCTACATACGCTATTCTGGCGGTATTCTCGTCCTCTACCTCTTCTGTAGGAGAGTCATTCTCTTTCTCGCTTACTTGTGCTGTTTTACGTTGTTCGTGTAACCTTATTATTTCCTTACGAATTTTCTTGTACATACTCTCTATACTACTGATGGTTCTGTGTTTACCCTCGGCTATATTATCACTCCACCTTGTCAGGGTTCTCATTTCTGTCGGATCTTTGGACGGGTAATCTTGTTCCCTTATTAAACAATTGATCAGAAACTTTAATATCATGAGCTGGATCTCAGCTTTCCTTTGAGACATGGCTTCGCCAATACTTTCTGGATCATTCCCCGTACGGATGAAACGATATATTCTGTCTAGATCTTCTTTCATATCTGGTAGGGTGTCCAAATACCCGGTCACCCGTCTTACACGTATGGAGTATATAACCGTACTATCATCGCCTGTGACTGGATCATAGCGGCATTCAGTAAGAGCTCGTCGGATGTCTGCAACGGACTTATATTTGGGCGTACGCTGTAACGCACGTTCATGTAACTCGACTAACGTTACACGTTGGTGTGGTGGCGGGGTACCAGGAGGACCTCCTGCGGCCCCTAAACTAGAATCGTCAACTGATACTCTTCGTGCTGGCGCGGCGGGAAATTGTAATGTAGGCTGGACCGGGGGTACCGTAGCAGGTACTGCAAAGGGTGCCCCGGTGTCTGGAGGTGCAGGAATTGCATGATTTACAGGGACTGGCGGAACAGGATTTGCATATTCTGGGACTGTGTCGTCCAAGTAGGACGAGAGAAAAATATCAGCTGCGGTCGGTTTGTGACGTAGCTTGGTCGGAACTAATGGTGGCGGAAAATTACTGGATGCCTCCGGGGTCGCTTTTGGCAAGCCCTCGGCAAGAAGAGGATACATACCCTTAATAAGGGCATTCCTCTGTCTGTCTGACTGTTCGGTTTTAACTCGTTCACCTATCTTGATTAATTCCCTTTCTTGGGCTCGTTCTAAGGATTCTCTACTTAATTCTGACTTTCTGATTTCTTTTTCGGTTCTTTTATGAGATTCTTTGCTCCATAACTCGATGGCGTCTTTCTGTGACTGTCTGGCTTTCTTTTTCCATAATACTTCTTCTACTCGCATGATGCACTCGGCATCCCATGTGCCTGATACAGGCCATCTATACTTTTCTTCTAATTCCTTGGTGTACTCGACCCATAAATCTAGATACAATATGGCACTTATGCCATGCTTTTGATACATAAAGTGACCTGGACTGTCCCTAGGCGGGACAGGAACTGCTTCTTCTAACAGACCTTTTCTAGTTCTTAACTGACGTAGTTTGGAAAACAAAGGCATGACTGAACTGTAATCTAGACACAATACAATACACAATGAACACGATAATTACACCACTTTCATACCACGACATTAAAATACATGAATGACATTTAAAACAACAGGTCTGACAAAATACTACCTGGAATACTGGAAACAGAATACATGAATTTTCTCGAGAACAGAACTGACTAGAACAGAAACTAGATGCACTGCTAAAAACAGTACGAAACTTACTGTCTCATAAAGAGACACGTCAGGACCCGCATCCACCGGAGTGGACACTTCGTTTTGGGTCTGTGTACCACCAAACCCACGGACCAGAGTCAATCAGATTGACCCTGTCTAGATACTACCCCAGCAACGGTACTCACCGGGCAGCAAGAACGGAAGGCCTCGGACTGGACTGGACTGCTTCGACGCCGGACGGACACACTTCGGACTTCTGTTACGGGTGGGCCTCCGGATACCTCGGACCTTGGACTCTCGGCTTGGGCTCTGGTCGGGACTCGCCGCGTTCCTCCACCGCCTCGTCTGGATGCTGGACCGCAACCTCCGTCTCCTCCGTGGGCCTGAGGGATACTTGAAGCAGAAATATCTGCCGGTGCGCAGAAGAGTTCCGTCACGGCTGCAGAGGGTCAGGGGGCATACGTGGCTTCACCGGCGCGTGGGGAAAGGGCAAGTCCCTATTCGGGCGCCATTATGTGGTATATAAATAAATAATACCGGATCTAGGTTTGACTGGACATAGTAATAACAGATAGCTCAATAAATAAGAGTCAAGATTCGAGGTAGTAGGAGTTTGCAGGTTTAATACAGCATAAAGGACAGGAACAGGACAACCTGCACAGGAATAGGATGGCAGCGCTGCCGGGGGCAGGATTGGCATTGGCGTAACATTTAATAACAGTGCACAAGCATATATACTAAAACAATTGCATTACAATACATACAATAGGCGGAGCAGTGGGTGGGGTCAGTAACAGTCGCGAAAGATAAGGGTGAAAGTAGGTGTAACAGGAGGCGTGTACATAAACATGTGATGTAAACGTAACAGAATATGTCATAAATGGGGCGGAAACATGGAGGGGGCTACCTAAGGAGCCGGGACCTCTAACCTAGTGGTGCGCGCAAACTAACAATGACGTGTTACTAGGAGAAGCTGGGGGCTATGACTTCTGCGCTAGGAGCAGAGACTGAAGTCTGGAGAGTCAGGGCGACATGTACCTAGACATTATCTAGTATCTGATGTTTAGAGAACATGTTGATAGAATCCAAAAGTTATCGGGGTAAAGGCTAACAGATTCTAAGACTGGTGCATGCATTATTCTACATGTAGTGCGTGTTGAGGAATATAAAATGACCATTAATACAGTATTTCTCTTACATGGAGACGTAAAGGCTAGACGATGACTGAAACTATTGATGCGATTCAGTAGCTTAGGAATGCAGAGAAGGAGGGCTGGACTGATAACTAGAATCATAACATACTTTTGGCAGACTAGCAGGCAGAGCCAGGCCGAGCCGGGCACTGTGAGGCAGGAAGTAAGTGAAGGGTCAGGGATACAGGTGGGGGCTGTATCGCTCCTCAGCGAGGGTTCAGGAGACAGGAGCTGAATCTGGTGTCCGGGCCCTTTTGAGGCCTAGAAACGGGGACTTTTCAATGAAATAACGTGCACACTGAGAAACGTGGCAACGTAACCTTTACATAGGCCTAATACTCGTAGCTTTCACGAGAACTGGAAACTGGCATACTAGAGATGGACACAACTGTAATTGCGTCTTTAATCAAACATGGGGAATACATATGCATATTAATCATGCACATACAACATAGGATGGGGAACACGTAGGGACACAGAACATGGCAAAATTTACTTTTCCACATTACAACACTGAGGTTAGTATGACATATACATATTACCTTCCCTCTCACTTTTAACACCACCATTATCTGCTATGCAGTATTCACTGCCGATAAAGCAAGCAAAGTTTTTTTTCTCATTATGTATGCACTTTTTTTGCTTTTTTTTCCTATTTAAATCCATACACGATCAGGGGCGTGGGGGTTCCGTCTAGGAGCGTAATGCTCAGGAAGAAAGGGAGGGTTCCCCAGGGAGGAAGGTGGGGATGGAATAGAGGGAGGAAGGGTGTGGGGGCGGGGTGGCGGGGAGGGGAGAAAAGAAAAAAAGAGTCTTCACTTCACAATAGTCTATAGGAGTTTTCATTTTAATAGATGGGCACACCAGGGGTTGAAGGGGGAGAGACTAACAGATGATAGATAATAAGATTCTATGTATCTCCTGGAATGTTAATGGGCTTCGTTGCCCACGGAGGCGCAGGTTAATTTAAAAATACCTGGAGCAGTCTCCGGCTAAAGTAATTCTTCTCCAGGAGACCCATTTGAGTCATACCGAGGCTAAGGAGCTCTTTGGGAGGATTAGATGGGTAGGTGCATTCTGTGGTTCCGGGCAGTCGGTGGTAAACAAAGGAGTTGCCATTTTGATCAAAGCCGGAATTGGAGGAATCATAAAGTCAAGTTTAACGGACCAATCAGGAAGATGGGTCTTGGCAGGAGTTGATTTTAGTGGAAGTGAACTAATCATTGTATCATATTATGGGCCTAATATAGACGATCCTTCATGTCTACTGAAAGTACAGTCCAATCTGGTTGAGGTCACTACCCCGTTAGTCATAGGGGGGGATTTTAATGTCCTCCTTGATCCCCAACAGGATCGCTCCAATCACAGCCGCTATAATACTACCCCGAGATCCCGTCGTGCCATGGTAAATATGATGCATGAGCTTGGTCTAATCGATGCCTGCAGGGCCAAGAGTGCGAATGGGCCGGGCTTTACCTATTTTAGTAAAAAGCATGGCCATGCCTCAAGACTGGATTATATCCTCGTAGATAGATTATGTTTAGACATCTTAGTAGACATAGAAATACTGCCAAGTATCCTATCTGACCACGCCCCTGTTATGTTTACACTTTTGAAGGGGGTGGCCAGGAGAGCAACAATTCCTAGGTGGACTTTAAAATGGGCAGTTTTGAATAATCAGGATACGGTCACCTTGGTGGCCACCTCTACTATTAATTATTTTTCCGACAATATGGGCTCAGCCCCACCCAAGTAGTTTGGGATGCTTATAAGGCCCATATTAGCGGTCAGTTCCATAGTCTGATTTGTTCCAACAATAGGGAAGATAAAATGAAGTTTAAAATCTTAGAGGATAAAATCTTAACTTTGGAGAATTTAAGGCTGTAATCCCATGTAGATAATATGCCACAATTCTTGGTAGACTTAGAACGTCTCCGTTCAGAATATCGAGGGTTGCTGGACCTGAAAGTTAGGACACAGTGGGCCACGTATTCTATGGAGAACTATGAGTATGGAGAATGAGCAGGGGCAATCCTGGCCAGTAAGAACAGAGCAGATCGGGTGAAGGATAATATTGATAGATTAATTATTGATGATCAGGGCACTGTGTCTTGTAAACAGGAGGACATGGAAAAATGTCTTCTCTCTATGTTTTCTGAACTATATAATGAAGAACAGTCTCCAAGTTCTACAAATACACTTCGGTGGTTGGAGAGTAAGGCTTTATCTAGATTGACTGACGAAGGTCGTGATATCCTCAATAGACCATTTACGGAGGAAGAAGTCAGACTTCACATAAAAAAGATAAAAAATAATAAAGCGGACGGCCCTGATGCCCTCCCTGGCGAGGTATATAAAGTTCTTCAGGATGTCTTGCTACCAAGACTATGTGAATTGTTTAATTATGTGTATAGCTTGGAGGGTAAGGTTCCGCCATCATGGAAGGAGTCCACAATTGTTCTTATATTAAAGTCAGGGAAAGATCCTCTCAAGGCAGCCTCCTTCAGGCCAATCTCCGTGCTAAATGTGGACTATAAGATCTTCACTAGCATTTTGGCAGGGAGATTGGCTAAACAGGTTCCTTTGCTCATCAATTCTGACCAGAAGGGCTTTATGCCTGGTAGATTCATCCATGAGCTGACTTCACAGCTGATTGGCAGTATTGATTTGGCAGTGGCACGGTCGGAGTCCTTGGCAGTGGCGGCATACGATACTGCGAAGGCCTTCGACCGTGTTAGCTGGGGATTTTTGTGGGATGTCCTGAATATCATGGGGTTTGGGACAATTTTTACTCATGCATTGAGAAGTTGCTATGAGGGTGCCTCAGCTGCTATTTTGCTGGAGGGACTATTGACATCACGTTTCAGCAATAGGAGGGGGACTAGGCAGGGGTGTCCAATCTCGCCCCTCCTGTTCAACCTCTACATTGAGCCCCTGGCGCAGGCGTTGAGGTTGGACGATGGGATAACACCGTTCAAGGTAAATGACTATAGCTGTAAGCTTGCGTTATTCGCAGATGATTTGATGGTTTATACAAGTAATCCAGTCGATGTATTTCCAAGAGTGGAGGAGATAATGTCTGATTTTGGTCAGTACTCCGGCTATCAGATTAACCCCTTAAAAACTGAAACAATGTGCTGGGGGATTAACAACTGGGAAAGAGCACAAAGTATTCACATTAGATATCTGGGTGTATTAATAACTTCAGATTTAAAAAGTATACCCCAGATTAATATAAAGAGGATGGCCAAGGGCATTGACCAGTTGTTTCTGAGATGGCAGAACCTCCCTTTGACGATCTATGGCCGAGTTAATCTGGTCAAGATGGTAATTTTGCCCAAATTAACATGTCTATTTAATACGATAACCCTGATTTTTCCTGCTAAAATGCTGAGAAGAATTCAGGGAAAAATCTGAAGTTTTGTCTGGGCCTATAAAAATTCCAGGGTATCGTAGAAAAAACTGAAAAGAAGATTGTTAAAGGGGGGTCTTGCCCTCCCGGATGTTCTTTGGTATGCTCTTCCCTTCCAGTTAAAGAACATCCGTAGCCTTCTCTCTAACCCAGATGACTCCAACTGGGGGCAGATTCTGGGGAATATGGCTCATCAAGAAGGGGGCGGGCCCGGTTTTCTGAATAAGTTTGGGGCCCCAAGGATCTATAAGAAGGTCCGCCTCAAAGTTCTGAAACTTGCTCTCTTAGTTTGGAGTAGAGTAAAGGCAAGATGGGGCATAAAATATTATTCTGAGCTTGCTCCAATCTGGGAGTCTCCTGGTCTGCCATTATGCCTCAAGGATAGCTTGTCCATTTCCATTAGGAGAGCAGGAATAACAGTCTGATCAGACCTGGTAACATCAGAAGGAGTTCTTCCCTGGGAGCTATTGCCGTTAAGGATTGGGGACTCCTTCTCTAGATTCCAATATATCCAACTCTGCTCCTGGTTCTCCGCCGAGAAGGTGAACATTGGCGGTAACTGGGACATTGAATCAGCCCTCCAAACTCCTGGATATAGGAAAAGGGAAGTTGGTTATTGGTATAGAAGAATGCTTGAGGTGGTGGAAGGCCAGGCACCCTCGCTACATCTTGTCTGGAACTCGTCCACCTCTTCAATGCCTGTACAGATAGGTTAAGTCCGCCTCTCTTAAGAAAAAACATTTCTTTGCTTTAAATAGGTTGTACTACACTCCCAAAAAAATAGCAAAGTTTGTCACACCACCACCTCATTGCCCAGATGTGGAATAGCCGAGGCTGACAATATTCATGTATTTTATGATTGTTCCAGCTTAGGCCTCTTTTGGGCTAATGTGGAGAGGGCAATGGAGGGCATTTATAAGGTTAAAATCACTCTGAACCCAGTTAGAGTTTTTTTTGGCTTAGACACTGATCTTATTTGTGGGTTTAGGGAGACACAGGTGGCTTTATTTTTTAACCTTATTCTTATTGCTCGTAGAAAGATCTGTAAGATATGGAAGGACTCGAGCCCCCCATTATATGAGAATTGGCTTAGAGCTGCACTGAGGGTTGCATGATTGGAATCTGGTATAACACATAATGTAAATAGCACGGTGTGGGAACCTCTGATAGAATGGGGAAAGGAAATTAGGCTTGTCTAAAGACCCAAGGGTCTTATGATTACACCATGCCCTGAACAAGGGGGCAGGCCAGGCCGGCCCTAGGCATAAGCAAAAACTTCAGCCCGGGGCGCCCAGGATAGAATGAGGGTTGCTAGTGTTTATTTGCATTTGCCAACGGCGAAATGAGGACTAAAAAAACCCCAAAAAAACACATGAAACATGAAATGAGGCACAATGTTTTTTTTAAAGTGGCACTTTTGGTGCATGCAAAGTGAAGAACATGAAATGAGGCCTGGTCAAAAGGCTTTCAGTCTGAAATGCTTTCATTTAAAACCATGCTTAACTAATTAATCATGGGTGTTTAATGTGTTTAGTTTAGATTTAACCTCACTATAGAATGTACATTTACTTTAGAGAATGTTTTTTTTTTAACTTTTAAAGTAGCACATAATTGTGCTGAATTAACATGTGTTTGTGCAGTGTAGACAACTCCTGGTTTCAGTTTCCTTTAAAAGGCTCACTGTGGCCTCTTTAGCTTTGAAGATAAGCATGGAATGTGTGTTCTCTCCTCCCAGCTCCTTTCAATTGTAATCTACACTCCCTGTTCCCCTCTCAAGAGACTTTGGCTTTTTTGCATATTTAGAGAATACATATTCAGTTCATAACACATCTTCACTATAATATGTATTAATTAATCAACTATGCACCAACACTACATGTGGGGCAAACGCATTTTGCATGAAAAGCTATCTAAAACATTAGAGCATGTTGCTATGAGTATGTATTAATTGTTTGTGCTTTGAAAATTAGCACTAGAGCAGGTTTATGCTATGTTGTACATTGCACATTTTGCATATTGTGCACAAATAATAGAAAAGCTCCTTTAAATTAATAGCTTTCACCAGGTAATAACTAATACAGGCTACTAGTATGGGGGAGGTTAACATAATGGGTTTTATTTCATAAATTAATATTCTTTTGTGTTTGTTTGTTTTTGGGCCCAAAATAAAATGGCTGTCTAAGAATCCAGCATGGCTGAGAATTGTTAGCAGTGTGCTGAATGAGAGACGCATGCACAGAAGATTGTGCCAGCTGCATGAACTGCCAAGAGACTCAAGTGAAGACACATAAGTCAAGGCCACAATGAACTGTACACTCCTGTAATCGTGCCAATGTACCAGTGTTTGTGAGAGAGTATCATCCCTACATGCGATATGAAAGGGATAAGGAAATGGACTGATACACTTTTCTGCTCAAATGTTGCAATATTTTATAATTATTGATAGTGATTCATATGACTGTATTAAGCCTTATCGCTTCCTTTGTTAAAACTGGTATGAGTTGGATTTGCAATGAGAACTGGATGGTGAGACTCTCATGTCACCTATGCTAACCAATCACAGTGCGAGTTTCTACTGAAAATGCAACATTATTAGTGTAGTCAGCCACAAATTAGAGTATAAATAATGACCCTTAGGGGGCGTGTCAGTCTGAGAGGAGAGATGAGGAGAGGGAGCAGATCTGACCAGACATCATATTGGTTAGGTAGGTGAATGTCGCGGGTGCAGCCTGGGAGGAGATTGCGTCCGAGGAGAGACAGAGAGAGGAGGGGGCCTTGCACAGATGAACAGACCAGCGAAGAGAGAGCAGCTGAGAGATCAGGACATGTTTTTGTCTTATGCAGTTATTTCTCTTTAGGGGAGATTTTTTCCAATTATTAATTATTGATTAGCCTTGCAGAACTCACTTTTGAATTATATTTTTCCTGAACTCTTCAAAGAATTCTGACTGACAAGGAATTCCCTTCCTTTATGGAATGCCTTGTATTCAATCTGTAATATGTTCTGCATTAATTCTATTTTTCCTATTTTCAATTCTGTATCCTGATTGATATTTGACTAATGAATAAAGGGTCAGAGAACCTTAACTTTTGACTAGAAAATACAACCCTTTGAAAATACTCACAATTCTCTTTAATGGCTTAAATATTAATTGCATTTTGATTTTTCATGTTTATGTAAAGTCTCCGGAAGGTGATACACGGTGACAAAGTCCATCACCTTTAAAGCAGTAAACTAGAGGTAAATGAGTTTTTGTATTGAGAAATTACTATGACATTACCGCTGGTTCACCATCATCCAGTGCCAGTGTGCATTGGTGTGTCATGTGTGTTTTTTTTGTATACCCAGGTGTGATGCATGTTTGATGTTTTGTGGTTTGTTTTGTATGCAAAGGTAAGCATATGTGTTATATTGGTGTGTGGTGTATTGAGTGTTCATTGTGTACAATGTATTTGTATGTGGGGTGTATTCTGTGTTAATGTATGTATTTTGTGAGTTATTGAGTGATGTGAGTGCCATTTATGTTGTACTGTTTTGTGTGTTTCTTGGTTAGTTGTATGTGTGAAGTACGTTTTCTGTGTGGGTGATACATCTTATGTTTTCCCAGATATGAAGGAACATTCTGAACACCATGTGACTTTTTATGAGATGATCTTTGTTTCCTTATGTGTGTGTGTATGTGTGTGTTGTGAGTGTATTGCCATATGTATTGTTGTGGGCTATGATATATGTGCTAGTATATGGTGTGGATCTACTTATGTAATGTATATGTATACATTTGTTTTGTGGGTGCTGTACTGTACTTGTTTGGCGGTGCTGTATGTGTTGGTGGTCTGTGTTTTCTTTGTGATGTGATTGGAAGTGTATGTGTGTGTTTATTTTATTCATAGATTATGTATTTGTGTGTTCCTGGATGACATGTGTATGTTTGATTGACATGCTTTATGTCTTGTGTGGGTGATGGGTATACAATAGTGGGATGTTGAGCATTTATCTGTGTTGAGCATTTATCTGTGTGCACTGGTACGATGATTGTATCATTTTACGAGTTGGGATGAAACTGAGAAAAGGAATGTAAAGATGTGGATGAGAGAGGGAGGTACAAGAGGATGCACATGAGAGAATGAGTTACTGAAGGAAACAAATTATGATGATGACAATTCCCCAGCTAAATAGTTTTTTCCTTCAACCAGTCGTTTTAGTTGGAATTCTTTAAAAGGTCACATGAAGGAGTTTTAGGAAACTAGACCTTAAACTGCTGGATTTCCTGTACCTCAGGCCATAGGATGGACTGTTTCTCTTTCGAAAAATTGATTATTACTTGGGGAAGATGAGAGTACTTCCCAAATAATATGTCCAAAATCGTGTGGAATTCAACACACAAGTTCAGTAAATACACCTGGGCTCAACCCTGGAAGCTATGGCATAAAGCAGACAGGCTTAACTTAAGGAACGGTGTAAAAATTATTTAGCAGTAACAGAACAGTTAAAAAGTCAAAGAACAAAACAATAAAAATCCAACAACCAATTTCTAAAGGTAGAGAATATTTATTTTAATCAGAAAAATGATTCAAATCCAATAGGGGGACATGAGATACGAATTTTCAAAATGTAAGGGCAAAAAGCATCATGAAAAATGAAAACATCAATCAGAGGTCACTGTTTGCACTTGACCAGGACCTTGGCATGAGGTCAGGTTCACCGCAATGGGTGGAGGTCAGATACACCAGGCAGGTCATTCATGTCAAAGGTTTTACCTTCTGAGTAAGTCTATTTCATGGAAGTTGAAAACTTCCAGCAGGAAAAGCAAGACAAAGTTAAAGGGTGTATCTGGAGTAGTCCTCTTGAAGTTGAATAGCAGTTTAATAAAGTCCTGCAGAAGTCGTTGGGTTTAGAACAAAAAAGCCCTGATCAGGAAAATTGCAATTTTGTGGATGCCAAAGTCTCTAATTGGTCAGATACATTTCATGCCTTCACCCAGGCAATATTTCTATGCTCAGCCTTTTTTTTAGCTCAAAATCCTTCGGTAGGGCAAACCTGAAGCACATATCCACAATGGGCTCTTGAAATCAGGCACCTTTGCACAAGATCCAGCTGTATCTCTGAAAGTCTTCAAAGTACAAATAGTTTCTAAGTTCTAACTTTATAGACTTTCTGGAGTAGCTCCTCTTGGTCGATTCTAAGGTTTCCAGGACCACAAGAACAGTACTAGAGGGCCAGGACTTACTCCATCAGAGGCCACGAGCAGGGTCTAGTCCAGGTCTAGTAGCAACTGGTCATCTGGACACTCCAGGAAAATTACTCTTGCAGCTTGTCCCTATAGCCACACAGGAAGTTTGTAGAATGGCCCTTGGAATCCACTTCTCAGTCCTGGTTACAAGTAGGAGTAGGTCACACCCTTCTGGTCTCCTCTCCACAGGTTACAGACAGCAGGTCCAGTCCTCATCTGTTCTTACCAGATCCAAATGTGTCCCATTTGGCACTAGCCAGAGGATGGGGGTGACTCTTGGATACTCCCTATCCAGCGGGTACAAATTTCCCAGGGGCTCTGTGTTAGAACTGTCTGCCTAAGAGTGGTCTCCCCCAAACTTTTTGGCTTCTCCCATCCTATTTTTGATTATTTTATTTTTGTTGGCCTTAGGACTCCACCCACTTTACCACTGCTAACCAGTACTCAAGTGCTAGTGCTCTCTCGTTTACACATGGCAGAATTGGCTTACATCCTATTGGTATATTTAATTTACCTGTAGGTCCCTAGTAGAGTAGGACCACATGTACTCAGAGCCTGTCAATTAAATGCTGCTAGTTGGCCACAACACCGATTGGGCTATCCACTTTACTTGATCTTCTAACCATGTCTTAGGCTTGCCACTGCAGTCTGTGTGTGCAGGTTTGTACTGCCATTTAGGCCTGGCAAGATAAATCTCTTGCCAGGGTCAAACCTTCCTTTTTAATACATAAAAGTCATCCCTAAAGTAGGCCATACACAACCTATAGGGCATAGCTCAGCATTTAAAAAAAAAAATCTTGACATGTACTTTTAACTTTTACATGTTATGATAGTAAATTAATTTTTCAATACTGAAAGGCTTAGCTCGTCCATAGGATAACAATGGCGGTACATTATTGCATTTAATAAGCTGCAAAATCAAAATGGGAATAGGTAAATAGTTCATGTTTGGTGTCTTTGGAATTGTAATGAAAAATCCTCTTTCATGGTGAAGTCAGATTATCAATTACAATTTTGAAAATGCCACTTTCAGAAAGTTGATATTTTCCTGCCTTAGCAGTTTTCTGCCTGCAGCCTATCTCTGGGTCAAATGAGTGTACTTGGCTGCTGGGCTTTGTGCATTCGTCCTAAACAGCCACGCGCAATAGAGAGCTTAGATGTACCTGGAAGGGCCATCACTGGCCGGATGGGTGGGTGGAGCTGGGCACAGTCCTACTTTCTCCTGAATCAGATGTGCCCTACTTTCACACAAAACATTGCATACCCCCTGTAGTTAGTCTGGATCCAAGGCAGGGTAGGCAGAAAACCTGTGCACTTCAGAAAGAAACCTCTAGAAGCATTCCTCACTCAAAAGGAGGCACCATGTGTAAATATGGGATTTCAGACCCCAACTCATCAGTACACGTTGACTCTGCCAGAGAGGATTGCTGGACTACTGAAAGGACTGCCACCCTGTTGGACTGCTGCTCTTAAGGACTGTTGCCCTGCTGTGCTGATCTGCTGCCTTCTTGCCTTGGTGAGAAGGGCTAGACCTGCATCTCTAAACCCAGGACCTTTAGAGTGACTCCAAGGGCTAGTTGGCTGGTCTCCTGATCAGAAGCCTCAGGGACATAACAGGTGAAGGGGCAAGACCCATAAGTTCTACATCTGTTCTAGAGTCACGATCTGACATTTTCCACAATGTTGACGGTGAGCTTCCCTTGTTGCAATTTGTCCTTGGTTTCCAGGCCTCTCCTATGTGAAGCACAACGATCTTCCTTTATTGACTTAAGCCTCACTATTGTAACTTCTTCTCTTCTTGCCTCGCTAGTAAAACAAAGAATTATTCTATCTAATAAGAGCGCTTCTTTCCCCTGCAACACAAAACATGAGAAGTGAGAAAGAACAAATTCTACAGCACACATGAAATTCAAACTGTTAATTCTAAGCAAGAGTTTTCAGGGACTTTCATTTCAGCCCTTCAAAATTCAGCCAACATAAGAAAGCATCGTATAAGCTTTTACAAATTCACATAACTTTGAAGCAATTTCAACTAATGCATTTACCTATGTATGGAATGACAACATAATTAATAAGCACATCTAGTACATGTATATTTATCAATTGCACAACACAAGTTCTACACATTAATGTTTTCTACTGGTTACATTATTTTCTACGTTGATTCTCAATGTTACTTTCCAATGGGCTAAAATACATCACTTGTTTATTTAACCACATTTCACAATTCTAAAACCTCACGTTAATAAAAAAATTATTATATGTGGGTGCACTCTACATGTGATTATGATGCACCCCTATATCTGAAATGAAATTCCAGCTTCATCACTAGCCTCCCACAACCTTAAAACCAGTACCTGGACTCAGTCATGTGTGAGTCCTACCCTGCCAAGTGGTGCCACCTCATGTCACTCTGCCAGCCCATTTGTGGATCCAGCAGAACCGACGCATCTCTTATCCTGTGTGGCATAACCCTGAGCGAAACCAATGCTTTGCTTCTGCTGCATGGACTTTCCTGAGGCAAGAACTTTGTATCGCAGCACTCAGCCCCATTAGAACTGTTGCTGTCCAACATAACCCCGAGACAGGCCCTCACATCGCAAGCCTCTCATCAACAGGATCCTTGACGATGATGCAGGACCTCAGATTACAGCCTCACAGCTCCCTGGAATCAACACATCACCTCAGCTGGGTGACACATCCTCGACACTGGACTTCGCATCATAAGCCCTAATTGACAGGATCCTCAGTGATGACACAGGATCTCACACTGCAGCCACGCAGAACCTCGACCGAGCAACACATCTTCAATGCAGGACTCTGCAACTCTTCGCAACTAGGATTTAAGGTACTCTTGTTCAGCAGGCCTAACTGGGTTCCTGTAGCTAGCCTGCGCTCCATCGTGGTTGGCCTGAACATGTGACGTTGTCCCAGTCTAGGGCAACCAGATATCCACAGCTGGCACTTTGTGCTTGTTGGCACTATTTTGACTGAAATCTTTAAAATTGCATATCTACAGTTCAACTGATTAGATTTTTGTGTTTTGGTCTTGTTTTATTTGTTAAAATGTACTCTATTTTTCTAAATTGGTTTGTTAAATTTCTTGTGTTGTGTTTCATTTTATTACTGTTGGAAGTGCTGCATAAATACTTTACACTCTACATTGCCTTTAAGCCTGACCGCTCTGTGTTGAGCTACCAGAAGGTTAAGCACAGGTTAATTTAAGGTTTGCTTGTGACCTGACAAGGATTGTGGGTATTGCTTGAGTTTGTGTTTTACACCCTTAAACCAGTAACCCAATTTCTTATATTGTCCCCCACTTTTTTATAGCACGCCCCATCTGCCTTAATGCAAATTATTAGTTAAGTTAGGGGTGGGTTGTTAACCCTTTACAAGCAACAACCACAATCCTTGACAGAGTAAACCACAAAAGTCACTAAATTAACCTGTGCTTAACCTCCTGATAGCTTGGTGCATAAGCAGTCAGGCTTAACTTAGAGGCAAGGTGGAAAGAATTTATGAAGCACTCAAAGGGTTATAGAGTAAAAACACAACACAAGAAAAATCCAACGTTAATTTAGAAAATTTTTGGAAAATGTTATAAATTATTTGACACTAAAATGACAACAATCCAATCATTAGAACCGGAGATATGCAATTTAAAGAGTTAAGGCAAGTCTAGCACATAAAAGCACATAGCGCCACTAGTGTTTATCTGGTCGTGTGAGACCATGTTGAAGTAACAAGTTCAGCCTGTCTTTGACAGAGTGCGGGCTACATACAGAGACCAGGTTAGTCCCCCTAAAAGGTTTCCCTTCTCAAAGTCCGGTAATCAGAGTCCAGTTTGCAGTGGAGGAGACCTTGAGGAGCAGGAAGAGTATCATGGATGTATGTCGCTGTAGCACAAAGAACAGCCCAGGTGTTGTGGATGATTGTCACTGTAGCACGAGGATCCTGCTGAGTGTAGTGGTGGCCATTGCTGGAGCTTCACACCAATGGTTACCATGGGCTGTCGAGTCTGTAGAGCAAAGACCAGACCTAACATTGCCAGTGGTCACTGGCGGTCACTGTTGTGTGAAGAGGCAGATTCACCTGAGCTTCATGTTGGCAGTCAGCGCAGGAGGCAATATATCGACATGAACGAACCAGTTCGTGGTTGCGAAGAGCCAAAATGTCAGGATTTCTATTTTGTGCTCAGAGGACTGCACTTTGATGCCAACCAAGGACCTAAGACCTGTGGAGGTGCCTCTTGGGATCACAGACTCATTCCTGCAGAAAACCAGCATGGCTTATGCAGGCCCAGTTGCATATCCAGGTACATCTAATTGCAGCAGGTCAGCTGGGCAATTACAGGGAGGCTTCTAGAGCTTGCTATGTCATTGTAGCTCTAAACAGAAGGTGCGTCAGCTGATCCTTGGAGTCCCTTCAGGTAGCCTGGGATCAAGGGAGCAGGTCAAGTCTTCCTTCTCAGGCAGCAGGACAGGCATCAGGCAACAGGGCAGTTCTTCTGTAGTATCCACAGGTCTAGTAGTGTACTGAAGAATTGGTCTGAGAGTCCAGTACTTATACCTGGTGTCAGCTTTGAAGTGGAAAAAACGTCTAGATTTCCCTGCACATCTGGTTCTGGAATATCCTTCCTTTCCGAGCCCTGGTTTCGAGAGGTCTGGGGTGAAAATAGACTAGTGGGAAGTCCTTTGAAAGTTTGCTGATCCAGGCCCGTTGAAGTGCAAGTGTAGTAGGGGACAGCCGCCCCTCCCATACTGACAAGGTGGCCGATCCTGACTGTTAGACCTGGCATCCTTGGTGTGGTTTCCCCAATCTTTTTACCTCTACCTCCTGTATTTTTGATGTTGTGCTGGACTTCCTTTTTGCTGGTTTATGTACTCCAGGCACTTTACCCTTGCTGACAAGTGCTAAAGCGCAAGTGCTCCCTGTTTAAATTGTAATTCTGATTGCTTCTCCATGATTGGCATATTTGATTCTCTGGTAAGTTCCTAGTAAAGTGCACAATGTGTGCCCAGGGCCTCTAAATCAGATACTACTAGTGGCCTGTATCACTGGTTGTGCCACCCACATGACTAGCCCTGTAAAAAGGCGATGCTGCGTCAGAAAAACAGCCACTGGAAGGGTGAAGTGTTGATTTTCAAGGCTTTAGTAGCCTTTTTGGCAGCAGGAACCCCCTCCAAGGGCCTAGAACTGGAAGTGGCACCACTTGGCAGATCAGAGATCCTAGCAGTGGAGTTCACTGAGGCTGCAGGTGAAGTCCTTGATGGCCCTGAGACTTCTTAATAGGAGGCAATCACACACAAGCTTTTAGAGAAACTTCACAAGCAGGATACACAGCAAAGTCCAGTCCTTTCCTCTCCAAAGCAGAAGAGGCAACTTCAGGCCAACCCAGCAAAGTAACACACAGCCAACAGAGGGACTCCTCCTTACAACAGTTCAGCTCGTCTTTGTAATGCATACATACTTTACACATTGCCTCTGAGATAGGCCTTATTGCTCGTGCCAAGCTACCAAGAGGGAGCTGGGGTTTTCTTGGGTGTGTAACTCCCTTATCCTGACTAGAAGGAAGGGTCCCTACTTAGACAGGGTGCATACCACTGCCAACTAGAGACCCCCATTCTTAACACTGACAACACCTAGTACCCATTTGTATCACTGTCTGGGAGGAATGCACAAAGGCTAACTGTTAACTACACATAGTCATGCGACCCCAGGTAGAGGTTGCAGGCACCAAATGGTTAGGACAAGAAAATGCTATCTTTCTAAAAGTGGCATTTTCAGAATTGTGACTTAAAGTTTGACTTTACCATTAAAGGGGATTTTAAATTAAAGTTCTCCAGGGTTGTCGAATTTGGAACTGGGAAACCACGTTTGAGTCTCGGCAGTCAGTTCAACATCCTGTGATTCTAGGTAAATCACTTAATCTCCCCTGCCTAAAACAATGTGAATGTGAAGTTGCGTAATGTAGCTGGTGTTCGTGTATAGCACTCCAATACCTTTGAGTAAAGTCAAATTCGCGCTATGTGAAAATGCCAATAAAAAGAAGAAGTAGTACCTCAATCACTACGCAAGCAGTGGACAGACACAAAATAAGATAAATCAATATTTGCTTAATCCATATTCCACACAAAAAAAATCGAAGTGAAGCAGGAAGTAACACCTTGCATGTCCTGTCGAATTAGAAGGAAGCAAAAAAGGGTGATAATTGTGCCAACAAATGGTTAGTAATTTGCAGGCTAAAAGTCCCTTTTAGAGGGTTTTTTGATACACAATAGATTGTTGTCAAGTGACAGAGCATGCTCGCTGTCTGCAAGTAAGATCTACAAATGTAGCGTTCTCAGGGGCGGCTCTAGGCTCCTGGTGGCCCTGGGCAAGGAGCGTAGGTAGGGGGCCCCGGAAGAGGGGGTCCGGGCGGGGCGGAGCGCGGAGGCCAGTGAAGAGGGGGGATGGGGTCAGGGTGTTTGGAAGTGGAACAGAGCCAGAGGCTGCCAAATCCCCGCCAGGGGACACCACGCAAATATGCATCCATCCTCAGAGGATTATTATATTAAGGATATATATTGGTGTGGTGGCCCCTCGGGTTTGGTGGCCCTTTGCAGGTGCACAGCTTGGACATGCCTAAGGCCGCCCCTGGCGTTCTGTGCAAGACTGAAATGCAGGAGTGAAAAAAATGTAAAGGTTGGTTTAAAGTCTGTGGGCTTTATATTGAATATAGATGTTCACACTTTTAGAATATAGGAGAGGATAAATAGAATAAGGCTTTGATGTGAGCCAGAGGCACTGTATTCCTGTTTACATGAACTTAATTTACATTTATCACCAATAAATGCTTTGTATCATGCAGGATGCTGTCCTGGAATATATGCTGGAGTTATTGTGTTTTAATGCCTTCAGGAGCACGCTGCATCCTTGCTTGGATTAACATGTGTCAGTGGGTTGTGGCACACAAATGCATAGCGGAAAGTCACCGTGGAGAATGTCAGGCAGTGTCTTCTAAATTCCCTATAGCTGTGCTTTGCTTGCAGCACCACTCTTCCTGCTTTTAATGGACGAGCATAAGGGGATTGGGGAAAGCGCATATAGTGTGGGGGGAGGGAATGGCCCTGGGGGAAAAAAATAATTTACAAAATAAATAAAGATTCAGGGAGCCGTAGAAGAGAAGCATGCCACTATCTAGTGGATGAGGGCAGTATTAAAAACCCTTAGGGCTTTCCCATTCTATGGCTTCTACTGAAGAAGTACAAGTAGTG
Organism: Lissotriton helveticus; assembly: GCF_964261635.1. Classification (NCBI taxonomy): domain Eukaryota; kingdom Metazoa; phylum Chordata; class Amphibia; order Caudata; family Salamandridae; genus Lissotriton; species Lissotriton helveticus. Next base: position 131,149,276 of record NC_136072.1, on the reverse strand, counting down.
CATAGTACATACTTTCTCTTTTTTGTGAGTATAAGCAGTAGGAGAGAGCCACAGATTAGTGGGGAAGTGATGAACAGAAAGAGAAATCATGGAGGGTTGGCTGGTGAGTGAAAGTGAAAGAGCAGGGAGAGTGCAATGAATATTAGGCACTCCCATGGAGTGCTGAAATCCATATGAATAAGAGTCCCCCCAAGTCAGAAATGGAAGGATACAACTTATCTGATCTAAAGACGGCTAGACCGAAATGCTCATGGGTGGTACAAACACTAGAACAAGGAGGAAAGCCATCACATCAGGTCTGGGAACTGGGACATCAGAATAGCCATATAATCATGATCAAGTTTCAGATATAACACCCACTCTACGTCTGTATTAAGTTCTATGATTATGAGTTGCTTGTTATATTCTGGCCTGTGAGCAAACCCCTGTAAACGCACAGGTTGAAATTACGAGTTAAAAGATATTTAACCCTTTTGATAAATATCGGATGCATTAAATACCTCAAGCTTCGTTAAATTACTACAGGTCAAACCTGCCGAACTTTAACAGGGGAATTGTATATGGTATTTTCAATACCATGTGGGTTTTAGTGGGATAAGCACCACAATGTGCATGTTATTCCCCAATAACTCGCTATAAGTGCTATTTATTGCACCGATAACTACCGAACAGCAGGGTATGATTATTTACCGGGTGCAATAAATAGCACCTATACTTGTAATCGGGCCATATAGATTAGTTTGCCAAAGGATAGTGAAAGCTGTCTGTGGGCAAGACCTAATAAAAAAGGTCCTGTTTCTATCAAAACAGACAAGAATTGTGCCTCTTCAAGTAATGAGTCTCTCTTGAATCCATGTTGCATGGTGTTGAGGCAGCTCTGAGACCCCCTCCCTCCCCTCAAGCCCCCCACCACAGTCCCTAAAGCAACTGTGTACCAATATCATGGACGGCGGTCAAATGCAAACTAAAATCAACATCTGCAAAAAATGTTTGAACAAGCTCTACACACTGCAAAAGACCACTACCAGAAAGAGGTGGTGGGGGATCTGGTTAGGACACCCAACAATTTCTTCCGTGAACTCATCCTCTAGTCTACAGCCTGTCGGGGAAATGCCACAGTGGCAGAGTGGCTGAACTGCCCTGTGCAGAAACCATTTAAGATAACACTGCTTTAATGTTGGTCAGTATCTGCCCGGGCTCTATGATCAGGGTGTGGCTTCAAAGAGGGTTTGTGGGGTATTCCACTAATAAATGGTGAAGGTTGGGGGGGCGTGGCTTGGCAAGCCACGATGGCGGCTGTGTCCTGCTGAGGCTCCGCGATCGGGCTAGCATCTTGCCCATTTCCAATGATCGCTGGGAGCCTCAGCCTACCAACAACTACCCCATAGAGGCTTACCTACAGTGGGGCATCCTCTGGTTGCGTCGTGGGAGCTGCGGACGGCCGTTGGACACTGACCCGTCCCTCTTCGAGCTTGGAGCCGAGTGCCGAGCGCCCAAGATGGCGGGCGCGGCTCCTTCTGCTTGCTGACAACACTGCTGGACTCCTGTCCCCGGAGGGCGACCCCTCGCCGAGGCGGACTGTTGACGGCGCCGGTACCCCGGTGAGGAGTGCAGCGACCGGATCGCGGACTTTCGATCCGGAGCTGATGACTTGCGGAGGCAGCCCGGCGCACAAAATGGCGGCCGCCTTGATGAAGTAGCGCTATACCGGCGCTTCTCCACGACCAGGAGCCTGATCCCGGTGCTGTCCAGATCACCGCCGCGGACCGGAGAACACCAGCGGAGGTGCCGCCTATGTGGCGCTGGACCCTTCGGGCGACCACGATCCCTCCTGGAGGCGGTAGGTGTCGGTCCTCCTCCCGTGTACCGGCGGCCCCCCTACCCCCTCTGGGGCTCGCCGAGGAGTCGCGGACTGCACCGGCCCCTGCTCCCGGGGGGGGGGAGCCGGAGTGCCTCTATCTTCTCGTGTAGCCCGGAGGACCCGGGTGCCTGACCCTAAGATGGCGCCCGAGGAGATCAGGGCGCCGTGATCGGCGTGGGACCCACCTTGGAGACGCGGTGTTCTTCTGTCCCTGAGGCGGTAGCACGCCATATCGTGAACACTTCTCGGCCTGAGAACCCCGCCTGAGCCCTGGTCGCCTACTCCTTAGCCCCCCCGGGGGTCGCCTGGGAGACAGCGCTGCGCACCGGGGAGGAGGGGGCGCAAGACCCGGCCTCACTGAGGGCGCCCTATGGTGGCGGTGCCCCCCGGCTGTACATCTCCTACCACCTGGACTGTCGCCCCCTGCAGTCCCGAGCTACCGACGGCGCCCTGACCTGGCGGAGGTCCCCTAGAAGGGGAGCAGTGACTGCCCCGGGATCGCATAGGACTGGACCTTTCACCTACATTGAGCTGCTGCCTACCTGAACGCGCCGAAGGGAGGTGACCCGTTGAACGCAAGGTACACAGGGGCCTGGGGGTCCCCTTCCCGTCTTTGACAGCACTCATGGGGAAAACTAATTCCTCGAAAGGGACGACTGTCCCCGAGACGGCCCCCGAGAGGATGCCGCAAACAAGAACATGGACGCAAGCCCACGCGTCGCAAACCGACCCTACACTGTCGGCAAAGTTGGACCAGGTGTTGGCAGCAATCGAATTATCCCGCCTTTCGATGGAGGAAAGATTAGGCGCCCTGACAACGGACATTAGTCTAATCCGTGACGACCATCGCAAGCTGGCGGACAGAGTGAAGGAGGGAGAACGAATCGTGTCCGAGCTGCAACCTACGATGAAAACACAGGACGCGGAACTGAAGGAGATCCTACACCGCGTGGCGGCCCTCGAGGAACGCACAGTGGACTTGGAAGGGCGCTCCAGAAGATGTAACATCCGCGTCCTCGGTCTGCCGGAAGGGATTGAGAACTCGGACCCTCTGACGTACATGGAATCCTGGACCAAATCTTTCACACCGGAGGCGGACAGGTCGCCATACTTCTCCATTGAAAGAGCCCACAGGGTCCCGGCCAGGGCACCCAAGCCGGGCCTTCCTCCGCGACCCATGTTGGCTAAATTCCTGCACTTCCGAGACCGTGATGCGGTGCTCCGTGCGGCCCGGACGGCGGGCCCCCTACAAGTGGAGGACCAACATGTAATGGTGTTCCCGGACTATGCACGAGAAGTCCAGCACCAGCGCTCCACCTACCTAGACGTCAAGAGACGCCTCCGCGCAAATGATCTTCAATACTCCCTGCTGTTCCCGGCCCGCCTGAAGGTACTGCACAAAGGGAAAGCCCTCTTCTTCAACACGGCGGAGGAAGCGCAGGATTGGACTGAGTTTCACTGCCCAATAATCCCTAACCCTGGTCCCCAGAGAGCACGCAACAACGACTTTAGACGATCCAGACGACGAGGTGCGAGCCGTGCTCGATCGGGCCGCCCCAGGGGCCAGGAGTCACCCCCCACGGGCTCACCCGACCTCACACAAATCATGCAGAAGCGACGAGAGGCCTTTAAAGCGGTGACCGGACTGCACACGTCGCCCACGGCGTCGGATCTGGAGGGTCAACCACACCTGTTCACCCCTGAGAAGGACCGGGACAGTGATGGGACAATGTCGGGGATCGGACCGATCTCCTCCCCCCTTGTTGCGGGGCACACCTTGGACGCTACCCTGGCCAGCCAACCTGGCGCCTCTTCATGATGAAAGGACTACCCACTGTTATATCCTTCTCATGGTGACCTATTGTGTTGCGCGACGTCTAGGAGCCTAGACTGTTTTGTCATATGCATGTAAGCGCTAGCGAGCGATAGACGCTTCTCCTGCAAGAGCCCGACCCGTGCACAGGCCCAGCAGCGACACACGCTGCCGCCCCCGCAGATATTTGTTGTATTTCTCCCCTAGTGGGACACTAGTTTGGATATGTCACCTCCGGTGAGATATCCCCTGTATTGGGACTGTTTCCCACCTACGGTTCTGTTTGTTGTTAATCCCCTTAGTCCCTCCCCTATGACTGTGGAAGCTTGGCGCATAGGAGCACACGTGACACATACACACTGGCGGCCGCCGGGGGCTGCAGGGGGTTCCTTCTCCCACTCACGGCATCCTACGAATGGCAGTCTCAAGCTCAGACATTAATGTCCTTACACTGAACGTACGAGGCCTACATACGCCCAGCAAACACTACTCTGTTTACTCATATGTTAGGCGCATGTCAGCCAATATTGCGTTTCTACAGGAGACACACATTAACACTACCAAACTCACTCGCTTGCAGGTCAAGTGGCGAGGGATCCTCTGTGCCACACACTATTCGGCGTTTGCGCGCGGCGCGTTAATTTGGGTCAGGCCTGGCACTCCCTTCCGGGAGCTTCGACGGGTGGTAGATAGAGAGGGCAGGTATGCGCTTTTAGAAGGGATACTTGATGGCCAAGGCATACTCCTTGGCAGCATATACGCCCCCAACACAGATCAGGACAAATTCTGGGACCACCTCACGGGCGTTTTGGCCCAGTTCACTACAGTTCCGTGGGTGCTGGGAGGTGACTTTAATTGCACATTGGATCCCACCCAGGATCGCTCGCATCCTCCCCCCACACACTCCCCGGCCCCCCGGCAGGCAGACCTCTTCAAGGCATGGACTATGCACTGGGCACTCACCGACGCATGGCGACACCTACACCCACTGGCTCGCGTTTACTCTTTCCACTCGATTCCACATAACCTCAGGGTCCGCCTGGACCGTTTCCTCTGCTCTGCACCAATCCTCCCTAAGATCACATCTACAGATTACTTGGGCCGGATCCTCTCGGATCATGACGCCCACATCATTCGGCTGAACTGGCGCCCCCCACACCCGCCAGTCCCCACCTGGCGCCTCCCTAGAGACTGCCTCTCAGACCCAGTATTCAGAGACGCACACAAAACCAGCATCCAAGACTACTTCACACACAACACAGACACGGCATCTTCGGTACTGGTGGAATGGGACGCTTTTAAAGTGGTGGCAAGAGGCGAATGCATCAAACAGGTAGTCGGGGTCCGCCGCACCTTGGCACGGATGCTCCAAACCTCAGAGCAAACTCTGGCTGCACTCACTACACAGCCTGACGACTCGGAGGAGCACGCCATGCTCACGGCCAAGGCTAAGACGGAGTATCAGACCGCCTGCGCTGACCTCCGAAGATACAATTTTAGGACTTACGCCTCCAGGGTACATAAGGACAGAGACAAAACTGGCGCGCTACTGGCTTGGATGACGACGCAGGATACCGAAATCAAGCCGATCACGGATATTGTCAATCCGGACGGCGTGCTGGTGTGCTCACAGGCCGAGATCCTCCTAGCGTTCCAGCGACATTATACGCAAGTGTACGGGACTCCGACCCAATGCTCCCCTTTTTCGGTGGATAGTTTTTTAGACCCACTGACGCTACCCACGATTTCGGATTCGGACAAGCGCACCCTTGACGCCAGGATCAAACCCTCTGACATCACCCAAGCGATTAAGGCCATGTCCCGGAATAAAGCACCGGGACTGGACGGCTTTCCGCTGGAGTACTACTCGACATTCTCTCCCCTGGTGGTCCCCCATTTGTCGCGGGTGTTCGGGGCGTCCCTTCATCTAGGGAGGTTACCCCAGTCACTGCGGGAATCCGTGATTGTCACCTTTCCCAAGCCCCACAGAGATCCACTCCACATGGGATCGTACCGCCCCATCACGCTCCTCTCGGCCGACTGTAAAATCCTGGGGAAAATTCTGGCTGATCGTTATGCACAGGTCATACGCCCGCTGGTCCACCCCGACCAATGCGGCTTTGTTCCGGGGAGAAACACCTCCCAGAACCTCCGCCGTGTCTTCCATGTTCAGGATCAGGTGCGTGGCAGATTTCCCCGCGCCGCCTGCCTCATTATGGACCTGGAAAAGGCATTTGACACCCTCACCTGGCCCTATCTCTTCTCGGTCTTGCAACGCCTCAATGTTGGCCCGACGCTCATAGCATACACACGCCTCTTGTATACCGATCTGACCACGCGAGTCCGTATCGGGAAACGTATATCACCAGCGTTCGAGGTTCGGCGGGGCACGCGACAAGGGTGCCCCCTGTCGCCTCTCTTATTCGCATTGGCAGTCGAGCCGCTGGCGGTTCGGCTGCGCCTGGAGGGTGTGGAATGGGGTATCCCACTTGCGGACAGCACGCATTGTGTCTCCATGTACGCGGATGATCTCCTCATATACGTCCGAGACATCGAAACGGACCTGACCCCTATAGGGGTGACACTAGAGGAATTTGCGGATGCCTCGGGACTACAGGTGAACTGGGATAAATCCACAGTCTACCCCTTACACCCGAGCCTACCCCCCCGGGAAGTCGAGCTCGGAACGCATAACCTCTCATGGTCCGCGGACGCCCCCCGATACCTCGGTGTTCACTTGTACCATTCCCCAGCTGACCTCTTCGCAGGGAATCACCGCAAAGCACTTGCCAATCTGCGCCCGGCTGTCGCCTTCTGGAATAAACTCCCACTGGCCCCAATAGGACGGATAGCACTGGCTAAAATGATAATGCTTCCCCGATCCTCTACCACTTCACGAATTTACCAGTGGTACCACCCAGGTCTTTTTTCTGCGAAGTTGACTCCCTCCTGGGGACCCTTATCTGGGGCGAGGGCCGACACAGGGTCGCCCTGAAAACCCTCCAACTTCCCACGACGTTGGGCGGGCTTGGAGCTCCATCCTTCGAGTCATATTTCCTTGCAGCACAGCTCCAGTGGCTGTCGTACTGGACGGCGGATCGTTACCCTCAGGAAACTGTCACCTCGACCGGCAGAATCGCGGCCCCAGAACTCACCCGTCTACTACTCCCGGGCACCAAGCCACGGCGCACATACCCCCTCCAAGTGGCGATAGCGCGCCGGTGCATGATGCGGATCCACCGAATGTCCCCCAATAGGCCTCCGTACTCTCCGCTCTTACCACTGATTGGCAGCCCCAGACAAGACTCCTACTTCACGGCCCCGTTCTTCGCCGAATGGTCGCGCTGTGGCATCACAGATCTGGAATCGCTCTTTGAGGAAGGCCAGATAAAAACACTTGACCGCCTGACCGCTGAATACGGGCTCCCCCCGGGCCAATTCCTCAGATATCGACAGCTGATTGATGGATACCGACCCCTTTTTAACCTTCGTACGGGTGAGCCAGACACGCATCCAGTAATACACACTATCCTACGTATGGGGGTGGGGCGCCACTTAGTCACCTGGTTGTATAAATCCATCCGTGAACTCTCACACGCTCCCCTGACGGCCTTGCGAGCTACATGGGAGGAGGACATAGGCCGTGCACTACATGACTCTGAGTGGACTAAGGCGCTGGAGGCCCCCAAACGCGTCTCCAGAAACGCCCGCTTCAAGAACATCCAATACTACATCCTGCACAGGGCGTACCTCACCCCAGCGCGCTTACAGAAATTCTATCCCTCCACGTCATTCCTCTGCCCCAGATGCTGCTCCCCTGCTGCAGATTTTCACCACATGTTCTGGAGCTGCCCTGACCTTCAGCCCTTTTGGCGGGCGGCACACGACACCCTGTCGGAACTGACAGGTCTCACAACATTATCCACCTGGGAGTCTAGTGCACTAGGCATCTTTCATGTCCCTAAGCGAGTCCCAGTGCATAGACGCTTCGTGTCCTTGGCTTTTCTGTTAGCGAACAGATGCATAGCCATGCGCTGGTGATCCCCGGAGGGTCCCCCTATAGCAGCCTGGACGGGGGCGGTCGGTAAATGGGCGGCGGCGGAAGAGGATGCTCTTAGAGAGGAAGAAGCCAGGGGCGCGCGTAAATTTCCTATATCCATGGAATGGGCCATGCTCCTCCACAGCTTCCGGCAGTCTACAAGTGTAAGTGATCCACCTACCCCTTCCCCCCCCCTTCCAGCCCGAGAAGACCAATAGCATCTGCCTGGTGTTTCCCCCCCTCCCCCAGAGCAAGCCCCTGATTGACCTCCCACCCTTCTGAAACGCAGGCTGATTAACTCCCTGGGTCCCCCCCCCCCGACGCCCGTCACCGGTATTCCCCTGCTTTGACCATGCTGGCGCCCACATGCTTCCCTCCCACGGTTTTGTCCCCCCTTGTTCTCTGGTAGCACCGTTCACGGACAGTACAGACCCCGATCCAACGCCCCTGTGACGGGAATTTACGTACCTGTTGTTGTCCACTGTACTCTTGACTATGCAGGTTTACTGTTTCCCAACTTGCAGACATGGTTGCACGATCTGTACAAATTGATTGAGGAACTGTATATTGCACCAGTTGTATAAACCGAAAAACGTTGCACGCATGGCTGAATGTTGATGCCACGTCAGCAGATTATTTCCACTGTATCCACCTACTTTGATGCAACAATAAAACAAATTTAAAAAAAAAAATTAAAAAAAATGGTGAAGGTTGGGTTTGAGGACGCCATGTGGGGTATGATGGTATCTGAAGACAAAACAGCACAAGCCTCTCATCATGGGTCTCTTCCTGTGGGCACTTTCATGGGAGCTCCTGTGGCTAGCAGCAGTATGTGATACACTGCAGAGTACATGTATTACCTGACTTGACTAGTCGTGGCTTAGCTGTCCTCACTGATTTATTCATTACGACATGCTGCACGCACCTGCAATGGCCTGGAATTATCCAGAAGTGAGGAAGTGGCTCAAATTAGAGAGCAAACAGACACTTTATGGCTGCCCGTTCTTTTTGTTCCAACTACTGTTTGTTCTTTTGCAAGATTCTGTGAACACACCTTCAGCATTGCAAACAAGATTTTTGGGCAATAGAGGCAATATAATGTCAATGTTCAAAGGATAGAGAACAACAAATAAAATAAAAATTCATGCCTATAAGCCCAATACAATTTTATTCCTGATTCTCTATTTTCTTCCTGGAAAGTTTTGGGGTGATCCGTCAAGTGAAGGTTGAAAAAAAGGGGGCCCCAAAACACAAAATTCCCATGCATTTTCCCTAAACTTCTTTAGAGACAAGGTTACAGAAAAAAATGCTGAATGGAATAACACCAAATGTGGCAGGAAACTAGATATTTGTCTAAAGATTGTGCATTATGTGTTTTAGGGTAAATCCATTCAGTCATTTTTGAGAAATTAAAGGACAAAAATAATTTTATATCTGGATGCTTCCATCTGTGAGAGTCTCGAGACACTCTCGCAGGAGAACCAATTTAAACATAGTTCTGATTGGTCTAGGAAGCTTAATTTCCCTTGTGACATCTTGCTCTTGTGGGAATCAGACTCCTGCAGGAGAAAGCGCTCTGAATGGCTGCTAGCACCATGTATTGGCACACAGTGCATGGATGTGTGGGGGGCACTACATGTGGCCCACAGGGGAAGGGGGCCCTGCTTGGGGCTCCAAAAGTCTCTTTCCGGCAGCCATTTCATGGCAGTCGCACTGCCTCCATTGTACGGATAGGAGTACGACCGTCGCCTTGATGGGATCCTAGATTCTGTCAGAGGTGGCAGTCTTGCCCCCACTGGCTAATGCTCCGATCCCCGGTATCATAATCTGGCGGTCAGAATGAAGGGCTGTCAGCCGGTCGGATCGCCACCAGCAGACTGTCGGTGGTAGTCCGTCCGGCATCCAAATGAGGCCCTTAGTCCCAAATGGGTGGATTTAATGGAACTTCAATAAGTGGTTAAGGAGGGGCATGCAAATTCAAAACATACAACCACATAAGAGTAAGCCATTTGCTTTTTCACACAATACACATTCAAATCTACTACAGTCGTTCAGCTGATAAAATAGGCTCAAAAGTAGTCAAGCCAGCCTTGAAGTAACTCAAGCATCACACGTTGCTAACCACTGGTCCTGAAACACATTTCCATGGAACTCAAAGGAGGCAAAGAATAACACAATTGTATAGGTAACTGTATAGAATAAACGAAATTAAATAAAAAAACAAATAAAAAAACACTTGTATTTCTTTTTGTTGTTAATTAATTTTTAATAAAAAATGTCTAAGGCCTTATTATGTCTATGGCGATCAGATTGCATTGGCCTCACCAGAGATCCTTAGAAGTGTTGTGGCGGTCTTGAGGCCGCAATATGCTTGGCGGTGTCACTGCCGCCCGTCAAGCATATTACGAGTTATCTCTTCCACGGTTTTTATGGCAGTAAGCTCGCCATGAAAAGTGTGGCAGAGAGGAAACACAGGGGATGCATGCAGGAGGGGCCTTGCATGCATGCATCCCCAGTTCCTGTAGGGCATGGGCTGTTAAGTGGCCTTCAATGGTGTTTCCATTGCTGTGCCTGTTGTGGCTCTCCTATAAGCCTTTAAACAGGCACCACCATGGGCCAGCCACTGCAGGACTACCCGAACTGGGTTCAAGTCGGATTCTGGAGGGCGGTCTAATTATGGCTTGGCATTGAGGGAGTGGGGCACTGGCATGGCGGCCTGCTCTCACGGCGTCAAAGTTATAATAAGGCCCGAAATGTTCATTTTACTATACTTACATAATAATATTTTTAATACAATATATTGCAAACAGCAATATATTTTTTAATTTAAATCACGTATTAGTAAATAACTTCCATCCAAATTTTGTGACACATTCAATACAAATGATACTGTAAGGTGGATTACAGAAAATTAACATTTAGTTTAATTTTATTTAATTGAAAAAGTATTTAAATAAAAATTCTAAAACAAAGCATTTTTTTGTGAAGATTTTAATGTACTGTTTAAGATAAATGGATTTTATGTTTTGATTCACTTCTTTATATTATTGTAGTAGGTATGTAACATCTAATAAAATATACTGCATTTTTTAGACATTGACTTCCCTGGTTTTTGTTGAGTCCTCCATGTAATACTGTTATTATTATCTAATAATTGCCTAGGAAATATATTTTTCACATTGTTGTTTTCCCTGTCCTAGGAATTTTATGACTTAGAACTCAGGGGGCCTTTGATATTCACCAGTAGATTGCGAATATACCACTAAAGTGTTTAATTTTTAAAAGAATAAGTGAGGGTGTCCAAAGTTTTGCACAGAAGCCCGCAGTCTATGCTGTCTACTTTTGGGAGTATCGCATACCAAGGCTGCGTAGTCTTAATTCTACATCATGCCTTTTTTATCTATCACCAGACACTCCCTGTGCCTTTATCTCATGTGTTCATGTTCTCCTTCATCCTTGCAGTCTTTCTTTCTTTCTTGATGTTCTTCTGTTTTTCTCTTCTTCCTTGTTTACCCCTCTTGTGTATTTCTCTCTAGGGCTTTGGGTAAATGTCTGATGAGGAAAAATAAGAAATAAGTGCTGGTTCCCAAAGATAAGTGCCAGTGGGCTCCACCTGCCGCCACCAAAATAATTTGCATTGCATGTTAAATGTAAGGAAGTAAAAAAAGTTTAGAAATATGTATTTATTATTGCATACCTCATAAATAACTGCACCCAAAGGTAAATAGCTAAAAAAATGACAGAATGGACAATGAGACAACTATTTTAAAAGATAATGAAAATAGTCATGAACAACACAATTTTCACAGACTTTAATACTTTAAATATATAATACAAACATGTAGATAAGGATGCTTTTGGACCTTGTTTATTCCAAGAACTTGTAGGAACAGAGATACGAACCATGTTCATAAACCTTTATTCACAGAAAGTGAATGATTCCAAAGCTGTTTTTTCCAGCCGCACGTTTCCGACTACATGCTCATTCTCTGAGCTAGGTGAAAATTCTAGTTCTTTATTGAAACATTGTCATTTTCCCAGCCAGTTATTATGGGAAGATGTTATAGAGATGTGTGGGTTGATACTGTGATGAGGCTTGTCTCAGATACTCTCTATGAATATCCTGGGTAGATTTTGACTGTCTTAGAGCCAATCAAAATGAGGCATTTTGATCATTTATAGCTGTCTGATTTACAATAGACTGTTGCTACCTGGGATACCGGGTCAAGCAGGGGAAAATTAGAGCTGCCACAGACTGGCAGCTGGTAGGAATATACCATGTCATCACAGCATTAAATGTGTTGAGCATTATGATATCCGAGGGAGTCTCCTATTCACACAAATCAAATGTAACTATACTACAGTGGACACCAACTGAGATTGGATGTGTCTGTCGAACTCCCACAGAAATTAAGGGTCCGATTAGGATGGCGGACGGATTGCCCCCGCCGGGCTGGCGGTAGCCACCGCCGGCCCGGCAGGGGCAATCCGTCCGCCATCCTGACATAAATGACCCCCCGCCATATTAGGATGGCGGGGAAGTCCGCGGCGGACAGCAAGACTGTCCGCCGCTTTTCCACCGGTCGCCTACGCGACCGGCAGAAAAAAGTGCCTACATATGGTGGCGGTGTCTGCGAGACACCGACAACCATATTTTACGATGCCGGCGGTCCTATGTCCTTCCACGGCAGCATTGACGCCGTGGAAAGGCATACGGTCTTTGCTTTGGGGGCCCATTGTGGGCCCCCAGGGTGAAGGGGGGGGCGGGGGGTGTGACATGGGGTTTTCAAAGCACAACATGGCAGGCACCGCGCGGTGCCTGTCATGGTGTGCTTTGAAACGCACAACATGCATTTTTAGCATTGTGACGGGCGGTGCTTTCAGCACCGCCCGCCGCAATGTTAAAAATGCGGGATGCACCCTCCACTGTGGGGGTGCATCCTAATTCGCCACACGGGACCTCTGCCCCCTGTGGCGGACGGTCCCTTCTTACGACGGGATGGCGAATCGGCCCCTTAGTCTGAATCCTGCAGTTGAGATGGAAGTGATAATTTCTAAATCAATTTTAATTAAGTGCTTGTATCCCACCGGACTCAATTTAGAAGGAGATATCAGTAGGCATCAACACTGGAGAAATCTATTGCACCCTAATTATAATGCTGTCACCAGAAAGAGCCTTTGCAAAGAGGGTCAAACGGGGCGGTGCCATTTCTGGGTGTAGAAAGATGCATCATTTCTTTACTTGAAGCCAGGCAGAGCAGGAGCAAATTGACTCCAATGGCCCTTGACTCCAAGGTCCCTATGTTTTTATTTTTTTCCAATAATGTGCATTTTCGAAAATATTATGTAAATGACTCTTACAATAATGGTCTAGGGCTGTAGAACATATTATATAGATGATAGTTAAGGATCACTTCAAGCTAACTAATCTTTACCATTACCTTTCATTGATCTCAAATATCTAGATATTTATCCGAATGCCGTTTTCAAGATAGAGGGTGGCTGTTGCCCACAACAATGAGAGGCCCACCACTCCACTTTTTATTTTACTGTCTGTCTGAGAGGAACAGAGAGGGTTTACTATCAGAGCAGGGCCATGGAGGTTGCACACAATGAGCAGCAAGTAGACATTGACTGTTACACAGTGTCACCGGTAATAAGGCATGTATGTCCTTCCCAAAAGCCTTTCTAAGTAGAGAAGTTCTGTCCTAACCTGGTTGGTTGGTTTATTGAATTGATTGACAGTGGGCTGCTGCCCAATTACAAATGACTGGACAAATCAACTATTGTTACCATCCAATTTCAAAAGGACTCTCATATCAGACAGACCTGCATAGGCCCTCCTGTAGTGCCTACAGAATGTGTAGCTATGTGCTGAAGGTCTGGCTGAAGCACTGGAAGCCCACTATGAACAGAAACCAGAAGAGGGCTGCTCCAATTTAAAAATACAGCCCTGCTTGTCTTGCACACTAGCATGGTCAAGAAGGACCTGCTTGATCCTAGTTTGTGCCCTTGGGTGCTGTGGGATCACACTCCCTTGTTCTTGCGGGCCAAAATTTGGGCTGCCCTTCAACAGCACGGAGGTCTTTCACCTGAGTTTGGAGCCAGTTAATGAGAGTATCTAGGACCCCTGGGCCAGGAACTAACAACATTTGTAGGGATTGACTGCCAATAACCCTCAATCTAGAGATAAGTTATTGACCCCAGATGGTTTATTGTAACTTTTTGAACTCCAAGACACAGAGCCTGATTACAATGCCAGTCGGTAAGACTTCGATCAATGGCCGGAGGCTTACCGACCAACATTGTAGGTTTACACTCTGACCCCCGTATTACAATGATGGGGTTCGCATTGTAAACCGGCTGGGGAAACCAACTCGGACAGTCCGAATAGGCTCATAATCTCTTAAGGACGGTGTTTCCACCATCTGGATTGTGATGTTGGTTTCTGACAGCCTTTCCATGTCGGCCTTTATGACATGAAAAGGCTCTCAGAAAGTGACTTTGAGGGCCCTAGTAGGGCCCCTCCCCCTGACCCTATGGTGCCCCCCTGAAAATCCCGGCATCGTGCCTGCCACACGGTGCAGGGATTTTAACAAACTCCCATTTCTCAATGGGAGCTTCTGCATTGGGCGGTTTCCGCCTACAGCAGAAGCTCCCATAGAGAAATGGGAGCCTGCGACCACAACATGTGTGGTCACATCCTAATTTGCATCCTAATTCGGTGTGCAGGTCAGCCGAACTATGGTCAAGTGGTTCCCGCACTGAGACGGTGTCGGTCGGAGGCAACACCGACCAACATCGTAATAAGGCCCACTGTGTTTTACTTTTCAAGATTACTGCATTGCTTCACCGTTTGCTATTATCTTTCTTTCTTTGAACTAATATGTAATGATTACGATCACTAGGATACCAAACAATACAGGTTTGCAAACATAGGGGCCGATTAGGATGGCGGACGGATCGCCACCGCCATACAGGCGGTGGCGATCCGTTCGCCATCTGTGCCCGTCCGCCACCAATTCCCCCGCTGCCATATTACAATGGGGGGGGAACGGGGACGGAAAATAGTTCATATGGCTGGCAGTGTCTTCCAGACACCTCTAGCCATATTACGATGGACGGATGCAGATGCCTTTCCGTGGCGGCAATGCCGCCACGGAAAGGCATACGGGCTTTGCTTTGGGGGCCCGTTGTGGGCCCCCAGGGTGAATGGGGGGTGGGGGTGCACATGGGGGGTACCTATGGTACCCCCCTGCGTTTCACAGTACAACATGGCAGGCACCGCACGGTGCCTGTCATGTTGTGCTGTGAACGCACAACATGCATTTTTGACATTGCGGCGGACGGTGCTTTCAGCACCGTCTGCCGCAATGTTAAAAATGCGGGATGCACCCGCCACTGTGGCGGGTGCATCCTATTTCGGGGTACGGTACCTCCGCCCTTGCCCCAGACAGGATGGCGGACGGACTTTGTCCGTCCGCCATCCTAATCGGCCCCTTAGTACAAAGCAACCAGAATTTGGTGGGAGAATTGAGATCCTCCATTAGTCTATGTGTTTTTTGGGATTGCTGGAATTGTTTCTGTGTATTTCATCTAACCCTGCTTTATCATACCTAAACTATGTGGCATTATGTGCAGTATTTCTGTGTTGGAAAGGGTCTGATGTCCATAAAGGGTGCACCCAGCATATTTGCAGATGTCTTGGTTTATCATTCATTTTTACACCACAGATAAGTATATATTGTGCCATTACAAACTAGCAGAACTCTTATTAGGCATTCATATCTTTCTTTTAAAAGTTATAACTGCTTCATACTGAATCTCAACTCAGGCTGACACTATTCTTTTGAGCTACACCTTAACTGCTTATCTGTAGGTAGATGAAAAATCAAGAAAGCTTCAGTGGCCCATCAAGAACCCAGTTTTCGGCATAGTTGGAAACACCAATATCACCTTGCAAATATGTACCTCTTTGTCTAGGCACACAGTACACAATGATCTTCTAGTATACCAATAGTTTCCTGAGTTATACTGGCAGCAGAATGACATGTTCACAACTATGTACTCTTGGAGAGGTGTGGTGCAGCGGCCAGAGAAGCTGACTTCAGTGCACAGGCTTCACGGTTCGATCCCCGGCGGCAGCTCAGCTCAGCACCATCTGACTCTGGGCAATAGCTCACTTAATTTCCACGCCAGCTCCCAGCGCCTTCAGACCCGTAAGGATGAGTAGTTTGTGCTTTACAAATACAAATACAGATTTTTCTTGTTTATGTGTTGACTTTGCGTTATTATGTCCTAATTGCAGTTTGCATTACAACAGTTGGCCGCAATCATTTACTAAATATCCACGAAAAGACAAAGGGAGAGGATAACTCCTTACTCCAGCCTCCACATTCAGTCACTGAATAATACACCAAGGAGTTAGGGAAGGGGAGTGCTCCACCCCAGGCGTTGGTCTGCGCGGGGTGTCTGTAGCACGCCGTATGATGAAGCATGTCACAATTCTGTGAGTGAGAGCAGTTTTCCCCCATTGGACAAGTGCCTTTGTTTCCTATGTATACATATTTTATATACTTCTCCCCTTTCCTACTCCTTTGTGTGTTATTCACAATCATTTACTGTCACTGCTCATTTGTGAGCCAATACAATATATCGCTGCTAGTGTGGTAACAGTATGAAATAACATAATAATAGATTTAATGTTACAACCCTTACTATTGCATCCCAGTAGAGAGAACTTCCTTACAGTCAGCATATATATGACTACAATTTCTTAGAAAAGTTAAAAAGGAGGCCCATATAGCTGCTACATATCTCCAACTCCCAGGGACTGCCAACGATGCAGCCATTTCTCTTGTAGATTTACCATGTGCTGGAATCGTCTTAACCTCATAGGCCAGGGCAATGTCTGACTTAACTCACTGACCTATGGTCTGAACAGCAATCCTGCTCCCCTTCATAGCTGCAACAAAGTTGACAAAAAGAGACTCAGACTGCCAAGTAGAGGCCACTCACTGAATCTAGAAAATGGCATATCTATTTAGATCCAGATTCTTCTTGTGAAGATGGGTATACAAAGGATTCCATCAAAATAATCCCCTGCTCAAAAACGAAAGGGTAAGTCACCGTAGGAACAAAAGAAGAGCCCAATCATAAAGTCATTTAATCTGACAAAAATGCATTAAAAAAGTATGTTTGAAAGAAAGATCCAGCTCCCTAAATCTTCCTGTTGAGCCAATGGCCACCAGAAAAAGAAGTCTTGCCACTAAGCATCATGATATCCATTTTGGCTAACCCTCAAGCTGGGAGCTAAAGATCACGACACACCGTGAAATGGAAAACACATTAAGGAGTAGAAGGGCAAGAATTGTATAATCCTACAACCCTCCCAGGCGTTCTCTAAGTGCCCTTATTGCTGCCCACCGAACTTTGGGCGTTATGCAGGTCGCAAGGCAGCGCCTATAGTGCATGGCGGGACCCGTCTTTTTGCGTTTATACTCTGCATACACCACTACAGCAGCTCATGCCGAACCCACTGAGCTACTGCCAGCAGGGCAAGAAAAACACGTCTTTGCTTGGCATGGAGTATAAGGATTCTCGCGATGACGAACTTAAACAGCTTTATTACCGTGGAGAGATGCCTTGTTTTCTCAGGACTCGCCCCAACTGCTTCCGTCCTCCCTTTTTATTGCATATTTCCGGCAGTTGAGCCTTAAAATGTATGTTACAATTCAAAGTGATCCAATAAAACACCCCACCTATGACAACCTTTCACGCACCAAGTTCTGTTTTTACAAGCCATTCCTTTATTTACTTGCAAGGAGGCCATGACGCAGGCCGTTCTACGAAAAAATGCCCAGACTTTCATATAGAAACTGTTTGGCAATTTCTGACAGCATCATCCCTAGAGATGTCTTCCATCAATTAATGCCATTTGAGACTACATCTTATTAAGTAGCAGAGGCGGTTAGTTAGCCTGAAAATGCACCTTACTAAAAATTAAACATGTGAACTGAAGTTTGCTACAAAGGCCCCTGATTAAATATTTAGTGCTAACTCTGTTGCAGGAGCAAGCTCCCAATTCGGGGGAAACAACCTTTACAACGCAACCATTACAGCGCACTACACTTACAACGCAGGCATTACATCGCAACATCCTTTACAACGCATGACACTACAACGCAGGCATTACAACGCATACCATTACAACGCATGACACTACATCGCATGTCACTACAACGCATGTCACTACAACGCAGGCATTACAACACATACCGTTACAACGCATACCATTGGAGTAAGAATAGTAATTTTTAACCCCTGCACTATCCAACACTTACCCTACTGTTGCACCCTCTGGAGTTGGAATAGTAATTTTTACCCCTATACTATCCAATACTTACCTTAAATGAAATGCAATGGTATGCGTTGTAATGGTATGTGCTGTAAAGGTAGTATGCGGTGTAATGTAATGCATCGTAAAGTAGTTTTTAAAAATGCAACGTAGTGCCATGCGAAGTAATAGAATGTGTTGTAGTGGATGTTGCGATGTAAAAACTGCGTTGTAAGTGCATGCGTTGTAAATGTATGTATTGTAACGTCATACATTCCAATTCGGCCATGCAATCATTGTGCATGTGCTATTTCACCATGTTATGTTATGCTATGCTCTGTTGTTATGTTATGTTAGATTATGCTACGTTATGGTTAGGTTACATTATGTTATGTTACGCTACGGTACGTAACATGAAGTTACGTTACTTTACATTACGTTATGTTATGTTATGTGGATTTGTAGATTGCATGACTCACTCAGGAGGGTGATTCAGAAAAGGGGGTGGTGATGAACAGAGTGTCTGAATTAAGCAGACCACTCTTACCCAGTCCAAAGATCAGGGCTTGATCCATCACCGTTATTTAGCTCACTGCCCCATCCCAGCTCAGAACCTGGCTATATGCAAATTAGTCTGTCCTTGGCCCAGTGCATCATGGGAATAGGGCAGACCAAACTACCAAGCCAATTCTTCACCAGAAAGGAGACAAGCTTCCGGGGACCGGTTTCTGGCATTTCAGCCGTCGTCGGCCCGGCTTGCTTGAATCCTGATGGAGCAGTGAGCAAGGGACTCATGTCTGAGTATACCCTGCCACACCTATAGTGGCCAAAAACGATTCTGAAAAGGGGGTGGTGATGAACAGAGTGTCTGAATTAAGCAGACCACTCTTACCCAGTCCAAAGATCAGGGCTTGATCCATCACCGTTATTTAGCTCACTGCCCCATCCCAGCTCAGAACCTGGCTATATGCAAATTAGTCTGTCCCTGGCCCAGTGCATCATGGGAACAGGGCAGACCAAACTACCAAGCCAATTCTTCACCAGAAAGGAGACAAGCTTCCGGGGACCGGTTTCTGGCATTTCAGCCGTTGTCGGCCCGGCTTGCTTGAATCCCGATGGAGCAGTGAGCAAGGGACTCATGTCTGAGTATACCCTGCCACACTTATAGTGGCCAAAAACGATTCAGAAAAGGGGGTGGTGATGAACAGAGTGTCTGAATTAAGCAGACCACTCTTACCCAGTCCAAAGATCAGGGCTTGATCCATCACCGTTATTTAGCTCACTGCCCCATCCCAGCTCAGAACCTGGCTATATGCAAATTAGTCTGTCCCTGGCCCAGTGCATCATGGGAACAGGACAGACCAAACTACCAAGCCAATTCTTCACCAGAAAGGAGACAGGTTCTGAGCTGGGATGGTGCAGTGAGCTAAAAAACGGTGATGGATCAAGCCCTGATCTTTGGACTGGGTAAGAGTGGTCTGCTTAATTCAGACACTCTGTTCATCACCACCCCCTTTTCTGAATCACTCAGGAGGGTAGCCTGGTGCTCGAAGCAGGAGCTGCCTGGTCTAAGCCTGGGACAAGACTAGGTGAAGAGCCATGTCTTCAATATCTTGTGAAATGCAAGACCAGAAGAGGCGGGTCTAAAGAGCAGAGGCAGGTCTTTCCAGGCTTTTGGACCATGGAAGGAGAAGGCATGACTGCCAGACCTGGTTCTGCTTATGCAAAGGATATGTGCGGGTAGGAGTCCAACTGAGCAGAGAGGTCTGTTAAGTAGGTAGAAGTTAATGCGATTGTTGAGGTAGGTGGGGTCGGTGTTCTGCATGGCTTTGTATGTGTGCGTGAGGAGTTTGAAAAGTGCCCATTTGTGGATGGGGAGCCGGTGGAGGTTTTTGAGGTGCAGGGTGGCAAATTTCCTACTGTGTGCTATATGCCCACAAGCTTTCTGCAGGTCCTGGTGAGAATCTTCCTGACAAAAAAAAATTGAAATTCTGATCTGCATAAGTGAGAAAGAGCAGGAGTGTTGAAGGGTGCACACATTCGGAACAACCATTCGGGTTCCAGAGTGTGCAAATTGTAATGCTACTCTATTTGCAACAAGATTCTCAACAGATTCTACCCACCAAAAATCCATGGGCACAAGCAAATGGCAAATCACATATGCGCAATTAGCGCATGGGCTTGCACCACTCAATTTGGAAATTTGCACATGCGTTGTAAGGAGCATTAAGGGTATATTCAGATATGAACCAAAGAGGCATAGCGGTTGAAATGTGCCATGCAGACAACATGGGGTCCAAAATAATTAACTTAAAAGATTACAATATTAATCCACAAATAGCTCTCAAACAAATCTATAGAAAGAAGCAGAAATAATTGATTGCTTAACTGCATAAAGGTTGACAATATGCCGCATTCGATCACAGGCAACTATGTGATAGCCAACTTAATTTTTCTAAGCACACTTTCTCAGTTTTCTTAACTTTGTAGCACTGGAAATTTTTATGAGTGTGTTAAACCTACTAGTCTAGAATTACTCTATGACAGCCTCCCTTTTAGCTTTTTAATTTTTCTATAATGACCAACGACTGATGTAAACATATAAGTAGCGAAATCCTGCAAACAAAGAAGTACACGCTGCGCGGGACTACCCCAAATAGAGTAAATTGGGTATTTGGGTTTCAAGGACTATTTATGAATTACAGTGTGGGCTCAAATCTAGATAGCAAATAGCACACATGCATTGTTTGCAACACCTGAGATATTCTGATAAGGGAATAACACACGTTTGGTGAGTTATTCCGCATTACGAGGTGTTGAACTGTGAAACAAGTGTAAATTGCAACCCCACTAATTTCTGCACTAATGTAAATAAGCATGCGCACGATTTACATTCATATTTTATGGCTTCATCATGATCAGGTCCTAAGAAAGAATTGATATCAACTGTATCGACTGAATCTTGAGGATAGAATCAATTAATCCATTGCTGTTTTCTCATCTGAATTAGTGATTTACTTTAAATAGGAACCCCACTATTCCACATCTGTTGCTACAAGAAGCCAAAGTGCTGATCCCGGTCTGTGAGACCCCCTTGCCCCTTCCTACTGGAGCAGCAAAAAGCACCGGCAATGACCACTGTCTAATTGGGTCATTGACTTCTATTGCTGCCATCTCCACTCCACTCCCAAGCTGATCAAGAGGCCATGTTCTAGCATCTTTGTCCTGTCAGTTACCCTGATCTTAACTCTCTCATACATGTACAACCATCCAAAAATGCCAGTTACAAAATATACAATTCCTAAATCTCAGAGTCCCTAAGAAGCTAAACAAATAATGCTGCAACATAGAATCTACCTGATACAGATTTCTTCCCAAGGCTCCTCACTGGCCACACAAGGGCTATGTCTACTTACCACAAGGCCATTTTTCACCACTAAAAGAGACCACCGTTAAGAGTAAGGTTTAGACAACTGCCCATATTAACTCCCTAAAGCAATACAAAGATGCATACATCCACAATGCACCATAACCACAATGTCCAACCTCAAGAGCCGCAGCTCCCTAGGTTTCTTCTTAATTCAAAAAGTTCAATTAGCAAACCAACATTTCCCATTTCACAAACTCAACAGCCACCTCTGCAGGAGAAGTGCTGCCACAGACGTTCAGCTTCTCTGAAGTGCTTAGTGGAAACATGCCTATATTCCTTCAAGGCCTCAGACAATGCAAAGATTCAGGAAATCCCAGCCAAAATGATACCACTGCCAAACATTCTGAAGCTCTCACCCAGACGGGTGCAGCGTCCATAACAACTTCCTACAGATGGAGGGTGTCTCTTCAACACTGTATCATCACACTACACTCAGGGAAAGCTATATTAGACCGATCAAGCCTAAATATGTATTGCCCCACTGCTAGCCTCCCGTAGATCTAAAAAATAATGGGAAACAATGTTGCTTTCCAACTCCAAGCTCATTTAGAAATTAATAGCACTCATGGCAACAGCTAATCAGGATTCTGCCCCAACTGAAGACTTTAACTACCCTCATAGATGACTGGGTCTACGTCTTAGGGATGGCAGGTCAGACGTCACTTTGAATGCTGCTTCTCCTATACTTGTCCGCTGTTTCAGACATGGTAGTCACCACCATCCATCTACATCAGCTACAATGGGTAGCCTTTTTCACAGAATAGTCATTAAAATAGTAGAATGTCATTCTCAAGTGGTCAGTCACAAGGCATGGGGAAATCTCATTGCAGCCCACCCTAGTGTCTAGCGGGATACCTGAGGGATCCCACTTGACATCAGTACTCCTCAAGATAATTGTAAAACCTAGAAGGGCCTTTTACAATCTCAGAACCTCCTATTCCACACTTCACTGAGGATACTAAAATATACAGACATATTACTAATGTTTACTATTGAGCTCCAAAGTTTTGGCAATTTCACAAGTACATGCTTCTCTAATAAATGAGATATATGCTCCAATGCTTTCTAGGAGATTCACTGTGAAAGTAGACAAGAGAAGGACAGGAAGGCACCCACAAGGGGTGTCAAACATTGTATCTTTCTGATTTGGTGAAATACCTTTGGCTTCTACTTAGTGACCTTTCTGACTCATTTCTGACAGCACATGCCAACTGACTCTAATTTGACTTTAACCTATTTCCACTTTGAGGCCTTGATTTAGAGTGTGATTACTGTCAAATCTGATTCTGCCATCTATGGAATAGTTCACCTTTCCCAAACTGGTGAAGTAAAAATTGCTGTACTGCAACTTTGCCAACTCTGCTGTGATGCTGAAAATGCTGGCAATGAAATGATCACTATTATTATTACAGATACAGGTTGAATATCCTCGGATTAGCAATGGAATGTCTATCAGACTAGTGCCTTATTTACAGTTCTTATCCACATCTGCATAGCAGACAGCCTGTTGCAGAGAAGTCAGCTGGTGACTAATTAAGTGGCAATATACTAACACTAATCAGTTGATGGTGCTTAGATGTGGTGTGTATAGCACAAGAGGTTTCACAATACGGTCCCACTCCATTCCGTTTCGATAAAGTCCATCCACCTGGAGTTTTGCCAGCGCATGAATTGTTTTGTACTGAATTCCTCCTGCTAAAAGACCAAATAAGCACAGAGGTGTGTCGTATTTATTTTAATATGGGACTACAATATTTGAGGACACTGCGAAACCTGGTGGAGAAATTCAGTCAAGAAACCTTCTCGGGGGAATTTTTGCCCAGCTTGTGTGCTGGGCAAAAATGCATTTTTGGAATCACACACATACACACCTCATCCTAGTTGCTCCAACACAAAAGGTATGAGCTATTAGAAGAAGAATTTCACTTGACCCACTCAGGTTTGATCCTGCATAACTCACCAAGATACCCTCCTCCTAGTCTATGGAGTTTTCCTATTTTTGTAACTCGTGTGCTAGCTGGGAGAATGGAAGAGCCCTGCGAAAGAAGCAGTGAGCGCCTGAAAGTCCCACTAAGAGGATACTCCCTCCCTTCCCTTTTGTAAAGGAACTGACCCTTTAATCTCAAATAGCGAGATCTTTGTTCTTGCCTGACATTCTGCCTTGGTTAGAGACATTACCCACCATACATAAATGATATCTCGTCCTATGCCTCCTAGGGAAACAATAACAGCTTGAACACACTACTACAGCCAACATTCCCATCACTAATGTAGTTGGTTTACTACACTTACTCATTCCCTCAGTAGGCACTGAACTGGCACTGAATAAATAGAGTTGATGTTATTTTACATATTGCTATTATAACTCTTAAAACCATGGATGGAATTATGCAGAAAACAATGTTTAAAGAAATCTTAAACGTAATGCTGAAAGGCACATGACTGGTTGGACTGTTCCCATTGGAGCGGGGTCAAGGCTGATTTGCATATTGATGGGTCCAAATTGAAGTGGCCTAGTGTACAAAATAACGATGAATTGGGATGCGTCCCAGGTAATTACCAGTGTCTGAGGTTAATTCAAGCATTCCATCCATCACTTCTTGTATACTTTAGTGTTTCACCCTAAGTGGGTTGGGTATGCTCAGACGTGGGTCCCAGGTACACTGTGCCACTGAAACTAGGCTATACACAGCTGATGAGCCCATAAGTTGGTCGAAAGTGGTCCTCGGATGTTTGTGTTACGTTTCAGGGAGGACCTGGATTGGGAGATCTGGCTGAATTATTCCCATTGGAGCAGGGGCAAGACTGATTTGCATATGGCTGGGTCCAAACTGAGGTAGCAGGCATGGTGTGCATAATAACCATGGATTGGGATGTAGCCCGAGTAATTACCAGGGGCTGAGATTAATGCAAGCATTTCATCTATCACTATTTGTATACTTTAGTGTCTCAGCCTAAGTGGGATGGGTATGCCCAGTCATGGGTCCTGTGCATACTGTGTCACTGGAACCAAGCTATACTCGGCTGATGAGCAGATAAGAAGAACGAAACCGTTCCTGGGTTGTTTGTGTTCAGTTCAGGGAAGACCCCGCTTGGCAGTTCCGGATGTACTGTTCCCAATGAAGCAGGGTCAAGACTGATTTGTTAGTGGTTGGGTAAAATCAGAGGTGGCATGGTGTGCAAAAATAACAATGGATTCGGATGTGACCCATATAATTACCAGTGGCTGAGATTAATTCAAGCATACCATCCATCACTTTTTGTATACATTCATGTGTCACCCTAAGTGGGAAGGGTACGCCCAGAAGTGGGTCCCCTGCACACTGTGTCACTGGAACCATGTTGTACCCAGCTGATGAGCCCATAATAAGGGCAAAACTGGTCCCAGTCACTTGTTTTTCCTGTTCAAGAAGGACCTGGTTTGGCAGTTTGGGCTGGACTGTTCCCTTTAGTGCGAGGTCAAGACGGATTTGCATATGGCTGGGTCTAAACTGAGCTGCCATGATGTGCAAAATATTGATGGATTGAGATGATGCCTGAATAATGACCATTGGCTAAGATTAATTCAGGCATTCCATCCATTACTTTCAGTATACTGTAGTGTGTCGCCCTAAGTGGGATGGGTATGCCCAGACGTGGGCCCCGTGCACACTAAGTCACTGGAACCAAGCTACTCCCGACTGATGAGCCCATAACAAGGGTGAAATTGGTCCTGGGTTGTTTGTCTTCTGGTTCAGAGAGGACCTTGCTTGGCAGTTTGGGCTAGGCTATTATCATTGGAGCAGTGTCAAGACTGACTTGGATATGGCCGAGTCAAAACGCGGTGGCATAGTGTGCAAAATAACTATGGATTGGGATGCGGCCTGAGTAATTATGGTTGACTGAGATTAAGTCAAGCATTCCATCCTTCACTTCTTGCATACTTTAGAAAGGCACAACATTGTTTCACCTTCAATTTTCTGATACTACAATATATTTATCTAATTAAGCAAATGTTCTGTTTCAAATATCTAGAAAGTAAATCTTTTCTTATAATATACTTGCTCCCATGGTAACATATTTGTGACTTGTTGACTATTAACTCCTTTGTTTCAAACATTATTAAATATTCAACAACTATGTCCCAATAACGGCAATCAATCAATCAATCAATCATCGCATTTATATAGCGCGCTACTCACCCAGAGGGTCTCAAGGCGCTGGGGGGGTCCGCTACTGCTCGAACAGCCATGTCTTGAGTAGCTTCCTGAAGGTGAGGTGGTCCTGGGTCAGGCGGAGGTGGGTGGGGAGGGAGTTCCATGTCTTGGCGGCGAGGTAGGAGAAGGACCGTCCCCCTGTGGTGGCTCTTCGGATGCGGGGGACGGCGGCGAGGGCGTGGCTGGTCGATCGAAGCTGGCGTTTGGGAGCGTAGAAGTTGAGGCGGATGTTGAGGTATCCTGGGCCTTGGTTGTGTAGGGCTTTGTGTGCGTGGGTGAGGAGACGGAAGGTGATTCTCTTGCTGACCGGGAGCCAGTGCAGGTCTCTCAGGTGTCCGGAGATGTGGCTGCGACGGGGGATGTCCAGGATGAGTCGCGCTGAGGCGTTCTGGATCCGCTGGAGTCTCTTTTGGAGTTTGGCGGTGGTTCCGGCGTAGAGGGAGTTGCCGTAGTCCAGACGGCTGGTGACGAGGGCCTGGGTGACCGTCTTCCTGGTCTCGGTGGGGATCCACCGGAAGATCTTACGTAGCATGCGCAGTATGTTGAAGCATGACGAGGAGACGGCGTTGACTTGTCTGGTCATGGAGAGGGAGGAGTCCAGGATGAAGCCCAGGTTGCGTGCGTGGTCTGTTGGTTTGGGTGCGCTGCCTAGGGCGGGGGGCCACCAGGAGTCGTCCCAGGCGGCGGGTGAGGATCCCAGGATGAGGACTTCCGTCTTGTCTGAGTTCAGTTTCAGGCGGCTGTTCTTCATCCATTCGGCTACCTCTTTCATCCCTTCGTGAAGGTTGGCTCTGGCGGTGGCGGGGTCGGTGGTGAGGGAGAGGATCAGCTGGGTGTCGTAGGCGTAGGAGATGATGTTGAGGTTGTGCTGGCGTGCGATGTCTGCGAGGGGGCTCATGTAGACGTTGAAGAGGGTTGGACTGAGCGAGGAGCCTTGAGGGACGCCGCAGATGATTTCGGTGGCTTCAGATCTGAACGGAGGGAGACGGACTCTCTGTGTCCTTCCGGCGAGGAAGGAGATGATCCACTCCAGTGCCTTCTCCTGGACTCCGACGCTGCTGAGGCGCTGCACTAGGGTGCGGTGGCAGACAGTGTCGAAGGCCGCGGAGAGGTCGAGGAGGATGAGGGCCGCTGTTTCTCCGTTGTCGAGTAGCGCTCGGATGTCATCGGTGGCTGCGATCAGGGTGGTCTCGGTGCTGTGGTTGGCTCGGAAGCCAGACTGCGAGGGGTCGAGGGATCCGTTCGTCTCAAGGAATGCGGCCAGTTGCTTGTTGACGGACTTCTCGATGACTTTTGCTGGAAATGGGAGCAGCGAGATGGGGCGGTAGTTCTTGAGGTCGGTCGGGTCGGCCGATGGCTTCTTGAGTAGGGCGCTGAGTTCGGCGTGCTTCCAGCTCTCCGGGAAGGTGTCGGTGTCGAAGGAGGTGTTGATGATGTCCCGCAGGTGGGGTGCGATGACAGCGTCGGCCTTGTTGAAGACGTGGTGAGGGCAGGGGTCGGTTGGAGATCCGGAGTGGATGGAGTTCATCGTGCGGACGGTGTCTTCGGTGCTGATCGGAGTCCAGGCGCGGAGGGTGGAGGTGGGGGGCGGTGGTTCGGTCGTGGCGTTCGTCGGCAGAGAGCTGTTGTGTATGTCCGCGATCTTGTTGTGGAAGTAGGAGGCGAGGGAGTTGCAGAGGTCTTGCGAAGGGGTGATGTTGTTGTTTCCGGCGTTGGGGTTGGAGAGCTCTTTGACGATGTTGAAGAGTTCCTTGCTGTTGTGTGCGTTGTTGTCCAGTCGTTCCTTGAATGCAGTTTTCTTGGTGGCGTGGATGAGTTGGTGGTGTTTTCGGGTGGCGAGCTTGAGGGCAGTCATGTTGTCCGGTGTTGGGTCTCTTCGACAGGTTCTCTCGAGGGCTCGGCAGTTCTTCTTGGAGCTCTTGAGTTCGAGAGCAGATACTTTCGAGTTCTTTAAGTGCTCCTTGGTAGAGTTCTTTTTTATGCACTCCTTCATGCCTGAATTTACTTTCTGTAAACAGGTATTTTACTAAGATGTTAATATTTAAATATCTGCTGTCAAAAGTTTTTAATTGATCTTTATTTAATTGTCTTCCATTGTTCAATACAATCTAGCATTTGTGCTATATACATAGGTGAAGACATGCGCATTTGAACTATTTGGGCTTCAAAGTTTAATTTTTCACTTTTGAAGGTAAATCACAGTCAATTCACATAGTCATCTCAGAATCATACTACCCATAGGAGTCAGTTGATGTCTCTTCTGAAACTCTATCTCCCAGTGATTTGCTCTCTCACTGCAAAGATATGTGCCAAAGCCAAAATATAATTGAGATTGAAAATCTGAATTTTTCCCATTCCCCTCCCGACCTGTTGGGGAAACCCCTGTTTAACCTGCCTAGGATCCTTTCCAATTTTTTTTTATTCTCGCTCACCCTCTCACCTTTGCCATGGTTGAAAAACTCTCACTGTTCACTAGAAAGCATTGACATCATCTATTCCCTGAATCTCTCAAAAACAACAAAAAGAAGCATAGAATAAGGTAATATTCATTCTCACTCAAACCTATTAGAGTATGTACAGACCTCATATTCCATACAAATAATAAAAATACATTTGCAAATAATATTTGGGATTCTTGTTCATCCATATCAGAAAATCCAACACAAGATCAAGATCCTGCACTACAACAGAATAACTCATACAAATGCTTACACAACTATCAAATCAGGGCAGGTAAATAATCAAACTGACCACTGTTTAAACCTTGGATTCAATAATACATTCTTTGAGATCTCACATATGAACTCACAATTGAATCCACTTCCAAGTCCAACCAATGAATCAATGTACCTGGCTTCTTCCTAGTTAACATCTTTTTAGTCCTTCTTCTACAGCGTAGTCCAACATATCGTGTGGACACCACACGTGTAGTTCCTCCACCTCCCTCTGAGGAGTTAATACCCGACCAACAGCCTTTTTGGGATAACCCAAACTTTTCATATTAACACTATTATTTACCATTGGCAGGGAGCGGGCTCATGGAAGTTAAAACGTGTGCCCAAAACCAACCTCATCCAAATAAATTACCTACCTCTCAAGACAGCAACTATTAGTGGAGTTTAACTCCACACAAAAGCAGCCTTATGAAATGCCTTTCAACCTTGGCGAATTGAGTAACATGACACCATTATAAACCACAACCTGAACCTTCTGATCCTGGCAGAAACCTGGTTTA
This sequence comes from Lissotriton helveticus, assembly GCF_964261635.1. NCBI lineage: Eukaryota > Metazoa > Chordata > Amphibia > Caudata > Salamandridae > Lissotriton > Lissotriton helveticus. Next base: position 131,120,366 of record NC_136072.1, on the reverse strand, counting down.
ACTAATTTTGTCTTTCAAACAATGGATACATTCTCCCAGAGGAAATCTTTGTCATGACCTAGGCAGGGATGGCTTAAAAGAGAGGCGCTGCATGTATTCACAGAAACACAATCTCTTATATGTCTCCACCTATGTTTACCTACACTTCTAGTGCCTGTCTGTTGCTCTCCAGCTGTCTGCATCAATCTCAACACATCTAAATATAATCTGCCAGCCTAATGAGGGTGTTATAAATTTCTTGGAACAATGTCTCCAACTCATGTCAGTGATAATTATGTTGTTCAGCCCCACATTTTCCTGGAAGAATTCAAGCTCCACCGAGAATCACTTATTAATCTAGGTTTCACCAGCATGAAAAAGCACCTTAATGTAAATGACAGCACAACAAATGTCATATCCTACAATATGAAACAGTGGGTATGCTGGGCTTTATCACAGCTGACTTGTATTTGATTCTGGTCCAAATGCCTCTCGCTTGATTTTGATTGGCCAGATCACAAGTTATACTATTCTCAATGAACTGTGAACACATCAAGTGCTGCAGCCACCTGAAAAAAAGACAGATGGCGTGGCAAAGTGATAACAAGCTCTTTTTTTATTTATTTATTTATTTTATTTTTAAGCAATTTTTATTCGATTTTTTAAAAGTACAGAATACAATGCCATACAGTAATAATAACACATGAAATAAGGTAATATAAGAGGCATATAGTAATAAAAAACCAGAATAGCCTAGAAGATGAAGAAAAAGGGAAAAAAGTGAAAGAAAGAAAAAAGAGAAATAGAGGAAAGAAGAAAAGGGTTAGAGAGGAAGAGGAAGAGAAGGGGAGTCTAAAAGAGAGAAGAATATATGCTGAAGAATAGAAAGAAATTACGAAAGTAAAGGGGAAGGTGAAGAAGAAAGAAAGTTAACAAAGGGGAGCCATAGGAGATCAGACTTAATTTTTAACAATACAGAGGAAGAAGATGCAACAGCAATCCTATGCTCATCACATATGAAATTCCACCAAGTAGTAACAGAGAGTTTGGAATTATCTTTCCAGCAAGACAGAATCACTTTGAAAGCGATAGCAAGAAAGAGATCAAATAGTTTAGCATTAGAAGAGGGAATAGCAATCTCGTGTGATACAGAGCCTAAAAATATATTCATAAAGGATAATGATGCAGAGCAGTGAAACATTTGCATGCATATATTCCAGATAGATTTCCAAAAGGAGAAAACTGAGGTGCACTCATACAATTGATGCTTAAGAGTACCTGTTGCTGAAGAGCAAGACCAGCATGAGGGGGACGAAGAAGGCGAAAACTTGGAAATACTTACAGGTGTAAGGACAGCCCGATGATAAATGAAAAAAAGGGATTGCGTAATACGAGCAGCAAGAGAAACCTTAAATAATTTGGACCATAAACGGTCCCAAACATCAACTGGTAACACAACAGTTAAATCAATTTCCCAAGCATCTTCAATAGCAGATTTGGGTCGATCAACAACATTTGCCATTAATATTTTATAAACAAGGGCAGCTTTGGGTATATGTAGTGAAAATAAAGAGTAAAGAGGAGACAAGGAAGAAAAAGAAGGCAAAGCATTAGGTGGTAGAAGAGAAGACAGGTGAGATTCTAGGGCATGAGTTACATTCATATATTCTTGTAGGCAGGAGGTTGGCAATTGGTAGGTATTTTGTAATTCATGAAAAGAGATAATAGAGTCATTTGCAAAGAATTGATACACAAAAGAAATCCCCTTCTCCTTCCAATATTTGTAATAAAAAGACTTGCCCTTGTATTTTAAAAACTTATTATACCACACAATTGATGCCAAAAAACACTGTAGAGGAGATAAACCTTTGGAGAATGTGTCACGTAATAACGATTGGGAGTATTTAAGAACCGGGTGTTTGGACAAAAATGAACAGTTGGACATGTAGACAATATGTGGAAATGAGAAATCTTGTAACAAGGAGCGTTCCAAGACAACCCATCTAGGAGTTGGGATAACTGAAAAATCATAAGCTAAAGAAAAAGATTGTTTAATCACAAAAGCAGAATGGTACAACTTAAAATTAGGAAAACGGACACCTCCTTCATTCTTGGGGCGGATGAGTTTCGCTAGTGCAATGCGAGGGTGTTTATCGTTCCACAAGAATTTAGAGCACAGGGAGTTTAAGCGAACAAAATAATAGTTAGGTATTTTTATAGGAAGCATAGAAACAGTATATAGAATATGGGGTGTAATCATCATTTTAATAGTATCTAGTCTCCCCCACCATGACAGAAATAATGGAGACCAGCGTTGAAGAAGGGATTGGAGTTTCTTAAAAAGTGAGTTAAACGTAAACTTAAGTATATCAACCAGGGAGGAGGAAAACCAAATACCTAGGTATTTTATTTTGGAAGGACACCATGTAAAATCTGTTGAGGCAAACATGTATTGGTAGCAATCGGCATTTAAGGGTAAGACTTCAGTTTTAGATAAATTAAGTTTATACCCTGAAATTGAGGAATATAAACAAACTTCATCCATGAAATGTGGGAGGGAAGCAACCGGGTTAGCCATATATACAAGTATGTCATCTGCATATGCAGAGATTTTTGTTTCAATGGATGCCAGTTTAAAACCATTAATATTTGAGTTGTGACGGATGCGTTCTAAAAAAGGCTCAAGACATAAAATAAATAACAGAGGAGAAAGAGGGCATCCTTGTCTAGTCCCCCTGGAAAGGGGAAAAAAACTATAAAAATGGTTATTGACAAAAATACTGGCCCGGGGAGAAGAAAACAGGAGTTTGACCAAGGAAATGAAAGAGGGGCCAAAACCAAACCATTTTAGAGTACGAAACATAAATTGCCAATTGATGCGATCAAATGCTTTCTCAGCATCTAGTGACAGGGCAGCTAGGGGAGTTTTGAAGGCCTTACTGTGAGAAATTATGTTGGAAAACATACGAGCATTGACAAAGCCTACCTGATCAGTTTTAATCAGTAGGGGGATGAGGGAATCCAGACGGGAAGCGAGAATTTTGGCAAAAAATTTACAGTCATAATTAATCAGGGAAATCGGGTGAAAGTTCTTACATAGGGAATGATCCTTATCTGGTTTGGGAATGATAATTATGAGGGCATCCAGAAAAGATCCTGAAGCTCTGGTAGAGGAGATAAAGGAGTTAAAAAGTTGTAGCAATTGAGGCACAAATATGGCATGAAACGTAGAGTAAAATTCAATAGGTAACCCATCAGGTCCCGGTGCCTTAGATTTTTTGAGGGAGTTGATGGCCTGGAGAATTTCCTGGAGGGAGATATCTTTCTCTAACTGGGCAAATTCTACTGGAAGTGAGGGTGGGGAAGGGAGACCATCGAAGAAAGACGCTAAATTAGGGTCAGATGGGTGGGTGTCATCAGTGTAAAGAGAACAATAATAATCATGAAAAACTTCTGCAATATCTTTGTCAGAGGAAACTGATTTGTTTGTACGTTCATTTAGAATTGGACCAATTGTTTTGCGTTGAGATTTGATTTTGAGATAGTTTGCTAGCATTTTACCCGCTTTGTTCTGGCCTCCATGATATTTAGATTTGATTTTTAAAAGGGTGTTACAGGCTTCCACCGTAACAATTTTGTTTAAGTCAGATTTTGCCTTAATTAAATTGTGAAGGGCAACATCGGATTTAGAAGAAAAATATGAGTGTTCAAGTACTTTAATACTTTTAAGTTGGTCGTCATATTTACGTCTGTTAGCTTTCTTCTTCTTGGCTACATACGATATTGTGAAAGCTCGAAAGGCAGCTTTGAAGGCATCCCAATTATTAGGAACAGAAGTATCAGAGGGGACATTAAGGGTAAAGAATTCATTAGTGAAAGCCGTAGCTTCTTTAACAAAAGAAGTATCAGACAACAGGTATGTATTAAATTTCCAACGACTAAAACTGGAGGACGTCAGGGTAAGGTCAAGGGCTGCATAAACAGGGGCATGGTCTGAAATAAAAATAGAACCAATATCTGACGTTTGAAGGGATGGAAGGAGGGCCTTGCTAACCAAAATGTAGTCTATACGTGAGCGAGTGTGATGAACATTGGAAAAAAATGTATATTCCAAAGAATCAGGGTTACAAGTCTTCCATACATCATAGAGAGGACGTGAGGCAATGGCAGATTGGAAACATTTATGAGACTTATCCGGTTGAAATTTATGTGAGGAAAGTCTGTCAGAGAATAGGTCTAACCACTGATTAAGATCAACAGCTAGAACAATATTTGGGCAATCAATATTCGAGAGAAGAATTTTAATGTCATTCCAAAATTTAGGGTCTGGTCGAACCGGCCCATATATATTTAGAAGGACCAAAGTCTGATTTTGGATCACAACCTTTGCCATTACCCAACGCCCCTCATTATCATTATGAGATGATAAAATTTGGACCGATAAACCTCTGTGAAACAAAATCGCAACGCCCCCTTTTTTGTTAACAGCAGGAGAGAATACCACTTGACCCACACAATGCCTTTTCAACTTAGAGGATGCAATATCAGTACAATGAGTCTCTTGTAAAAAAACAACTTGAGAATTAAGTTTGGATAAATGCGACAATACCTTTTGACGCTTGACAGGGTGACCAAGACCACGAACATTCCACGTCACAAAATTACACATGATGGGAGGCGAGGATGGGAGGTGCAGCTAGGGAGAGATACATTGCTGGAGAGTCTCTACATAAAATAAGACAATGACAAAAGAGGAAATAGATGAAACAATGGAACAAAACAACCAGTACACATATGAAAGGAAGGGGAAAAACACCCAAAATAATATTATATACGAATATGGACCAGAGAAATCGACAAAGAGGAAGGAAGTGTTGATGTAAAAGAAAGAAAGATACGAGTGCACACGTCAATATGAAAAAAGCAAGAAGGAGGATAGAAGAAAAAAAAAGAAGAAAAAGGAGAGAAAGAACAGGAGAAAAATACGAACACAGATCAAGGCAAAGAAGCCAGGTCTGTAAGGAGAAATAAAACCACAACAACATCGGGGGTGAGAAACACCGATGAGGACAAGGACCTCAACGAGCCACATAAGAGCAATAACAGGCAAATAGATGGAAAAATCAAAAGACCTCAAAAGAGAGGGACAGAACAGAAAAAGAAACATGACAAATCCAGATCAACGAGCAAAAAACAAAGCAATGCCATGGAAGTAGACATCAAATCAGCCATTGGTGTCCATTTCAGGAGCCGAAATAGACTGAAGAAAAGCATGGAGCTTCTGGGGGTCGTCGAAGGATCGAGTCTGACCATTATGTGTGATCTTGCACAAGCACGGATGCAGGATACCATATTTAATATTGAGCAGTCTCATTTGTGGGCGAAGATTCAAAAATTCCTTTCGACGGGCATTAGTCGCGTTGGAAAGATCCTGAGAAATAAAAATAGGATGGCCTGACCATATAAGACGACGTTTGAGTCTGGCGGATTTAAGGACAGCCATTAGTTCAGTGAATTCCAGGAATAAGATAATAATGCCACGAGGTTTAGTTGAAGAGGAGTTAAGACGGCCCAGACGGTGAGCACGCTGGATATTAAGTGGATTAGACGCAGGTTGGAGGCCTAACAGTTCATAGAGAAATTTACGAACAAATGACACCATATCTGACCCCTCAATATTCTCCGGAACTCCATATAAGCGTAGGTTATTACGTCTGTTACGATTTTCAAGGTCCTCAGTGTGGAGTTTGAGCAGTTGAATCTCTTTTTCCAGTTGAGGTATTTTTGTCGAGATATCCTGAATATTACTGACACGTTGTTCCAGGTGCAGAACTTTACCCTCCATAGTGACCCACCTCTCCTCAATTTGCTTAAGCTTTTCATTAGTGGTGGACATGAATGGTTGTAAACCACGAACCTCTTCTAGTATGGAGTCCAGAACAGGATTTGGAGATGTATGAATCGGGGAGGGTGGGTCGTTTTTGAGTCTTTTAGGCTTGGTGCCTGTGAGGGAAGACTTCGTGGAATTGGCGTCATGAGACATAGTGATACGCAAAGAGGTCATCCAAGGCAAGGTGAAAATTGACCACTGAGAGGAGCGACGTGAGTGAGTCAAACAATGGTGAAAAAGAGACGTAGGAGTGGATAATAGGAGGCTTCCACAGGAAAAAAGGTGCACGGCAGAGTAATACCAGCAGTTCACACCATGCTAATAGACCAAATTAGTATGATAAAAAATGGTCACAGACGACTCCCACGAGGTAAAAAGCTCAATGTCAATGGAGATGCCATGCATGCAGCATAAAGTAAGGCCAAAACTACAGGGCAGGAATACCCAGGTAGAGAAATGCAATCATGAACGCATGTGATGCAGAAGAAAAAAACACGAACAAACCAGGGTCTTAAAATGGCCGCCGTGGATTCAGAGGCGATGAAACTGAGGGAACATGTCGAGAAACAGCAAGCGGAACTTCATACAGGTGCCACATTATAAAGATGAAGAAATAATGAGAAGCTGTACATTACAGGAGTGCTGGATGGTACTTGCGCCGGCAGCTGCAGAGGACTGTAGAGCTGATGTGAGGACGCAGGAACGGCGACTCAAAATGGCGGCCGTTCGCGTCGGTGATGAAGGAGCAGCGCCGACAGCTGTAGCTTCTAAGAGCCGGCACCAAAGTCATTTAGCAGGTAAACAGTGGACGGAGCCCATGTTCCGGCACTGAAATCTCGATGCTCCGACAAAAAAATTAGGACATTTGAGGCTTTAAAACGGCGATGCTGCCTGTAGCTCTACGGAGCTCACAGAAGGTCCGTCACGTCCCGTCGGCACGTAAGCCACGCCCCGATAACAAGCTCTTTGATCCTGTTAAACTAGGTTCGGTGATTCTTGTACAATTGCACCCTATGAAATAAAACAACAATGCATCAATGACAGTGTAGAACACAATGAGATGGGAGTCTTAGCCCTTGACTTTTTAGCCCCACTTTAATTAACGAGTTTGAGACAAAAACAGTGCCCAATACCAGTCTAAAGAACTGAACACCCAGGAATAAAAACACTGAGAAAACCTGAATATCCGTGCCTTGACAAATCGCTGTTCTCATAGTAAAATGAATCATATAAGAACATTTATAAAGCTGCGGTTGCTGTTTTCAACACCCCCAATAGCCAAGTAAAAAAAATTAAATAGATCTTCAAAATAATGAGACTATCGCACATCTTCAACTGATTGCTTCAATTAGTTAGCAGAATTATTCACTCCAAAAATCTAAAATCAGGCTACACTTTGATTCATAAGTGTAAACAACGACTTCGGAAATCATGCAAACAGCACAGAAGGAGTTGTTGACTTTTAAACAAATAAAAAAACCTTCTCTGGATAGCGACCACTACAATTTTATACTGCACAGATTCCCTCACCCCTCCACCTGGACATGTGAACCCTTTCTCAATAAAACGAGAACTACCCCTTCAGGCCTTAACAGATACAGCACAGGAAAAGTCTTCAATTTTTGAGCAAACAGTAAGAAAACTCTGTAGCAGCCCATCAAGAAATATGCACATCTCTTGGGTAGCCTCCAATATGGTTTGAGGTCATGATACTGTGCTGAAATTTCTACTCTACTAATGTTGTGGATGAAGCACTAAATATTTTGAACATAAGTGAGTTATATTTCCTTGTTCTTCTTGACCTCTGTGAGGGTAAATATCACAGATCATACTCCATAAAAAATTGGTGTGGCATATAAGGAACTGTCCTAAAATGGTTCTTACATCATCTGTGTGTTCAAAAGATGAATATTCACATAGACAACAACCGCTCTCCAGATTACGGTATGCCACATGGTGTACCCCAAGGTTCCACCCATGTTCCTCTCCTATTTAATCCATATTTGGTGACCTTGGGTGAGCTTGTAAATGAAGTTGACAATTACTGCCACCAGCTTCTTGATGGCACTCAGCTATACCATAAGGTACATTCTATGGAACATGTATAATTCTATAAAAATCACTATCTCTGTTCAAACGCACCTTACATCACTTGGAAGATAGTGCATCTAGTAAAAACTCTGGTACAAACCAAAGAATTATGGAGGTTCCAGAAACAAAAAAGGCGTCAAGACAGATGTCCCAAAAAATTAGACGCTGAAATGATCTTATTAAAATGTAGCCCGAAATTCTGGAGCGCCTGATGCATTCCCAACAATTTTAAAAATGAGCTCAAGAACTTTCTGACCATAAAGTAGACTCACAATTATAAATCTCATGTTGCATGATGGAGTGCTTCACGTCAGATGGGTCTCTTCAGGGGCTCAACGCAGGCTCTTCAATCCCTGTGGCACAGTGTGGTGAGGCAATATTCCACGGGAACCACAATCCTTCAAGAGGGGCCAATATTCAGCCAAATTAATATTTGTAAGATACAGCAGACTCAGGGGTCCCTTATGACATCACGTGGAGGGGCCCAGTAATTTTGTGTTACACCACTGGATCTATAGTGGCCTGTTTTTCATTTTTAATATGTCACCCCTATGCCCTGCATACTGCTTGCCTCTTGTCTTTCTGACCACCAATGATTGAAAGATATGTGAAATTAATAGGTACTATGCAGTTAAGTTTCTATATGGCCACGCGCTGCTCCATCTGTGGAGGAATTGAATTGACATGTTTTATTATATGTTTTTACAATATAGTTTGCCTCTTTTTGTACAGTGCTATTAAAATTAAACCCTTGAGGCCTGGTCCTTGCCATACAATCTGTATGTATATATATTTTTTTAAGTTGAAGAGAAGTATGACTGTGAGTATATTACAACCAGGGTTACCAGTTTTGTGGAAAAGGACATTCAGGTTAATAAGCGGGGGGGGGTGGAAATCAACAGTTGGGTGACTATGATCAGTGCCTTAGAGGAAGCTAAAAGTGTGTGTCCAAGTACATGTGATGTAGAAGAATTTGTAGAACATGGTGTAGCTAGATGGCTGACTCCTAATTAAGCTGGAGACACATTTTCAATAGTAAATCAATTACCTGCATAATGAATATGTGCAGTCATTAGCAAAGACAAAAATTCCAATCCTGTAATGCCTGAAACCTGCAATCAAGGGCTTAGATCTTTAAATAGATAGTTCCATTATCATTTATGCTTCAAGACTAGTACACTGATGTGATGATTTAGTTCAAAGTCGCAAAGAAAACTGTGTTTTTCATTATGAAGGTCATGCATTTTTCAAAAGGGATCAGGCAATAAAGCATCCACCCGGAAAAAATGGTAAAGTGAGAAAAGGTGTCTTGGGGAGACCAAGAAATTTACTGTGCAAAAAGGTAAAAGAACAGAGAGACAGTGAGGGAATGGAAGGAAGTGAGAAAGAAAATTTGAAAAGGGGATAGCAGATTTGTATCCGCGAATACATTAAATATACGAAGACGTGCAGAGGTGCGAAACCTTAGCCTGTGAAAAACATGATGGCTTGATCAATTTTTTTTTTATGTTGCCAGAATGCGACAAAATTCATGAACTTTCATGTTTCTTAAATATTGAGAAATTTTACAAGATTTCTTGGGTGCAAAATTTCACTTGATTTTTTCCAATGAGATACTGGTTTGAGAAGAAAAAGTCTTTCAGGAACAATAAAACTGCAACCAGGAGACATTCTCTCATTGCCATAACTTATTAAAGTGAGGATCACTCCACGCGGTCATTTTTCATATTAGATGCTAGTAAGTACATTTCAGAAAATTTGCTTAGATGACTCCCAAGTCTTGAAGTTGAAGACAGATGAAACTGGAGGGGAAAGGAAAGCTAAAACATTGGAATAAATGTGTTTCACCAAAAAATACATGTTTGCATGAAAGTGCTCCCAAGCAGAAAACAAGATTATATTAAATCAGAAATGGTAGGAATAGAAACTGAGGTACACAAAGTTTGCAGTGGTAAAGCGGAAGACCATAAAGAGTCTGTGAACGAAGAGGTGTCAGAAATGTGCAGATGGTCCTTAGTTGCTGCCAATCTTGGTATTTTTGTAATTTGAAAAATTGCCCACCAAGCATGTTGGAAATTGGGATTTTGGTTGAGGGGGATGAGAACCCTTTTTGAAATAGAAACGACAATCCTTGTAAGGATGAACCACAAAAGTCAATAAATTAACCTGTGCTCTGGTAGCTTGGCACAACCGCAGTCAGACCTACTTTAGAGGCAATGTGTGAAGTATTTATGAAGCACTTAAACAGTAACAATGTGCAAAAACATCACAAGACAAATCCCACACCCATTTAGTAAAATAGATTAAACGTTAATAAATTAATTGACATAAAAAGGACAAAAATCCAATCAGTATAACAGCGATGTGCAATATCAAAGATTTAGGTAAGTAAAGTGTTCAAAAGCACAAAGGGCCACACGCGGTTATCTGGTAGTGCTAGATGGGGGAAAGTCACAAGTTCAGGCCAATTGCAATGGAGCGCAGGCCGGATACAGAAACCAGCTTAATCTCATTGAAAGAGTTACTTTCTCAAAGTCTGGCGCAAAGAGTCCAGTTCCCTGTGGAGGAAGCTGTGAAGACAGCATCATGGCTAGACATCTCTGTAGCATGAAGTGCAGGCCTGGCATCACCATGGTCGTTGCTGTAGCAGGACCATCCTGTCAGGCGTTGTGGAGGTTCATGCTAGAGTTTAACATTGGCAGTCACCTCAGGCTTTTGTCTTTATAGCACAAAGTGCAGATCTCCTGCTGCAGTGAGGGGAGTTGGATCCACCAGAGCTTTGAACTGGCAGTTGTCGCGGGCAGCAGGATCTTGGCATGAACAGGCCTGTCCATGTTCCCAAAGAGTCCACAACTTCGCGATTTTAACCTGTTCGTCAGGGGAGTACACACCAAGGGTCCAGAACCTGGGAAGGCACCTCTTGGTGATTTGGTAGTCACTCCTGCAAAGGCCAGCAGGGCTCAGGTAGGTCCAGTTACAGCTCCATGTAGGTCCTGTGCAGCAGGTCAGTTGGGTAGTTGCAGGGAGGTCTCTGCAGCTTGTTCTGTCCTAGTAGCTCAGAATGGGAGGCCAGTCACCCAACCCTTGGAGTCACTCTGTCTGGGATGAAGGGAGCACATCCAATCTTCCTTCTCAGACAGCAGGACAGGCCTCAAGCAGAAGGGCAGTTTTCTTGCAGAAGGGCAGTCCTTATTCTGTAATATCCACAATTCAAGGAGTGTACTGAAGAGTAGGGCTGTGAGTCAAATGTGTATGCCTGGACCCAGTTTTGAAGTAGGAGAAACTTCTGTAGTTATTTCCTCACAGATGGTTCTGAAACTTCCTACATTCCTGCCAAGGCTCCGGGAGGTCTTGGGTGGCAAAGAGCTAGTGTAAAGTTCATTGTGAGTGTGCTGAGGCAGCACCAATCAAATGCAAGAGGGGCATGAAACAGATGCCAACACCTAGCGCCTCTTAGTTTCACTGTTGGGGTAGAGTAAACAAAGGCCAGCCGCCATTCACAACTTATGATTCTACCCAGAACACGAGCTGCAGGCACCAAATAGTTAGGACAAGAAATGGCAACTGTCTAAAAGTGCCATTTTCTGAATTGTGACTTAAAATCGACTTTACCATTAAAGAGAATTTTAAATCACAATTCTTTAGAGACCAAACATGCAATTTCAACCTGTACCCAAACAAAAGAGAGCAAGTTTCAAATGTAATAAGATAACCCAATGTTATCCTATTGGAGATGTAGACCTAACATGGTGATAACAATTGATTTATGATCTTTTCACTTCAAAGACATCTAAAACTTAAAAGTATATGTCTAACTTTTAAAATACACTACGCCCATCCTGCCAACACCTAGTCCCCCTTTATTACACTGGTTGAGAGGAATACACAAAGGCCAACTGCCAGTCACAATTAATGATGTGTCCCAGGACATAGGCAGCAGGCACCAAATGGTTAGGACAAGAAAATTCCAACTTCCTAAAAGTGCCATTTTCAGAATTGTGAATTAAAATCTGGCTTTACCATTAACTCAGTTGAGTTTCCAGAACAACTCTTTATGGGCAGTTCTTCTTATATTCTAAACCTTGCTCTTTTCTGGAAGGAACTCTTCATGGGTTCTATTTAGGATAGGTTAGGCTCGTTAGTTACTTAGTGATAATTTTCCTTCATAGAACACCTTGTATTGATTTATGCTGCCACTAATAAATCTTTCATTGATAGTTCTGTGAATCGACTAATCTGGATAAAGATGACAAAACAATACTAATCCTTAAAGATAAATACAGGTGTTGAAAACTTCATCAACCTCTCATAATTGATGGAACATTAATAATCTGATTGTTGATGATATATGCATAGTTTATGTTCTAGCTCCATTCTACAACAATGGCAAAGGTCCATTGACTTTTCAAGAGCCATCAGTATTTCCCAAAGGACAAAATCTGTAAGGTGGGTGTTTAGTCTTAAATATTATTCTTGGCCAATCCTCAAATCCCCACAGTTTAGGCATCATGCCTTCTTTATTAGATGAGCAAACCCCCAAATATGTTTAGCAGTTATTGACAAGTAGGGTGAGTCACCAGATGAAGCAAGCTAAAGATTCACATCAAGACATGCCACTGCACTGAAGGAAACTCAACAAAGAAGAGAAATGGAATTTAAGGATTTAAACTAATTGTAGACGAGCCATGCCCAAATGTTGAACCTGTAAACATTTATCTACATACGTACTGCCATTACTGACCTTATTTGGGATTCTGGTTTATTGGTTTGTTAGAATCTTGAAAGTTAATATAATTTCAGTTTTAAATGGAAATGTTTTACCTACATCGCAGCAAAATATGATAGGGCTTTTTGCAGTGAGCTGTTTTGCTTTTTAGTTTCCAGTTAATTGTGCTTGTGCTACTCAAAGCAAAACAATATAATCAAAAGAGAGGGACTAAGTGTCAGTCAAATATTGATCAGCAAGCATTCATTAGCCATTGGTTTTCTATACCTTTCAGGCAAGACAAATTTTGAATTTTCCCTTCACAACCATGTCACTCTAAGAGTAGGAATATGAGTTCTCCCAGCACATTAGCTGGTGGGACATGGTGCAGACACCTCAGTCTCATCCACTTCTGATATCCACAAAGTGTGAACTGATGTCAAGGCATCACTTCCTTTGGTTTCTCAAAATAGTAGTCACATTGTCAGTGTGCCACGAATGAAAAAAGTACCACAGCTTGGTTTCGTCGCTGACATCATTAGAAGACCAGCTCTACATCCTTTTGATTAAAGGCTGTTACTGCCTCTCTAGGGGCTGCATTCTCTATATGTGGCTGCTGAGAAACATACGAACTCTGCGTAAAGCCTAGCAGGGCTGTCCACAAACCTGTCATATCTAAAGGACAAAAAACAAGAACCTAGTAAAGCCACTTGAGTCGGCTGCTCTGTATTGATACAGTTTTTCCAAATTTCATGAAAAATATCTACCTCTTGCACATCAACGGTGTGTGCTTCCGTCATACACAAATACTACATAGACATCAGCAGTGGCTGGCCATCATGCTTAATTAGCTTGCCATCGCGCCTGGTCAATTCTTGGTGTATCGGGATTCTGAAGGGCTGCGGGTGACAGATAAGCAGCCTCACGCTTGTGGGCGATGGTGAATTAACGCATTCTAGAAGGACATTTTGTCTATGAGTTTTACTCAAATTTGGCAACAACGATGGGATTTGAAACCACACGCGCTAAGAACAATGGGTTAGCAATCCGTTGTGGTTTGCAGACGTGGGTTTAAATCCCACCCTCATCACCATATGTTATAATTACTTGACTTCGGGCCATCATGTTTAATGAGGTTGCCATAGTGCTTGATGGAATCTTGGTGTATCCGGATTCCTAGTTTATAGTGTGAAATCTATTGTATGTAATGCTTGTATTATTATTTAAGAGTGTTATTCTTTTAATGTAATATAGGCTAGTGTTATTTGTGTGTGAAGAAAGGAGATACGTTGTATTACTTAATGGCTGGCTGCCATGCTTAATTAGGTTGTCATAGCCTTTGGTGGAATCTTGGTGTATCGGGATTCCAAAGGACTGCGGGCGACAGTTAAGCATGAGCAGGCAACAGAGTCTCACCCTTGTGGTTGAGGGTGTATAGACACATTCCAGAAGTACAGTTTGTTTATGAGTTTTACTACACACAACATGGGCATCACCATTACAAGCTTCCCTCCTTCAGCCAGAAAAGTAACTACATGACACAATTAGCATAAATTCCCTCCCTCACAGAAGATAGACAGTACTTCACCGTCACCAGTACATGACCGTCGCGCGCTGAAGGAACCGCTACTGCATTGTTTTTGCTCTTGCTTTTAAACTATTTCACTATTTTTAAAATTCCAGCTCCCTTGCGCGCTCGCGCTGTAGATTGTGGTGCTAGGCGCTATATTCTCCTTGGCCATACTCTGGGGGTCTACTTTAGAAATATAGGTCTTACTTGCACTTAAATTGTGTCCTCACCCACTCTTTGTGGGATTAGAGCGCTTCAGGGCTATTACTCTCGGGACATCGCGCTAAGGTGAGTAACACCGCCATCTTGGGTGAGGTACCAGGAAGCGCCAAACAGCAGGCGCCATCTTGGTTGGGGGGCTAGTTGTTGCTCTGCAGGGTTCCCGCGTTTACAGCCATAAAAATGGCCGCTCCCAGGGCGCACAGCGGCAGCGCGCAGCGGGCGCGCCGGCGGAGCGCCGGAGGTGCGCCAGAGGTAAGCCCGTTTGCGCCCGTTCGCGCACAGGACGCGCCGGGCGCCAGAACCTCTGCCCCTCGTCACTGAGTTGCACTCTTCTATTCCCGTGACGACCTGTTACGTATGAATCCTGGCACTTCCTCGCCTGGGGGGCATAACCCCCCTAACAGACCATCTGATGTTTTGACCCGTGGCCTGCTGAATGTAAGGTCCCTTGTCAAGCACTGCGAGGAAATCGCGCTGCTGATAGAATGTCACGGTCTTGACATACTTTGTATGACCGAGACGTGGACTACTTCAACCAGTGCGGTGGAACTAGGAATAGCCTGCCCACCCGGCTTTAAATGTATCCATAATCCACGGCTGGGAGCCAGAGGAGGTGGAACTGGCATCATATTTAGGGAGACGCTAGATCTCTCTCAGCTCCAAATCAAGGTCATCCCTGGCTGTGAACTGCTAGGCTTCTCTATTAAAGATCATGGAGGAGTATTATATACTGGGTTGCTATGTTATAGACCCCCGGGTAGTTCGCTGTCGATGGTTTCAGAGCTCATCGATTTAATCTATGATCTCTCTTACTCCCATACTAAGCTGTTGGTGCTAGGGGACTTTAACTTTTGGCCTGACGGACCAGCGCACTCCGCTTTCGCAGAGCTGACTCAAGCTTGCTGTAATATCGATCTGAAACAGCTTGTATTCACCCAGACCCACTCTAAGGGCCACATTTTGGACTTACTCTTTGCTGATGCATGCTCAGTGACTCTGGAAACCGCTCTGCCTCAGTGCTGGACCGATCACGCTCTTGTCCTCTTCTCCCTGTCACGCATAGCTGCTGCTACAAAGAGGGGCAGGGCGAGTGGCATGGGTAGACAATGGTCCAGATTTCTCGCAGACTCCACATTGCCCACTCTGCTTCCGGATGGTTTCACTCTGGGAACCAATGTGGATGAGAGCTATGAGACCTTTTGTCAGCGAATTTTATCCTCCCTCAACTCCTTGGCTCCAATGCGTACCATCAGAGCTAGGAGCCACCTGGCTATGCCTTGGTATTCGGAAGAACTCCGGCAACTTAAGCTGCAGTGCAAACAGGCTGAGAGAGCATGGAGGAGACAATACTTGGAACCCCAGCGTGTCCTCTACAGGCAGACACTGGCAAATTATAAAATCCAGATCAAGCGGGCCAAGTGTCGGTTTTTGGAGGAATCACTGATGGCGGCGGTGAACAAATCACAGGCTCTTTTTAGACTTGTGAAAGATCTAGCCCACCCAGCCTGTATCAAAAACATCATGCCGGCCTCTCAGGATCTTTGTGATTCGCTGGCACAAGCCTTCGAGGATAAAATTGCCTCTCTCTTGAATAATCTTGCCCCATCCGTGGACAAGGTGGCTGACAGTCCCCTTTTGGGTGAGACCAGCAAGCCGAGTTTTTCATCTATAGGACTGAACAGTTTTCCACTACCATCCTTTGAGGAATTCTGTGCGGTGGCAGACGGGCTGTCTTCTGGTTCTCCATCTGACCCGCTCCCGCCGAAAATTTGGAAGCTGTTCCGTGCTGAGCTGTTTCCCCCACTTTTTTCGATCTGCTGTCAGTCATTGGGTTCCGCACGAGTGCCTGACTGCTGGAAATTGGCAGTGGTATCTCCTTTGAAGGCAAGAAGGCGGTATCCCATGAGGTGTTTCATCGATGTATGAGCACCGCGGCAGCGTGGTTAGGTAACAACTCCCTGCAAGTCAACAGCATGAAAACTGAGGTGTTACACTGTTCTATGGACCGCACCCCCAGGCCTTTACCATTGGACTTCTGGCCTCCTGATTTTCAAGGAACTAACTCCCCTGCTGAGTCAGTACAGAATTTGGGTATTATGTTCAGCTCTAATTTACAACTAGAGGTAGCGGTGAACAAAACGGTAGCCACTTGTATGGCACTGCTCTGCTCGCTGCGGAAGATTCTACCCTTGGTTCCATCTCATGCCAGACCAGAAGTAGTGCGAAGCATTATTTTAAGTCGTCTCGACTATTGCAACGCACTGCTTCTGGGGGCGCCGGTCACTCTACTGGGGAAATTACAACGTGTGCAGAATTTTGCTGCAAAACTTGCATTGTCACGCCGCCGTCTGGACTCCTCTGCTGAGGCTCTCAAAGACCTGCACTGGTTGCCAATTTTGCAGCGTATTGAATTTAAAGCCCTGTGTCTGGTGTTTCGGGCTCTTCACGGTCAAGGCCCACTCCCACTGCAGAACCTCTTCTCCTGGTATATCCCAGGCAGACCACTTCGGTCAGCCTCTGCCTTTTTGGTATCAGTACCTAAGATCAGGTGCTCCCGGATGGGAGGTCGGACCTTCAGGTTCACTGCAGCAAAACTGTGGAATTCTCTCCCTTTGGACCTGAGGGGTTTGACTGATCTTTCCTCTTTTAAGAAAAACCTGAAAACTCACTTATTTCCCAGAATATTGCACTAGACTTTTCCGGATGCTGGTAACACCTTGTATGTCATGATTATCTAAGCGCCAGGATGCCCGTTGGGTGACAGCAAGCGCTATACAAAAATATCTATACATACATACATACATACTTCAATGAATACAGTGCCATAGACTCTGACTGGCAAGTATGACAGGCTATGGGTCAATGGGCAAGGTATGTGAAACGCAATGATTTGGAACAAGCTTCAAATCAAATCAGATCAAACACATTTATAGAGCGCGCTACTCACCCTCAAGGGTCTCAAGGCGCTGGGAGGGGGGGGAGTGCTGCTACTGCTCGAAGAGCCAGGTCTTGAGTTGCTTCCTGCAGGAGAGATGGTCCTGGTTCAGTCGTCGGTGGGTGGGGAGGGAGTTCCACGTCTTGGCTGCCAGGTAGGAGAAAGATCTTCCTCCTGTGGTGGTTCTGCGAATCCGTGGGACGGTGGTGTGGGCGAGGCTGGTGGGTCGGAGCTGTCGGGTGGGTGTGTAGAACGTGAGGCGGTTGTTGAGGTATTTGGGGCCCATGTCGTGGAGAGCCTTGTGAGCGTGGGTGAGGAGCCTGAACGTGATCCTTTTGCTGACGTGGAGCCAGTGCAGGTCTCTCAGTTGGGCAGAGATGTGGCTGTGTCGGGGGATGTCCAGGATGAGTAGTGCAGAAGCGTTCTGTATGCACTGGAGTATTTTCTGTAGTTTGGCTGTGGTTCCAGCGTAGATGGCATTCCCGTAGTCCAGTCGGCTGGTGAGGAGGGCCTGGGTGACCGTCTTTCTGGTTTCGGTGGGGATCCACCGGAAGATCTTTCGGAGCATTCTCAGGGTGTTGAAGCATGATGACGAGACGGCGTTGACTTGCTTGGTCATCGTGAGGGAGGAGTCCAGGATGAAACCCAGGTTGCATGTGTGGTCCATGGGCTTGGGGGCGGTGCCCCTTGGAGGGGGCCACTAGGAGTCGTCCCAGGCGGAGGGGGATGGTCCGAGGATGAGGACTTCCGTCTTGTCTGAGTTCAGTTTCAGATGGCTGAGCTTCATCCATTCCGCAACGTCTTTCATTCCGTCCTGGAGGTTGGCTCTGGCGGTGGCGGGGTCGTTGGTGAGGGAGAGGATCAGCTGGGTGTCGTCAGCGTAGGAGATGATGTTTAGGTTGTGTTGGCGTGCGATGGCTGCGAGGGGGCTCATGTAGACGTTGAAGAGGGTGGGGCTGAGTGAGGAGCCTTGAGGTACGCCGCAGATGATCTTGGTGGCCGCTGAGCGGAAGGGAGGGAGGCGGACTCTCTAAGTTCTGTTGGAGAGGAAGGAGGTGATCCATTCCAGTGCTTTTCCTTGGATCCCGGCGTGGTGGGGGCGGTTTGTTAGGGTGTGGTGGCAGACTGTGTCGAATGCAGCCAATAGGTCGAGGAGGATGAGGGCAGCAGTTTCCCCGTTGTCGAGTAGTGACCTGATGTCGTCGGTGGCTGCGATGAGGGCGGTCTCGGTGCTGTGGTTTGCTCGGAATCTGGACTGCGATGGGTCCAGGGAGCCGTTTGTCTCGAGGAAGGCGGTTAGCTGTTTGTTGACGGTCTTCTCGATGACTTTAGCGGGGAAGGGGAGGAGCGAGATAGGGCGGAAGTTCTTGAGGTCCGTGGGGTCCGCAGTGAGTTTCTTCAGGAGAGCGCTGATCTCCGCATGCTTTGAGTTCTCCGGAAAGGTGGCAGATGCGAAGGAGCTGTTAATGATGTTCCGGAGTTGGGGTGCGATGATGGAGTCAGCTTTGTTAAAGATGTGATGAGGACAGGGGTCGGCTGGAGAGCCGGAGTGGATGGTGTTCATCACGCTGGTGGTCTCTTCAGTGCTGATGGGGGTCCAGGCGCGTAGGGTGGTGGTGGGGGGCGTTGGTTCGGTGGTTGGGTGTGTGGTCTGGGCGCCGAAGCTGTTGTGTATGTCGGTGATCTTGTGGTGGAAGAACGAGGCAAGTGCGTCGCAGAGGTCTTGCGAGGGCGTGATGTCGTTGTTGCTGGTGCTGGGGTTGGAGAGCTCTTTAATGATGCTGAAGAGTCCCTTGCTGTTGTGGGTGTTGTTGTCTAGTCGTTCTCTGAATGCTGTCCTTTTGGTGGTGCGGATCAGCTGGTCGTGTTTGCGGATGGCGTTCTTGAGGGCTGTCATGTTTTCTGTTGACTGGTCGTGGCACCAGGTTTTCTCGAGGGTACGGCAGGATTTCTTGGAGTCTTTGGGGTCGTTGGTGAACCACGAGGCTTTCTTGCTGCCGGGTCCGCTAGGAGGTTTCTTCAGTGGTGCAAGGGCATCGGCGCAGTTGGTGAGCCACTGTGTGAGGTTGCGGGCTGCTTCGTTAGAGTCCGTAGTGTTGGTGGGAGGGTTTTGGTTCAGGGAAGTGGTGAGCTGGTCGGTGGTGATCTTGCTCCAGCATCTTCGGGGAGCCTGTTGCGGGTGGTGGTGGGTCGTGGTTTTCCTGAAGTTGAAGTGGACGCAGCTGGGATCGGTCCAGTGTAGTTCGGTGGAGTGGCTGAAGGAGATGTGGTTGCTGGAGGAGAAGACGGGGTCAAGCGTGTGGCCGGCGTAGTGGGTGGGGGTGTTCACCAGTTGCTTGAGTCCGAGGTTGGCGAGGTTGTCCAGCAGGGTGGTGGTGTTGTTGTCATTTTTGTTCTCCAGGTGGAAGTTGAGGTCCCCTAGGAGGATGTAGTCTGAGGAGGTGAGGGCAAGCGGGCTGATGAAGTCTGCGATGGCTTTGCTGAATTGTGTGCGTGATCCCGGGGGTCTGTAGATGAGAGTTCCTCTGAGGGTGGTCTTGGGGTCGGTGTGTATCTGGAAGTGAAGGTGCTCGGCGGCGGTGAGGGTGTCGTCGGAGTTGGTCGTGATGCGGATGGTGTTTCTGTGGACGACTGCGATGCCTCCTCCGGTTTGGTTGACGCGGTCTCTCCGGGTAATCTTGTAGCCATCCGGGATGGCTATGTCGATGTCGGGGGCTGAGGAGGCGTTCATCCAGGTTTCTGTGAGGAAGGCGATGTCTGGCGCTGTTGTGTCGAGGAGGTTCCAGAGTTCGACGGCGTGCCTGTGGATGGAGCGGGTGTTGAGCAGAATACACTTGAGGTGGTTGTTGCTGGTGCCTGGTCTGGCGGGTGCGGTGCAGGTCCAGAGGCAGGTGAATTTGCAGGCTTGGCAGGTGAAGGGTCCGTGGGTGCGTTTCGGGGTGGCTCGGTGGCAGGCGGGGGTCCGGCCGGTGTTGAGTACGTGGAGGGTGGCGGCATCGTAGCTCAGACGAGTGGGCTGGTATCGTCGAGGGCCAGGGGTCCTGGCGCTGGGTGCGGTCCAGGCACGGATGGGCGCAGACGTGCTTGCCGCGCGGCCTCCATATGAGGGGGAGAGGGAGGGAGGAGCAGCTGGGAGGCGGGAGCGGGCGGCCAATGGGTAGCGAGGGGGCGGGGCCGCGTTGGACGCGAGCGGCGGGAAAAAGTGGCACAGAAGGCAAGAGGGGGCAGGTGGGGCAGGGGGAGGAGAGGCAGGGACGCCGGGCACAAAATAACAAGGGCACAGAAGAAGAGCAGAACAGGAGGCAAAAGAACGGAAACTAACACAATAGGGAAGCAGTCAACACGCAACAGACCAGCCTGCAGGGAGGCAGCAGACAACATGGAGCAGCAACGGCGGCACACAGGGGGTCTGCGCGGTGGCAGAGAGAGCGACCTGCCTGGTCACAGGGTCAAGGGTCGCTCCTCTCACCACCGCGCGGCCTCCATATGAGGGGAGAGGGAGGGAGGAGCAGCTGGGAGGTGGGAGCCGGGCTTCCCTCCTTTAGCCAGAAAAGTAACTACATGACACAATCAGCATAAATTACCTCCCTCACAGAAGATAGACAGTACTTCAATGAATACAGTGCAATAGACTCTGACTGGCAAGTATGACAGGCTATGGGTCAATGGGCAAGGTATGTGAGACGCAATGATTTGGAAGTGGTGTTTCTGGTGAAACCCTACTCAAGCAACAACCACAATTTATGGCAGGGTTAAACACAAGCAAAGGCCAAATTAACCTGTGCTTAAACCTCTGGTAGCCTGGTACAGTCAGGCCTAACTAAGAGGCAATGTGTAAAATATTTATGCAGCACTTGAAACAGTTACTGAGGGAAAACACAACACAAGAAAAATTCCATACCAATTTGGTAAAATATAGTAAAATGTAAAACAATTATTTGAAATCAACAGGGCAAAAATCCAGTTTGTAGAACCGGAGTTATGCAACTTCTAAGTTGTAAGTAAAAATAGTGCCTAGAAACACAAAGCACCAACTGTAGTTATCTGGTCATACTAGACCGGGACAAAGTCATAAGTTCAGGCGATCTCAATAGAGGGCTGGCTGGATACCCAGACCAAGTTGGGCACACTGACCAAAGTGTCTTAAATCCTGGTTTGCAGAGTCTTGAGAGATCCAGCATTGAGGAGTGTCATGCAGTGATGGTACTGAGGAAGCTGCAATGATGTGGAGTCCTGCATCATCGCAGAGGATGCCATAGATGAGGGGCTTGCAATGCGAAGCCCGTTGTCGAGGATGCATTGTGCAACGGCAGTTCCGAAGAAACTGAGGGTCTTCAATACAAAGTCCTGCATTGGGTGCAGTCGACAAGGGGTTTGCAATGCGATGGTAGGTCTCAAGGATGTGTCGCACTGTGGCAGTGCTGAGATGGAATTGCAAGGAGATGCGTCGCACTGCGTCGGTTCTGCAGCTAGGTTGGCAGAGCACTTTCAGACGTTCTTTCAAGGATCCAGACCTGGGTTGGCACCACTTGTTGGTGATAGGCCTCACAGCAGACAGAGCCCAGGTGCTGGGTTCACAGTGGTTGCACCTTTTCTGTCCCTGAGGTTCTGATCAACAGGCCAGCCAACTAGCCCTTGGAGTTACACTGGTGGCCCTGGGTTCAAGATGCAGATCCAGTCCATTTCACTCAGGTAGCAGGACAATTGGGCCACAGGACAGAAGAACAGCAGAGTAGCAGTCCTTTTTGCAGAGCAGCACAGCAGTCCATCTGAATCTTCCACAAATCAAGAGGTGTACTGAAGAGTTGTTTCTGAGGGTCCAATATTTATTCCTGGTGCCCACTTTGTAGGGGAAGGATCTGGAGGTTCCCACCACCAGAGACGTCTGGAATTTCCTGCCTCCCTGGCACCAGCTTGTCAGTGGACACAAAAGACTAGTGTCAAACCCTCAGGCAGAACCTTAGTGATGTGCAAGTGTGGTAGGTGATAGCTCCTCCCTCTCATCAAGTCAGAGATTGTCCACCCTGCCAACACCAATCCTTCTTTGTCTCACTGTCTGAGAGTAATACACAAACACCAACTGTCCGCTGCGCCTAGTCATCTGTTATAAGATACTGGCTGCAGACACCAAATAGTTAGGTTAAAAAAATGGCAATTGTTCTAAAAGTGGCATTTTCAGAATTGTGACTTAAAATACAACTCTACAATTAAAGAGGGTTTCAAATTACAATTCATTAGGCACCAAACCCGACATGCCCCTCTGCTCCCAATTGAAAGCTATCACTTATTAAATGTAATAAGGTTACCAAATGTTATCCTATAAGAGATGTAGACCTTTACAGTAGTGTAAAACAAATGTGATAGTTTTTCACTACTAAGACATGTAAAAATTAAGGGGCAGTTTACAAGCCCCTAGTGACACTTTTGCACTGCCGTTGCATCACTTTTGTGGCGCATTGGCGTCGTAATAAAATGCAGCCAAATTACAACGTGACTCATCTAAGGAGATGTGTCACGTTGTAAAGCCCTGCATCACATTATACCTGTGTCAGGTATAATGTATGCAGGGTGGGCGTTCCAACGCAGGAAAGCCTTGTAAAAGTGACGCAGTGAAATCTCCAAGATTTCACTGCGTCACTGTTAGGATGCCACTGCATCAAAACCTTACACTTGCTTGAAGCAGGCGTAAGGAGTGATGCAGTGTAGTGGTAATAGGCCCCAAAATGCACTGCTGGAGTTGCGTCGTGCTGGCGACACGACTCCAGCAATGCGTGACTTTTGCCCCAACAGATGCGTCAGAATTTCTGACGCATCTGTCAATCCTTGCGCCAAGGTGCGCCGTATTGTAAATACACCACATCCATGGTGGCGCAAGGGTTTCTCAGGGTGGCGCAGGGAGAGTGACACATCTCTACAGATGAAATTAAATTAAATTAAATTAAATGAAAGCCATTTATAAAGTGCATGGTTACCCGGAGGCATCCCAGCACTAGGACCGAACCACAATAAACTGTAGCAATCAGTGTGGGAAAAGCCAAGTCTTAAGCTTCTTACGTAAAATGTAATGGTCTGATTCTTTACGCAGCTGCAGCGGCAATGAATTCCAAAGTTTGGAGGCATTATAGGAAAAAAGCCGCCCGCCGCTTCTGGACCTCCTAATTCTAGGAACAGATGCCAAATGAAGATCATTTGAGCGTAGCTGTCGGTGGGCTTTGTAGGGTCGGACAAAAGATGAGATGATATCCGGTCTCTTACCTCCAAGCATCTTATAGGCGGTGCACAGGGCTTTCCTGGATAGGAAGCCAATGCAAGGATGTGAGGGCGGGTTTAGCTGATTGACGGCTAGGGACACCCTCAAGAATCAATTTTGCATGGTTTGGAGTTTTTTAAAGACCGCACCAGAAGCACCAAGATAAAGAGCGTTGCCGTAGTCCAGGCGTGATAAAATGAGCGCCTGGACTACGAGCTTCCTTGCTAAAGGGGGAAGCAAAGGCAGCACTTTGAGCAACAATTTTAGGATGCCAAAGCAGGCAGCAACCGACTTCCTGGCTTGGGTTTTAAGGTTAAGCTCAGAATCGAGCAAGAAACCCAGACTCTTTATTTCGAGTTTAGGGACCAGCAAAGGACCAATACATGCTGGCCAGATGGAAACAACCTCAAGGTGGGAAGGATTGCCGAGCAACACAAGCTCGGTCTTGTCACCGTTCAATTTAAGATGGGAATGGCACATCCATCTCATCAACTCCTCGAGGCAGGAGCTTAAGCAGTTTGGAGGGCCGCTTTTATGATTGAATGCCACCACCAATTGGGTATCATCGGCATACGTGATTATATGCACCCCACATGGTGAAACAGTGGGAGTGGGTGAGTAAGAGAAGCGGCCTCCGTAGCAGCCAGGTGTTGTCACCTCAGCCTCAGTGTCTATTAGGCCCTGTTGGGGGAGAAGACAGAGTTGCATAAAAGTTTGCTATTGTCAGAGCTGCAGACGTTGAAACTAGGTTGCCGTCCCAGCGTCAGCTCAACATCCCGTGATTCTGGCCAAATCACTTAATCTCCATACCAAAAATGTAAATTAATTTGATTTTGAGTAGTCAAGTCAAGTCAAAAGCACTTTATTCGATTAAATAAAAATCATAAAAGTATACTATACAAATACATGAAAACATCATACAGAGCTGTTAATTACTGTACATTTAAAATTCATTGGCAAATACATATGGATTAACCTAGCACACAGAATTTACACAATTATCAGTAATATTTCATATTTCATTATAAAATAAATTTGGAGCGGAGACCTGCAATATTCCAGCTCGCGATTTTAACAGTCTCCCCACCTTCCCTATCAATGGTGGTAATACAATGAGTCTGGTCTGTAACAGCAACATTACCAGGCAGTCAATCATTTTCATCTAAATGAGACAAGGCAGTGAATCTATTTGTTAGTTCTAGGGTAGCCCTATTTGTAGGTCTAATGGGGTCGATGTGACTAGGGGTAAGGTTTGGTGTTTGCAATGCCCAGGATGACAGCCTAGTACCCCCTCTGATGGCACCTTGCTGCTTTTCCTTGCCTAGGGGTAATTTGGGAATAGTTGGCCGTGGGTAAAAATAACCAAGTGGTACAGCTCGAATCCTTCCAACCTTTACATCCGTCGCATCCCAAAATAAACGGGCGGCCTCATGGGGTCTGTTAAAATTAACTATAATGCAATCACCGGGAAGATTTTTTGCCGTATACCCCAACCAGTCACCTCGTCTCCCCATAGTAATGTGAGTGGATATATCCCTTGGCCCTGAACAATTTTCATCACACCACGCTTTTATATTTGCTAATAGGGTACACTGGGACTCCACCTCTCCTGGGTTCAAGTGTGGAATATTTACTAAGACAGCGACAAAGGGGGTTGCCTCAGGTGGTAAATTAGTACGAGGCTTCCCCCGCAGCCTCCTTTCTCCCTGTAACTGTACGGTGGTTTTCCCAGCTACAATGTTGACCTTATCCCCAACTTGGGTCAACGCCGAAGGATCAGTGTGCCCGGCCAAATCGGTGGTGGTTTTTGGACATACTGGCACAGAGGGGAATGGGGGGAGAATTGGAACAATTGGGACAGGTGGAGTAACACTCCCTATTCCCTCCATTGGTGTTTCATGTTGGACAATGGGAGCAGGTATAGCCAGAAGAGCCAGAGTTGGACATTCAGGTATTTTAGGGCATAACAACATATTTAACCTATCACATTTCCCCACTATTTCCGAGACACAGTCTTTCAAAGTCTCGACAATATCATTAGCAATCTGTACAAGGGTACTTTCGATTTTATCTGTGAACACTTTTTCCACCATGTCCCTTATGCCTTTTTCAAATCTCCTAGACGCGTAACGTGATGTAGCAACAAGCTGCGTGAAGTTCCTGTTTGTTCTCATTAGTCGCCTTTTGGTCTGCTTAATAACTGGGGTTACAATGTCTTGTGCGCGACTTTGGTAATCAACTGTGCCCAACAAATTAGGTTCATCAGGAACCTTTGCAGTACATTGGGGTTGTAATGTCAGATCCTTACTGGTAATAATCTGAACTGAGGGCTCTAAAGGTATAGCTTGTCTCCCAGACAGTGGGGGCACCGGGTTATCCAATAGAGGTGTGTCTAGCCCCAGTTCACGTTCTGTTGCTGCAATCTCCTGATTCAGTTTCCCCACAGCAGAAGTTAGATAGGACATAATGCTAGCTGAAGTCGGAGCTTTTCGGGGAACCTTAGATTTACCTGCCCCACCGGTAATTGATGTTTGGAGTTTGCGCTTACCCATATTGGAGTTGAAGGCTTTAGGGGGGTGACCGTCCCGTCCCTCTTCGTCCCTAGACGGCCACAGACGGCCCGCGCTCTGCCCGGGCTCCGCCCGGCGTCGCCCGCGCGCGTCCCGCCTGGCCGCTCGGTGCCCCTCGGACTTTGTAGCGCCTCCGGGCGCTGTTGTGGCGTCACTGGACCTGTGCCGGCCGGGGCAGCTGGGGGATGTGGTTCCCGCTGCTCCCGCGCCGAGCGAAATGCACCCTTGCTGCTGGTGATACTGTGAGGGCTCCAAGCCGTTCCCCTCACGGCGCGCTGTGCTGCAAAGTGCCTCGAGGTGTCCCGCCTGGCCGCTCGGCGCCCCTCGGACTTTGTAGCGCCTCCGGGCGCTGTTGTGGCGTCACTGGACCTGTGCCGGCCGGGGCAGCTGGGGGATGTGGTTCCCGCTGCTCCCGCGCCGAGCGAAATGCCCCCTGGCTGCTGGTGATACTGTGAGGGCTCCAAGCCGTTCCCCTCACGGCGCGCTGTGCTGCAAAGTGCCTCGAGGTGTCCCGCCTGGCCGCTCGGCGCCCCTCGGACTTTGATTTTGAGTAATGTAACTGGTCCTCATGTACATTGCTCCAATGCCTTTAGGCCGAGTTCGCACTATTTAAAACTATGACAACACAGCCATATGGCTGTGAGACTATCCAGATGGTGATCCAAGAAAGGGATGATTAGTGAATGTGTTTTTTAGAGTGCCCTGTAATCCCAATCTGACCCTGATATGCGTGTCTGCAATCACAGCACTAAGGTCAAGCCTGTTGGCTTTCTCTGTGCTTGTTTCCTTAGCAGTGCTGCTTTCTTCAAAGGAAGGGAACCCACAACAAAGAATGGCGATCCTTTTTCAGCAGGGTAGGAATTATTCGAAAAAATCTTCCCACAACATCACCAGCAAAGCCTGGAATCAACACGACGGGAGGGTAGATGGCCCATTGGCACATGGGTGTTTTTGATATGCTCACAGGAAGATCAAATGTTGACGAAACATTTGCTTAGACCACGTCGATTTTTTAAAGAAAGTTGAACAAAAGATGTTGATGGACTAAACCTTAACTGAAACATTCATGAAAGTGAGCTGTGTGTCAGGCAGAGTCCAATCTAGTAGAGCCATGTTCTGTGTTGACATAAAGCCTCTCTGCAATGATAGTAATTACAACACTAGTCAGAACTACATCTTAACCACTCTAATTACCACATTGCCTGTTTTTCAATGAAGATAGTTGCCCTTATATTTGATATATAAAACATTGTCATTATGCCTGCTGTCCCTATACATTAAGTGAAGTGCAAGCTTGCAGGTCTCTTGAAGGCAATTACACATATTTTTGTTTTACGTAAATATATCATAACACTTGCTACCAAATCACGCAGTGCTAGGGAAATGCAGCACTGATTGCTTTTAGCTCAATCAAACTTGGCTCAAGTCCAAACCACCTGCCTAAATTGCAACCGCACCTACATCAAATTGCAAACCTGCCAACTTCAAAAACCTCCTCCGCCAAGCAATCTTCTGTACAACTAAAATCCATACTAGGGAAATTAAGAGGGACAGCTGCTGACACAATGAACAAACTCACCCCTATTGATGTTTATCATTTATATTCAGGTAATATCCTGAAGTAGATGTGTGATTGGCACTTACAAAACATAAATACTAGGAAGCATTTGAGTTATCATTTTTTTTTTGCAAGGATAAATATATTGCTCTAAAAATTCTCTTCAGATCCATTCCAGAATCCGCCTTTCCTGAAACTTTCGCTAGCAGATATGCCAGGGGAGACCATTGTGATCTATCTGCACGCCATTGCATATGTTATTTCGTATCTATTATCCCTGGCTGTTTTGGCAACAAAAAAAATGAAATCGATCTTCAAGAAAGCTATGTTTTCAAAAAGTGCTTTTTATTTCTTTGATTGTTTTCTCATAAAATTAATTGAAAAAAGAGTGAAAACCAGCATGATCTTTTACTACGAATGTGAAACTGACTGATATTGTGCAATGGTGAAAGTCAGTGGCGGCTTGCTTGTGGTACGGGTGGTGAGGAGAGGAGGGCACAAAAAATTTAAAGAAATTAACTTACCTTTCGAACTTGACTTTGTCCTCTCTCGGTTGTATTCTCTCCTCCTGGAAGCTCGGGACCAGAAAACTGCACTACCGAATCCTGGTGCTGCTCTAACAACATGAGAGCAGCGCCAGGATTGGATAGAGCAGGCTCTCTCAGCGCTCCTAAGAGAACTGGAGGCCTATGATTTCTCTACACCAGCTGTCTTGAGACAGATAGGTTAGAGAACTTTAAAATGTGCATGTCTGGCTGGCCGTCCCAAGACGGCCCACCAAAGAGACTTGAGCATTTTAGCTCCTTAACTGCGCCGAACCTTCCGTGCTAGTGCGGAACGTTCTATTGAGCGGGTGGTGCCGCGACGGCCAACGGACGTGCGCAGCACTACCGAGGTAGTGCACGCGATGGCCGTTGGCCATCAGCAGCAGCGATGAGGTTAGAGCACACAGCTCCCAGCTGCTGCCACTCTGCAGCACTGGCCCGCCCCATTCTGACACTTAGTTCAGGATGGGTCATGGGTTGCGGAAAAATAATATGGTACTAAATAAACTTTATGACCATTTCATTTTTTATCTCTGGGGTTTGTGGGATGACACTCCTTCACTCAAATGGAGGAGCCACCCCTGGGAAAAGTTGTCCACTCAAATGTGACTGCATGCTCATGAAGCACCATGGAGAGGCAGAGAGAGAGACTTCAAGACTAAAGGATCAAAACATTTTCTCTTTACAAATGCTTAGTTTAGGACGTTTTTGCAGTTACTGGGAAGAGGTGCTCAATTTTAGGAACCTGGACATACTTTTCACCATTAGACTTTGAGGCAGAGCAAGAGAAAGAGAGAAAGGGGAAAAAAGGGAGAAAGAGAAAGATTGGAAAACAAAGAGAGAAAAGCCGGGAACAAAAAGAACCAGGAATAGGGGGAGAAGTGTGAAGAATTGATGGTGGTAGTGGAGGGAGGCATGAAATGGAATCAAAACTGGGGGCCTGACTTACAATTTGGCTGTAAAGGAAACACAACGGAGTACCCGGTCTGACAAACACTTGATCCACCCACCTCATGTAAAGGCAGGCAGACCATAAGATTGCTAATGAAGTGGCTTTCCAAAACAAAAGACATTTTAAAAGTTTGGTGAACGGCCTTCAAAATTGGTTGCAACTGTCTACCAAACTTTTTGTACCTTGATGGGAACCACTGTGACAGTAGTTCAATTTAAGATTCAAAGATGGCAGCTGGGAATGTGGGCATCTCTAGATTTGGTAGAAAGAATGCCGTGGGGATGGCGTAGGTAATTTCCTCTGTAATCCCAATGGAAACTACTCCATTCATCAAAGTCTGCAACAGGCCCAAGGCAGCCTTTGTATTCGGCCAACCTGGCATTCTGCAGAGTGGGAGTGATGAGTAAAACTTTGAACACCTGCACGTACTTTTTGTTTTTAACAAAGCAAGCACTGTCTGAGAATAATGAACACGCCGATGAGTTTCTGAGTTGAATCATCTTAGTCTCGAAGCACTTACTGATTCATAAACACACCTTATTGGCAAACGGCCATCTGTAGAGGATATGTTTCCTTTTCAAATACTTGAGCTTTAACACATGGTACACTGGTAATACGCCAAAACAATCACTTCAGAAAACTTTATTCAAAGAATTAAGACATGTGAGCAAATAAGGCGAGCGGTGATAAGCATTTTCCCTCAGTAAAACCAATTGCAGGACAAACTGAGCTAGTATCATCAGGTATGTGTGAACAGCTTCAAAATGGTAGGCGTCTCTCTGAATGGTTCTCTTTTTGAGTATAAGCTTCCATACATTTTAACAGATTTCTTATTTTCGTGAAATTGCTGCTCTGTGATGACTCACTAAGGAATGCCTATAGCCATCATCAATGTTGGAGCTGAAAGAAATGATACAGTGATACATGAGAGATACTGTACCCAAGAACACTAAATCCAACAAAAGTGTGTTGTCTATGACAGCAGGTTGGGCACAACTATTACCACACGAGACCTTATGTAGAACTGCATGACAGAATCTGTGCAATTTCTACTGAAGATAACTTCTACATCATGAGAGACATCTGGGTGCAAGGAACAGTGCTGCCCTCTTCTGAAACGCAGGAAATCTCTAAAGAACTACAGAATGTAGACAAGACAATAAAAAGTGCAGATGACACAGTCATGTTTTGAAATACCGGTCAGTCATATAGGACACCAGTAAGCGTGACTGTGTGGCCATCTCATGTGTCACAACGCTCAACAGGCAAATTAAAAAATGGGACACCATCAGGGACAATTTTTTGCATTTTTTTAGGACTCCTAAGATGGCTGCTGCCACATTGTTGCTGATGTGGTGGCAGCCAATGAGATCTCTCCAAGAGATCTGTCAGCCCTGCGGATCTTCAGCGGTGTTAAATATACAACGTTTTTAGCATAAATTGCAAAAAAAAACTTCTGAATGGACCAAATCATAATAAAAAGCACTTATTCTGGACCAAGACCTAACTTTCTGCCATATTTGGTGTGAATCTGTTCAGTGGTTTGGGCTGTAGCTGTGTCTAAAGTTCCAATGGAAAAATGAATGTGGAAAACATATTTTAGTACCCTCCACTTTTTCTCAGCCCCCACTTGACAGATCCCCCTGAAACATTCCATGCTCAAACTAGTCAAAAAGTAGCACTTTTTCGGAAAGTTTAGTGGAGATTCTTTAAGTTTTTAGTAACACCAAATATATCTACCTAGTGGCGACCGCACATGCACATATATGTGTGTGTGGCAGTCGCCACTGGGTAGTTGTTATAGTTAGGATTAGGTTTCCAATGGAAAAGCATTTATTGTTTTTCTGATAATTTGTGCGCACTTTGAAGAATCTTCAAAAAACTTTCAGAAGAAAGACGCATCCACCTCAGCTCCTTCCTGGAAAGTTTTGGGGTGATCCATCCAGCGGGCCAGAGAAAAGGGTGGGAGTCCTAAATATGTTTTCCCCATTAATTTTTCCACAGGAAAATTATACACAGCTACTACCAAAATGGCTGAATAGAACTACACCAAATTCGGCAGAAAGCAAGATCCAGCAAGCATGTAATTCCATTCAGGAGTGTCTGAAAAATTAAAATTTAAAAATATAGATATTTCACGCCGAAGAGGATCCACAGAGACGACAGATCTAGAGATAAAATCTGATTGGGTAACATCACATCAACAGAGATATGATCAGAGCTATTTTAGGACTCGGGGACTCGGCTACCCCCTTCAGCGCCTTGAGATCCTTACGGGTGAGTAGTCGCACTTTACAAGACATCTGATTGGTTGATTGATGGTGGGGGGCTCAGAAGGTGGTGCAAGAGGAAATAAACCTGACAGAGAGGATGGCATTGCCTGCTAAGGAGTGTATGCAGAGTGTTGGTGATCGCAAACATCAGAATTACCTCAGTGGCACAGGTTTGGCTGGCCCCCATTATCTGATGATGCTGGAAATGGATGGGGGGCCAGCAGAGAGGCAACACCGGGATCTGTCCATGTGTGCAGACTGGCATTAATCCCAGGTGAGATGCTCGTCCTGTGACCAGCTGGGGGCACTACTAACTTGGAGGCACTATCCCTATTGCATGGGGGCAGGGGAATGTGTTGAAACTGAATGGAGTGCCACCTGACCTGTTCCTGATTGTTGCTGCATGGTCCTTTCCTTTACCTTGTGGATGCCTGGGGGTCGGGTAGACCTTTTTTAATGTGATTTCATTTGGTACCGCCACAAGGTGCTGCCAATACCTGGGATAGTGGGGCTACCTTTGGTGCATATGGATTCAGTGGGACTGCTGCTGGGCGAATCCCTGGTGGTCTGGAGCCTCTGCTGGATACTACTGGGGGACACCTCATTCCCTCCTCCCTCCCAGTGCACGGACTGGATGTTCAGGGCTGACTGAGTTGACTCTGGACCCTGACCATACTCTGTCCTACTGGTCCCCTCTCTGGAGCTGGTCTGTGCCCTTGGTTTCAGTAACCCCTGTGCACTCTCATGGTCCCACAAGAACAGCCCTTAACCCTCATTTGCACACTGAGGACATGACATCCGGGGAACTTGGGCTCTGTGTTTTCCGCAGAGTTTTGGGGCCCTTGCTGTTGATTGGCGCTGTGGTCACCTGGGACCTCCTTGATTGTTACTTGTACCACACCTGCCACCTGTATTAGAATAGTAGCACTGCAAGAAGATTGTGGAGGTCTGATCACTCTTCAATATGGCTTACAGTGGCACTTCTTCTACTATTCCTGTTTGTGCGGTGGGGGACGCCAAGGGTCGCACACTACGAGCCAAGGAGGCTGCATCCACGAGCCCCTCCTAGGAGGGGACCAAGCAGGGTGCAAGTGGTGAAGACACGTCCTCCCTTGATAGTAAGTTTGAAAAGCTCCTGGCTGCAATGGATACCTCTGGGAATGCCTGGAGGGGAAGATAGAATCCAAAATAGTGAAACTCTGCCTCATCTGTGAGGCCTCCAGGAAACTGTTGGAGAGGGCAACTCCTTTGGAAATCACAGCACATTCACTGACAGCAACCATGCAGTCTACAGACCAGTGCCTCAGAACTAGAAGCCTAAATAAGGTGATTGGCCACTCGGCTGGATGATCAGGAGGGGAGGGTCTGCTGGAATAATATCTGAGTGGTGGGTGTCCAGGAACAAAATTAGGACGACTCTTTGCTGGTCTTTTCAAGGATTGGATTCAGGAACCTGTGGCTCCAGAGGGCCTATCCAAACATTATGCCCTTGACCAGGCTCACCGGGTGCCTACGCAGCTTCCTCACTCAGGGGCCTCGCCTCATCCAGAGATAATTCTCCTCATTCACTTCCGTAACAGAGATCATCTTTTGCAGCAGGCCCGTGTACATGGGCCTTTCATGGTGAAAAATGCCAATGTCTCTTTATTCCCTGACTTCACTCTCCAGGTACAAACTCAGAGAACATAATTTCTCTCAGTCAAAAGAAGCTGCATGTACTGGGCTTGCTTTACTCTCTACTGTTTCCACCCAGCTGAGAGTCCAGACAGAGGATAGGGTGCATTTCTTCATTAATCTGGCAGAGGCCTGGGACTAGTTAAGAATCATACGACCAAGGCACTGTTTGCCCTGAAATGTTGGAGCACTGGAGACCCCTGCGTCCCTGGCAGCAGAGATCCCATCGCAGATGGACGAAACGGCCTACCAAGCTGCAAGCAGCACTCAAATAGATAAGGGCAGTAAAGTCTGCTGGTTCTTTCAGGCCAGCGGGTATTCCATGCAGCAGGCATCCTCGACCCATCGCAGTGCCACTACCAACTTGGAGGAGTCTGTGGTACTGGCCTGGAGAATATACTATGAGAGGTTACCCCGGGCATGGCTGATGAACTTGTCTGACGAATAACTAGTGGGTGATCCCTGAGTAGACCAATGTTTTCCTTACGCTGTGGAGAAACAGGGGCTGCAGGATTATTAATGTCGATATCTACTGGTTTTCTTAATTTGCATGAGATGGGGGAGCTGTGCTGGGGGAGAGATGTGAAGGGGAGTTGTACAAAGTTTTCTGTTACATTGAGTTACTTCTTTCTTTTCTCTTTCTCCCTCTGGAATTCAGTGTTCCTTCCCACACACATCTCACTCTGTTACGGAAATAGTTGGTCCCACTGTTAGGCTTTAGTTGGCTCCTTAGTGGGCCCCGTGTTACTCATTGTTTGGACAAGATGTTGTATATAGCAGTTCTGGCGGGGGGGTGTTTGGGGTTTATGATTTTGACTTGTGAATGGGGTACATGTGGCAGTGAATGATCTGTTGTATGCTTGGTACGAGCGGCCTGGAAGGCTGTTAGGTGGCGGGGGCACTCTGTGGCATTATGCTTGGATCGGACCACATGATGACCCATATTAGACTGATCACATGGAACGTGCAGGGCATCCCCATCCCCTCTAAATGCTATAATTGTTTAACTTACTTGAAGCGCAGAGGGGTACAGATTGCTTTCCTGCAGGAGACGGACCTTACAGAGCTTGAAGGCTTGGCCTTAGTTAGGCAATGGAGGGCCCAGTTATATGACACCACTAACTCAGCCTTTGCGTGGTGAGCACTCATTTGGATCTGGCACGCGTTGCCCTTCCAGTTACACCAGGCAATACAGACCCCTACAGTCATTATCTGTTGGTGCTGGTTCATTTGAATTGCAGAGATGTTGCCTTGTAGAATATGTATGCCCCAAATGAGGACCAATCTGCCTTTGAGACTAGCTTGGCTCCTGTCTTACCGCTAATGAACCCTTATTTGAGGATAGTGGGGTCGACTTTAATTGCGTAGCCAATCTGGGTTTAGATAGACCTCGCCACCCTCTGCACACAGCGCTGGTGCACAGATTGGCAGAGGGTAGCTGCTCCTGGGTTGCCCAGTGGGACCTCAGATTGCTGGAGAGTGTGGAACCCGTAAACCCGAGTATACTCTTACTGCTCTGGTTCACATGCTTTGGAAGTGTGTCTTGGCAGAGTTTATTGTTGTGAAACATCATATGGTACGGTAGTTAACACAGAATACTTGGTGAGGACATATTCCAACCACTCCCCCTTGCTATGTTCTTTTACATGGTCCCCACATAGGTTAAGGTTCTTCACCTGGCACTTGGATCCTACAATACTCGAGGACCAGGCTTTCTGGGCTTCTTTGGGCAAGCGGGTTTCTAGGTACTGGCTTGATAATGCGGGTCAGCATCCTTGCCGAAGGATGAATGGGAGGCAATGAAGGTGGTAGTTTAAGGTTTCTGTATCTCTAACAATATGGGGTACTAGTTCAAGCTGCACTCCGACATACAGCAGCAGGATGCAGTTCTTTTCGGTCTTCGATGGGACTTAGAGTGGACTCCAAAAGCTAATGAACGCGTACTGGAGGAACAGGAATAACTGCTTGCCCTTGTAGACCGACTGGGGCACTTTGATTATAAAGCCTACATTACTAGGGCAATGCTGAGGGAGATAAGTCAGGCAAAATGCTCTTGTGGCTTTTGCAGTGAGAGGCGAGAGGACATACTATACTCTAAGTACAGGAGCCTTGGGATGTGATGTCTTTGCAGAGGAGAGGATTAATGTCATGTTCCTCCATTACTACAGTGACTTGTACTCCGCTAGAACTGGGGTCAGTAAAGTAGATATGCTTAACTACATTGCAGACTCCTTGCTGGTGTCCTCAGGCCCTGCCGTGGAGACGAAATAGGGCGCACAGATCACAGAGCAGGAAGTGCAGGGTCGTGATCAAGGAGATGGTGAGGGGAAAGGTCCCAGGGCTAGATGGCCTCCCCACAGAATGTTGTGATTTATGCCTTAGATCTCATTTCTAGATTTGTGACCTTATTTATTGACTCCCGGCCATGGGGAGTGCTCCCTTGCTTATTGCCTGAGGCCACAATTGTATCCTTGCCTAAGAAAGACAAAGACCCACTTGTCTTGGATTCATATCACCCCCTCTCAATGCTTAACACTGACAATAAGTTACTTAGTAAGATATTCAAGAACCAATTTCTATCACATATGTGCTCTTTGGTCCATCTTGACCAAACTGACTTTATCCTTACTCGTTGCATCATGCCTAACATACTTCAATTGCTGCTCGCCCAGGGTCAGAAAGTTCGGCTCCCACAGGATTCCCCAGTCATGTCTATAGACATCAGGAAGGCATTTGACTTGCTCCGATGGGAGTTCTTATTCGCCAACTTACTCTGCATGGGTTGTGGTTTGCCATTTGTTACGTGGACGACACTCTTATATACGGACCCGATGGCGCAGGTTCATATCTGTGGTATCAGAGGTGGAGCGGGATACAAGGCAGGGATGCCCGTTAACACCACTATTATTTGTCCTGGCTCTGGAACCGTTCACTCGAATGATACAGTAGGGGTTCCACTATCAGGGTTTATCCCTTTCTACTGATTGCCTCTACCTCTCATTGTATGCAGAAGATATGCTCCTATATATGAGAGGCTAGGACTCGGATCTCAGGGGTAAATCCTGTGTTTACACCCTCCGAGAAAGTCAGGGAAGGAACAAGCTCATACCTACTGCCCCGACCCAGCAGTGGGACAGGCTACAATTTACTACTTGGGAGCAGTCATATAGAGTACCATGGATTCGCTTTATGAGGGCAATCTGTGCCATACAATTGCTGCCTGGGGACACTCTGTGACCTTTTGGTTCACCCTTCCAATATCAGTGGGTGGTAAGGTAGCGATCTCTATGATGGTGGTGTGTCCCGACTTCTCTACTTATTTGCAGCCCTCCCAGTGGAACTTCCACTGACGTTCTTCCGAGATTTGGATGGCATTGTGCTGACACTGTAGCTGGGAAATTTGCAGCACCATGTGGCGCTGAGGACACTGCGCTAGCTGGTGGAGGAGGGTTCATCTAGCGGAGCTGGATTTTGAACTTTACTTCTTAGCAGCACAACTGCAGTGGGTAGCCCAGTGGCAGTCCGCACCGTGGGATTGAGTGGGCTGGATGGAGTAGGCTACCATGAGGGTGGCCTAACTTCTAAGGATCTCTTAACCAGTATCTTGCTGAAACCAAGACCAGAATCCATGGTCCGAAATATGAATATATGAATTGGAACAGCTCGCTATGTTTGGGCTAGGGTGCTACATACCACTTGGGGTGGACTGAGGGTTGATCAGGGCTTCATTGATGGATGGAACTGGATATCACTAAAATGGGTGATCTATTTGTGGAAGGGGAGCTCTGCCCTTTCATGGAATTACAGGAGACATATGACCAGCCAGTTTTTTGCTCCACGGGTCTCTGTTGCTCAGGGCGTAGGAGTGTTGGTGTAATGGCATCGCAGACCCGCCGGAGCACGAGTGCCTGCGTTATATTTCTGATAACAGGCCGGACAAAGGCTGTCAATTTGCACTACACAGCACTGTTGAAGGGATCACTAGATTTGATGCGCTTGAGGCAGCACTGGGATGAGGACTTGGGAATGCCACTGATTGACAAAACTGGGATTAGGGTGCTAGAGCTCAGCCCCAGGTGTCCAGGAATGCACACGTCAAGCTCATTTAGTTTTACTATCTAAATAGGGCATATCATACCCCTCAGCGCCTACATGACATGTTCCCCAGCACAATGTCATCCTGGAATCGATGTCTAGCAGAAGATGTGGGCTTTCTGACATGGTCTGGTCTTGCTCGTCATTGGCATCATACTGGTCCACCGTCATCCAGGTCATTTGCTGTGCCACTGAACGGAACTTCAAGCTCACTTCCCAACTGTGTTTACTGGGCCTACATTACCGCAGCACATGCCATAAAGTGACAGACAGATTTATAGACCTAAAGTTCATACTTGCTTGCAGACAACTGACCATGATTTGGAAATCCGTCCGAGGTCCTGATGTATATAGGTAGGAATTGAAGTAGGTGAAATGGGCAGAGTATGAGAGGGAGGCGATCCAGAAGGAAGAGAGTAGAGATGTCCGAAGAATCCTGATTTTACCTGAGTGGGATACCATACTGGTGGCTAGTCCCTCCCCTTCGACCAACAGAGGGGAACAGCTCTGATCCCACTGACCAGTCTTTAAACTGTCTGGAGTGTAGTAGCTTGGCAGATTTGTGGACACCCGTCCAGGCTTGAAAGCATTGACAGATGTCTGTGGTATTAGCGGGCGAGTGATGGGAGAAGTGTGGCTCACTGGTTAGAGGAGGCAGACCCTGAAGCAGAGGGCAGACCCGGGACCAGGGTTCAATTCCCGACGCGGCAGGGTCTTGAGCCCAAATATCCACGGACTCGATAATTCTCGTTTCGGTGCCTACTTGAATCACGGGTTCACACTCTGCAGCTCTGGGCATTAGCCTGCTTAATCTCCACTACGGCCCCCCCGCGGCGGGATGCCTGGCTTTCACCTTGGGGAAGCCAGGACGGGTTCCCAAGGCAAGCGCCGAGATGCCTACGGGTAATCGAGCGCTATATAAGAATGCATAATAATAATAATAATAATGGGGATGCTCTTGTGATCTGCCCCCGCAAATTAACCCTGGGTACGTTGGCCCATCTGTTGCCCCTACTGGATGTATGGTTGACCTGTCAGGTGCTGCACTACATTGTAATCTACTTGATATATAGCACTGTTTCTGAACTTTCTGCATGCTTCTTGTACTCTTTGTTGTTATGTGGTGTTTTTGACTGCAAACAATGAAAAATATTTTGTTAAAAAGGAGATAAACCAGCTGACGTAGGACATGCTACTATAGGGAAGTATATGTTCCAACCTAGAAATGACAGATGTCTGGCAAATGCCTGAAACAAAATATCAAGTAGTAAGAATAAGTTGAGCCATGAGGAACCATTACTTAAAAATAAAAACACAACAATGTTTGTCCTTACACACCAGAGTATTTATTTACATTTAAGCAAGTAATCATCCTTAACCAGGTGGATACAATGCAAAATGGAAGTCCTAGCTTCCTCTACTAGTCCTGATTTATAATTCAAATAAGGATGAAACAGGGGCTTTATCCTATAGCCTGATACAGGGGGAAGGGATGCATTAATATGTTATCTTTTTTATGTGCTCTTAAATATATTACATATTTTTCCAAAAGAAGCATTGATGTATTGATGAGAAATAATCTAGTTCTGTGACACTCTTGAAAAAATCTATGTGAATTTCTTTCAGCAATACATTTGTTTTCTATCTCCTCAAATGCGTTAGAGGTGTATAACAACAGTGCAGGGCAAGAACGTACAAGGATGCACTATCCACTTGATGTTCCTTTGTCCTTGCCACATTGAGAAGTTTTTGGGGGGACCTATCTTATCTGTGTGGTGACAGAGGATCTCCTTGGTTTGTGAGAAAGTCATGGATGGAAAGCTTAAAATAATTTCCGCCACTGGTAATTACTCGGACAGCATCCCAGTCCACCATTATTTTGCTCACCAGGCTACCTCAGTTTGGACCCAGCAATATGCAAATAAGTCTTGATGCTGCTGCAATATGA
Organism: Lissotriton helveticus; assembly: GCF_964261635.1. Lineage (NCBI taxonomy): Eukaryota > Metazoa > Chordata > Amphibia > Caudata > Salamandridae > Lissotriton > Lissotriton helveticus. The sequence goes on along the minus strand of NC_136072.1, from coordinate 131,081,109 downwards.
ACTGTCCATCCTGATCTGTGTCCCTCCCTGAAGCGGGACTCAAGCAACACAATACCTCTTTCGCTGTGAGTTGCACTCGTCAGTCAGGTGCAGCTTGGTTCCAGTAACATGGTGAGCACGAGACCCACATCTTGACATACTGGCACGCTTAGAGTGTTGCACTGAAGTATTAAAAAAACTGATGGATGGAAGGCTGGAATTAATCTCAGCCACCAGTAATTACTCAAGGCCACATCACAGACCACTGTTATTTTGCAGTGCATGCCACCTCTGTTTGGACCCAGCCATATGGTAATTAGTCTTGACTGTGCTCCCATAGGAACAGCCCGGACCAAACTGCTAGGACAAGTACTCCTTTAACCAGAACACAAGCAATCAATACCAGTTTCACCCTGATTGTGGTACATCAGTCAGGAGCAGCTTGGTTCCAGTGGCATGGTGAGCTACTTCAGGGATTTCCACTACGCCGTATCTCGAAAGAAATAATTTTGGAAGGAGTTATCTTCTTATCCTGAAATAACTAAACCATTTGGAGATATGTGCCAAGTCTAAGCCTTCCGCCATAGCCCCTCCATAATCACCTACGCATGGCTCTCCTGGCAGCACTCTACTGTAATCCGTTGGATTGGAAGCTTGATTGGGGTTAATCCGGACGACTCCTGATCTAACCAAAGTGGATTTGTTCATCTCGTATCTTGACTGTGCCTGTGGGAATTGGTTCAGTTTTTGACGTACAGGTGTATTTGTTCCACATCACTTTTCCATCCTTGCCCTGATGAAGGTGTTGCCCCGGCTGGGGCAAGACACTGAAACGTGCGTTGGTGTTTAAATTGTTTCGGGTAGCTGGATTGTAACTACCCTTACCACCAGGATGATATATGAGAACTTGTCCTCCTACCATCATGTGGCAGTTTCACCATCTTGATGTACCTGTTGATGCTATGATATTGTTTGTTGTATAGTATGAATGTATGTGCTAATTTGAATGCATGCTAGTATGACTGTGTATTTTGATTGAGTTGTGTGGGACATGGTATTTGTAGAGATTTATTGTGAAGTATTATCTTGTTATGTATTTATTTTGCAAAAGCTTGATAAAGTGTTTTTGATAATATGAAAATAAAAATGAAAAACTATATTGATAAAATAATTTGATTGTTGGACCATTCAATATTTACATCTGTCTGTGCCGGTGTTCTGTGTCATTATCATTATCAGGAAGAGGTGTGGCGCCGCGGCTAGGGCGACTGACTCCGGAATCTGGGGATCACGGTTCGATCCCCGGCACCGGCGGCAGATTAGCCCAGCACCATGTGACTCTGGGCAATAGCTTGCTTAATCTTCCCGACGGCCCCCAGCGCCTAGAGACCCTTACGGGTGATTGTGCGCTTTACAAATGTGGATTATTATTATTATTATTATTATCTGGACCCTCTCCCTAGGGCCCTTCTGAATTATTTAGGCAGGTAACTTCTATATACTGGAGCACGGGAGATACATCTAGCCATACCCATTGCACTTAGGGCCTCTCACAGAGGTATACAAACAAGAGATGTATAGAATGCTTGAATTAATCCCACTGGAAATTACTCAGGTCACATCCCAACCACCATATTATGTGTTTATGAGACAGTAGGGCCATTACTGTAAAATGCATACTATACTATTGGGTATCGTTCTGTAAAAGCAATGTCTGTGTAGCATATGCCCTAGACTTAAGGCAAGGATTTGTGTAGCTAAATCTTGTAGCTTAGAAAGCAAGTGCTAAGGGAGTCCAGGGTAAGATCCATTTTGAAAATTCAGAGCAACAGAACCAGAGCAAATGACTCACACTTTACCAATGAACTCGAAATGGAAAACCATCAGCAACAATCATCAATGACAGTATTCTGTCTTCTGTCCAACAGAAATGCAAGGTTATAGTTCATAGTCGATTATAGGTCTCACATACTTAACCAGTGTGACTGAGGAAGGCCATTGTCCTTAATTAGTAGGCCAGAATGGTGTGTGCCAGAGTTGAGGCTGTGGGCCACTGATTACCAAGTTGGTTCACATTGCATTGATTTTTTGATTATTCATCTACATCCATTTCTTAATGTCTGCATAGATTCAGCAAACCTCTCTGAAGCTGACATTGATGGTAAATTGGCCAGCAAATGAGTGTCAACTGGAGTTTGACGATTTGATCAGGAGAAATGGAAATAGGCAAGCATTATAAATAGAGGGGCATGGACAAGCTCTGCAGCACTTCACACTCTGAGCAGTAAACTGCCTGTGCCACTGTGTAACAAGCATAACTGTGCTTGAGAGTCAACCCTAAAAGGTAACTCCAAACTCACTAAAACAGATGAGGTGACAAATATTAGTTTCCCATTCCAAGGGAGAAAATGCACTCACACTAGGGACAGCAGGCCCAGAGTGCAACTTAAATTACGTCAGTGGCTCGTGAAGGGAGTAGACTAGGATGGGATGAAATTTTAATTGCACCATTACGCCACGTTGCATAGTTATGCTGCTCTTTGGGGCAAAATTATAGCGCAGGAACACAGGCTCAGCGCAAACAACCAGTACACAAGTAGCTGTTGACCACAACAATTGCATTTTTCACACTACTTTTTTAACACATTTCACGCTACAATAGCACGTAATGATGGATTTTTATTTTGCGTAATAAGACATAAGTTCATGTAATTTTGCCAAAATGTCAAATTATTACACAAAAGCCCATTAAAGGAATTTTGCACAATGGTACTGCGGGCATGACGTCACAATGACTTAAACACAGGTAACAACAGTGTTTTCAAAGTCTAATACTGCTGAATCTATTCAAGGCTGCAGAAAGTAATAATAATAATAACCAAATTTATAAAGCGCATGGTTGTGCCCAAAGGCGTGTCCCTGTGCACAAGACAGAAAGCCTAAATGCCTACCATAGCAACAGTCCTACCTACTAACAGAACATGAGAGCGGCAGACATTCTGCCCCCCTTCCTACCCAACATGACCCTGTTCCAGGGCAAATTGGTAGAGCAAGGTTTTAAACCTCTTACATAGTGGCGGCTCCTCAGCTAAAGTGGAGGCGCACCGCCCCACTGCTTTTTGCAGTGTAATAAAAGTAAAAATAAAATGATGACAACCCAAGGTTAATATCGTTTTAGTTTTCCCCGTTGCTGCATTTTTGTGGGTCAGGGCTGCTCTCAGTGCAGGGGGAGGAGGGACCGCCCAAAACAGTCATGCGCACATACCGTATTCTCCATGCAGGCTGCATTATAGCCTGTGTGGAGAACATGCTCACCCTTCCAGCCCCTGGCTGAGATCCCTGTCACGGCGCTCAGACCAATCATGTGATTGGCGGCAGGAAGCCTGGGAGCCCTGGTGCTTCCTGCTTCCTGTCTCTCTCTTCCAAGAAGCCAAGAAGAAGACGTCAAAAAGGCGGACGGATGGTAAGTGATTTTCTTTTAACCTATCACCCCTCCCCTTCCAACCACCCCGCCCCATTGCTGCTAACAGGTAGCAGCCGCTTCTTCTCCTACTGAAGACTATTTCCGAAGGTTCCATCCTCAGCTGAAGAGGAAGAGAGTTCCAGAGCTTCACCGCCAAGAAACCAAAGGAACAGCCGCCCATCCTGGCTTTCCTCACCCGCCAACAGAATATTGCTGTGAAACACATTTATACCAGCACAAAGTTAATAGGATAAGCAAGAGAGACTCTTATCAGCGAGGTTAACCAATATCTCACCTAGCTGTAAACTATCAATCTACCACACTCAACATATATACAAATGGGGAAATACAGGTGACTGGAAGGCAATCAAGCCAATTCATGTTGAGTTACTACAGGCACTCTCAGGCTCATCAGATATTCAGGGTGCAGTGATGGCATCTTTTACCAACGTTGACCTCTACTAACGCCTTTAATGTCACAGGTGACATCAACCTGTTCTGCATTATTCAAACATCCAGTTGGGCAGTCGACATAGTCAAACAGCAGCAGCAAGGGTGTGTCGAAACTCTTAGAAATGTGAAAAACACCTAGATCTCTGCTTTTAGAAGGGAAAAAAATACAAAAACAATCAAGCTTTCGGTCATCAACCCTACTCCCTCGAGTGCATTCTTACAATAATACCCAATTACTGTGAAATGGTTTTACAGCTCCAGGCAAAATTGGATTTTGATGATAGGTGCTCCACTTCATCCTAGCAACAAAAAAAATCTTTTAATAACATATGTTGCAATCTGGAGCACTATTGTGGCCATTTAAATAAAGCTACTTAAAATAGCCGTAATGTAGCAATTGCTCCAATCGCATGCCGTGAAAGGCGTTCTCGCAAGCATACTGCCCTAATGAATGGAAGGCATGTAAAACATGCAGTAAATTAGCACGTCAGCCAAGTGTTAGAGCGAATGTTTTCTATAAATGCCACGTCTTTCAATGTCTGCTTTAAAGAATGCCGAGACACCTCTAGCAGATTTGTTATTTGATCTAAAAAAGTTTGCCAGTCCTTTTTCATCGAGTCAGCAAATTAAAGTGGTATTCAGAGAAGCTTACTTGGGGCGTGATCTAAATCAACACTTGGTACACATCAAACTGCAGAATGCGATACCTTTCAGGGCTTGGTTGGTGATAGTCAAATAGACAACTTGCGTTTTGGCCCACACCAATAGAAAAACATACTTGTATGCTTGCAGGTTCCTACCTTTTAGTTTTGAATCTTCTGTGTGAATTTGCAGGAAGTCATTTGTTATTCGGAATTACTGTAAATTATATCACAGTGTGATCAGAGTGAGCAAGGATTTCCCAACATTCCTGATTGAGATAACAATCCTTAGGCAGATACTATTGTTTGTTAATGTGTAGTATCAGGAAAAGATGCATGCTTTAAGAATCAAAGCAATTATGTATGTACTAGAAAGATTAGGACCTGCTGTAAATCCATTCTTAAGTATTTACTGCAGAAAAGCAGGACACTTTGTGAGAAAATGCCCTCTTCTGGAGAGGAACAAGAAATCTTGAACAAAATTAACGGGTTAAGGCTGGGCAATTCAGGTTACCAGAGTCTGTTGAGAATACTGTACAGTTTTTGTTAAAAGCCATGTTAGCCACTCCTTCTGGCCTCCTTGGATGTTGGGCTTGATTAGACCCAGGCCAGCAGGTTACTATAGGGACACTCAAGTTACAAAATTACAGGATATTCCTACAAGATGAAAGATTTAACCTGAAACCACTAAAGATATAAGCTTACGTCTTTGAACTCAGGAGAGGTGTGTAAAGACACATTAGACTTTGTAATGACCATCAAAGTAGTACATTGAGAAAGCATTCGCTTTGGTTGAATTGATACTCCTAATTTCATCATTGTCCACTTATCAAAGCAGGTGTGTCTTAAGGATTATTCATTGCTCCACTCTTCTTCTACTTCTTTCTCCTCGCACTTCCAAAAATCATCTAAATGTTCAACCAGACATGCTATAACTATGCATATGATACAGAGATCCTCGTGAGTTAGGAAATCTGAGCGATCTTGAAAGCTCAAGACTAGATAGCTGCCTCTAATGCCTCCAAGTTGTGAACCAATGGTTGCCAACTAATAACCTTAAACTCACTGCATCCAAGACAGAGATTCTCTCAGTGGAGATTGTATTCACTGCTATACTCTGGCAGACTGGCCTCAAGAACTTGGAGAACCACAAATGATATTCACAGAAGTGAGAAATTTGGGAGTGATCACAGACTCAATCCTTTCCCTTATTCCATATGTACATCAGGTCACAAGAAAGGTCTATCACACCAGATAGATGCTACGACAATTCTTTCTTCTTACCTCTTCTCAAATTCTCACAGATGCTCCAGGCAACTACCATCTTTGACCTATGACGCTGTGACAATGAAACGTGCTATACCTCTCTTTACTGTGGCTGCTAAAAACAAAATGCCACAGAGAGATGACTACTATTTGTACACTTGATAACATATTGTCAGCCATAGAAATCCTTCACTGTGCTCTCATCACTAGGCAATCACATTTGAAGCCTCTCTGGATAATCCATAGGGCCACCAATCACAAAGGCCCAGCCTTCTAGCAAGAAAAGCTCAAAAGATATTCACAGAATAGAACACATCAATTTAGAATTGCTCCACAACTGAAAATTCTGCCTAACAAGCAAAAGCGTACAGAAAGAACTCCTTAATACAGTGAAGTGGTTGTGCTCTGGAACTCGCTCCAGAATAGGATAAGATTTATTGAGAAATAAAACTGGATTTCAAGAAGACTAAAAACTTAGCTGCCGTTGTACCCAAGAGGGTCAACCAGGGATTGACATGGCGAGGCCTTACCAACCTTCACAACAATGAAAAAAAGTGTGCCCTTCGCTGCACTGGTTGGACTCTTCAGCACTTATGATACAGCTGCTATGTAATATAACCATAAGACCAACAGAACCCAGAAGCTGTTTACAGTCTCCACCACGCTACTCACCCGTGAGGGACTCAAGGCGCTGGGGGAGGGGGGAGGGGGGAGCGCCGCTCTGTTCAGCCGAAGAGCCAGGTCTTGAGAGTCTTCCTGAAGGTGCTCAGGGAGGAGGCACGTCTGATGTCTGCATGTAGCTCATTCCAGGTCTTTGCCGCAATGAGGGAGAATGATCTTCCGCCTGATCTGGCTCTGTGGATCCGCAGCGTGTCGGCCAGTGCGAGGTTGGATGATCGCATTTCTTTTGGGTACGTGGAAGTTTACTCTCTCGTTTAGTTATTTGGGTCCGTAGTTGTACAAGCACTTGTAGGCGTGAGTGAGGATTTTGAAGGTGACCCTCTTCTAGTCGAGTCGCCGCATGTTTTGGCTGATGTGTTCGCACCGGGGATGTCAAGGACGAGTCTGGCCACGGTATTCTGTATTGTTTGCAGTGTGCGGAGTAGGGACTTGTTGATGCCGGCGTAGAGTGCGTTGCCATAGTCGAGTTTGCTGGTGTTGAGTGCGTGGGTGACTGATTCGGGGGGATCCATTGGAAGGTCTTTCGGAGGATGCGTAGGGTGTTGAAACTGCTGGAGGTGATGGCGTTGACCTGTCGGTTCATGTAGAGTGATGCGTCGAGTACGATGCCGGGGTTCTTTGCGTGGTCTGAGGGGGTGTGTGGGCTTCCGAGGGCGGTGGTCCACCAGGTGTTGTCCCATGCTGAGCGGGTGGTTCCAAGGATGAGGACTCCTGCTTTCTCTGCGCTGAGTTTTAGGCAGCTGTTGGTCATCCAGACTGCCACTTCTTGCTTTCTCTCTTGAAGTTGAGTTTGGCGGTGGTGGGGTCTTTGGTGAGGGAGAGTATGAGCTGGGTGTCCTCGGCATAGGATATGATGTTGAGGCTGTGTTGTCGGACGATGTCTGCGAGGGGAGCCATGTAGATGTTGAAGAGGGTCGGGCTCAGAGATGACCCCTGTGGTACTCCACAGGTGATGTCAGTGGGGGTGGAGATGAAGGAAGGTAGTCTGATCCTTTGGCTTCTTCCAGTGAGAATCGAGCAGATCCAGTCTAGGGCTGTTCTTTGAAAGCCGGCCTCTCGTAGTCTGGTGATTAGTGTGCGGTGGGAGACGGTGTCGAAGGCTGCGGACAGGTCAAGGAGGATGAGGGCTGCGGAGTGGCCTATTGGAGCTCACCCCCTCCCCGTCTTCCTTCTCCACCTGATTTCTCCCCCTTTTTCCCGTCTCCTTCCTCTGCAGCTTTCACCTCCACCCCATAGGAACTGCATACCCTTTGTGTACTCAATCAATCAATCAAAACATTTATAGAGAGCGCTACTCACCCGTGAGGGTCTCAAGGCGCTGAAAGAGGGGGGTGCTACTACTGCTCGAAAAGCCAGGTCTTGAGGTGTTTCCTGAAGGAGAGGTGGTCTTGGGTCGTTCGTAGGTGTGCGGGGAGGGAGTTCCATGATTTGGCCGCCAGGTAGGAGAACGATCTTCCTCAGGTGGTGGTTCTGAGAATCCGTGGGACGGTGGCGAGGGCGAGGCTGGTGAAGCGGAGCTAGCGGGTGGGGTGTAGAGCGAGAGGCGGCTGTTGAGGTATTCGGGCCCATGTCGTGGAGTGCTTTGTGTGTGTGGGTGAGGAGCCTGAATGTGATCCTCTTGTTGACGGGGAGCCAGTGCAGGTTTCTCAGGTGGGCGGATATGTGGCTGTGGCGAGGGATGTCGAGGATGAGTCGTGCGGAGGCGTTCTGTATGCGTTGTAGTCGTTTATGAAGTTTGGCGGTGGTTCCGGCGTATAAGGCGTTTCCGTAGTCCTTCTCTCCCATAGCCAGGCTGTCACATTCTGTTCAAGAAGGGAGTGTGAAATCCTAATACCTTGGCCTTCAGCTTTCATACAGCTAAGTATCATTTTAGGAAGTAATCTTAAAACAATGAGAACCAATGCTTGAGATGCTGCCATATTCTTTAGAAGAGGGTGGGGTGGCTATCTAAGACTGCCATCATATCACACAGTGTGCTACATGTTGTGTATCTTTTTGGCAAGTTCTGCCTGGGAGACCGGCTGAATGCTTTTATCATCCTTGAATTCTTATGCAAACATATCCATGTAATAACAGTTGGAACCAGGCAAAAAACAAGGAAAGGGATAAGAGAGAAACACTAAATCAAAATCTCCCTCAGATGAATTAGTCTCTGATATACGGAAGTAACAGAAATTGATGGATATGGCCTCAGCATGGGAAGGCAACAAACTTAAAAGAGCACAGAAGCAGCTATAACAGCAATACACAAACACTGAATACCATGTACCTATTAGAGTGAAAGAAAGTATTAGTAGTGTTTGAATCAGTCTCACCCTTCTTATTAGTTGCAGTCACTATCAGGAGCATCTGGCCAACTTGGATACCAGTCGGTGACCCCAGGACGTCAGGCAAACCATCTTGGCTGGACCTGAGGCAGCTAAAGGTGTGTACTTACTCTAGACAGTCAAGTTTGATCATTTTCTCAGTGCTCGACCAGGGACATTGCAAGCCCGGAGGAGGCCAATCTGAGGACCTTACTAAACTGTCTAATTGGTAGTAGCAATGGTCGGTGTGTCCAACGAGCATCGGCTTAATCAACACACGTTTATGATGCACAAATGCAGAGAATTCCCCATTCATTGGAAATATTTGGTTCCCTCATTCCCTATCACAAATGAGGTTCAGCAGATTACTGCACTTGCGAAGAGTAGACACATGGTGATCCATTCAGTGCAGCACACAGGTAGTCATGGACATTTAAATTCATCACAGACCTGTTATTTCTTGATATCGTGTGACTGAATACCACTGCTTCCTCTAAGAAGTTGAACGTCAACCTTGAGTGGGTCACATAACTAGTTAGCATGGAAGTGAATTGTTTGTTATCGGAATTAAACAGACAATTCAATACACCATCTAAGAACGGCCATGCACCACTACCCATAGAATCGGTAAAGAGCTATCAATCGGTCACTCCTTTCTGTGTCCAAGACAGGTGAGGTTTTCCATGTTGGCAAAAGGTAAGTAGATAACTGGGAGTGCCCAGTCTAAGCAAACACAGAAACAGAGCAAGGACAAAAGGAGAAAGTTCTAACCGTGAGGGAACCACCAAAAAAACAAACCTGGGGGAATGTAATAATGGAGTGCGAACAGAGTGAAGTAGAGAGCTTCAAGAATCGAATAGAACATTGCCAAGTGCCTGTTCCCTATGCTTTTGGCCATAAATATTGGTTCTGCCTAATCTCACCTAGAAGTGCATGCATAACCAGTAAGTGAGTTTATTTGTGCAGTCTGATGTTTGTGAGCTTTCAGTTACTATAGATCTCTCCACCATTATTTCCAAGCCCTTCCTGTACTATTAGGAGTCCAGTAACAACACAGTGTGTAAGTCTTGACACTTTTCCAAGTCGATCCAGTACATGAACCAATGCAGAGGAGGAAAGATCATTTATATGAACTACTATATTGACTTGAAAACCATATTACAGGGTTGACATGGTGTTATCCTTTATAACAGCTAACAGGAAAGTGGTACAATGCGCGTGCACACAGACACACACACACACACACACACACACACACCTACCTCCCAAACTTCTGAACTGAAGTTAATATTTTGGTTCAGAGGAAAGAGTGAATAATTCTCCCCAGTTCATAGCAGAACAACAAAGAGACTGCTCCTGGTAACTACAGCAGTTGTCCCACTTATTAGCAGGACTGACAGATTGGTGTTTACATTCTCTGCTGTCAAAATAAAAGCATACTGTAAGTGAGAAAAAGTGATGAGCAGCATCAAAGGTCAAGTAGCTATGATGTTGCACATCAGGATCAATATGTCTTCTTAGAGTCCATGACCAGCTAAATGGTTGCAGCTCCTATTCCTGAAACTGGAGAACTGATTTTTTTGTACATTGCAGATTAAGATCTACCACCCAGACTCATGCCTAGCCCTTTGATAGAGCTAGTGAGCTCTTGAACACTCTACAGGCTGCCCAGTTTCTAAGCAGATTTGGTTTGGCTTCAGAGGGTTGACAGGTTTCCAAACTCAAAAAGGCAAATTTGGGCCAAATCTATCAAACAACTTTACCCATTCTGTGTCTATGGGAAAATGTGTTCATACATCTGGCCCAAAGAGCGGTGTCATTTACACATTCCTTTTAAAGTTGGCGTCTTGCAGTTACATTTGTTACCTACATAAATATATTTGCGGGGTCAAATTTAAGGACTTCATATAATCAGCAAATAATTCAATTACAATTAATGTCATGCTCAAAATGACCAAGGGATATTAATTTAGCCTAATTTCATATAAAATGAAATGTCTTAGCATAGTTTTCCTCTCAAATTCACCTCTATATGCTTTCACTAACATTGGAAGAGGTATGTAACTCAGTTTGGATAACCTCTCCAAACATTTACTGTCAATGTCATCCAGAGTGGCATTCAAATATACGTTTTGGTTGTAGACGCACAGACCTGCCAACTCACATGGTGCCACCACCCTGTGAAACACAATATCGGCCCTGTTTACAAGGTCTCCTGGTGAAGAGCCAATATCACAGGATGAGCAGAAACTGAGCTGGACTCTTGTGCAGAGAATGGGTTTTCTGTTAGGGGTTTCTTGTTCCTGTCTAGGGACGCTGGAAAGCTGACGCCAATCAAGGGCTTTCTACACTCCCCAGGGCATCAACGGCAGCCTCATAAGTCTTTTTGAGGGAGCTTGGAGGAGCCTTTTTGGGGGATCATTTTTTGTGGGTTGATGGGAGGGTCGGAATAGGCATACCAGCTCTAAGTCCTATCTCTCCTCCATGATTGGCGGGTTTTGATATCGTCATAGCCCTGCCTTATTTCCGACCCCTCCACTTCCAGAGTGTGCCCTTTCCCACACAGTAAAGTTATTTTCAAAGTTGGCAGGAGAGCGCACATCTCAAGTTATTTGAAAAAAGCATTCATTTCAAATGTGGTTTTATAACAACAAAACAAATAAATTGTGAAAATGAGCTCTCCTCTCTCACACACCTTGAGAACTCAACTGGGGTATATGAAAAGTCCTTCATTTAAGACCCAAAGGCCCAATGAAACGATTTTTCGAGATTGTGAGATATTTTTACTACATGTTGATATCACTTTAACTTTAGGTGAAGCTTGCCAAGCTAAAGAACGCATTTCTCTCTGCAAGTTTGTACTTTGCAGATCTTTTCTACCACAATGCCACAGGAGAACAGCAGTCGTTTTCTGTGAACAATATCTGACATAGCACATTTTAATGCTCAATATTGATATGAACAAAATTATTTGTCAACAGAATCATGGTCCAGTTGCTGATAAGGGAGATTTCTGCGTGGAGCTGCACTGTCAACTGACTGCAGGGGCCACTACACAGAGTTGCTGTTGCTGGCCTCTAAATAACACAAAACCCTCAAAAGGAATTGAACAGGCCTGCAGTGGTTACCATGTCTGAACTGGGGTGGCAGAGTTGGCTAAAGAACGGTGATGGATTCAACCCAGATCTGTTGGCTGGGTGTGAGTGTTTGATTGGTTCAGATGCTCCGTACATCATCACCCCCTTTTGTACCGCTTTGTTCGCCATAAGGTGGCAGGGTATGCTCAGACGTGAGCCCCTTGCTCACTTTGCCACTGGATTCAAGCAAGCCTGGCTGAAGACGGCTGTAATGCCAGAAACCGGTCCTAGGAGACTTTAATCCAGTCCAGGGAAGTCATGGCTTGGCAGTTTGGGCTGGACTGTTCCCATGAGGCACAGGGTCAGACTGATTTGCATATGGCCATGTCTGAACTAGGGTGGCAGAGTGGGCTCAAGAACGGTGATGGATTCAACCCAGATCTGTTGACTGGGTGTGAGTGTTTGATTAGTTCAGATGCTCCGTCCATCATCACCCCCTTCTGTACCGCATGGTTACCATGCCACATCATTGTTATGTCTGATACATTTCTCCCAGTTAACCATCAAGACAGCTGTATCTGTCACTCTGTGATTACTTCCTGGCCCTGACAACAGACAACTGCAGTTGATCAGTCCAGGCTCGCATGTCCTCCTAACAACCATCTCTTTTTTGGCAGGGCAATTTCAGAACCAAGTAGCTGCTGCTGGACAATGCTCAATCTGCCATCATACATATGGGATTGCGCCTAAGGAATAGGTTTGCCCAAAGTGTTAGTGCCTGTGAAAAATTGAGTTGTTGGTTGAGGGTGGTGAAACCCTGCTCATGCAACAGCCACTATCCCTGTAATGGTGAACCACTAAAGTCACTAAATTAGCCTGTGCTTAACCCTGCTGTAGCTTGACACAAAAGCAGTCAGATTTAACTTAGATTCAATGTGTGATGTGTTTATGTAGCACACAAACAAAAATTAAGTGAAAATACAACACAAGAAAACTCCCACATTAGCTTAGAAACATAGAGTAAATCTTAATAAATTATTAGACACCAAAACAACAAACATCTAATCAATAGGACCACAGTTCTGAATTTTGAAAGGTAAAAGTGTAAAATAGTACCTAAAAGATTAACGCGCCCACCACGGACATTTAGTCGCGTGAGATTGGGGCGAAGTCGTAAGTCATGGCCGACCACGATGGTGCGCAGTTCGGATACACAAAGGGCTCAATTACCCGTGGTGGCACATCGGTGGCCAATTCAGCCACCGCCGCACAAGCTGTCCAACTGCCCCATTAGGAGTTGAGCAGTCGGAGGCCCTGGGACCGCAGGCTCCTCCAGGGTACTGCCATTCGCTGGCATTGGAGCAGTGGTCAGAGGCTGCAATATGCTTGGAAGGACTGCCGTGGTCCGCCCAAACATATTACTAGTTTCCTCTCCTCCAGGGTTTACATGGAGGTTCTTCCTCCGTGTAAACCTTGGAGGAGAGGAAACAAAGGGAGCCCTACAACGTGGGCTCCACAAGGTCGGATACTCCTTCTGTTAAAGGCTGCTGAACAGGATTTCCAGCTGCGGAGAACACCATAGTGGGAGCTGCCACAAAGTTAGGACAACCAGTGAGGCACCTTGGGGGAATGGACGAACAAATAGGTCCCATCTCTTCTCTATTTTGAGAGCACTTTTGGGCAGAAAATGTTCCAAGTCCCACGGTTTGGATTTGGGCTATATGGGTTCCTTTAACATCACTTCCAAAGGTCCAGGACTGAAGGGGCACCACTTAGAAGGTCAGGATTCACTCAGGCTGGCTCCAGGTACAGTTTGAAGATGGTTGGAGCCATTTCTGTTCCTGACGCTTTCATCAGGAGGCCAGTCACCTAGCCCTTGGAGTCACTCTGGAAGTCTTGGGTTCAAGCAGGAAAGCTGGTTTCAGGCATCAGGACAGTCCTCTTGGTGCAGTAGTGCAGTCCTCTGAAGAACACAGCAGGCCACAGGCAGAAGGGCAGTCCTCCAAATGTCCTCCAGCAGTTCTAGAGGTGAACTGAAGAGTGAGTCTGAGGGTCCTACTCTTATACCCAATGAAGAGGAAGAAATGTCTGGAGCTTCCCCTCACAGAAATGTCTGGAATTTCCTGTCTCCCTGTCCTGGTATGTCTGTGGGCACAATAGGCTACTGTGAAACTCTTTGTGTGTGAGTTGAAGCAGGGTCTTGGAAGTGCAAGTAGGGCTGTGTACAGCTCTGCCCCCCCATCCTGCTTGGATGGACAATCCTCCCAACACCCAGTGAGTGTATTATGAGTATGTCTGTGAGGTATAGACAAAGGCCAATTGCCAACTATACATATTAATGTGAGCCAGGAAACAGGTCACAGGTACCAAATGGTTAGGACAAGAAAAGGACACATTTTTAAAATTGGCATTTTCAGAATGGTGACTACAAATCCGACTTTACCATTTAAAAGGATTTTTAATTACAATTTCTTAGACACTAAACATGGGATTTCTACCTGCTCCTGAACAAAAGATATCACTTATTAAATGCAATAAGGTAACCCAATGTTATTGTGTGGGAGAGGTAGGAGTAACAGTAGTGAAAAGAGTTTTTCACTACATGACATGTAAAACTTAAACCTACTTGTAGAACTTTTTCAATACAACGCACCTTACCCTCTCGGCAGTTTAGGGCCTATGTTAAGGGTTACATATGTGTTACAAAATACGTTTTAGGACTGGCCAACATTCTTTTCTGTTGCCAAATCGAATTGGCAGTTTACAACTGCATGCAGGGTGCAATTGCTGGCCTGTGAAATGTTTTAAAGGGTTACCTAAGTGGGTGGCATATTAACTGCTGCAGGCCCAATAGAAGCAATTAATTAGCAGGCCAAGGTACACATTGTACCACTTTACTAGGGACATACAAGAAAATTAAACATGCCAATCTGATGTAGGTAAATATTACGATGTTTTAGGCGGAGAGTACAAGAACTTTAGCACTGGTTAGCAGTGCTAAAGTGCACAAAGTCCTAAACGCTAACAGAAACTGGTTACTATAACTGGAGGCGTGAAGGCAAAAACTTTGGGGTGACCCTAAAGAGAGGGCCCAGTCCAACACAAACTAACATATCACAAGACATTACCATGAATGCAGAACGATTAAACTCAAAATGCATTTACATACATTTAAATGGCATTTACTGAAATACAATACCAAGCATAAAATGCATTTTCCAAGAGGCTTTTTATTTGTCTATAGCATGACAATACGGCAAACTAGTTAGTAATATAGGAAGACGGTATTGATATTCCAACAAACTACGAAAACACAAATTATAACATCATTAGCTCAGTATAAAACTATGCCACGTTAGTTAGCAATTACAAAAAAACAGGTAAGTAAACAATAATGCAAAAACAAGTAATGATAGACATGCAGCTTTTTGAAAAGTTCTAGTATGGCCAGTAAATCAAGTTTACATTTTTGTTATAAGACATACTTTTTAACTTTGCCAGACCTTTTTTTGGGTGGGGCATTTTTTGTTCAAAACTTTTTACTGCAATTTCAGTCAGCAGTCTGAAATGCAGAATAGTTTGACTTTGCACCCACAACCTGAGATATTGAAAAAATGGGCTAGAAGTGTCGTTTTTACCTGTGATGCTTTGTGATTTTATGAGATTTTCCAAAATCTCTGGAGTTAAATTAATATTACTTTGTCTTTTTATAAGCTTTACGAATAGTTGCCCTGTAATGAAGTCTAAAACCTTATAGTGAGCAGACACATAACTGCAGGAAGACAATTTGAAAAGCACACTTAGGTCCATCAGTAACAGGATACCTCCCTCATCAGGTACCACTTAATGATCATTCCAAATTTTAGATGAAGTTAATTTTTTTTAAACTGAAGCAAAGGCAACTCAGATTTTAACAAGCTAGTATATAGGCTCTTGTGATATTCATAAATTGATTCAAAGCAACAATTTCTATAATGCTGGAAGAAAATGACTGTTTCTAGGGGTTGAAAGTTAGCACTGTATATTTCCCATGCGGTAATTTACAGTGAAGCCACTATTGCCAAAAAGCTGTTCGAGAATAGATCTTCCACAAAGCAGTGCACTGGTTTGTCAGTTGAGGACCATAGAACAGTCCCTAAAAGCCCAAATGAATTACTACTTCAGTCTAGAACCAGAAAGTGTGCATGTACTCATGCTTCGCAAACAGTCAGCAGCAGGCCAGGTGGTCATAGCCACTTGGTGATTTGGGCAGTGACATCAACAAGCTGAATGCCAACAGGGTACTGAGATCCATCAGAATTCATAGCGCAGCTCAGGTCATACTAACCAAAATTATTTGAGGCCTCCACTCCACAACTGTGTCAGCAACGTTAGTGTGATCTGACTACAGTAATACAGGGGAAGGTACGGAAGGTGTAGTTGGAGACAGAGGAAGTTGGCTTCTCCATTAGATGTCAGTGCGGCTGATGGCTGATGGCACAGGGTGCCCGAGTGAAAAATTGGTAAATGTAGCTCATTGGTATTGCTGTGGCAACAACACCAACTTGTTGCATGTCTATAGTGACCCACCTGGAAGTGAGGAGGTGGTCCAAGCCACACTCAAAACAGCTGTTTACATGCCTCATCTCTCAATGACACTGCTCCCATCTTTGATTAGAGGATTCCTAACACATCCAATGTTCTTCACCAGCAACGATATACCCTCATGTTAGATGGCTGTTGCATCGTGTTATGTTATGTTGTGCTATGCTATGTTATGTCACTTTGTATGGTGCACTAACCACCCAAGAGGGTATCCATTCACTTGGGTAGATATGTGGGTGTGTGGTTCCAAAGATGCTTATATGAAAAGCAAGGTATTCAGCTTATTGCAGAACTCAAGAAGTGAGGAAGAGGCTCTAATGTGTTGAGAAAGGTCATTCCATGTCTAGGGTGCAATGTAGGAGAGTGAGTGACCTCCTGTTTTGCTTTTGCAGATGCGTTCGAGTGAGAGTGAGGCACAGCATAAGTGTCTGGTGGGTTGGTGAAAGTGTATGCTCCTGTTCAGGTATTCTGGTCCTGTGTTGCGTAGGGCTTTGTATGTGTGCATGAGAATTTTTAATTAGCTGTACTTGTGATTAGGGTGCCTGTCAAGCTTCCTAATGTGCGATGTGATGTGGGTGTTGGTGTGGAAGGTCGAGTATGAGGTTTGAGGTGGTATTCTGGATGGTCTGGAGTCTATGTAGGAATTGTTTGGAAATTCCAGCATTGAGAGTGTTGTTATAGTCCAGCCTGCTGGTGATGAGTGCTTGCATGACAGTCACTCTGGTGTTCTGAGGCAACCATTTGAAGATCTTTCGTGTAGGATGTGGAAGCAGGATGTGCTCACTGCATTGACTTGAGCCATCGTAATCGTATTTAAGTATTTTAATCGTAATAATTTCTATTTATTTATTTTCTTTAAGTGGGTCGAGTATTACAGAAGTGTTATCAGTGTAATAGAACAAGTTCAAAACATATCAATAATCTTCAGCACTCCATGGAGTTGTGAGCTAGAAAATGTAAAGTGTCATGCGCTGAATGAGAAGCAAATTTTACAAAATACTAGAGCACTTTCCCATGTTAGGTAGCTCCAAACAGCCTCTTCTGCCAGCCAATGATATTCAGTATAATAATGAAGGATTTTGCAATGCAGCCTTTTTTTTGCGGTTACAACTTCACAGACTGAAAGTGAGGTTTTGATGTGGCCCCACTCAGGCCTACTGGAGCTGCTGTTGTCTTGTATCTTCATTGGGATATTGATTAGGTTTTTATCAATACTCATGGGTTTGCATCTCATTAATGGGTAGTACATCATGATTCAGCTTGTATTCTGTATGACCTTCTTCTGAAAAGTAACCCTACGTCTCCCAGCTGGCGATCTGAAATGCTGCATGTACATACTTCCTATTGAACGCTTCCTATTTTGATTGTCAGTCTATGAATGATCAATGGACTTTATTGAAAACCAGTGCTTAATTTGAGAGGTGCTTTAAGGTGCTCAGCACCGGCACTTTTTTCACAGGGCCGGGGCTATAATTTCTGACCCTGCGGGTGATGGTCTCAATATTAATTGTTCAAATTAAAAATAAAAAGAATAACATACATTGCATGGTGACTTGCTTGTAAATGTTCATAGACAGGCCAGCATACGCCTGTCCAGACAGGCATGATTGTGTTTCACCACGTTAGTGATGAATGATGTAATCACGCCGATTACACATCCAAAAAGTCATCATCAAACTATGTCTTGCATTCTACTCTCCGAGTCTACTGCACCCTGCCACTGCCTAAGCCTAAGCCTCCCATTGGATCATAACGGAGTTGAGGCAAGGAAGCTGCGAGAGCGCATTTGGAACTTGGGAGTGATGGCTCTTGAGGAAGAATACACAAAAGTAAGTGTGGACTTTCCGCTTGCTGTGTAGCCAGAGTAGCATATCCTGCAGCCCTGCATTGCTGCTATCCTCAACGTGCTCGAGGTGGCTGTAGCCCAACACAACTTTTGTGCACCGTGGCATCACCTGTAGAATCTGTGCGCTGCACCCCAGCATGGTAATTGCTGAGCGTGCTTGAGTCCAGTAGGCACCATAGCCATACGTACCGGCATTGGCAGCATTACGGCCGGGGACAATGCCTGTGCTGTGGCAGGCAGGGTCACAGCAAGGTGAGAAGTGGATGCTGATGCCGTTGCCATCCCTGGACCTACTAATTACAGACAGCACTAGTAGTGACATCACCTGCTGTGCTCGAGCAGCTACCTGTTCTGCAAATAACCCAGTTATACTGCACTGATGAATATATA
Source organism: Lissotriton helveticus (assembly GCF_964261635.1). Lineage (NCBI taxonomy): Eukaryota > Metazoa > Chordata > Amphibia > Caudata > Salamandridae > Lissotriton > Lissotriton helveticus. The sequence goes on along the minus strand of NC_136072.1, from coordinate 131,062,423 downwards.
CAAAAAAAGCATTTTCATTTGGTGTACAATTTGTTTTTGAACTCAGTGTAGGTAAGAAAGTAAAACACGTCATCTTCCTCTTCTTTAGGAAAGACAACAGGAAAACGCAGAGTTCAAAATAGCCTGGACATGTACAGGCTGATGACAGGGGTAACAGGCAGCAGCAGTGTTATAGATGAGAGAGAGAGCAGGAGTAAAGAGGAGAAAGAAACAACAGGAGAGGAGAGAGATAAGACAGAGCTGTGTAGAAGAAGAAAACGAGAGCAAATCAGATGCAAAGAGAAAGCAGCCATGATGTGAAGAAGAGAGCTTTAAGAAGAGAGAAGATAGAATGATAGAAAGTAGAGGACAAGACAGAGGAAAAAAGCAGACAAATGATAAAACGGAGACACAGCTAATCACTGCTAGAAGAGTGATAGTAAAGAGCCAAGATCAAGGAGAGAGAGAGCAGAGCATGGATAAAAGTGAAGAGGAAAAAATGCAGGGGTAGAATGAATAGAGGGCATGAGAGAGGTGAGAAGATAGACTCTTAGAGCAAAGACTTAGGGGACAGACAACAAATCAAGGTTAGAAGATAGAGCCTGAGGCAGTGAGAGTGTTGAAAGTGGGGCTCACCGGAGGAAGAAGTGAGCTGTGGCCTCCTTGGCAAAATCTTCAGCACCTACACTTCTTTTTTTTTTTTACAAATTAAGCACTGTGTGAAAACTCTGTGCTAAGGAAATCAAATATGCTGTGTAAAATGTGCTCCTGGTTATATAAAAAGAGGGTAATTCCTGCTGAGTGCTCCCCTGTGTGCCAGAGGGAGCTCATGTGTATTTTGCGAACCGGGGGGGGGGGGGTAAGAGATTTAGGCTAGCAGCAGCAGGAAGTTCCTAATAGCAGAAATCTCGGCCCATCTTTCAAACTTAAAGTAGGTAGAAAGGCGTGGCTTTGTTTGGTCTGGGGCATTACCATGCAAATACGGTCCCAAACATCAATCAGCATCTGATACAATACTAATCAGCTTTATGTGCCAACAGTGAAAGGTTACAAGATTAGAGAAAACTGTTGCTGGTTTAAACCTGCACTGTGTATTGGGGGGCTCCAACGGGTCATCACAGAGTTCTATTGTGCAGAGCTGAGATATTTCTACCCAGCTAGTTAGGGCCACGTGTACAAAAGGTTTTAGCGGCCACGACCGGAGAATCGAGTTGTTAGCTACCTCTAAATAACCATTTGACATGTACTAACCATATTTTGCGAGCTGGTAACCTATTACAACTCGTAAAATAGGGTTTGCTAGTCGGTATTAGGAAGGGGTGTATCAAGGGTGTCCCTTCCTAACAGCGAGTCGCAGGGGGATGTATGTATGTTTTGCGACTGGAATGTGGTCACAAAACATTTGCAGTTTTATCATATACTTCAAGTATGTGGAAAGCCTGTTGCAAACGAGAAGGGATCCCCAGGGGTCCCCTTTGTATTTGTGAATGGTTGCAAAAACACTTTTTAAGAGCAGGTAGTGGTCCCATGGACCACTGCCTACTCCTAAAAAAGGAAACTGAAACGTTTCATTTTTCTTTTTTAAAAGGCATCTGGTTTTCCTTTAAGGAAAAAATGTTGCTTTATTTAAAAGCAAATCCAGACATGGTGGTCTTCTATTCCCAGCAGGCCACCAACCCTATGTTTTTAGCTATTCCCAATGGGCCTCAAATTGCGACTTACCTCATGGATATTGATGAGGTGGGTCAGTTGCGTCTCCTTTAGGAATCGCTAAATATGTTTGAGACACATTAGTACATTGCATTTTGTGACTTCCCAATTGGTAGTCGCAAAAAGTCGCAATTAAGATCTCGCAAAATGAAGTGGTGGTACATATGGTTCAAGATTTTTTCACACTTGCACACTCTGTTATTTATGCTTTAATGTGGCAACAGATAAAGATGCTGCCTTTGGGAGACCTTCTTTCCTGGTGCAACGTTTTAAAATGCTTGTTCCCCAAAGATGTTTCAAAATATAATTTCCTGCAACTTCCCCTGCAGGCTCTAGTCTGATGGAGTCCTGGTTGAAGATGTGTCCACAGCCATCTCTGGTGTTTAGCTTCTCAGATAGGTGGGGGTGACAGTCATGATAACTTTGTTGATAATGCAGCTGTTTTAGAAGATTGTGTGGGATGGCAAGGGCAACTAGTAGAGTTCTATCATGGTTGGAGTGTTGTGGTAATATTTCTTAAGGCCCTGGATAAGGCATGCTGTGGTACATAGGATGCTTGGAAAGAAATTGATAATTTTTTGGGGTGAGTGACTAACCACCTCAAGGAATATTCACAATCCTTGTCAGGGTGAACCCTCAAAGACACCACATTAACCTGAGTTCAACCCCTGTTAGTTACGGCACAGAGCAGACAGGCAAGGTATAAAGTATGCAGTACCAAACCAGTAATAAAGTCAAAATGCAAAACAATAAAAATCAACAACTGAATTAGGAAAATGGAGTCAAATATAATAAACAAAATGACATAAAAATGATTAACATCCAAAAGGTGAACCAGAGATATGATTTTTTAAACTTTTAAATATAAATAGCGCCAAAAAGCACAAAGCGCCAATGATAGTCTATGGTTGTGGTAGACTGGGACATACGCGTGATTTGAGGCCAATTGCCATTGACCACAGGTTGGATATACCAACCAGGTTTGTCCTGGTCAAAGATGATACCTTCTTACTTAATATTTTAAGTCCAGATCAACCTCATGAGTACACTTCTAAAGGCCACCAGGATCTATGGGGTGGCACTTAGAGACTCACTGGATGTCAGACATAGGCCAACACCAGGGTCCAGTGCACTAGTCAGCTGGGCACTTCCAGGAAAAGGCCCACTTCATTAGCCAGGGTAAAGGAGGAAGCAGATCCAGTCCCATCAGGGCTGCTCCGAAGTCACAGAGTCCTCTTCTGATCATCTGCAGGCCCATATAGTTTTCTGAAGAGAGTGCCTTGGGGTGCCACATTTATGGCTGGCACTAGCTAGGCATGCCCTAACCAATGAGGTAAAAGTGACCCTGCCCACTTTCTCAGTAGTCCCTGTTTATCTTACTGCAAACAGGCCGAAAATCCCATATGTCAAGTCATTTTCAAGATGACAAATGTATTCGCCACCAAACTTGGACTCTGATGACTGGAAATGTGTGTGTGGAGTGTACCATAGTAATCCTTGTGTCCTCCCACATCTACCACCAAAAATCCAGTTTGAAGAAGATACTGTACCCAACAAACCCAGAGAAATAAGTCTGGTAGAACAAAAATAGGGTCCTTCACCAACCATACAAGGGGACAACAAAATGTGTCTTGGCATCCTGTTCTCTCCTTTTCAAGTGTGTTCCAAATGTTATATGTGACTCTGGCAAGAAGTTCCAGACAGTTTCCCTGCAGTTTTATATAGCGCAAACTAGACCCGAGACATCGGGTATCAGAGCGCTTTACATGAGTACCAGTTTCATTACAGATGAACACATTCATTTTTGTTAGGCACGGGGAAATTAAGAAATTTGCCCAGAATCACAGGATGTGGGGCGTTGTTGCAGAGACTCGAACCCGGTTCCCCAGGTCTGAGGTTGACCGCTCTAGCTGTAAGGTTACATCCTCTCCCCATGGATTGCGTGGAGGAGGCATTACCCATGGAGGCAAAAAATGCAAACAAGCTGAAGTGAAGAAGTGGGGCGGTCCAGGTATAGCATAGGCCAACCCTAATCAACCAGGAGATGTACCACATACTCTTCATTGTAGGGGACAGGCAGAAGAATCTTGTCACATACACTCACGATACACACATGCGTGCTTGGGTCAGTTGCTGGAGTTCAAATAAAGGTTTGTTGTTTAAATGTTTGTATAGTCTTGCCTTCACCTACACCCTCTGATGGGTACTGTAGTCAATATGATTGTTTCACATTAGATGGTGGACATATATGGCTGTTATGCTCAAAAACTATCAATGACAAATTATATGTTTAAAAATAAAAATGTTGCATGTGACTCACCAGACCCATCAAGCAGGACCTTATAGTGTGGTGCTACAGGATGCCCACAGCCCCCTCTCAGAATATTCTGTGGTGTTCAGATGAGTCCTCTCCATCCTTTAAGGTCAGCCTATTGCTTGCTTGCGGGAGGCATTTCACACCTATTTCACAACTATTCAAGGCAGAGCACAGGCTGAGAGGTGGCAGACCTTTATGGTAATAAGCCTTCTCACAGCGCAGACAAGTAAAGGGTAACTTCCTAAATTTTATTTTGCCTTAATATTTATTAAAAAAAACTCTTTCATCATTAAATTAGATTTTTTTTATGTACTGTAAAAATTGTTGTTTAATTATTTTTTTTCTAGGTGGTGCCATTCCCTAGATACAGTATTAGTATTTTAATCTGTACTCTGGTTTTCTACATAGGACAGCTAGGTCTGCATACAGCAGTGGAAATAGCTTTTTTGGCCTTGTCACTGTATGGACTTGGTATCATTAATATTCTACATGTCCCACTTTTGAACTCCATCCACCCTTCAGGCTGTAAGACTTGCATGGTGGAGACTTAGCAGTAATTAAACGAAACGTTCTCTCCTATGAAAAATTGATAATTTGACAGGTTTTACTGCAAGGTTTACACTGAATCAGTCAGTCCCCATGGGATAGTCCTAAAGTCATGCCTACCCTACAACTACAATAGATGGCACAATAGGTGCTGCTGTCCGCTAGTGACATTTAACTTCCAGGCACTGGCATCACTTTCTACACCATATACTAGCAAATTATTTGAAAGTTAAATGTGCCAATTGTGAATCAGCAAGTTCAACTATATTTAAAGTGTAAAAGCACAGCCACTCTACTCCTGGCTAGCAGGAGTAAAGTGCATGGAGTTCTAAAATCAGAACAAATATAGAGTCCAGCAAAAGGCAAAAAATCTTGTGAGCGCATGCTGAAAATGTGGATTTCTTAAAATGACATTAAAGGCAGGCCAGTGTGGAGTCTGGGAGGAAATTGAGAATGGTGTCCACCATCTAGATGTGACAGTGCCAGGGACCAAATTACTTGAACAGCAGTTCTGAAGTCGTTTTCTGGGATTAATACTTTTTTCAGCAGAGATAGCTGGGACCAGGTTGCCTCGGTTTTCTTTGCAATGTGTGCTTTTAGGGTGAGTTTGGTGTCTGGGGTGAATCCAAGGGACTTCACATTAGAAGAAAGTTGGGATTCAAATCTTATCAAGTCCATGTGATTATGACAGACTTGGTTATTATTTTTAGTGAATAGTTAGAATTCATTCTTGGTGGGGTTGAGCTTCGGGTAGGTGTAAAACTTCCAGGTCTAGATGAGGTACAAGTATATTTGAGGAGGATAATTTCATGAAGAGTTGACTTTCATTTGCTTTAGCTGTGAATCTTGATGCTGTTATTGGTGGGGAAAGTTCCAAGTTGCTGCATATATAAGTCAAAGATGATAGTAGACAAGAATCCATTCTGTTCTATATTATTCTGTAGAATTTCTAGGGTGCATAGCTACCCAATGGGCCTCCCAGTGCTGAGAGTATCACATCTGTCAGTGCACGTCCAGAAGACAGAATAAAAAAGAAAGGTCTTCTAAGTGTTTCTTAAAACTAAGTTCTGACTGGTTTAATCTAAGATCCACTGGGAGGGCAGTCCATAGTTTGGGAGGTAAGCAGGCAAAGGGGCACCCCCACTTCTTTCCTTCTTGATCCGGAGAACCAGCGCTAGCCTTAGATCCCAAAAGTACAGTGATCTCTTTGGAATAAAATGCTTCAGCAATCATTGTATAAGCTGTGGGCTTTTACTATGCATACCACAATGGGCTAAGCAGAGTGTCTTGAACTGGATTCTCTTATGCACAGGTAGCCAGTGGAAAACTGCTAGGGTAGGTGTAGCCGACTGGAATTTTTAAGAGAATATGGGTGCAGTATTCCGAACCACTTAAAGCCTCTTTATCACCAGCTTAAGAGTTTCCAGGTAGGTAGAGTTTCCATTGTCCAAGCATGAAATCACCAGCCACTCTCTCAAAAGAGCACGGTACACAACGCAACAGTTTTCTGAGTGTCCTTAGAAGTCCTAAACAGCGTGATCTAAATTTCCTAGCCTGTACCTCCACGGAAACTTTGTTGTAAATCCAGATCTTGAGGCTTTTAACTGCCTGAGTGGAATGAGTGTGCTCACCTAGAATGACAGGCCAGCACAGTTCCAAATGGTTATTGTTGACAAATAACACTGGAACACATATAAATTAAATAATGTGGGGCTTAAGGAATAACCCTGTGGAACCCCACATTTTAAGGGGTGGGTAGCAGAATACAGGGACTCTTTTCATACTAGAAACTCCTGTTTTCAAGAAAGGCGGCAGGGCCGGACTGAGAACCAAAACCGGCCCTGGCAAAGTACTCGGCCGGCCCCCTTGGGGTGCGACCGAGCTCTTTGCCGGGGTCGGTTTTCGGACGATTTTGTTACAGGGCCGATTTTGCAGCTATGCTGCAAAAACGCCCCTGTAACAAAAACGGCCCCCAGGGCCCAAAACCGGCCCCCACCCTTGCGGCGCACCGGGGGATTGCCCGGTGCCCGCAACAGCCAGTCCGGGCCTGAAAGGCGGCAAGCCATATGACTTAAGTTCCAGAAATTCCAGCCTCCTCTATCCTCTGTATTAGAAAATGGGAGATGGGTTCGAAGGCTGCGTCATATCCAACAAAATCAGCCTCCATGATACAAAATTGTTTTCAATTATTCTGTAGCTGCTAGTAGGGTAGTTTCAGTACTGCTTCCAAGTCTGAAACCTGTTTGGGTTCGGTGTAAAATATCATGTGTCTCCAGAAATGGGGACAGGTGTTTGTTCACATTCTTCTCCAGGGCTTTCCTAGCCTTTGAAAAAGGGAAATTGGTCTGTAATTCTCAGCTTGTAAAGGATCCCCAGAGGGTTTTTTCAACACAAGTGTCACAATTACATGTTTCTTGCAGCAGTGACTATCTCACTTTCCAGAGAGTGACTGAAGATTTTAGTCAAAATAAACACAATTGCATTTCCCCCTTTCCTAAGTATATCTGGAAGGGCTGGCTCCTGCTCTGACTCTGATTTAATTGACTTTAACATCTCTTCGGTAACCTCTTTGTTGATTGCAGGAAATGCCAACAGAGTATCCTTAGCAGAATGTTCTGCATGAAAGGTCCTGCTGAGACCAGAAAGAAGGATATTGTTTACTTTTTCAAAGAAAAAGTTTGCCAACATTGCAGTACCTCGGGATGTGGCGGATTGACTCATTGCCGGCACAGATAGACAGTCCATCAACTTAAATAACTATTTGGATGAGTTAGGCACATTTTCATTTTTTGAGCTAATATAAGAGACTCTTGCCTCTCTTATTGCATATTGATATTTTTCATGGCTATCTTGTGAATTGCCCTACTACACTCATCGTATGTTTTCCTCCTTTTTTAGTTTAACGAGCTCAGATGAAAACCACTGGGTGCATCCACCTGGGCGGTAAGCAATTTAAATCCTCCGAGGGACAAGGACATCCAAGGAGTTCCGTTCCCATCCCTCAAACATTTTATACCTTTCTGCAGTATCCCCTTACATTATGGGGGCACAGTTTGTAAGACAGCTTTCCTACATCGCTGCATCCAGCTTTGACCAGCAATGACTAGGTCTGGGAGGATGAGGCTGAATTGATTTGTTTCCAGTAGTGCATAAACAAAATAGGTCCTATGTAATGATCTGACCAGTATATTAGAATGGGAAAGCCAGTGGCCATGTCTCTAATATTTATAAAAATGGGATCCAATAAGTGGCCTAATTTATGAATGGGGAGTTTGAAGAGTTGAGTCATCTGGACAGCAGCCAGATCATGCAGTACATTTTTAGCACTTCCACAACTGTCATTCATTTGTGGCTGTTTTCAGTTCCTTTCACTGGCCTATAGCCACTGTTTAATAGTTTAAAATTCCCCACTTCAAGTTTACACCCTTTACAAATGAGACGGGCATTGTCTAGATCAACAAAGTGGTCACAGCCCTTACCCATCGGCAGGTTAAACTGACGAAGTTCCACTGGGGAGAAAGCCAAAGGCATTGAAGGTAAACAGGCAGGGGTTATGGCCCCAGGCCCTGGCTGGCAATGGTTGGGTGCAGACGGGATTGCCTTTGGCATGCCAACAGCGCACAAGCAGCACATTTACGGCCCGGTGTGCATTAAATAGCCGGGCCGGACTTGACAACTAGAGCGCTAACCTAAGATGGCGGCTCTAGTTCTCCAAGTGGGAAAGAAAATAGCCTGTGGTCTGTTTGTGTGACACTGTGTGTGCATCCAGGGCGGCCCACATCCCGCTTCTAGCTTTGTGGCTGGCTGAGTGCTTTGCTGTGATATTGTCCGCACCTCTCAGGAAGGTCACCCAGTTTATCCATTTCTTAAAGGTCGCTTTGCTAGTGCATTTCCAGTTTGCTAGGATAGTTTTGACCTGAGAGGAGTTTTTAAAGTGAATTATGTGACAATCTTGCTGCAGTACAGAGTCTGAAAACGGCGTGCAGGAGAAAATGCCGGGGGAGGTACCTTATCAGGGGAGGATAAAACGAGGTATGATGTTCAGGAATGATAGTTTGGGGGAAGGTGTGAATGAACTCATGCGGTTGAGGGTTTTGGGCCTTAGTGACAAAGTTGATGGTATTTGTTAATAAAGTTGAAATTATGCAACCATGTCCTAATAAAATGGCCTTTTACGCTATTTCTGGTGGAGTGTTTTCCTTGTAGCAGGATAGGAACATCTATCCTAATAGTAAAAGAAAAAACCTGACCTGGATGAAACACTGGCACGGAACCTGAAATGTGTCAATGTCCCTATCTGGCAGGTGCAGACACGCCTCATTTAGTAAATGTGAGACAGTGAAAATCTAGGTCTTACAACAACGAACCTAACAAGTAATGGGAACATTTGACCGTAAAAACACACAGTGTACCTTTTGTTCTTTGTTATCGTGGCACACTGTTTTGAACAGTGTGTCTGTCAAGATGTTTAACACTGATCGAAATTACCTGGCATTCCCGACGCAGGGTCAGTCAACAGTGTAAAAGAGCAGTTTTATGAACGGCTCAGGTAAGGACTTACCAGTGAGTCCTGGCACGTAAAAGCTTTAAATAAACGTAATATTACGTTATGTACTTTTGCCTAAGTTATTTGTGACGCGTTGTTCCAGTTTGCAACAAAAATGCTTATTGCAAACAGCATTGAAATAATAGTTATTGGTATAGACGCATTCGTTTAATTGTACAATGCACACCTATGCGCATTTGTGCGCGCGTGGTGTTGGGGGGGGTCTCAACTTGCTTGCTGGGCTTTATTCCGCGGTGGGTTTTGCATTTTTACTGCAGTATCGGGGAGACGGTCAGGTAAGCCTCAGCCGTATTTGCTGCAATGCTGTCTGTTGTTTTTTTTTGTGTTTCAATTTTTTATTGAAATTTATATGCAATGCTGTTTGGAGCCCGCAGTCCTGACTGCAGCTGAGGGAGACAGAACACTGATTTTATCCGAGGCGGGCGGGTCGGTGTGCACAGAAACGCCGAGGAGACGCATTCCTCCACCCCCGGTTCACAGAGGGGCGCTTCGAGCCAAGCGCAGGAATGAAAACACAACAAGCTCTCATTATCTCCAAGGTGACGCTGGGAACGATCCGTGCCGTTGTCTTCCAGTCAATAAGTAATCATTAGAAGGAGCGCCAGCCATAGGTGGATGGAAACAAAGGGGAGCGGGGTGTGGCGCGAGCACCTGACCTACTTGCACGGAGCGCGTCGGAGGTGTACACTTGTGCACGCGGCAGGGGAGCGCACGCTGCGCGGCGGAGGCGCCAGGGCAGTATAGCACGCCCAAACGCCGAGGTGAGCCTTGCAATAGCGCGGGAAACATTTTGTAATACGTTAAAGGGGAGGGCAGAATAGTACTGGGAAAGGGGGGCTGCTGTACCTGGTTAGGAAACAAATGCGCGTATAAGCCCATGGGAAACCACAATTGGAGGGCTTTAAGTCAAACTAATGTTACCAATGACTGTTAAGTATGCCGCATTCGTACACAGACATGCTTGGAGGATACACAAACTGGGAAAGTGTTCTGGTTGGTTAAGAAGTTTTGTCTGGGGGGGGTCATTTTTGTAAAAACGTTTTAATATGTTAAGTTACAATTAAGTGCCACATAATTAAAGCACGCACGCGCGTTGTAAAATGTAAGGATGTGCTGAAAATATAGGTTTACATTTTTTAATTATTTTCTGTGACATTGTGGAGTTTGTCTTAAATGTTCTCACGTGTTGTTGAGAGATTTCGAGCTTTCCAGGCACACCTGTGGGGATTTAGTCGTTTCTAGGTGTTTGCTTTGCATTCTGGGACTTGTAGTTTGTGGTGCGCAATGGCGTAACCAGGAATAGATGCCCTGGAATTGAAATTTAACGCTTGGACTGGATGTGGGACTCACACATGGACCACCTGGGCAACTCGAGGGTTCCAGTTTGTGAGGAACCAAACCTCCAGTAAGTATTAATTCGCCAAAAATGCACTCCTCACCCTCGGGCGCTTCACGAATGCTTCCAGGCACCCATTGCAGTGCTGATTTGGGTACAGTGTTGAAGGGTACTTTGGTTTCTACCGGTCACTTACATCAAAAGAACCAGAGACTTATGTCGCTGTAGGCGTGAGTGCTTCGCCCTGTCTTCTAGTCGTATTTTTGTGCCAGTAGTTTTTTTTATTTCCCTTTACAAAATAATAGCACTACAAGTCCCAGAATACGAAGGAGAACACAAGAATAGCCAAGCTTGCCTGCCTCTGACTTTTTAAATCCATAAATCAGAATGATGACAGACAAAAAGAACAGCAGTTCTTTTCGTTCAGCGCCTTCTGAAGAAATCGGTGGTCCAATTCTGCTGCTCCGCCTTTCATCTTAGCTAGATCAGTCCAATTATGTTAACTCAGTTGGGCGATAGCACTGTTATTATGAGAACTTTTTATGACCCATTTACAACTTAATGTACTTTTAAGATGTGCATTGTAAATGATGATCAGTGTTGCAACTGGAATGGTGGCATGTATTAAGAGCACAGCAACATATTGGGTGTGTGTCTAGATGCCAGGCAGTGAAGAACGTTATTAGAGCAGTTCTAATGAACGCAACTTTTATTACACTTTGAATAGTTAAAATTGGCCTTCTATGGCTCTAATGCCATGCATAAATGCGCGAGAAGCTGTTGTTCGGGGCATACAAACATCACACTTATATTGTTGGTGTTTGTCAGTAAATGTTTCTATCTTTTTGTGGCACATGGTAGGTTGTTAAATCAAAGGTTACAGTAGGTTGAATTCGTGAAACCAGACGGACTAGCTGAAAACACACGCGAAACCTGCAGTACCGGAATTTCCTCTTGCCTTATTTTGGGGGCTGGGAGGGGGCAGTTCCACTGGCAGTGTAGGTAGGCAAGGCAGTCCAGAAAGAACAGTTTTTCTTGCTCTCCTTGTTTTGAGTTGCAGTTTTTTGGCTTGGTGATCTGTTTTTCATTAGCTTGGTTTCCCACAGAGTATCTATTGTTCAAGGATGAACAAGCTTCACTTGGTAAACATTGCGTATGCAGCCACGCCGGGGCAGAAAACATAACTGCTTTCGAGTAGCCTTTCTCTTAGGAAATGTGGGTCCGGAGATAACAAAATGTTTTAACAAATTACATGGACACCTACAATTGTATGTGGGTGGGAACTGTATGATTTAATTTGCACTTAATCGACAGGTCTCTGTTATTTACCCTGCTGTTTCTAAACCCTTCCAACATCTTATACATATCAAAAGGAACATGTATCCAGCAGTACTGGTGACCCATTCCGCACAACATGTCCCACTGGCACCACGTGACAATGTGTGCAATCAGAGACAGGTATACGTGTATTCACTGAAAAAAACAAAAGGTTAAAGTTACTTTATAATTAGGTGTTGAAAAAAGATTAAAAATGAATGTTCAGAAAGCAAAAAAAACTGAAATTCACCAGTTGTAATTTACTAAGCTAACAATAACTTGTGCCCCACCATGCACTGCTTTTGACCTCACATATTACATCACTCATGACATATTAATTCATGGTATCATCATGGTATCACTAATAACCCCTTGCGTGCTTCTGTCAGCCAACGGCCGTCGCGCGCACTACCTTCGTAGTGCTGCGCCCGTCCATTGGCCAACGTGGCCAATGGACGGGCACACTCCGCTAAACTGCCGCACCACGGTGGAATTGCGGCCGCGGTTAAGCGGATAACATCTGAAATTACCTCATTGATCATGGATAACACCATAGTCATATAGTTACTGATTATACAAGCGTGAGTCCATAAAATGAAAATAGTGTAACGCTGGAGACAAATCTGATTGTGCATGATAAAAGTTATAAGGCGAATAGTTTACAAATTAGTAAAGATTGGGGTGCAATAAATACTCCATGTTAAACAAGGTAAAGGCTGAGTTCCTCTGTGTGTTGCAGAGGTATGTTTACAAATAGGTTGCGGATTAACACCAAAGGCTGTCAAAAAAAGAATCCGTGCAAAAAGCCAAAGCTCCTGTTGTCAATAAATTATCTATCCACTAGTGGACATCAGGAGATACACCCCTGTTAGTTGAAATAGTGGTATAGACACATTTTATCTAGCCAGGATGTTTACAAGATTTGGCAGTTTATTTCCAGAACTTTGCTGAAGATTTTTAGGCATTGCAGATTGTTGAATAATGTAGAATATAGAGTTGCCCAACTTCGAAGGTGTTTATCTCACACTGATATTGTTATCATGGTTTTAAAGTTGTATGCAGCCATTTCGGGAATGTGTGTACTGTACTTTACTAAACTACACCAGGTTATCCATGGTGGCCTAACAGAAGGTTTATTTTCAGTAGCAAATGCGCACCTGGCAACCTCTCGACTTAAAATTGCGGGTCACGTGGCGTCTTTAAGAGGGTTATCCCACCAAGGTGAATAGAGCATTGTCCACAGGTGTAGAGTGCTGAAACACTTCAAGTCCACAAGCCGTATAGAACAGATTCACAATGATTGTATGATGTCATTTGAGATGTTATTAGTGGTGTATGTAAGGTACAAAGCAGTGCATGGAAAGGTGCAAGTTCTAGTAGGATCAGTGAACTATAACCCGTGAATTTCAATATGTGTTTAAAAAAAATTGTTTTTTTTTACTATGCAAACATTAGTATTTATCTTATTTCAACACATAACTAAAATCTCATGTGGACCTTTGCTTTTTTTCAGTGAATTTCTTTTTTTATTTTTTTATTTTTTAAATGTAAGCTAAAATCCTATTACCATACCTAACCATAATGAAACTTTAGCCTTTTTTTCAGTACATTTCAAATGTTACAGGGACAGTACAGTTGGGAATTAAAATAAAAAAAACTTACACACACAACCATTGAAATTCAGGTGTTCTAGTACCAGTTATCTCCGGTAACTATAACTCGCGCCCCGCCATGCACAGTGTTCTCATCAATAATTTTATTGCAGATACTGCACTGATATTATTGGGGATGTCATAGAAGATGTTACAAGTGTAATATGTGGGGTAGTTAGCAATGCATTGCGAAGATGCAAGTTCTAGTTACCTTCAGGCATAAGGTATGGTTACTTGAGATATCTGACTATAGCAACTGAATTTTGTATGGTTTTGTGTGTAAAATTCTGAACCTAACTATAACAACCCTATGACCTTTCTATTTGTCAGTGAATTTATAGGCTTTTTTTTAACTCAGTAGGGTGGTTGCCCACAGGGCCTGCAGCCAACCCCTCACATGCAACCACCCCTGTGCAGTGCAAAGTCGTTGGCCAGAAAGCCTGGCCTGTGTTCACTCCCTGTGGCCAAACCCCCACAGGCAGGCAAGCCCCCCCTCCCGAGATGTATTTCGCCTAGGGACCCCATCTCCCAGGGCCCGGCCTTATGTAAATGGGGAGGGGGCATGCAGCTCCCTGCCCCGGGGACCCCATCTACAGTGTCTCTGCCTTACTATAAATGGGGAGGGAGACATGCAGCCCCCCTCCCAGGCTGATTTCCTGCTGAGGGACCCCATCTCCCCTGCCATTGTCTGAAGAGGGAGGGGCCACACAGCTCCCTCCCTCGACCAGTATTGGCCCTGGGGTCCCCATAAGGTGGCTGCCCTGAATCCCACCTAGGGCACTCACTGTGTTATTGTTGGGGCCATGGGGGTAGACCCAATGACCCCGGACAGGTCCCTGCCTCCAGCGACATTGCTCCCACCTGCAGGGAGCAGCTAAACAGCCACTCCCTGAGGGTGGGATACATTTTTTCATCCAGTTACCTGCCCACATCAGGCAAGGAAACTGATGAAAAGTCTGCTCTAAGTGGGCAGGACATTTTTCTTGGTCCCGCCCGCTGGGAGCACACTTGGTGTTTCCTCTCTCATGGCAGGACCTTTTGAAATTGCTCCTGCTATGCAAGAGCAAACACAGGTTCCCCTCCCTGCACTTTAACCACTATGTCCCAGGGGTGGACACCCCGGGACATAGCCGAGCTGGTCCTGAGGCATGCAGTCCCCAGAGCTATTAATAGCTCTAAGAGAGGCGTGCATTGCCCGCCTCCCATTTTTCTGCATGGCTGGGCCCCAGGGGTTGGGATACCTTGGGCCGAAAATGGCAGAGGGAGGGGGGACTGCTTGGCCCCCCTCCCGTTTAATGATATCTCTAGTCCCCGGGTGATGGCTGTCCCCTGGGCCAAAATCAGCTCCGGAGGGCGACCTTGTGCCCCCCCTCCTAGTATTTTATAAGGCTGGGCCTCGGGGGGGGGGGGGGGGGGTATGAAGTCTCCAAGGCCAATAATGGCCCAAGGAAGGTGGGCCGGGGCCCTCCTCCTTAATTCTGATTGGCCAGCCCCAGGAGGGGTGGTGGTGGTCCTGGGGCAATAATCTGCCTGGGATGGGGGGCTGCACGCTCCTTCCAAATATTTTATAGGGCTGAGCCCCAGGATATGGGTCCCCCGGTGATTAAATCCGGGAGGGGTGGGTCGCCTGTCCCTCAGTCCCCCCCATTATCTCACAATTCCCACCGGGGGAGCTTTAGGAAAAATACAAGTGCGGGACATCCACGTGAATTCGTGGCAAAAATGTTCGATCCCCAGGCTGCATACATCCAAATAGCCAAACGCCTTTCGAGCTTTAAGGAGCTCTTGATCACTGGAAAATACAAAGGCAAGAAACAGCCGTTGGGAACATGCTCTTTAATATTTGCAGAGTACCGCCCCAGTGGGCTTAGTGGAAATGGCATGCTGGTACAAATAGTCCAAAGTATAGCCACTGTAGACTCATGGTGCTTCTTTAACTGAGTGGCTGGCGTTTCTGCCTTCAGATCGAACTGCTACCTGTGTTGTGGTGTGTGCATCTTTCACTGTGTGAGGCATCTCGAGGGGCAACCTTTGTGTATTGACTAAATGAGCGGCTCGCCTGGCCGCGAGATGCCCCGACGTGTTTGGCGGATCCAGCGCGCTGGGATACACCAGCGTGAGGTATGGACAGTGGGGGGCCTCACATGCAGTGATATTAGCACTGAAGCACAGTGCCTGCATCACATTTACCGTACATGGATTTTTGATTGTATTGAAGGCAGAAACGCCAGCCACTCGGTTAAAGAAGTGCCATGAGTCTACAGTGGCTATACTTTGGACTATATGTACCAGCATGCCATTTCCGCTACGCGTGTTCCCAATGGCTGTTTCTTGCCTTTGTATTTGCCAGTGATCAAGAGCTCCTTGAAGCTCGCAACGCGTTTGGCTTTTTGGATAGTATGCAACCTGGGGATCGAACATTTTTGCCACGAACTGCTACCTGTGTTGTGGTGTGCGCATCTTTCACTGTGTGAGGCATCTCGAGGGGCAACCTTTGTGTATTATATATAATATTGTGTGTTTTAATTGTCACCAGTAGGTACTTATAGTTAGGAGTTGGTTTCCGTAGGAAAAGCATTTTTTGTTTTGCCAATAACATTGACACAGTTTAAGCTATCTTAACAAAATGTTCCCAGAAAAGTAGCACGGTTAATCTAGTTGTGCATGGAAAGTTTCGGAGTAATCCTTCAAGCGATGGCCTAGAAAATGGGGTGTTAACAATGTGAGTTTCCCATAGGGATTTTGAACAGGACTACAACCCGAACTAGGGCTTTTTGATTGGCTGAAGGAGTTTTGTTTCCTGTTGGCCATTTAGGTACTGCTGTTTGATTGGCTGACCACCAAAGGGGAATTTGAATCAATACGATCTAAAAAAAACAACAACAAAAAACACCAAAACATATATATTTTAATGATAAAAAAACACACATATATATTGGGGATAAAGCCAGCAAGTTGTTGGCCTGGCTGGACAGGAGGGATCTGGCTAATAGATGGGTGGTGGAAATTGTTGACGACTGTGCCATTCGACATCATGACAGAGTAGGAATTGCAGATGCCTTTGCCACCCATTTTCGCCAAATTTACTCCCCTGTGTCTGCCTCCACTCGAGAGGAGGCAGCTGAGTTGCAGGCTACGCTGCCGCGCCTGGACTTTCAGGAGATCAAAAGATTAGACGGGGCACTAACGGTTGAATAAATCTCTAAGGCCATCTCCTCTTTACAGTCTGGGAAAGCCATGGGCCCTAGCGGACTCTCGATTTGAATTGTATAAAAATGAGGCTTTGCTCATCTCCCCTTACTTACTGCGTGTGTACAACGCAAGTGTACAAGCAGGTGTTCTCCTGGCTATGCAGCGGTTAGCCAGTATATTTGTCATCCATAAACATGGAAAGCCTTCGGATCGATGCTCTTCCCATCGGCCTATCTCTCTTCTCGACCCGAGGTTAAAATTCTGGCCAAAATCCTGGCTCTTCGCATCTCTCCCCTTCATCAGAAACTGATCCACCCGGATCAAAACGGATTTATGCCAACCACAAACACTGCACTTAATTTGCGCCGTCTATTCGGGGTTCTGGAGCGAACTATCACGATACAGGAGGACTCAGTTATTATGTCCTTGGCTGCTAAAATGGCGTTTGATATGATTGAATGGCCTTTCCTCTTCGCCAAGTTGGAGAGATATGGTTTTGGTGATCTATTTTTGTCTTGGGTGCATCTCCTCTACTCTAAACCCCTGGCGAGAATTGTGGTGAATGGTTGTAGACCTGCCTTTTTTGAGTTGGGACTTGGCACTAGACAGGGGTGCCCTTTATCTCACTTGTTATTTGCCCTGGTGCTTCAGCCTCAAGCTATTTGGCTCAGGGGAGATCCCATGATTCAGGGACTTAATTGGTCACCGGACTGGATGGGCAAAGTGTCCCTCTGTGGACGATATTTTGCTTTATTTGGCTAGGCCTAGATTTTCGATTCATTACGCACTCCATATATTTACTCCTTTTTCAAAAATATTCAGGTTATACCATCAACTGGGATAAGTCCCTGATATATATATCCTCAGCGGTTACCCACCCAGACTCCCACCGGGCTGTGGGGCCAAAGTAATGACGGAGGCTTTCAGTATTTGGGTATTTATATCACGTCAGAAATGGAGACCTTCTATCAACGCAATCTGCTGCCCCCCCCCCCTCCAGCGCCTCAAAGCTGACGTACAGCATTGGAAGACCCTTTCTCTCATGCTCCTGAGGAGGGCAGCCCTCTACAAAATGAAGGCGCTCCCCCATTTTCTGTATGTATTATAGAATACACCTCACTTGGTCTTGCCTCAATATTTTGCCTCCATAGACTCTGAAGTTCGCCGCCTGTTATGGAGCGACGGTCCACACCACTTCGCACTCGCCAAACTCACCAAGAGCTGGTATGATGGTGGCATAGCGCTACAGGCCATCAGATCCTACTATTGGGCTTCACAACTTATTGTTCTCAATCCATTACCAACCCTGCATATCAGATGGACAGGCACAATATGTTACCTGGTACATACTTGAGGGCATTGTGTGGGGACACAAACTGGAACAGAAATTTACTCCAACCTCTACGACTGTTTCTATCTGGCATGCGGCAAATTCGGCACTCGGATGGAAGAGCAGACTCATGCAAGCGACACCACTGTTCGATTCCTGTCGCTTGGGCCTGCTTTGGCGTCAGCCGGGCTTTGATAAGTGAGACCTGATTGGACTGTCCAGGTTGGGGGATTTGTGGGTGGCGGGTGAATAGTGACCTGCAGCACAAATTTCACCTGCATGAGAACAAAGCCTTCCGTTATCTCCAGATGCGCAGCCCCATCTAAGGCACTTTCCAGGGGAGACGAACTACCTGTGTCCTCCCCTTTGGAGGATAGACTCCTAGATGACTACCTTCCAGATAAGGCCATCTCTCTAACCTACCGAAGCCTCCTTAATAATTAGTTGGACCTTCTTGATAAAGTCCGTACGAAATGGTGCGCAGACGTGGGTGATATTGACGATGAGGACTAGCGGGAGTCCCTCGCTTCCCCTCGTGAGGTGGCGGTTCGATCCAGGTTCAAATTAATTCAACTTAAATTGCTGCACAGTCTATTATACGAGCTCTGCTTTGGTTAAACTGGGTCTGCTTAATTCTCCAGTGTGCCCACGTGGCTGTGGCCAGGTGAGCACCTATTTGCCTCAATGGTGGGAATGGCCAACTCCCCAGAGCTACTGGGTAGAGATCATCTCATCCTTATTCTTGATTTGCGGTAAGGGGATTGAAGCTACTCCGAGGCTATTTCTTTTGAATATGTGGGAAGCCACTGACCTGATGAGGCCAGAGCTACTGTGGGTTTCTGTGGGGTGCATGGTTGCTAAGCGCAACATTGTGAGAATGTGGAAGGGGGGAGTGGCCTTGAAGTGTTCATATTGGGAGTCCGATATGGACTGGTGCATGCAGGCTTGATAGAGCGGTGTATGAAAGCAGAGGCTGCCCGGGCAAGTGGACAAAAATGTGGGCCCCCTGGAACGAAAGCAGAGGTTGGCTATGCCCCCCTTTAAAGACACCTCTCCATTTGCCGTTGACAGGGAATTGCTGTAGTCCCATGCTCCCTGAGATCAACCCCTCAGTAGACATCCCGGGTTTTAGCTCCAATACAATATGCCCAATCGAGTTGTTTACGATTATTTGTTGGACACATTTGTTTTTATCCTGATCATATTGCTATACGACTGCTCTTTTGTATGTGCGTTGTTCTTTGTGCTATTATTTGATTTTTTTTTTCTTTTAATAAAAAGATTTCCACAAAAAAACACACACACATATATGTTGAATAAACTCCGCTTTAGGGCTTTGGCTGTAAAGTCTGTGGGGCCCAACCCAGCGCTACACATAGCCTTTGCCCATGCATAGTGGCACGCTTACTGCTGTGAATGGCCTTCAGCAATGCCCTGTGCTCAAGCCCCTGCAGATACATGACATTTATTTTTTTAAAACATTTTTTACTCCTTTTTTCACATGTACTGTAGTACTCCTACGGGTGTTTAAGCCTTACCCCCATGGTACTGCAATGCCTTGTAAACTTCCCTGAGGAAGCTTGCAGGGTAAACCGTGGAACCTCTTGGGAATCCACACTGGGTCTTGCGGGAGTACTATAATACCTGAGGCATGGAAAAAACAACTTTACATTTTGGTACCTTGAGTGGCCTTCTGTGTCCCACCCACCAGGACTAGGGGGTCTTAGTCAATACTCTGGCCCTTTTATATACTATGTTTTAAACCTTTTCAGGACACAGGGATTAAGTCACAGAATCCTGTGATGGAAGTCGCAACAATGTCATCCGAGTTGCAGTCAGCCAATCAAAAAGCGGTACTGAAATGACCACAGGAAACAAATCTCCCTCAGAGAGCCCTTTCCAGATATGCCAAACGTTTTCATCCCTCAAAGAACAACCTTACCACCTCTTTAAACACTCATTTCTCAAAAACAATTGAAAAGATTTTTACCAAGTCACAAAGCACACTTTGAGTAAAGTTCTTACTTTTTGCCAAATTTGATGTAATTCTGTTCAGCTGTTTTTCTGCATGGAAGAGCAAAGTTTCATATGGGAATTAAAATGGGAAATCAATATTTTGTGACCGACCCACCCACCCCCTTTGTTTGGCCTCTTGCTTGACTTATTGGCCTAAACCTTCCAGAAAAGAGATGATGTGGATTAACTTTTTTTTAATAAGTTTCATGCAGTTGTGTGAAATGGCACTAAAGGTATTAGCAAAACAAAAAATACTCTTCCTATAAAAACTCTGATGCAAGTATAGTTACAAGTGTGGTGACCACTACTTTGGGGTGTGTGTTGATATGTCTCGTGATCCCACATTAAGTCCAGACTTATTCGCTTTGCCAATACTTTGTAAATACAGATGGTGGTTATATTGGTATTTCTGGTGGTAGTTGCAGTGGTGGCGGCACTGTGGTATAGTTGGTTATATTGGCATTTGTGGTGTTATTGGTATTGACGGTGTTTCTGGTAAGTTATTGGTGGTGATAATAGTAGAGAGAAAAGCAATTGTATGTGGCAAAAAGTGTAATGGTTGAGTGTACTGTAGCTGTAAAATAGTCCCTTGTGCATTGCATTAAAAGCACTCCACAGGAGGCAGAATGATTTACTGAAGATGCAACAGCATGAGGTATGAAAGCTATACTGCTTTAGGTAGTTCAGTAGGATCTTCCACGGAAACTTACACAAACTAGTAACAAAAGAGGGGAAGATAACGAAAGTGGTCTGTAGCCAGACCTAAAAGTGTGTACAATCTGGGGGGTTCCTAGCAAGACACAGTGAGTAAATGTTTGTGTGTGCTTTTATTTTATGTACAACCATAGGTACAATATACGGAGAATCAAGATGTGCAGAGATCACGCTGACCCTTAACCCTGATGAAATTGCCGGTAAAGAAGACTAGGCAATGAAACATGTTGGTTTTTTAAGCAGAGTGGGCACAAAGCATGGAATAAAATTAGACGAGCCAGTGTAGCCTAGCTCTTTTTAAAGGTGGTGGGACCAGATCTCAAGGTGTGAGTTTGGCATACCACAGTGGGTCACCTACACAACACGTACAGGTTTCCTTTTCCGCACTGTTTTTGTCCCCCTTTTTTGTTGACAGTTGGCAGATGCTGATGAAAGTCAAGTCAAAAAGATTTTTATTTGTTTTGGTACTCAACTGAGGACCACAAATTTAAAAACAGTTTACATGAGGATAAATCAACAAAAGTTAATATAATATTAAAGAAGACTTTAGAAATTTATAAAAATTATAACAAACCCATTCACTGGGTGGTTGTTTGCCCACTAGTAAAACATTTTTTACTGTAGTAATTTTACATTTGCGATATATCGGGTCGAGATATCTTGCCCGTGCTGAAACTGTATTTGGATGAGGACATACGAATAAAATATGCTCAATGTCTTGATCACCACCTTGACAGAGTTTACATATCGGAGAACCAGCTAGTGACCATCTAGAGGTAAAGGTTGACACGGGTAAAATACCTAAGCGCAACATTGATATAGCCCTTCTTGCACCATGCGTAAGGGAAAACCTTAAATATGGCTGTATTTGCTTATATTCCAATGTCTCAGTATAGAGTTTATATGTAGATAACTTACTACAATATGCAAGATCAAGATCAAAGCTCAGTCTAGGTGTAAAGCATTTTAGAAAGTGTTTCAATTGGAAATTTGACCAGGTAAGCAAAATGTCTTTAGTAAGTTTAGCAATTTCAAATGCAGCTGACATATTCCTGTAAAAGTTGAGTTTTGATGCGTTTAATTCAAATATCACGGTCTTTAGCAAGGATCGCAATGATCCTTCCTTTGCGTGCAGGATATTATAAGCCCATCTGATGACGTTGGCAACAGCTGTAGCATAAGAGCTTGTTAATGAAAATTCCAGTCTTAGGGCTTGAACAGGTGTTGATTTAGAAACCTTTAAGATTTTTTTCAAAATTTTCCCTTCGGTTAGGTCCATATAGGACCATTGCTTTATTGGTATGTGCTCGGTAGCATAAGATAAAACCGGAGGAATTTTTACTCTATACACTTTTAACAATGAAGAGAAGTGCCTGTTTCCTGTAGCAGAGTACAATCTGGAAAGAGCCCCGGCGTGTAATTCTGATTTTCTCTTTAAATTATTTATCTGTTTTGTATTTTGCAAGTTCTTTGAGAAAATCCTGCCGAGGTAAGTATATTCATCAACTTCTTCTACTCTAACCCCGTCAAGTTTCCAACAATATTTTACACTTTGTTTCCTACCAGAAAAAGCTACCACTTTGGTTTTTGTTAAGTTTGGAATAAAAAAATGGTCCTTTGAGTAATCATTTAAAGTATCCAGTAGCTTTTGCAAACCAAAGGGTGTAAGGTCCAACATTACAATGTCATCTGCGTATAGCAGAGCGTGAACACTATGTGAAGCAATCTTTGGGGGCAAACTAGAGCATTGTTGCAAATGGTGCGGTAAATCACTAAGATACAGTGAAAATAATATTGCTGCTAAAAGGCACCCTTGTTTGAGGCCATTAGCGGTTTTGATCGATTTGGTTAGTCCTTTTTCATTCCCCATTTGCACCTGGGACCAAGTGTTGGTATGAAGGTTAATTATGATCTGCAGTAGATATTCCGGAATTCCCAGTCTCCTTAACTTTTTCCACAGTGTAGGTCTGTCTACGCGATCGAAAGCTGTAGAATAGTCAATAAACGCAGCGTACACTGGTTGTAATTTCTGTACGATGTATTTATCTAAAATAGTCTGGAGAATTGATATGTTGTCAGTAACTGAATGGTTAGGTCGGAAGCCTGCTTGGTACTTAGGTATTAAACCCTGCGAGAAGGCCCAGTCTTTTAGTCTATCCAAAACCTCTGCAGCGAAGATTTTTCCAGTAGCGTCCATCAACGCTATTTGGCGGTAGTTGCCAGCGGTATATTTACTCCCCTTTTTATAAATTGGAATTATAATACTTCCCTGCCACGACGTTGGTAGTCTCCCAGTGTTGAAGATATAGTCGAAGAGCGGTTGTAACATCTGACTCCATTCTTTAGGATATGACTGCAAAACCTTAATGGGTATTTGATCAGGACCTGACGCGGCGGTGCTTCTTGCTTTTCTGATATGCATTTCTATGGAAAATGCTGTAGTTTTTGCTATCATAATAGATTTGTTTTCCAAAATAGTGTCAGTGTCTTTTCTGTCTGATTTTATTAAATTTTCCTTGTATAGGTCGGTTAGATTTCCCATTCCTGCGGTGGAACTGGTATAGCTTGTAGTTTCTTTTTTGTTCCTGTCATTTTGGCAATTAGGGACCAATATTTTCTTTGATTGTATTTTTTAGCCGCTACTTGGATATCAACCCAATTTTTATCCTGCAACATTCTTTTTTGGCTATTCTTCTCTCTTCTTAATTGATTTTTTAGTTTATTAATTTCTTGTTGAATTACAGGTGAAGATTTCAAGTATTGGCCTCGAATGAGTTTGTTGAGCTTCTTCGAGGTCAAAGATCTCCTGGTTGGGTTTTTATTGTTCTTCTTGTGATTACTATTTTTATCTTGTTTTATCCTATCTAAGAGAGCTCTCTTAAGATTGTTGATAATACTTTCAAAGTTTGTTATTTGGTCGCTAGAATGTATACTAGTTAAAAGTTGACTATGTGAAATCATTTCAGCGATATGATCCAAGGTCGCCGAGTTCCAAAAGATCCGTCTCTGGTTGTTGTTAATTTCGATATTACTTTTATGGAACATGATTCGGTTTGTCGAGGAGGGCATAACCGACCAAGCAGTGATTAAGTGTAATAGAGCATGGTCGCTATCATCTGAAAAGTTGATGTTCAAATATGAAACTGTATCCACCAGCTCCATGCCACATATTATATAGTCAATAATTGTTAGAGATCCTTTCCCTCGTCTTGTAAAAGACGCCGGTATGTCTCCGTCCACGTTGCCATTCAGAATTGTCCCATTTAGGTTTGGTAAACATGCTAATAACAGTTTTCCTCTCTTGTCTGAAGCTTTCCCTTTAGGAAATATTGGGATAGATAGATCCAGCGATTCTTCTTCGTAGAGTTTTGCCCATTTTGCAATCTCGACATTAGAAATTTTTCCATTCAGGTCGCCCATGATTAAATAAGATATATTTGCTCGGTCTTCAATTATCTGTGCAATTGCATCCAAGGTTTCGACAAAAATGACGTCCTGGTTGGTCCCGGGGGGGGACATACATATTAAAGAGTAGAAAGGCCTTTTTTTGGTCTAGATTATGAGTCTTCAGCGAAACCTTAATAATATTGGAAGTTATCAGAGTTAGACTCAACAACTTCTTGGGGCCATGAATGATCCTCACTCAACAAAATTGCCAATCCGCCCTTTGCGTGGCCTCTGTTTGTAGCTTTAGCTGGAATATCATAGACATAATAGCCCGTCTGGTTGAAAGATTTTGTTGCCCAGGTTTCCTGCAAAGCCAAGATATCAGGATGATTTTTGAGAGCTTCATTCATTTTATTATTTGTTTTTCCGGCTATGTTCCATGAAGTGATCTCTAAACCATTGTTAAACGGTAAGATGTTGATGGTAAAGTAATTTATTACTGTTTAATGTCTCCGAGACCCCAGCCCAAGACTTTGTTGATTTTTTGTCCTCTGTTGCTTCTAGGTCTTGGCTCCAGACTTTTCCTTCGCCATTATTCACATGTATTTTCAAAATTTCCTTTTTTGCGCGAGTTGATCCTAAATCATCTTGGTTAGAGTTATTAGAATAACAATTCTCAATTGGAGTATTCAAATTAGTGCCTAGGAGGCCAATAGTCCTGTTCTTAATTTTAATTTCCTTAGGAAGAAATCTTTCAATCACATCATAACCACATTTGTGTAATGTTTCTTTTTCCTTTATAATAATCCCAGGGAATTACTGATGACCAAAATGCTACTTCCGCTATTTTACAATTTTCTTTTGTGGGGAAGGTCACCAGATCTATTTCTTTGCTGGTTATAGATTGTAAAGGATGTATTTGCTGTAGAAGATTAATTATCCTCCCTCGATTTAATGGTAAATTATCGATTGGAAAGAGTTCTTCAAATTGTAAATGGTTAGTCAAAATTTGATCACCGCCTAGAGGCATCTTATTATTATTTTCACTTGTTTCCTTGTTTGTCTGTCCTGCTCTTTCAGTGAATTTGGAAGGTATATATTCATTCGCTCTATAGTTCAGTAGCTTTATTGATTGTATATTTTTTCTAACACTAGTTGCCTCTACTAAAGGAAAGTTAGATATTATTTTATCATTTTGTCCCTCTTGATTTTTTTGAGGAGTGATTGTATTTTTGAATTTTAGCTTTCGGGATTTCTTTTTAATAATTCTTCTTAGCGGTTTCCTTCTTCTGTTTTTTCCCTTTTTTTCTTGGTTGAGTTTTGTTTGGGAGATCTTGTCGTCTCCGACATCATTAGGTGTAAGTTTAATGGAGGTTCCTTGTTCTTCCTTATCGGACCCTGACTTTTGCAAGTTTAGTTTATTGGAAACCGAAAAAATGGGGTACTCTTTAACAGTGGGTAAAGGCTCTTCTCTAAAAAGGTTCTTCAAGGAGTATATTTTGACGTCCTTAAGATCTTTCCGGATCTTCTTATTTGGCTTTTCTAGTATTTTTACATCGAGTGTTTGGGTACTAATGTCGCATTTAATTTGAGGCTCAGTGCTTTTGATGATATTAGAAGAAATGATGTGGTTGTCCTGCTTCGCATCAGTTATCTGTTTATTATTTGTTGCATCAGCGAATTCTTTTTTCCTTTTTTCTTCTACTAAGAATTTTAATATGCCAATTTGGACATCTAAAGTTTGATCGGAGTTTTCCAAGATATTACCTAAAAAGGAAAGAACCGATTCCAGTATTTCCTGTAAGGTGTAAAGAGCTTTTGATATAGGTGTTGTAGTATTAATTGAATTAGTGTTTTTAAGAAGAAATGGGTCCAATGAAGAATCAAGGACTATTTCGTGATCTAATGATTTTTCCTGGGACTTGTAGAGTGAATTATCTGGATTTGACTGAAGATCTAAGATATTTTCCATCGACTTCATCTCGTGTTGAAAAGGATCCTCAGTGCAAGAAAGGCTGCCTATTCGTTTTATAGGTGTTAGAGATGTTAAGTGTAAGGACTCGTGATTCGGAATTTGTGATTCCTGTGTTGAGAATAATATCTTTTGGTTGGATTCAAGACCAGAAACGGTAGAATTTTGAATAATTTGATGGTCTGGGAGGGGCAACTCTGTTACCTCATTGATTTTTGATGTTTCAATACTTGTTGGAATTTCCCATACATGAGTAGGAGCTTGCTTTTTTGGTGATAAGGCTGTGAAATAGTTACTAATTGCCGGTGTTCTACTTATCTGGCCGTGTTTTATTGCTTTGTCAGAAGATTTTCTAACTGCTTCCTCAGTGCCCATTCGCTTCATGAATATAGTGCGAGATCTAAGCTTTTTAAAAGCCATATAGTTTTCCTGGAAGGAATTAGCGAGGTATAGGTGATATTTCCTTCTCTGTTGTTGATTGATGCGCCGACAGCTCAGAGAGTCGTCTCCCCGATGGTAGAGTCAACAAGACAGATGTTACACCTACCGCACTGATGCCGGTTATTACTCGACCCTAGGACCCTAGGGTACCAGGATCTAATAGGTCGCAGTTGAAAGGTAAAAGTAAAAATGAAAATAAGGTGGCCCGTCCCGTCCTGGTACGTCCCCGGATGGCCACAGACGGCCCGCCCTTTGCCCGGGCTTCGCCCCGTGCTCCGACCCGCGCGCGTCCCGCGATGCGCGTTACAGGGTTTAATAAGTAGTGTGTTTGGTTGTAGGGGCGTGGCACTGGGAGGGGGCGCGGCTCACGCGGGAAGAGGACCCAGCTGAAGGTGTTGTATGCTGGTCCTCGCAGTCCCGGGGCCGGCGCCTCTCCCTCCTCTGCGGCCACGAAGGTGATTGTAGGCTTTCTGCCAAGACCTGCAGCAGATATATCGCCTTGTTAGCTACTCCAGTAGCGAGGGGAAAACAAACACAGCAGCAGCAGCGTCTCTTACACGAGCGGCCCCCGCGAAGCAGGGGCCGCGAGTAGTTATTGGCACTTGACTGGGGGCGTGGCACTGGGAGGGGGCGCGGCTCACGCGGGAAGAGGACCCAGCTGAAGGTGTTGTACTGGTCCTCGCAGTCCCGGGGCCGGCGCCTCTCCCTCCTCTGCGGCCACGAAGGTGATTGTAGGCTTTCTGCCAAGACCTGCAGCAGATATATCGCCTTGTTAGCTACTCCAATAGCTGATGATGAGAACGTAAGGACACAGGCGAGTACCAGCCTGCACATTCCTCCCCGGGTGTTGCTCCCGTGAGGCTCTGTCAACTCCCCTCCCCCTTTTTTGAATGATACACCTGTTCAGAAAAGCACAATGAGGTGAGGGCTCAGTCACATGAGTGTCTTGCACACATTTTTACATTTTTTAGTTTGAAACTTGTGACTTTACTGAGCACACGTAGACAGGAGGTGGTAGAATACGCTCTGTTGAATGGATACAAGTACAAAAACCAGGGATCTTTGATTCCATATTGAATCAGGGCAGGTCATTTGTTTAAAATGTGTTGAGTGGGGGGCGACCTGTTTAAACCCTTTCTTCCCCTTGAGGCTCCTGATAGGTGAGAGTGGGTTTTATTAAGACATGTTATTCACAGTGCTACAGACTTCAGATTGTTTGATAAAAGTAGCATGTTAAATTAACGTTTATATTTTTATCCAGCTAAAAAGGTTAAAAGGTTAAGATACCCCTAAAAAAGAGCAGAGGCTGTATGCAGATCTCCTCTACAGACTCCAAATATATAGCACACTATACCACCTTATAGTCCAGGTGCACTCTCATAGGATTGTGTAATAATAATTGTACTGAGCAATCTCAATCTCCACACTGGAATGGATAAAGGACGAAGTCAAAGTGCAAAATAAAATACATTTACCCTTGTTATTTCTACCTATGAGCATGCATTTTCCCATGCATCTGCATGTAATGTGTCACTGTCATGGCTTGATTAGTCTACTGACAGCCTGAGCATTTTTGAGTTCCTCCGGAATCCATTCCGACTCCACAAAATAAACTACTGCTTCAAACTGATGAGCCATACCTAGATAACCTGTTCTGCCTCCCCAAATTGCAGTGCTTCTCTGAGGAAGTTCAGATGTCAAATTCAGATGTAGATTCCAAGACCTGTGATCACAACGTGGTGTTTGGGTTGCCTAAGGGCACTAGGCACTGAGAATGTGTATTGGGTGTCATTAAACCATGCAGTCAGTTTAGATCTCCCAATTCCACTTGCTTGAAACTCCCCTGCCACTCTAAAAACTATTAAGCCATACTCTTCTTACCATGCAAATTTATAGGCCAGATGTACTAAAAGGCATGTCGTAAATAGTGGGTGCAAAATGCCTACCAACTTTTTGCGACCTGCTTGTCATTTTGGAATACAACCTATGTACTTCTAGACAGTGGTCAAAGTACATTAAAAATGTTTGAACTTCGATCCTTACCAGAATGGGGGTGGAGTCACTAAGCGTGGGGGAAGAGTCACATGCTTGCCTAAAATATCCAGTAGTTTTGTTGGTGTTTTACGTTCAGGTAACAGAATCTAAAATAAAGCACGCCTTAAATGAATGCAAGTTAAACTAATCAGTGGGAAAGGCACAGAATGTAATCCTGGTAGATGCAACTTTTGCATTTGTTGTGCAACAAGGTCCCAGCCTGTGACAGAAAGCACTGTGAATATGCAAGTCATTATTTTTAAACTAGAATTACACACAGTATAACATATGCTGCCACAAAATGCACAGAAAGATAGAGGGTTTAGATTGAAAAAAAGTAATTCCAAAATGTAGATTTTAGTGTTACGCAGACAGTACCTGCATCAAACATTTTTTAAAGTGTCAATTAAAACAACGTGCTCCACAGATGGCTCATGACACCCTTTCAGTATCTCTCAAAAAAAATAAATCATTGTCATCAAATAGCTTCAAGTGACTCCATCAATTAAATCCAATACTAGCTTCAGAGCAGCCTTTACATTTGCATGTTAACCAATTGCTCACATTTAAATTTCTTTCAGGCCGCAGACACCCAGGCAAAAAAGCTTGTTTGTTGTTTATCTGTCTGTCACTCGTTTGGCTTCACAGCACAGGAGACTTCCTCTCCTACTAAATCTGAGGCACTTTGACTCTTGAAATTAGCCAGCCTGAGAGGATTGTCTGTTAACAAAAAGTAGGGGGACTCTTTTTGTACATAGTATCCATGGATCCCGCCCACTTTGGCCTCTGCTTATAGGTCACATCGCAAAATGCCTTTTGGCAGTGGGTTTCAGAAAAAAAAACCTGATGAACATCAATTATGCAGGTCACTACTCCCTGTGATTGGATGCAATCCTAGAGATGGTGGCCTGCCACAGACTAAGACTTCATCTCTGTGTTCACATTACCAACTGGGGTACATTTTGTTTTCTTTTTTAAAGCCACCCACGCTCCTTAAACAGGGGTCACTTTTTTTTTTTCCACAAAGGCGTTGTTGACCACAAGGCTCAGCTATTTACTTAGCTAGAAATGCACCTATTAGGCAATCTGAATGGGCTGTGTAATGGGCAATAGACAACCTACATCTACAAACAATTGCCCAGATTTTTGGCATACCGTCGGCACTTTTACTTTCCCATGAATCAACTTGGTCCATAACTAAACGTCATTTAAGAAATCTATACTAACCAGGCAGAACCAATCAGCCAGTGGAAAAGTCAGAATATATACATAAATGGCAGCCAGATCATGAAAGCACTACAGTGCATATCTAATGGTCAGCGACGCTACACAAATGCTGATAACATCACCCAGTAGGTTGTGGTGTGCAACCCCTTTGAATACTGTATTAAAGACCGGTATGCTCCCCTCCACTGAATACTGTCGCAAGGCTGTGCTCACGCCTTATTCCCTCTTGGGACCCACCCAGGGGCGGCTCCTCCGTTTGAGCAGAGGAGTGTGACCCCACAATGAAAAGCCCCAGGCCAGAGCTGAAAAAAATGGTTATAACGTTTATTTATTATCATTTTATTTTTCAACAATTGACCCGTCCCGAACTGAGTGACCGGACTGGGCGGAGTCAGTGCTGCAGAGTGGCAGCAGGGAGCTGTGCAATTGAAAATGTGCATGTCTCTCTGGCCGGCCATCTTTCAACAGCCAGCCGTGCATTTTAAACTTCTCTAACCTAGCTGTCTTAGACAGCTGGGTTAGAGAAAGTTCAGGCCTCCATTGCTCTTGAGAGCGCTGAGCGCGGCAGCTCCAACCAATCCTGGTGCTGCTCTCATGCTGTTGACAGCAGCCCTAGGCTTGGTTAGGAGAGTTGGTTGGAGCCTTCGTGAAAGAGAGACGACCGGTGGAGGAGACTAGAGTCTAGATTTATAATAGATCAACAGACTAAGACCCCTAGAGGTCTAAACCCTGAGTAAGAATTGGCCATACATTTAGGTTAAAGTATTTTCATGAAATTAACTGTTCGCCTTTCTATGCCACTTTATTATTAGTAGTGGATTTGAATTTAATGTTTGTATTTTTTATACACCATGTCCTCGAATGGTAATGTATTGGTAACATATGTATATTTAAATAGGTGAAGGCTGCTCATGAAATTTATAGGAGGAAATTCAGTGTTTTTTTTCCAACTCGTTATATAATTGTCATGTATGGTTCATGCGCAGTTACCAAGTATATTAATAATATAAATAATGCCGACATTTTGAGAATGGTTTTTGAATAATAGGAACATGTTCCTAGGAATTTAGTTTAGGGGCATATTGTGCTTTATTTATATGTGGCTGTTGTGCAAGGAATATGGAAGAATCATTCCTAATCTGGCAACGTCACAATTGTGACATGAGATATTCTAGTTTTCAATTTGTGTAAAACGAATATTTTGGCATTAAAATAATTATTCATTATAAAAATGGTGCGCACACTCATACAGAGCGATATTACAATCATGATATAAAAATGAAATGTTGGCTGTTGTCAAGGATTATTATGAATGTTTGAATCATGTACAATCACGATTGAAAACCATTCAAAAAAGGCAATGCCTTTGACTAATCAAGTCCATTTTTTATTTTCATGACGTAAGCGTATTTGCACATGCGAAAATGTAGAATAGAAATGGCGTTTTTCTTTCGGTAAACATTGTGGTCAAAAAGGCGTGAGCCGAAACGCGTCCTGCTTTCTGTTGAAAAAACAGCGAGTGAAAACAGCGAGTGATATCACCTGCAAGTGCGGCATCTTCTTTCCTTGAGCGAGCTGAAATATATATATTTATATATATATTTGCATCCCCCCTCCCCCGCACCACCCCACCCTCTGCCACTGAACTCACCTTCCAAATTTGCAAAACCTGGCTGGGTTACGGTCACCGGTGGGTTTTAACCCCTTCAGTGCTGATGACAAAGCCAGCTCGTCATGGGCGTTAACTGCGCTACGCGGATGACGAGCTGGCTTTGTCACAAACCGCGCATTTTTTAAATTCCAGCGCACAGCGGGAAAACGCGGTAGCGGTTAAGCAGTCTTAATTTGTGTAGGTGGGGAGTATTGACACTCGTTTGTGGAGACCGGCAGATCCTTTTCATCAGTGTGAGACAGACAGAAAGGGGAGAAAGAAGCAGGAAGAGAAGGAGATGAAAACCGTGACAAAGAGGGAAAGCAGCGGATGAAAAAGAAGCTGCACTAGAAACAACCCTTCAAAGGTACAGGGAGGTTTAAAAACTAGGCCATCGCTGAGGTGAAGTTATCATGTGTTGAGGATACAAATGGGTCATGAGTGAGCTATTTACAATAGCCACCTTCACATTTTCATATTTACTCCCTTATGTTCTGATCTGAAAAGCTGTGAGGGCAGAAGTATGCTTTTTGATTAACTCAACATGTGGCCTACTCTGTCAGCTAACTGTGGCATTATTTCACTTTGGATTTTAACACATTGTTGAATTACTTTTTACTTTAAACTGAAATAACATTGATTGATTTATAAAAAGTGACATTGTAAAAAAGTGACATTGTAAATCTTGTAACACGTGAAAGATGTAAATAATGCTTCCATTACTATTGATAATCGCATTACTCCTAGTCCTACTCCCTCGCCTACCTTCTTAATGTGTGAGGCCCCTGCCTCCCTCTAGACCCACCCCAGCCTAAAAAAAACTCTGCCTGCCCCCACCTCCACCTGTCATTGTGACCCTCCTGACTCGCTCAGAGGCGGTCGCTCCCTGGCTCCTGGTATCGTAGCGCTAGTACGCTCCCTCTGTTCTTTGCTGCTAACAGCTGATTTGCGCATCGCTCGCTTAGCTGGCATTGTCTATTGTAATATTGTTTGTGCTTGTTTGTTATATCGTAGAGCTGTATTGCTTTAGCATTGCTCTCATTGCCTGCATTGTTTCTAGGAGCTGCCTGGTACGATCGTTGAACTAAATTGTATTACACTGATCACATTGCTTCGTGAGTCATTTGTGCCCGATTGTGCCTCTGCCCATATCTCTGAGACACCACAAACTGTGCCCCAATCTCGCCCTGTTTCGCTTTTGCTTTGCAGCCATTTTGTTGTTGTTGTGCCTCGTAGCCCGCCCCACCCCTCCACTATCCACATATGACGAAGACTTAAGCCCGTCTACGCCCGTCCGCGCCTGGACCGCGCCCAGCGCCAATCCCCCTGGCCCCCGCAAAATCCACCCCACCCGCATAACGTACGACTCCGCATCCCTCTCAGCACTTAATCCCGGCCGAATGCCAGACTGCTACCAATCCGCCCCAGGACACACCCATGGACCCTTCACCTGCCACTCCTGCAAGTTCGACTGCATCAGAACCCACACCAAATCCACAAACTCCAAACAGAGCTCCGACACTAACAACTTGAAATGCATCCTACTCAACACCCGCTCGGTCCACAGACACGCCATTGAACTTTGGAACCTACTCGACACCACATCGCCGGATGTCGCCTTTCTTACAGAAACCTGGATGAACGCCTCATCAGCACCCGACATCGCCAAAGCCATCCCGGACGGCTACAAGATCATCCGAAAGGACCGCATCAACCAAAAAGGAGGAGGCATCGCCATTGTCCATAAGAATACCATCCGCATCCCGACCAATTCCGACGATAACCTTGCAAACTCCAAACACCTTCACTTCCAGATCCACACAGACCCCAAGACCACACTCGGAGGCACCCTCATCTACAGGCCACCAGGACCCCGCACACAATTCAGCGAAAACATCACTGACTTCATCAGCCCACACGCCCTCCCCGCCGAGGACTACATTCTACTGGGAGACCTCAACTTCCACCTGGAAAATAACAACGACAGCAACACCACCACCCTTCTGGACAACCTCGCCAATCTCGGACTCAAACAACTCGTTGACACCCCCACCCACTATGCCGGACACATGCTCGACCCAATCTTCACCTCCAGCAAGCACATCTCCTTCAACCACACCACAGCTCTCCATTGGACGGACCATAGCTGCGTTCACTTCAACTACAAAAAGACTACGACCCACAACCACCCACAACCAATTCCCCGCAGAAACTGGAACAAACTTACCACCAATCAGCTCTTCTCATCACTTCAACAAAACCCCCCTGCCAAATCATAGGACCCTAACCAAGCAGCCACCAACCTAACACAATGGATCACCCACAGCGCTATCGAATTAGCACCCTTGAAAAACCTTCAAATCAAGCAAGGTAGCAAAAAAGCCCCCTGGTTCAATGACGACCTCAAGAATTCCAAGAAGATCTGTCGCACCCTCGAAAAAGCCTGGCGAAAAAACACAACCACTGACAACCTGGCCACATTCAAGAACGCCACCCGCAAACACCACCAACTGATCCGATCCGCCAAGAAATCAGCATTCAAGGATCGACTCGACAACAACGCCCACAACAGCAAAGAACTATTCAACATTGTCAAAGAGTTTACCAACCCCACCGCCAGCACCAACGACCTCACTCCATCCCAAGACCTCTGCGACTCTCTAGCCTCGTTCTTCCACAACAAAATTGCTGACATACATAACAGCTTCGGCGACCAGTCCACCCCACCCACCTCCGAACTAAAACCCCCCTCCAACAACCTTTGCGCCTGGAACCCAATCACCACTGAAGACACCATCCGCCTGATGAACTCCATCCACTCAGGATCGCCAACTGACCCATGTCCCCACCACATCTTCAACAAAGCAGACTCCATTATCGCACCCCATCTCCGAGACGTCATCAACTGCTCCCTCAACTCTGCTACCTTCCCGGAAAGCTGGAAACATGCTGAACTCAGTGCCCTCCTGAAGAAACCCACAGCAGACCCCACTGAACTTAAGAACTACCGCCCCATTTCGCTCCTCCCATTCCCTGCCAAAGTCATTGAGAAAGCCGTCAACCGTCAGCTAGCCGCCTTCCTCGAATCCAACAAATCCCTCAACCCTTCACAGTCCGGTTTCCGAGCCAAACACAGCACCGAGACCGCCCTAATCGCAGCAACAGACGACATTCGAGCTCTACTGGACAACGGGGAAACAACTTCCCTCATCCTACTTGACCTCTCCGCGGCCTTCGACACAGTCTGTCATAGCACCCTTAAACAACGCCTCAGCAACTTCGGAATAAAAGGACAAGCATTGGATTGGATCATCTCGTTCCTCGCCGGAAGAACCCAGAGAGTCCGCCTCCCCCTTTTTAGATCAGAAGCCACCAAAGTCATCTGCGGCGTACCACAAGGATCATCACTCAGTCCCACCCTCTTCAACGTATACATGAGTCCCCTCCCATCCATCGCGCGCCAACACAACCTCAACATCATCTCCTACGCAGACACCCAGCTGATCCTCTCCCTCACCAAAGACCCAAAAACCGCCAAAACCAACCTACATGAAGGGATGAAAGAAGTAGCCGAGTGGATGAAGAACAGCCGTCTAAAACTGAACTCGGACAAAACGGAAGTCCTCATCTTAGGATCATCCCCCTCCGTCTGGGATGACTCATGGTGGCCACCGGCCTTGGGAAACGCACCCAAACCAACGGACTATGCACGTAACCTAGGCTTCATCCTCGACTCCTCCCTCTCAATGACCAGACAAGTCAACGCCGTCTCATCATCATGCATCAAGATCCTACGTATGCTCACAAAAATCTTCCGCTGGATCCCCACCGAAACAAGAAAGACGGTCACCCATGCACTGGTCACAAGCCGACTGGACTACGAAAACACTCTTTACGCTGGAACCACAACCAAACTACAGAAAAAACTCCAACGCATCCAAAACGCTTAAGCCAGACTCATCCTAGACATCCCCGGCCAAGCTCACATTTCCGGACACCTGAAAGACCTCCACTGGCTCCCCGTCAACAAGAGAATAACATTCCGTCTCCTCACCCACGCACACAAAGCCCTCTACGACCTAGGACCTGAATACCTCAACACGCGCCTGTCCTTTTACACCCCCACCCGCCAACTTCGATCGTCCAACCTATCCCTCGCCGCAGTTCCACGTATCCAAAGATCCACCATGGGGGGGAAGGTCCTTCTCCTACTTAGCGGCCAAGACCTGGAATTCTCTCCCCACCCACCTCCGCCTTACACAGAACCACCTCTCCTTCAGAAAACAACTAAAAACTTGGATATTCGATAAGTAAAGCATCCCCCCCTCCCTCAAGCGCCTTGAGACCCTCTGGGTGAGTAGTGCGCTATACAAATTTTGAACTTGAGCTTGAACTATTGGCAGGGGAGACAATAGACTCCGAGACCCTGGAGACCAACCCAACAGAATCCAGTTGGCCAGGCGAAGAAGGTGAAAACGAACCCAGGGTACCAGAAACACCACAGAAGCCAAATTCCCCTGCACCCTCACCCACTCCACCGCTGGAGTATCCTCCAGGGACATCAACGCCAGGACCTGTAATGGACGAGAGACTAGGCACCGGTCGGACAGAGTAACCTGGCCGACTAGAGTTTGAAAACAAGCCCGATGAACACCATGTTCTAAGAGAGGGACAAAGAAGACTTTTTCCAGTTCACCAAAAAGCCGTGTCCTTAAAGAACCTTCAAGGCACTCCAGAAATGAGCAAGCAAAACAGACTCTTCGGCTGCATGTAGTAAGAGGTCATCCAAATAAGGATGAAGGAGAGCCATGAGAGGTGCCAGGAACTTCGTGAAGATCCTGGGCGAGGACTTTAGGCCGAAGGGAAGAACACAAAACTGAAAATGAGCGTCCCCCACTGCGACCCTCAGGAAATGCTGAGAAGAGGTGGCGACAGGGACGTGGAGATGGGCATCCTCGAGATCCAAGGAGGCCAAAAACTCGCCCGACCGAACCAAGGGAATAGTTATTTGAAGGGTCAACATACGGAAGTGAACAGTTCAAACCCAGGAGTTGGCCCATTTGAGATCCAGAACGGGTCGAAAACCGCCAGACTCCTTCTTTACCAGGAACTAAATGAAATTCGCCCTAGTGCCAACTTCTCTGACCCAAACCCGGCAGATGGCCTGTTTTGGCAAGCAAACTTGACACCCCCCTTCAGCAGAGCCACTCTGCATGGACCAGAGACTAGCGCAGGAGTCCTTCAAACCCATGTAGCCATGATTGACAGTTCAGGACCCAGCAATCTGAAACATCCTGTTGCCACCTTGGAAGAAAATGCCTGAGTTGGCCTCCTACGGGCAGTGAACCTTCCAGACCGTAACTGTCGGGGACCTTTCTTGGCAGAGCCCTTAGGCGTAGAGGCAGCGGCCTTGGGAGAAAAACTGGGCTGAAAACACCTCCTCTGGAAAGACTGACCGGACTCACGCTTTGGGGATGACCGGGAGGACGTCAATTCCAACAAAGCCACCTCCTTTTCCCCTGGATCAGCCTTACAGTGTTGGAGTCATAAGGAATGCCTAGCTGCCACCAAGGCACCAGTGGACATAGCCGACGATTTAATAACGTCAGAGGAAATGTCAGCCAATTGCTTAGCCTGCTGCTCCATGGCGGCCAGAAGTTCAGACCGTTCAGAGCCTTCCTGAACAGCCACTGCCAATTTCTTGAAATCCTGCATCAAGGACTGCACAAAATAGGCAGAGAAAAGGCTAGCCCTTGTCTCTAAGTTTTCATCTGCAAATGCCCTTTTTAGGCCAAAGTCTACCTTCTTATCAGTAGCATCAGTCGGGGTACAATACTCAGGTTGAATAGCTGTTTTGTCAATCAGTGTGGCCAGGATAGAGTCCAACTTCACATTGTGCGGCAAGGAGTTGTCCCCTCCAACAAGTAGAGTTTCTGGAGGAAGTGAAGGACCGGCAATTTGCACACCTCGCGCCCTTCACTCAGTGCCATCTCTTTCACAGGGCCCTCAAATGGCATGCCCAACTGGGAGGGCTTCGTGTAGTGAGGAAAAAGAGTCCCACAGTCCTCGCCCAAGTGAAAATGAGGAAAACCTAAATTGCCCCGTACATGAGCCAGAATGTCCCATATCCCGTCCCTGGAGACATACTTTCCGCCATAGGAAGTAGAAGGACCCTTACCCTCCAATGGGGAAAAATCACCCCCAGGATCCAATGTACGTGGACGGGACAGACCAGTAGGCATAGGACGAGCCTGCAAAGCCAGAGACACAGCAACCTTAATCATGCCCTGCACCTCCTCTTTAGACACGAGGCAAGTCGCTATCCCTCCCCCCCCCCCCCCCCCCCCCCCCCTGCCGAGCCTTGGCTTCTAGGGCTCTTCAGTGGGACCGGAGACCCATCTGAAGATGAAGAAGACACCCGGTTGTTCCTTTTGAACAATTTCTTGTGACCCATGGTTGCTGTATAATGAAGAACCTAACATACAGCCACCTAATAAGTACGGCAAACACCAATTCTTCCGCCCTCCAATAAAAAGCAGACAAGAACCCCCAATCAGGACAAAACCACCAATTTCGCAGAAGAAATAAAATGACGGGTCAAAACCCGTCCTACAAAGGCTCATCGATGCGTGGAGACTCGGGTGCAGCAGCCGCATGGCAACCCTGACCCGGACACACCGCCCCAGCCGCAGGAGGACCGCCGTACTCCGTCGTGACTTCCTGAGGCAGTACCCCAACCCTCCACCACGAGGAGACCGTGAAGACACCGCATCACTGAGAGAACGCTGCTGAGTGCACCGCCGCAGCAGCAAACCAGAACAAAAACTCCCAGCACTGCCACAGAGAGGAAGATTAAATTTAAGTCTCACCTAGGAAGACAAAAAAAGAACTGGAGAAGGTGGGGGCGGGCAGAGTTTTTATAGGCTGGGGGTGGGTCTAGAGGGAGGTGGGGGCCTCACACGTTAAGAAGGAAGGCGAGGGAGGGCCAGGAGGTAATGTGTATAAACTGCAAAGGGAAATCTCGGGGTGTTTTCAGTAAAACAAAAGCAAATGTTGTTATAAGAAAAAAAATTGCAAATCTGCGAGAGAGAAATGGAGAGACAGGAAGTGTAGGTTGATGGAATAGGAAGACCAGAGCACCACAATTAAGACTTATTTAGCCTAATAGTCAGCAATCCCACCATTCCACAGGTGGCTCCTAGGAAGAACTTTGGAACCATGCACTTTTTTTTAATTTTTATTTACATATATTTTTTATTTTCAAATTAGGCACCTATTTTAGGCCACCTTAGACTTTTAGCAGGTTCTATTGGAAGTAGACCTACTGGTTTTCTCCATTTCAAAACCTCCCACATGGAACCCCCCTTAATTGTCCCTTAACACTTTCATAAAAGGAAAGCATCCTCCAATGCTAGAAATATACCCATATCATCCCAAATCCTTGCCTACTCTTTGTGTGACTGATCTCTCTGCTACAGCTAGGCCCCACAATAGTTGTATTACAAGGCAGGTACTAATTAGCGAAGAGCGGCGTGAAGTATGTTTTAAAATATGGTCTTATTTTTAACTTTTGCTCTCTTGTCAGACATCCAAGATTCCTAAAGAACATTTTTGCGGCGGTTCCTGGAGATCCCAAGGTAGCAGTAGCCGAAATCGAGGCCCCAGGAACAGGTAAGCTGGTGCTAGTGCTTTTTTTTCCTACTCTGCATTCTGGCGCTTGCCCTTCCTGGCAGCCTGCCATGGGTTTGAGTTTCAAAAAAGATGAACCATCTTGCCCAGTCCATCTAACGGCAGCCATTAATTTTGAAAAAATGCTTTACTTGCTGTCCTTCATAATTCTGAATGTAAAATCACATCATGTACTTTCTGCAACTGAGTAGAGGAAACAACTAATATTTCATGTGGTATTGAACTTAGATGTTTTGCTGTACTGTTTGAAAAAGAAGTTTGAGGTGGAGATAGAAACATAGGAAGTTCACTGGTGGTGTGCAGAGCATAAAGAGGTGGCACTAGAGAAGCTGTTAAGGAACCAGGATCAGTTGGCTCAGATAAGATGAAGGACTGCAACTCCCAGAATGCATTAGTGTTTCTTTGTAACCCCATAACTGAAGTACTATCTATCAGCAGCTATTCGTTTGCCATGGTTATAGTCGGGTCCCTGGAGTTATACGATTCTACGGCCGCAATTTATTTTGTGTATGTGTTGATTTGCCGCATTTGTCACATAGTCCATTATTTGCTGCATAATCAGCAGATTAAAAACAAAGTTTCAAGATCAAACGCATCCAAAGTTACTCAGAACATTGTGATGTGTTCACGTGCAGTGGAAGCCCCCTAGAAAAGGTTAACTAGTCATCTTTCAGTTACATACTTCTGTATTTCATTGTTAAACGTTTAATAACGAGGTGAGAGCTTTTCTCAGATAGTAGTACCATCTGTAAGAAAAAATTATGAAATAAAGATGGACGGAGCGCTGAAACTTTTCAGACACTCACCACCAATAACAGATCTGGGTTGAATCCATCATCGTTATTCAGCTCACTTTGCCACCTCAGTTCAGACCTAGCTATATGCAAATCAGTCTTGACCCTGTGCATCATGGGAACAGTCCAACCCGAACTGCCAAGCCAGTTCTTCCCTGAACCAGAAACAAGCATCCTGGGACCGGTTTCGGGGTAACACCCCTTTTCATCCAGGCTAGCTTGAATCCAGTGGCAAAGTGAGCAAGGGACCCATGTCTGGGCATACCCTGCCAACTTGGGGCAAACAAAGCAAACACAAGGAGAAGACGGAGGGAGTGCGGTAACATTTCAGACACTCTCCTCCATCTCTCATGGGAACAGTCCATCCCGAACTGCCAAGCCAGGCTTGCCAAAGTTGGCAGGGTGTGCCCAGACGTGGGTCCCTTGCTAAGTTCGCTTCTCCTTAGTCACATAGAATAATACATCCTCAAATTCTGTCATACTCCCAGTAGGCATCCCTCGTGGATCAGTCCTAGGCCATTCTTTATTTCTCTTTACACCTTTATATTTAGAGACCTCTCCTCCTTCAGCTTTTCCAATCACCTGTACATCTGTGGCAGCCAAATCCTTTCATTTCCAACTCTTACACCTCTCCAATCATGTGTAGCAGACTGTCCGACCGCTGTTCACCACTGGATGGAACTGCACCCTAATTCTGAACTCCAAGAGCAGTCGTCTGATTTCCTGCCTCCACTACTTCCACCAGTGCCCTCTGTTTCCCCCCAAACAGACTGTGATTCGAACCATTTGTCAGAAACCTGCTATTTTCAGTACATCCGTGTAATGCAGCCTGAACGCTAAAGCATTTACAGTCTCTGAAGGGCTTTCTTACCAGCTCTCTACCAAATCTTTGACTTGGTGGGAGCAGATGTCATTGTGCTATTTAGAAAGGAGCAGGTATGCTGCTACACCTATAACTGGAATGTCTGTACGTTCCTCTTCTCTGTGTACGTGAGCAGAAGCTGGCACAGTGCCAGCAGTGGCTGAGTTGCACCACTGGGCTGGGGACAATCTGGTATGTGACATGCAGGATCCAGCTCCATCCTCCTGTGCTGATTACACAGATCCCTGAGTAAAGCAATGTTTGGCTCCGACCCTGGCCTCCACTACCGTCCTTCCCATTCCACCCTTCCAGTGGGGATGTGAGCTATTGACTACGATTGACCGAGTCCGTAACAGTGGGAAAGTCTGTCGACCAGTGTATCAGCATGTAGGTTATTATGTTTGACACTGTTAATGAATAACTCGCGTACTGTCACAGACACTGAGAGTATATATGACTGGACCTTCCACACTTGGCTTGCTAAAGTTTCTGGTGTATCTTATTTCCACTGTGTGCAACACTTGTACCAAAGTGAGTGGCTTGGTAGTGCACTGGCAACGTGATTGTTGTGGAAAAATGTGGATGAATGATTGGTTGGAGAGTGTGGGTGTGTTTTTGTGTGTTTTCTCCCAACTCCAAACTGTTCCATCTCCACTCTGTAATTGATTATTTGGTGTGGCACTGACGCAACTGGGTCCAGGATCTTTATTGCCCTATCTCAGCTTTTTAGCCCTGGTCCATTCTGTGTCCACCCTGTTAAGAATACCATTGTAACATGATAAAAACATTGGTAGCACCTGTTCAAAAAGACCCACCCACTCCTTGTTAATGAGGGTGCTCTCCTGATTTCCACACCTGTGGGCAAAGGAGCAACCCAGATCTGCAGCCATATGCAATCTTGACCTGCAGCACCTATTGACTGGAAGCTTCTCCTGCACCAGTACTGGAATCTGTGCAAGCCTTTACTCCTGCACCTCAACCCTTACACACAGTCCCCTCTGCTATTCCAGTACAGGGATCTCTGCCATTCATCTCCATTTTCAAAGCAAGGGAACTACCGGCGTTTCTTTAAAGGAAATAATCCCTTCTAGCAAGTGTGCCAGCCATCTTATCGCACACAGTCTTACAAATCCATAAACATTTTTGCTTGATAGCTCGCATGCACAAACTCTGTAACATTGTAAGTTAGAACATGAACTGCAGACAGCACCATTAGGAAACACGGATCAGAAGGTGTTCCTAATAGCTTGAGGCTTTGCTGTCTGCAGCCCATGCTCCAACTCTGAGGGTTACCAAGTTATTGGAACCGCCATAAATGACATGATTTATGAAATACAAGTGCCATGCTCCATGTAGAGAACATGTTTTGGATATATCCTCTGATATTATGAGGCATGTTCTCTGGCAGTCAAACTACCTTGAGCGGCCATTTGAAGATACTGCCATGTGATATTTTGGCAACAGATTGAGACATTGAGCTTGTAAAAATGCATTCAATATAAGGTGGAGTATATTTGCATGGTGGCTTCATGAATTGGCCCTTTTAAATAGAACCAAGATTGTACAATATTGGCAAAGCCATTAATCTTGATTTAGAAATGAAAGTGCCTGAATGCTTTTAGCCATGCAGCCACCGCCCCATAGGTTCATGAAATTATTCTCTCATTGACCATGCACTGGGTCATCCTTGTGTTTGTGCACCCTTCCGTTGATTCATTCTTGCATGTACCTACTCTCCCACCCGCTGTGCCACCATCACATTCTTTGCTTCTAGTTTGTAAACATTGGGGGAATGCTTTCAATACTGTGTGTCTGTGGGGGGTGTAAGAGTGTTTCTGTTAGTGTGTGAGGGGTGCTGTAAGACTGTGTCATGTAATACTTCATCTGATACTTTGTGACTGTTTCTTTCGGAGTGGTATGAGGTTGCTATTGGTATTTAAGATGTTCTGTGTTTGACCAAAAGGGCTTTGAACAACACCTCACCCCTATGGCTTTGTTGAGGCCTTGGCTGAAGGCCCACTTTATTTATTTAATGGTAGCAGAGCCTTGCTTTTTGAACAGCACTGAAGCAATTGTTCTGATGGAGTGTGGTTTTCTATATCTTAATCTTTGGGTGTGATAATTAAATAACTCAGCAATTGGTCGTATGGCGTTTGTTGACTAGGTGAATTTAAAAGGAGCAATCATGTACATCAATCCATACAAAAAATAGACTTTAGTACAGTCAATAAAGAGAATTTGAGTGTGTTAAAGGGTTTTATTAACCAAATCTTTAGTTTCATTATGTATTCAATAAGCATTAGTCTTTTAAATATCATTTAATGTGTATGTGACCCTTCTCGATAAGCTGGTAAGATCTTTTGGGTTCCAGGTGATTTCCTATACAAACGACACACAGATCATTGTTTCCATCTCCAATGATTGGCAGCTGGTCACAGAAACCACTCCGTTAAGATCAATGCAGAGAAAACTGAGGTCGTAGTTTTTGGTATGCAGAACTCAATCCTCTCCCCGTTCCGGCTAGGACAGTTAAAAACCTGGGGGTCATTTTTGACGAGGGTTTGACCTTTTGATTCTCAGCCGCACTGTTAACACCTGCTCCTATATTTTGAAAACCCTCAGAAAGGTGCTCCTGTGTATTCCAGCAGAACTGCACCGGCCCACCATCATCGCACTAGTCACCTCCCGGCTTGACTACTGCAATGCCTTGTACCTTAATATCAGCATGGCCTCCTTGAACAGGCTTCAGGTCGTCCACAACACAGCAGTCGGGCTGATCCTTAATATCCAAAGCATCAGTCAGCGAGGGATGGGCTCCATACTCTGCATTGGCTCCCTATTAGGAAGCGCATCTCTTTTAAAGTCCTGAGAATGGTCTAGAAGGCCTCGCACAGCAAAGGA
The DNA here is from genome assembly GCF_964261635.1 of Lissotriton helveticus. NCBI lineage: Eukaryota > Metazoa > Chordata > Amphibia > Caudata > Salamandridae > Lissotriton > Lissotriton helveticus. Next base: position 131,018,789 of record NC_136072.1, on the reverse strand, counting down.
TCACAGCAGCTGAAAACCATGTTTCAATGGTACATACATTCCTGGGAGGACCTTGAGATATTCCTCCCAGAGAAAACTGATCTCTCTGAAATTCCACAAGGTCAGATGGAGCGTACGCTCCTTCTCTGTGGTGGCCGCAAAACTTTGGAATACCCTGCCCCTCTGTTTCACAGGCGAAAGTGTTCCCAGTGTTCAGAAAGCTGATGAAAACATGGCTTTTCTCAACATAGTCGGCAGCTCTGTGTTTATCTTTCTCTCTTCGGCCGCCCAGCGCCTTTGCACCTACGGATATTAGTGCGCTTTATCAATCCTTAACCTATCATTAGAAATTAATATAATCCATTAATAGACATATCAATATAAGGAAAACGTACAATATTGGTAACTATGAGAGTTAAAATTGAAATAAGACAGCAAGTATGTCCCATAAATGAATTTCCTTAACATAAATTATATTAGAATGGAATAGAATAAGGTGTCCGTTCAGAATCCCAATAAAGTGTTCTGGTGAGAGAATAAATGCATAAGCATGAAGCCTTTGCACATCAAATAAAGGACATTTAAGCTGGAAAGTATTCTCAGTTATAAATCAGCAGACCTCTAATAAAGCAGAGAATACGTTCTAAAGTAATCTCTCATGAATAGAGATGTGGTTTCAAGAAACCCAGGGGTGGATCTCCAGAAAATGCAAATGAGAGAAGCCTTTCCTACTCTAGGAACAAGCACTAATAATAACACAGTAAACTGTAAATTGAAACACGTTTTACGTTCTTCATTCATAGCATCCAATAAGATTTAAGCAAACTCTTGGGAGTAGGTAAAGTCCACAGTTTCTCACGTCTTCACAATGTGCAACAGAAATAAGTACTTGAAAAGATACTTTGTTCACATTTAGCAGTTCAACTAGTTCTTCCCATGAATCACATTTACTGTTGTCTTCTCTCCTCCCTGTGAGAACCTTACTGCCAGTTGTCTAATACATAACGAATACCTATTCACTAACTAACAGAAGGCTTCAGGAAAGTTTCAGTATCTGCAGTGTAAAGAAAAATATCTTTTGCAAAACAGCTCAAGGTGAAAATTGGCCTTTCCATGTTAATATATAAATTCCTTTTAACATGACCATGACAGGCTCACTTAAATCAACAGTGTTCTTTCTTTTATATGTTTATAAAGCTTAGGTATAACTACCTTCTACTAATTAAATTTGATCATACATGTGTTATTTAGCATAGACTTTTGCACTTTTTATTCAAAAGCATTTTTGTCAGCAAAATTAAGAAATTTGCAGAAGTTCTTAAGCAGAGTCCTTCTCCATTTGTCAGCCTTGATGGTCTACTTTCCTTAACTGGCTGCCCAAGGATTGGGTAGGCCAATAAAGACACAGGATATCCATTTATTTACTTTCCAGAACCCTTGTAAAACAGCCATTCGCAGGCTACTGCAACCCACCGATATCTGCATGGATCACCCCACTGCTAGCCTCCATGTGTGCACAACTGGTCATGTTTACTGTACTGCCATTACAAGTACTCCAATCTATGCTCCCTATCTCAGGTTTTTTTGTAGTCTTAGACACTTACCTTCTTCTCCGAGATGCTACCTCAATCCTCATATGAACGATTTATAGCAGCTCCTCTTCTTGACTGTTGCCCTTTCCAATGCACATAACCCAAAACCACTCCAGCTCCCACGTCCTAATCATGGCATATCTGCGGTAGAGTCAGCATGACTGGACTAGGTGGTTCACTAACAGGCAGGATCAGTATACTACACATGTGGCGAAGAGATAGTACCCGAACAAGCACTGAAGTGTAGCACACTTGTATGCGAAGACAAATCAACATATTACAATTTATAGACTCCACTCACCATTGTCGTCAGTCCTGGTACGGAGAGTTAGCAACTCCGAGGCAAGCCCAGAAGTGGTCAAAATTATACATAGTGGGATCAGGACCGTTTCTAGGTGTTTTGCCACCCTAGGCGAGAATTGAAAAATGCCTCCCCCTCCCTTTTACTAACATCACTCTCTCCCCCTGTCATCCCGGATAGTTAATTTCATTTAAGTTAATTTATTCTTCAGCCCACCTCTCTTGCTTACCAAGTACTAGGGAGTGAATGCAACAAGTTAACATTTTCTAACTAGCAGCCTAGTCTGCAAAAAAATCTAACACTTGGACGTGATTCAATAATAATTCATCACCAAATACCCTCGCAAAACTGACTTGTGAAGACTGAAGGACGAACTTAAAGCACACCCCAAAAATAAAATAGAAATAGAAGTGTCCAGTTAGGAGAAAGCAACTGTACCAGAAAGTTGTGGCAGTCCCGAAGAAGGATCGCTTCTTACCAGGCGCCTAACACCCCCGCCCTGTAGGAGCGCCACGACTTTTATGGCGGCCGCGCTGGACATCGCTGCTTTAAGTCGCTCATTACAAATGGTCACCGACAGCTAGTTGGCGGAGGCGGTCTACACAGACTCTCTCCCAGCTACATTTATAGGAGCCACGCGTGTGGAGGCAGGGGAATTGTGGACATTTTAAAACTGAATGCAGTAGCTTTATTATGAAAAGAAATGAAACTATTTATAGAAATGTCTTCTGCTATTGGCTAGGCTGTGTTTGCTAATGTGATTAATGCAGGTGGAGGCAAAAGGGGAAATAAAGCATGACACTTTCCCTACTCTCCAAGAGCTCACTTGCTACCTACCCTGCCCCCTAGCCCATGGCCACTTACCGACACCAGCAATTGTGCACAAACTTGCAGTATCTTAGAATCCCTGTCACAGAGAATTATAGAGAACACAAGTGAGGTGCCAGTTCTCCTCAACACTGAAATGTAAATCGGTCAAATTCAGAAGATTTGATTATAAAACAACAATCTTTCAAGAATAATGGTACCTGGCGAGAGGGTTAATGAAGATCCTGGCTGAAGTGCAATGCATTGAACCTCCGGGGCCTATAAAAAGTAAAGATCTACTATAGTGTGGTGGCAGAGAAAGTACAGAGAGTGCCAAGTAGTCAAACAAGCACCAAGGCGCCTGGATACGCGTGTGATCTGCTGCAAACCTCCCATATTTACCATTTTAGGTGGGAGTGCCTATTTAGAGCCAGTGGTTTCCTGTCCTCGGCACGGGCACTTAAATGTCAAAATACATTCAAAAAAGAGCATTGAAAATGCAATAGGTCTCGCCTTTGATTAAGTTAAAGCCATTTGCTTTGATACTGGTATTGTATAGCAAAGCAAATGGCTTTAACTTAATGAAAGGCGAGATCTATTGCATTTTTAATGCTTGTTTATTTTAAGAGGGAGAGTACCGGCACTTCTCAAGAGTGACGTACAGGTATTCTGGTACAGACTACCTGCCCTTCTATAATTTTCTCATTTCAAGCACTGCTCACAAGTCAAAGAAATTGCAACCTCAATTCCATAACTTGAATGGAAATGTATTCAGGCCTAACACGGACAAAGCATTTACGATTCCAATGCTCAAGCCGCACATCCGCCATGCAACAGAACTTGGTGTTACTCCACATTACCTCAGCTGCTGTGCCTCCAGGTACAGGCCAATGCTGTAATTGTTCTCAAAATGTATTTCCAGTGAAGCCAGCCAGCATGGCGAGTCAGCGTTCTAGCCTCTTGTGGTGCCCCTTATCTATTAGGAACATCGTATTTTCGTCGGCGATGTTACAGTTACATAAAATCGATCAATTTTGAGAGAACAGGTACCCTAAAATATTCCTACCAGTTCTTAAACACACGTCACTGTGTAAGCATAAATAGTTTGTCCCGAGACATTAAAGAAGGAAAGGGATGAAAGACGGATTGCGCCGTGTCCAATATGTTTTAAAAACACATGCACCAAATACTTTAAGATGCTTTTAAGTAAGAACCTCCCTCAATTTCGTCAGCCCTTTTAAAGGTGTCTTTATATCACAGTCTCGTTCTGTCCATTGTCACTTCTGCTTTGCGTACACAAACAATACTATTTGGCTAAGGCTCCTTGCACTACAGGTCAAATCACCTTTAAAGTGTGTATCACTTTCTAACCTGGATAAAGTAGTTGTTAAGCCTGATCAGTTATGACCCATGCAACCAGTTTATTGGGCTTTACAAAGGAAAATATTCATACGCACTTTGAGACATTTCCGCATAAAATGAAGTGCTAGAGAACATACCATTTGTTATAATTTAAAACAGGAAAAACTGGGGGAGGGGCGTGTGACCTTCTCATCTTTCCCTTGGCGCCTCGAAATTCTGCGACCCGGGGATAGTGCTCAAAGCATTAAGCAGCTATCACGCACGTTTTGGTCTGTTGTCGCCCACTGATGCACCATATTTTAACCCAGCCTCTCATGGTGGCTTGCCCCTGAACACTGACCGAGTAAGAGACACTGTAGATCCTAGGCGCTCAAAAAACAAAAGCACAAACTCCTGGTTGCTCGCTAGCTAGGGCTTAAAATAAACCAATTTATCTGGCCTTCCACTTTACCCCATCACATCCATTCACCCGTGTCTTACATAATGTATAGATATTACTTCCATAAGAAGCCTCTTATCGTGAATAAGGCTGGCCTCCTTTAGTCTCCACAGACCTGGGCATGGCAGCTGGCAGTCTCACCAGAGACGGGGGGCATTAGTGGCTCTGTGTCTGCACCGGCTCCCTCCTCTCCCGCCGGAGCAGGCCTCTCCAGCCCCACGCTGAGGAGAGATAAAGCCACGCTGACGGTGACTCGCGCTGAGCTGCTCCGAGCGTGAGCGCGCTGCTGTGGGCTGGCACGGGGCGCAGATTGACGGTGCATGCAGTCCCCAGTGATGTAGGCTACGCCTACGCACTAGCCAACACGAGCAGACCTGTTCGCGCCTTAGAAGAGATCCTCACCTGTAGTCTGGGTGTCGGTGCGGCGTTGCCTTGGGGGATGAGCGGTGCAGGTGACCACGAGGTGGTCCTACGAGAGCGGGCACGCACGGCCCCCGACTGTGGCGCCGACCGTGACGTCACACCACCTCACGTCACGGTCACGTTGAATATTAGAAGGCGCTAATGCGCTTTCGAGGTCGAAGACCGTTCACTCAAGGGGCAGGGCCGTGTCTATCATTAGGCAAGACTTGGCAGCCATTCACTCAAGGGGATTTTAAAATTCAGGGTTTTTGCCGCCCTCCCTCTTTTGCCGCCCTAGGCAGCCGCCTAGTCTTGCCTAATGGTAGAAACGGCCCTGAGTGGGATTACTACTGAGGTAGGATAGAGACCATACCGCATTGGCTCAGCCATTTATTTACTGCGAAATGCACAGTCCAGAGTCAACTCATACCCTGCATGTCATTATGGAATGTGGTGGCCATCTTAATAGGAGTAGGGAAACCAAATTACGTCATGAGATGGACACTAGAACACTAAACATGGTTTACATCAGAGGTAAAGTGGTTGCTGTAATAGTTTTCATTGTATGCACAAGTGAAATCAAAACACTAAGGGGCTGATTTGGATGTTGGTCGGAAAACCTCCGACCAACATCTAAGATTTAAACTCCGACCACCTTATTACAAAGACAGCAGTCTGAGTTTAAACTGGCCGGTAAATCTGACTCCATTCTGATGGGCTCACGGAGCCTGTCGGCTAGTCGGAAAGGCCTCATAATCCCTAATGGACAGCATTACCGCCACAGGAATTGTGATGGCACTTTCCCACAGCAGTTCCATGTCTGCCTTTCCGACATGGAACTGCTGTTGAAAGTGTCTTTGGGGGGACCCTAGCAGGGCCCCATTCCCTCCTGGCCCTCCAGTTATGCCCCCCCCCTTTCACATCCCTGCACCTTGTGCTAGGCACTGTGGTGCCTGCTACAAGGTGCAGAGATGTGCAAAAACTTCACTTTTTCAGTGGGAGCTTGTGCCACGGGCGGTTTTGGTCAGCCGCACAAGCTGGCATTGAGAAATGGAAGTTTGTGACTGCACCATGTGCAGTCTCATCCAAATTGCAGTGTTGGAACCACTGACTTGATGTCGGTCAGTTCCATACCCTTGGGGATGTCGGTCGGAGGCAACTCCGACCGACATCCAAATCAGGCCCTTAATTCTCTTTATATATTAAAATTCATAGAAATCCTTTATTTAGTATTTGTTGCTTAAATTTCCTATCTAATGAAATATGATAAAGCCCCATAAAAAATATTAAAAACCTAATTAATCATAATTAAAACTAATTAATCACATTTGTTGCTATGCTTTTTTGTTCATGCAGCCTTACATTGGAACAGCCTTTGGGGATATCAGGAAGATTGATGACTATTCGAAGATTCCTATTAAGATCCGTGTTTTCTCATTTTTTGTTTTTCCTTCCGATAGACTTTTCCAATAACTGCGTTTCTGTTCAGCACATGGATATGTTTCACTCAGTCAAAGGCAGCCTCTAAAAGCCATGGATTTGTTGGATATTATTCTTGCTGTCTGGGCAGGCTTTTCTGTCAGATTTACCATTTGGACCAACACCTAACTCATCTAAAGTTATACCATAAAATACTAATGGCAACGATTTTTGGACACGTGTTTTGGATTTTAAAATGAGCGAGAACTTGAACCATGAACTTTTCCTATTTACAGATTTTGACTCTGAGTATTCTGGGCAATATTGCCCTAGAAGAACATCAAAGGATCAATGGCATATATCTTAGCACACCTCGGATGGAGTGTATATATATATATATATATATATTTGTTGTTTTTTTGGTAGCTCCTTTTTGAAGATTCTGCTAATCCAAGGTAATATACTTAATTATTATCACAGTTCATTCATGTTTGCAGATGGTCTACGCCTGGAATTCTCTCTGAATAGTTCGTCAAATTAAGCATACACAGACACAAACTATGTTCAAGTGTAAGTGAAATCAAAAATCTCAACATTACCTTGGTGTGCTGTAGGGCCTTCCTGCCCTGTGCAGCAGGCGTAACCGCACATGCGAGGTATTGCTTTTATCGGGAAAAGTGTTGGCATGGAGAATACTAGAACGTTTGATATTAACTACATTTTTGAACTCTTAATATAAATCTGTGTATAAATGTATCATTTTTCAAAGGCCTTGGGAACCTTATGAAATTAATCAATCAAATAACATTATAAGCATTTAGTAAATGCATAAAAGTACAAATAATTATCACAGTACGAATTGATCGAGGACTAATTCAAATCAGTTAAATTCATTTTAAGCATTTTCCTTTATAAAATTGCAAAGTTTACATGAATTCACAGATCTAGAACTAGCAGCTATACATTATAAGAGGAGTATTTATATAATCAATGTACGATGGTATCACCCTCACATAGGCATTACCTTCAGGGCCGTTTCTACCATTAGGCAAGACTAGGCGGCTGCCTAGGGCGGCAAAAGAGGGAGGGCGGCAAAAACCCTGAATTTTAAAATCCCCTTGAGTGAATGGCCGCCAAGTCTTGCCTAATGATAGACACGGCCCTGTCCCTTGAGTGAACTGTCTTCGACCTCGAAAGCGCATTAGCGCCTTCTAATATTCAACGTGACCGTGACGTGAGGTGGTGTGACGTCACGGTCGGCGCCACAGTCGGGGGCCGTGCGTGCCCGCTCTCGTAGGACCACCTCGTGGTCACCTGCACCGCTCATCCCACAAGGCAACGCCGCACCGACACCCAGACTACAGGTGAGGATCTCTTCTAAGGCGCGAACAGGTCTGCTCGTGTTGGCTAGTGCGTAGGCGTAGGCTACATCACTGGGGACTGCATGCACCGTCAATCTGCGCCCCGTGCCAGCCCACAGCAGCGTGCTCACACTCGGAGCAGCTCAGAGCGAGTCGCCGTCAGCGTGGCTTTATCTCTCCTCAGCGTGGGGCTGGAGAGGCCTGCTCCGGCGGGAGAGGAGGGAGCCGGTGCAGACACCGAGCCACTAATGCCCCCCCGTCTCTGGTGAGACTGCCAGCTGCCATGCCCAGGTCTGTGGAGACTAAAGGAGGCCAGCCTTATTCACGATAAGAGGCTTCTTATGGAAGTAATATCTATACATTATGTAAGACACGGGTGAATGGATGTGATGGGGTAAAGTGGAAGGCCAGATAAATTGGTTTATTTTAAGCCCTAGCTAGCGAGTAACCAGGCGTTTGTGCTTTTGTTTTTTGAACGCCTAGGATCTACAGTGTCTCTTACTCGGTCAGTGTTCAGGGGCAAGCCACCATCAGAGGCTGGGTTAAAATATGGTGCATCAGTGGGCGACAACAGACCAAAACGTGCGTGATAGCTGCTTAATGCTTTGAGCACTATCCCCGGGTCGCAAAATTTCGAGGCGCCAAGGGAAAGATGAGAAGGTCACACCCCCCTCCCCCAGTTTTTCCTGTTTCAAATTATAACAAATGGTACGTTCTCTAGCACTTCATTTTATGGGGAAATGTCTCAAAGTGCGTATGAATATTTTCCTTTGTAAAGCCCAATAAACTAGTTGCATGGGTCATAACTGATCAGGCTTAACAACTACTTTATCCAGGTTAGAAAGTGATACACATTTTAAAGGTGATTTGACCTGTAGTGCAAGGAGCCTTAGCCAAATAGTATTGTTTGTGTATGCAAAGCAGAAGTGACAATGGACAGAACGAGACTGTGATATAAAGACACCTTTAAAAGGGCTGACGAAATTGAGGGAGGTTCTTACTTAAAAGCATCTTAAAGTATTTGGTGCATGTGTTTTTAAAACATATTGGACACGGCGCAATCCGTCTTTCATCCCTTTCCTTCTTTAATGTCTCGGGACAAACTATTTATGCTTACACAGTGACGTGTGTTTAAGAACTGGTAGGAATATCTTAGGGTACCTGTTCTCTCAAAATTGATCGATTTTATGTAACTGTAACATCGCCGACGAAAATAAGATGTTCCTAATAGATAAGGGGCACCACAAGAGGCTAGAACGCTGACTCGCCATGCTGGCTGGCTTCACTGGAAATACATTTTGAGAACAATTACAGCATTGGCCTGTACCTGGAGGCACAGCAGCTGAGGTAATGTGGAGTAACACCAAGTTCTGTTGCATGGCGGATGTGCGGCTTGAGCATTGGAATCGTAAATGCTTTGTCCGTGTTAGGCCTGAATACATTTCCATTCAAGTTATGGAATTGAGGTTGCAATTTCTTTGACTTGTGAGCAGTGCTTGAAATGAGAAAATTATAGAAGGGCAGGTATTCTGTACCAGAATACCTGTACGTCACTCTTGAGAAGTGCCGGTACTCTCCCTCTTAAAGTAAACAAGCATTAAAAATGCAATAGATCTCGCCTTTCATTAAGTTAAAGCCATTTGCTTTGCTATACAATACCAGTATCAAAGCAAATGGCTTTAACTTAATCAAAGGCGAGACCTATTGCATTTTCAATGCTCTTTTTTTAATGTATTTTGACATTTAAGTGCCTGTGCCGAGGACAGGAAACCACTGGCTCTAAATAGGCACTCCCACCTAAAATGGTAAATATGGGAGGTTTGCAGCAGATCACACGCGTATCCAGGTGCCTTGGTGCTTGTTTGACTACTTGGCACTCGCTGTACTTTCTCTGCCACCACACTATAGTAGATCTTTACTTTTTATAGGCCCCGGAGGTTTAATGCATTGCACTTCTGCCAGGATCTTCATTAACCCTCTCGCCAGGTACCATTATTCTTGAAAGATTGTTGTTTTATAATCAAATCTTCTGAATTTTCGACCGATTTACAATACAGTGTTGAGGAGAACTGGCACCTCACTTGTGTTCTCTATAGTTCTCTGTGACAGGGATTCTAAGATACTGCAAGTTTGTGCACAATTGCTGGTGTCGGTAAGTGGCCATGGGCTAGGGGGCAGGGTAGGTAGCAAGTGAGCTCTTGGAGAGTAGGGAAAGTGTCATGCTTTATTTCCCCTTTTGCCTCCACCTGCATTAATCACATTAGCAAACACAGCCTAGCCAATAGCAGAAGACATTTCTATAAATAGTTTCATTTCTTTTCATAATAAAGCTACTGCATTCAGTTTTAAAATGTCCACAATTCCCCTGCCTCGACATGCGTGGCTCCTATAAATGTAGCTGGGAGAGAGTCTGTGTAGACCGCCTCCGCCAACTAGCTGTCGGTGACCATTTGTAATGAGCGACTTAAAGCAGCGATGTCCAGCGCGGCCGCCATAAAAGTCGTAGCGCTCCTACAGGGCGGGGGTGTTAGGCGCCTGGTAAGAAGTGATCCTTCTTCGGGACTGCCACAACTTTCTGGTACAGTTGCTTTCTCCTAACTGGACACTTCTATTTCTATTTTATTTTTGGGGTGTGCTTTAAGTTCGTCCTTCAGTCTTCACAAGTCAGTTTTGCGAGGGTATTTGGTGATGAATTATTATTGAATCACGTCCAAGTGTTAGATTTTTTTGCAGACTAGGCTGCTAGTTAGAAAATGTTAACTTGTTGCATTCACTCCCTAGTACTTGGTAACCAAGAGAGGTGGGCTGAAGAATAAATTAACTTAAATGAAATTAACTAGCCGGGATGACAGGGGGAGAGAGTGATGGTAGTAAAAGGGAGGGGGCGGCATTTTTCAATTCTCGCCTAGGGTGGCAAAACACCTAGAAACGGTCCTGATTATCTTATTCTTTGACAGTTTCTAATTGGCATGTTTAAAATCTAGCAGCAATTCAATCAAAAGAAATATTAGAAGTTGACGACCGTTAATAAAATTATTACATAAAAAGACACCCCTATCTGTGGATCTTCTCCTAGTCCGAAAGGCTGAGTTAAAAAAAATTTCTAACATAAAACAAATATAGGGGGTTTCCAAGGAATAAATAACTGTAAGAGCTGAGGAATAAGAATATAGGCTGTTTTTTTTTTTTATCAGAGTGAGGATGTACTGTTTCCTTTCCATCTTATAAAAGCCACAAAATATTATAATATGTGACATTGTTTGGGTAGACAGACCATCCATGAGGGGAAAAAGTTTAACCTCATCCTTATTAATAGATATCGGTCATATTGTTGGTCACAAAAGAGAGATGAATCGAGGCCCGTGCACACACTGGGCAACTTGTGGTAGTATTTAACTGTGACTTTGCTTTGATTTCGTTGCCATCTTTCTAAGTCACATTTGGTAATAAATGCTTATTTTAGCTTATTCTTAGCAAAAGACATGCATTCAGTGGGTGATGTATACAAAAAGGCCAACAAGATCTGTAAAAGACTTCCTAATCTATACAAGCCAGGGGATACTATTAGCTCGGTCGAGATTAGTAATATCTTTAATTACAGCATGGTTCAGCCCAACCAAGTCCCTTTTCCATATGCGCAACCATAAAAGGAGCGGGCCAGTTTAACCACATCAGTAATGAAAAGGAGGCCTCGTTTTTTGTGTGCAATCAGATTTGAACAGCAGGATTAACGGAAAGCAGCTTTTTAACAAACGTATCCTCCACTTTCTGAAAAGCACTCACTTCAGCTGTGCCCCAGATTTCTGCGCCATATGTAGCTATGTTATGTCAACAGATTTGTCCTGGTATATTTCTACCATTTCCCTGATTGATATTTTGCCCAATTTAGAGGTTCATTTTCACAGGGCTACTATGCTTTTTTGCAGAATGTTTATTCTATTGACGACCATGATGGATCATTTAAGTTTGGAGTCAAAGAAGAGGCCTAGGTACATGAAGGGATTTTCTCGTTCCAAAGAGCCCCCATCCAAGTTAAATGAAATAGACCTTATCCTTCCCATTCCTGCTGTTAATATAAATATTTTTTGATCTGTTAAGCAAAAAACCTAAGTCAGCCATAAAAGATGAATAGGAGTTAATCGGGTGCTGTAGGGCCATAGTTGTCATGGCCATCAAGACCGCATCATCTACGTAGAAGAGAGCAGGCAGTGATAAGTTGCCTGCTGATGGAACATCCAAGCACTGTGCAATCAGGACTTTGTTACATTTGTTGGTGTATACGGAGAACAGAAAGGGGGCCAGAACGTATCCCTGTCGCACTCCCTTTTCAATTTTAAACATTTCTGGGCATTACCCCTGTTTGCCAAATCTAACTACAGACCCGGCCTCTCTATAGAGATCCCTTATAAAAAAGAATTATGGATTTGTCCACGCCTATTGACTCCAAAAGAACCCATAATTTTGAATGGTCCACGCAGTCGAAGGCCGCAGACAAATCCACAAAAGAGATATAAAACGGTCCCTTTTTCGCACAGGCACACTTTGCTGCAAGTAAGGCCAGATTAAGCCCTTGGTCGATCGCTCCCCTCCCCTTTCTGAACCAATATTGAGTCTCTGCTAAAATATTTTTGGTGGATGCCCACTCCTCCTGCCTATTTAAGAGCAGTCTCCCCATTAATTTGGCAGTGCTATCCACTAAAGAAATTGGGCGATAATATGCTGAATTCATGGGAATTCCATATATATATATCTATCACCGATTGTTTCCAGAATACTGGAGGTCCCACTTTAAAGACTGCGTTAAAAACTTGTGTCAAGAGCGGGACCCATACATTTATGTGTATAAAAAAGATATCCAGAGGGACCCCCATCAAGCCCTGCGGCCTTTAAGGCTGGTGATTGGGAGAGTGCAAGATCAGTTTCCGCTATAGAAAATTCTATCCCCCGGTGGACGATCATAGAATCATCCAGATGAATTGTACATCTATCAATCTCTGTTAAAATGCTCTGAAAGTGAGAGAGCCAGGAGGATTCGTCTGTGGGTGTCATTTCTGTTTTCTTCTGGGAGGCTGGGCTCTGGTAACCCCATCATGGAGACTGCCTCGAGTAACACGAGGAAGATCTTCAAAAGGTGGTGGTTTTCGTGGTTGATTTATGTAAAGCCCATTCCTATCCGTTTCACCAAATGATTACCAGTTATTAAGTTATTTATGCCTTGGTATTTCCGGTGCAAGAACGTAGTAGAAAGGGTACGTGTCATGCAATAGGCGTAGGTGGCGCTAAACTTACCAAACCAGATTCTGCCGCAGTGGAATGTAACCAGGCAATTGAGATTCCTTTCATGGTAAACTGATACTTACTCAAAATACCTTTTGTTCTTGCTTGTAGGTCTGAATTGCAGTGCAAACAAACAAATGTGTGGTAGCGCTCTAGTGTTCCGTCCCCGGAACAGGATAGGCGGCCATATTGTTTGCTTGGCGCCGACCGCAGCAAGCAGGGTCACGCTCCCGGCGCTCCGGATTAAAGAGTTATTCATCACTCAAATTGTGTGCGTTCTATCATTATTACAATGGCGATGAGTTGGGGGATTTAAAACCCGAGGACACATGCGACTACATCGCGAGCGCACGCATTTAGCGTGAGAGACCGCACTGAGACCCGGAGCGCGGCAGAGGAGCCGACGCGAGGCAGGAAATTGGCGCGAAAGGGAGCCAGCAACCCCTGAGACCACAGCAGCGCCCAAGCCTGCAACCAGGGCAAAGAAAAGGACTCTGCTCCATCGAGCCACGCCCAAAGCGGACAGAGTGCACTGCAGAGCATCGGAGGGCAACCAGGCGAGGTGCACGAAGGTACCCAGTGCAGTAGACCATCCCGGTCTCTAGCTAGTGACCAGGCACCCTGGCAGATCAGCGCACATTAGCGGAAGCACCAGGCTCCTCGCACCCAGGGACAGGAGACAGCCCGCAGGCATTATCAAACCCCGCTAAGAGAGGACAAGGGGAGGAAAGTGACGAAGAGTACCGGGAAGAAGACGAAGGGGGGCAAGACGCTCCAGGGAGTCCGACCAGGCGGACAGTCACTACAGCAAGGGACAGAAGGAACGAACCAGCGATGGCAGCCCAGAGCACGTCCCTCACCCAACTGGTGCCATTCCTAACAAAAAGTGGCGAACCGGAAAGGAAATGGGAAGACTGGAAGAGGTACTTCCTTAACTATCTGGAGGCACTGGAAGAAGAAGGTGACACCCAGTTTTCAAGCAAAAGGAAAAAGAAGATCTTGCTACATAACTTGGGCCCGGAAGGGCTCCGGGTATATGACACCATTGTCAAAGGTGAGAGAGGCGCCGGGGACACAGAAGTATTTGATCATGCCATCGCTGACCTAGATGCGCATTACAGACCGGTGGTGTGCGTCGCCATCGACAGATTCAACTTCTTTCAGAGGAAGCAAAAAAGCGGCGAGAAGTGGAGAAGTGTGGCTCACTGGTTAGAGCAGGCAGACCCTGAAGCAGAGGTTAGACCCGGGACCAGGGTTCAATTCCTGACGCGGCAGGGTCTTGAGCCCAAATATCCACGGACTCGATAATTCTCGCTTCGGTGCCTGACCTAATCATGGGTTCACACTCTGCAACTCTGGGCATTAAGCTTGCTTAATCTCCACAACGGCCCCCTGCGGCGGGATGCCTGGCTTTCACCTTGGGGATGCCCTGTAGGGGCTATCTCACAGGGAAAAGCCAGGACGGGTTCCCAAGGCAAAGCGCTTAGAGACCCCTGGGTTATAAGCGCTATATAAATCCAAACATACATACATACAACATACATACGGTGGACGAGTACGTCGTAGCGTTGCGGAAGTTAGCCCTCACGTGCAAATTTGGGGGACTGCATGATGAACTCATCAGGGACCAGATTATCATGCACACTTCCAGCTCCCACATACAAGAGAAGTTGTGGGTGAATGGAGATGCCCCACTCAAAGAAATCTGGGCGATGGTCAAGAAGGCAGAGTTGTCAAGAAGGTGCGCTCAAGCAGCGAAGAGGGACGTCCAGGAGTCGCAAACCGTATGCAAGGTGATGGTGCCAAATAGAAATGACCGTTCGAGGCAGAACGAGACCCGGAGAAACCAAGGAGGTGGAAGGTCTGACAACCCCACCAGGCGGACAGCAGGTCCAACAAAGGAGGAAAACCCCAATGTTACAGATGTGGTAGCACGGGCCATTTGGGAAACGACAAGGCGTGCCCAGCCTTCAGGGCTAAATGCTCCTACTGCAACATTTTCGGACACTACGAAAAAGTGTGTCGCAGAAAACCAAAAAACGCCATGGTACGCTTAGTAGACCAAGAACGGAGGGAAGAGAACAGCGACCAAGAAGACACGGTGGAAGAAGGGGAATTCCTGTACATTGATGTCCAAATACTGGAAATGGATGGTTCAAACTCAGATAGACCCCGACTCGACATGCACATTGGGGGAATACCACTAGAGATGATCGCAGACAGTGGGGCGCCCATATCTATCGTTCAAAGACAAGTTTGGGAAGACAACTTTGCATCAAGAATCAAAGAGACCCTTCTACCCATGGATGTGAGACCAGTCACATACACTGGGCAAAAGATTCCCATGTTGGGGTACTGTCCTCTCATGTTTGAATTCAGGGGCCGCCACGCAAATTGCAAGCTATATGTCGCAGAGAGAGGCCCATCCGTGCTGAGTTGGAAGGACCAAGGAGCATTGGGGATCCAGCTAAACCCAGGAGGTATCGAGAAGATCTTACTCATGGACATGGAGACCAAGGAAGATGTGATGTTGTGGCAGACGGCGTACCCCAAGGTATTCAACGGCCAGATTGGTGAACTGGGCAAATACACACACCTCATAAAGCTGAAGGAGGGAGCAGTGCCGGTGGTGCACAAAGTGAGGAACATCCCGTTCCGCAGTAGAGAAGCAGTGCAAACGGAACTGGACAGGCTGGAAATGGGAAGGTGTCATCAGAGCGATTGAGAGTGCGGAGTAGCTCTCACCCCTGGTTGTAGCCCAAAAGCCCAACGGCAAGGTACGTCTCTGCGTGGACCTCAGAGAATTGAACAAAAACATCATCATAGACAAATTCCCTCTGCCACGCATCAATGAAATGCTGGCAAAGACAAAAGATGTCAAATGGTTCTCCACGGTGGACTTTTCGTCGGCCTATCATCAAGTGAAGCTTCATCCATCCTGCAGCCACCTCACGTCATTTATCACGCCATTTGGGTGCTACGAGTTTGTGAGGATGCCCTTTGGCCTAGCTTCAGCCGCGGCAGTTTTCCAAAAGATTATGCACAAACTCTTAAAAGACTTGAAAGATGTCCTTTTCTTTCAGGACGACATTCTTATAATGGGGAAGTCGAGGCAAGACCACAACGCGAAGCTCCACAAAGTGTTACAGAGGCTACAAGACAACGGGCTGACGGCTGAGTGGTCCAAATGCAATTTGGGAGTCCAATCTGTCACGTACCTTGGTCATGAGGTGAGTGGACAAGGAATAACTCCCAAGAAGACAAACATGAAAGCCATTATGGAGGCACCCACTCCAGGAAAGAAGGAAGATGTTCGGTCATTTCTAGGAATGGCCGAGTATTACAGCAAATTTATTCCACATTTTGCCACGAAAACGCACTTCATTCGACAACTGCTCAAGGAAAGAAATAGATTCCAGTGGGGAAAAGAAGAGCAAATGGAATTCGATGCACTCAAGCAGGAGATGGGCACGGCCATTCCCCTCAAAGGATTCGACCCCAGCGCAGAGTCCATCCTTACCACTGACGCCAGTGACCGCGGTCTAGGGGCAGTACTGATGCAGAAGGCTGAATCCGGGGAGTTGTCGACAATCCGTTTCGCCTCCCGCTCGTTGGCCCCCAACAAAGAGAAGTTCAGCGTGGTGGAGAAAGAAATGCTGGCAGTGGTCTGGGCGGTGGAGAAATGTAGGCAATACTTGTGGGGAGCCAAGTTCCTAGTGAAGACAGACCACAAACCTTTGGTCCGTGTCCTGACATCAAGCGGTCATGATCACGCAACACCCAGGATAGCCAAGATGACCCTCAGGCTATTGGACTTCGTCTATGAGGTTGAACACATTCCGGGACCGCAGAACAAAGTTGCAGACTTCCTGAGTAGGGCGGCAGCCATGGTCGAGGCAAAGAGCGAAGAGAGACAAGACTGGGAAGGCTACGTGGTGGCCACCATCCAGGACACTGAAGAAGTGATAAGCGCCCAGGACTGGGAAAAGGCCTACAAGGAAGACACAGACTTGGAGGCTGTGAAAGGGTATGTCGTCCATGGATGGCCAGAAAAAAGACACTTGAAGGAAGAATTGAAGAGATATTGGGAGGTTAGAGATGAGCTGTCATTGGCAGAGAATCCTGTGTTCCTACTCTGAGGTGACAAAGTGGTCCCGCCACAGAACATTCTGGATCATCTGATGTCCTTACTACATGAAGGGCACCAAGGAATTACGAAAACGAAAGCCCTGGCCAGACAAGCGTACTGGTGGCCGGCCATCGATGCGCAAGTGGAACGGCATGTGCGCATGTGCGAGTCATGTGCAAAGGCAGACAAGTCCCAGAGCATGTTGAGAACGCCCTTGGGGAAATTCCCGATCCCGGATGGACCTTGGGAGATATCGGTGGACATAATGGGTCCAGTCCTGGATAAAGAGGGAACCCAAAAGTATGCAGTGGTAATCATTGACAAGTACTCTAAATGGCCAGAATTAGAAATCTTGGAACAGGCAGACACAGAAGCAGTAATACGTTTCTTGCGTGCCACGTTTGTCAGAGAAGGTATCCCAAAGATCATCACATGCGACAATGGCCCCCAATTCACTTCGGCGAAGTGGATTGCATTTACCAACAGAAATGGCATCGAAGTGAAGCACACACCGATCTATCACCCCGCGGGAAATGGCCAAGTGGAGCGATTCAATCGTGTGATAATGGGCACCATACAAGCAGCCATTGAGGACGGCCTGGACTGGGAGAAAGAGCTGGAGAAGATGATTTGGGCCTACCGCATCACACCTGGGAGCACAGGCTACAGCCCCTTCAAGATTTTAAGAGGTAGGGAGGCCTTCACGAAAGACAACACGGCATGGAGGAAGTTGGTCGTACAGAGCAAGTGGTCACCAGCTGTTGTCAGGAAGAATCTGGAGAGAGCACAAGAGGTCTACACTGCTCATTACAACAAGAGACGAAACACTCAGGATACAGAGCTAGACAAGGGTGATTGGGTGAGGGTAAAGCTGGCCATCATGAAGAGAAAGGGGGAAAGCAAGTTTTCACCACCCCTTAAGGTAGTGGAGCCCTATGCCCGGTCAGCCCTACTGAGCGACGGAAAGATATGGTCTATGGACAGAATGGCGAAGTGCAGCAAGATACTGAAGTGGGAAGAGGAGACGGAAGAAGGAGCAGAGCATGTCTTCGAGGAAGGAGAAAGTGAAGGTAGAGGAAGGCAAGGAGAGAACATCGAGGGTGCAGAGAGTCAAACAGCAAGTGGAGAGAGAGAGGAGAGAGAGACAACGGAGGAGAGAAGCAGGAGCAAAGAAGGAAGTGAAAAGAGAGCGAAGGACAGAGAAGAAGATGGAGCGAGAGAGCGAACAGAGAACAAGACGACAGGAGGAGAGAGAAATGATGAGAGAGTGGAGACCCGAGCAGGAAGAAGAGTAAAGGTACCTGAGAGATTCAAGGACTATGATATGGACTGGAAGTAAGACTTTTGTTATATAGTTTGATTATTGCATAAAGGGTGGAGATATGTGGTAGCGCTCTAGTGTACCGTCCCCGGAACAGGATGTGAGGGGACGGGAAGCGGAAGGCGGCCATATTGTTTGCTTGGCGCCGACCGCAGCAAGCAGGGTCACGCTCCCGGCGCTCCGGATTAAAGAGTTATTCATCACTCAAATTGTGTGCGTTCTATCATTATTACAAAATGCACTTGATGGGGCTATACCGGAAGCCATTTTACTTCTGTTTTTGAAAACCAGTGTCCTCAAAACGCAGTGCAAAGGCCATATTCCAGTTTATTACCCCAGTACAGCGAAACTGGCATAAGAAAAACATCACTGTTTCCTTCCTCACAGATTCTGTATCACACCTCCTTCACACGTGGAAGCTATTTTCCTCATGTGGCTTCTTCAATGTGCTGTTGACTTACTGCACACATTTAACTGCTTGCATCCTGGTTTTGGTGAATTATATTTTGTAAAAACCACACTCATAAAAAAAAATGTTGTGACCTAAAAATGGGGCGAGAAAGTGGCCTAACGGCTAGGGCGATCGACCTCGGAGCTGGGGAACCAGGCTCGAGTCTCGGCAGGGACGCTCAACATACTGTGATTCTGGGCAAATCACTTAATCTCCCCGTGCCTAACAAAAATGAATGTGTCCGTCTGTCACATAACTGGTGCCCATGTAAAGCGCTCCGATACCTTTGGGTCTTGTTCGCGTTATATAAAACTCCACAAAAAAAAAAATGCTGTTCCGCAGAGTGTATTCGGCTAATTATAGAGTTGTGTTTTTAACCAGGCTCTTTTGGATTTTGGGCTGATACTGCAAAATGCATGTATACTTGAAGATTGTCTAAATAAAAAATATTGAAGCAGTGATCTGCACTATGCTAGCCAGTTCTTTGAAGAACAAGTTTTGATTCAATTTTAAGGAAGGTGGATGGGGTGTTCTATCAATTTCGACCCATTACTAGGAGCAGACTTCATAATTCAATTTAAAAAATGTAACGTTCTCTCAAGCAAATTCATTTTATAAAGTATTATTTTGACTGCACCGGAAAATGATGATGGGCTCTATCAGTCTAGAGCTGCCCTGGCATCTCTGGTGCACAAGGCAGGGGCCCCTTCTGTCATTCAGCCTTGTTTGTTTTCTCCTTCCTCCTTGCTTTCTCTTTCCGCCTCTTCACTTCTTCCCCTTGTGATTTTAAGAAACTGTTGATTGTGTCTTTGCCAGATGCAATAGTGGAATAAGAGAAAGGAGGGGTGGGGGGCGAGGAATCACGAGAGGGATTCCGGGGCCTCACAGAATGCACTATCCAGCCCATTTTCCCACCCACAATAGATACAGCACTCTGGAAATGGTAGATTGACGCTCTGAGATTCAGGGGAGTGAACTTCCTGCATCCCACTGGATAGGGAATAGCATAACCCCGGAACAAACACCACACACAAGGGCACAAAACAAATTAACACTGAATCTAGTTCTGGAGCCTAGTCTAGTGGACTCAAATAAGACTCACACCAATACAAGATTCCCTCTGAGGCATTCGCCCCCTTCCCAGATGGCTACCTTGGAGACTAGCGGTGCCAACACTACCGTTATAGGTCCATCTACCACTAAATTACATCCCATGACTCTGATTTCATGGAATGGAGCTGGATTGGCCAGTAAAATTGATTGTTCTGAGTGGGTTTCTTTTATCAATACAAAAAATATACTACTCTTCCAGGAGACTTGGGCCCGTGAGGAACTCCCATTTCAGGGATATGCAGTATTCTCTAAACCCGCTAAGTGGGGGGGAAGTGACAGGCCATCTGGAGGACTGGCAACTTGGGTAGCATCGGACCTAGGTTGCCAGGCTAGTTGCCTGGAGACAGACTCCGATGATATTCTAGCCGTCCTATTAGAGTGGCCAAATTCCGTGAAACTGGTCGTTGCAAATGTATATTCAAGACCGGTACCCATGTCAAGAGAATCCAACACTATAGAGGAACTCTCTGCGTTCCTAGATGGCATCCCATGGGAACTTCACTGCCTGGTGGGAGGCGATCTAAACTCCCAGTATGAACCACTATCAGGCCTACGAGATGGCCCCTCCCTCGAGGAAGATTCATGTTGGCTTGTCCCGGCGACGGTGGCGCCCCCTCCCAGAGCCTGGTCTCCCCTTGCCCTGCAGATAACTGCCCTTACCCTAAATCAGGGTCTAAGGGCCTGTAATGGGCGTTGCAAATCAGACACGCCAAGTATCTGCACCTATAACAAATCTGGTAGCGAATCGAGACTGGAGTATATCCTTGTCAAACTATCAATGTGGTCACAAATAGTTGACTTTAAAGTTATTGAGAGATGGGATAGTGACCACAACGCCCTGGAACTCTCTTATGCCTTACCGCGGAACGAAGATATACTGCTTGGTCCAAACAAAGACAAGTCAGGTCTTCTACTAGAAAACAACCGGAGAAAAGTCAGGTGGGAGAAACTGGCTACTAGCGTTGAGAAGTTACCAAAACTATATGCAAGAATTACCCCGCTTTTAGAGAGGGCTTTCCAGATAGGGATGAATGTTGGAGAAGGGGCAAATAGAGAAAAATTGGCCCAGACCCATGCAGAACTAATCAGTTCTCTGGAGCTGGATCTATTTTCAAAAGCAGGGGCAAAAAAAGGACCAACAGTTAAGAGGACCTGGTATAACGCCACCTGCAGGGATTCAAAAACCAAATTGCTACTTGCAATCAAGGGGCGCAAAAGCAGGGATGAAATTCAATCCATGAGAAGGTCCTATAGGAAGCTCTTGGTGAATGCAAGGGCTGAATGGGATCAACAATATTGGGAAAACCTCTCAATGTCACTTGCCATCAAAGACTCCTGTAAATTCTGGCGAATAGTGTCCAATGGAACAGAGGACTTATCCTCAGCAATAGAGCCCAACATAGCTCCTAGCCTATGGCAGAGCCACTTTCAGTCATTGTATTCATTGGAGAAAGGGTCTCCGAATGTAACAAACAGTACGATAGTGCCAGATCCAATTGGAGACCCCATCACTGAAAAAGAGGTGAGGGTGGCTATAGCTAGGTTGTCTGCAGGGAAAGCCCCTGGTCTTGATGGGGTACCCGGGGACCTATTTAAGCAGGAACCAGGGATATGGGCCCCTTACCTCACGTTGATATTTAACGCTGTCCTGGGGGGAAAGGAGGTGCCGGATACTTAGCTGGGAGCAGAAGTGGTTCCTATTTTCAAAAAGTGTTCCCCACTGCTCCCAGCCAACTATCGTCCGATCAGTCTTATTGATATATCCCAAAAGCTTTTTGGAAGACTGATTCTGGACCGGCTACAGAATTGGATAGAGGAGATGGGTATCCTGACTCCCTACCAGGCGGGTTTTAGACAGGGGGTCTCCCCAATAGATCACATTTTTAGACTGAACCTTTTACATTGGAGGACAGCACTAATTGAGGGCGACACCTTGTATACTGTTTTTGTAGACCTGCGTGCCGTGCCGCCTTCGATTTGGTACCTAGAGTAAAACTGTGGAAAGTTTTGGAGGAGATGAACGTCCCGGGAGACATCTTGGCAATCCTGATGAGATTACACCTTAACAACTATGCCCGCGTTAGGTGTGGCAGAGGTGGCAATCTAACCGAAAGGTTCCCCGTTCGCAGAGGGGTAAGACAGGGTTGTGTGTTTGCACCGACCCTGTTTTGCCTCTTTGTGAACGGGGTAATTGCTCACCTGACCAGGATTCCCAACACTGATGCCCCAAAACCGACTGGCAGCAGGGTGCCCGCAATTATGTTTGCTGATGACACCCTGCTGCTGTCCAAATCCCCAATGGGCATACAACGTGTCTTGGACGCGTTTATGCAGTTCTGCTCAGAGCGGGGACTCGAAATTAACCCACAGAAAACGAAATACATGATTCTCAATCCTAACCGCCCACCGCCCAAGTTGGGAACAGTTCAACTGGAACGGGTACACTCAATTGAATATCTGGGGATCACTCAACGAAAACCTAACGTGGTCGGCCCACCAGTCAAAAGTAAACATCAAACTGGCACAGTTGGTGGGTGGTACTATGAGACTAGTGAACAAATCTCCCTACCGGCCACTTACCCCCATTATTCACATTTATAAAGCACAGGCCCGGGGGGGTGTTACGTACGGGGGCGAGCTGTGGGGCCATATTCCATCATCTAAACTATTAACTATTGAGAACAAATTTCTGAGACAGATTGTTGCCCTTCCACAGAGTACTCCATTACTCCCTCTCAGGCTGGATATGGGCCTTCGGCCAATAACGGAGGAGCTGGGGCTCAAACCCTTAGCATTCTGGCGGCGTCTATGGAGCAGTCCAGACCTTTCAAAATACAGAGCGGCGTTGCTGGAATTTTTACAGTTACCCAACGCCACAAGAACACCCTGGCTGACTTACATCAAGAGAACTTTTGAGGCAATTGGACTCCCTGAACTATGGCTGGACCCAGCAAATACTAGTACTAAGATCCCTAAAAGGGTACTCGCGAGAGCTTACTACGAACACATGCTTTTCAGAGCGGCCGAAGGTACCCGTGATGGATCATTATCCAACCAGTTCATAAAAATTAAAGATTCTTATCAACTAGAAAGTGTCCTAGATGCCATGACTCCGGCATTAACCAGAAAACTATTCCTCCAATGGAGATATGGAACTCTCCCTCTGGCTTCATTCACAGCATCATGGTCTTGTCGCTCCTCTTCAGAAATTTGCCCGATGTTCATGTGGTTTTCTTTTGCCGGGCCTATGAGAGGAGCAGGAACTATTGGCTAGTCCCCCTGCTCAGAAACTTGGGGTTCAGAACCTTTTTACCCGCGTACAGAGTCTTAAAGACAGATCTAGCTCCCACTATAGTTTTTGCACTATCCAAATTCTTAACTTCAATGTGGTACGCCCGATCCCGTTGTATAAAGAGACTTGGAGACTCGGGACAGATTTGAATCATCGGCACATCTTTTATCTTTATTCTTTTTAACAACTTCTGATCACTAATGTTGTTTAATGCGTTTTTAAATTTTTTGTATATGGTGCAATGTATATCTTTTATGATCATGTGATCGAAATAAAAAAAATTCGAATCGAATAAGAGAAAAATACCTGTAAGCAAACCAGCAGATTGGTACCGTAAGCTGTTGGCAAGCAGATTCTTGACTGAGCTCTGTTGTCCTAGAGCAAGGAACCTGGCTGTTGTAATATCTGCCTTCATTAGTCATTCCTTTCTTTGCATAAAGCTGTGTGAATGTTGCTTATTGAAAGAATGAAAAGAAGTCAAAAGTGAGAGAAACGTCTGCTGCGTTTCTGGAATTGATAAATGTACAGGCTCTCTTTGACGCCACATTTATTCTTCACTTGACTGCATTAGCAGAGGTATTATGCTCAAAGGTGTACAGGTGTCATCTTTCGCCCAGTTATCAATCACTTTACTTGCCATTCACACACTCAAACGTGTTTCTAGCATTTTTGTTTAAGCTCAAAAAGATGCATTTGAAGACCTCAAATATGATCTTCACTTTCAGGGCACAGACAAATAATTTGTCAGCAGACGGTAATCAAGATCTTCTTTTTTAAGCTTTCTGTAATGCCTCATGTGAGAGTGAGAAGTCTACAGAGAAAAGCTTCTACTTTCTTGCCTGCCTGCAAACTCTTCATAACTCATTGACACTTTTTAAAGACACAATTCTACAGAGTATCGATATTTTGGTGGCTGTAATACATTGAATACAAGGGCGGGCCCGTTCAAGGCCGGGTCGGGCCAGCCCCCTTCCAGTTATTAGGCGGCCTACCCTTGTGAGTACTCTGTTTAATTATATTGTTGCTGACTTTTTGGGATCTGAGCTATGCCTCCTAAGGAGGCTAAGGGGTGAGTGGACACTGCCAACTTTTCGGGAGCCATGGACCAGTTCAAAACGAGGATGAACTGTGTCGTTGATGAGGGGATCAATATAATGGAGTGACGTGTTTCCCAGGAACTCGCAATTGCTAGAAGGTCTTCAATGGGACATATTGCGAATGTGCGGACTCCTGTTAATTCTGGTGCTAATGGTGGTATTGGTGCTTCACCAATCTTAGAAATCCCCATTCCACAGCTCCCCTCCTGTGATTTATCTCAGGCCTCCCCTGATAGCCAGTCTACGGTCTCAGAATCGTTGTTGTTATCTCCCCAAAAGTTGCCTATTGTGCCCAATGTAGTTAAGGTGTACAATACTAGACAATTGCGTGGGAGAGACCAGGGGGCAATTCCAAAGAACAAGCAAGGGCTGTCAAACAATATTGGTGGGAGGAAAAAGAAAGCCCAAAAAAATATGAGAGAAATTCCTGCTACTCTGGAGCATCCCGCTGTGGCCGACTCTAAGCCCTGCTCCGGGCACAGTAGATCCTTCACTGCCTTGTAGGGTGCACCAGGTAGCAGGTGGGCTGTCTAAACAAGGCGACAGAGATGGGGTGACGGACGTTGAGTCAACTGTCATTTACGACACTCTTAGAGTTCTCCTACGTCCACTAGAGGATAGATTGAGTAAGACTGAAGTACATCTAAAAAGGATTGAGCGCGACTTCAAGGGAATTGTAGAACCCTCTTTAAGGGTTATTACTCCTATGGCCACTAAGTCACTAGCCAAAACCAGTGGAAAAAAGGCTCCGGCTGTCCAGAAGGACGCTGTAGCATTGAACACTGTCCACGGGGTCTCAGTTGCACCTCCAGTAGCAACTGAAGTTGCACCTCTTGTTAAGAATCTAGCATCTGCTGATATAAGTAGATTACGAAAGCGTAATATACCACAGGACAGTAAAGGTGGTGAGGTTCCCTTTGCCCATACTCCCAAGGGGAAAAATATCTTAAATCTACCCCCGGAGGTTTGTCCACTTGTGGTAATCCTAGCTGGGGTACCAGAGTTGGGTAAACATGAGGTGCAAACCCCCACAACACTGCGGAACAGGGTTGTACACTGGTTAAACATAAACAGACCATTGCCCCCACATATTGTGGGTAAAATACTTATGATTCGGAGGGTACCATGGGTCGGCCATTCGGCTAAAAATATAAGGGGGGGACTGTATCTTGATTAACTTTAACAATCCCAGAATTGTTGATTACATCTGTAATTGGAGATATCCTAGCGCAGGTGTGACTATTCATTCTCTCCCACTGACCTATTTTTACCCCCCAGGTCATTTTACCTCACAGGCAGATGGCTGGACATTGGTGCATCGGAAGGGGAGGGGGCCACCCCAGGGGGGATGGCTTATGCCCTCTCTCCACTTGGACCCTATCTCCAACCATAATCGATTTGACTATCTGGAGGCTGTTGACTGACTCCATGATGGAGTAGGAGTATTGATTAGTCCCTCTTCCACCCTGAGTAGTTGTTCTTCCCATTCTCCTGTATCACTAGAGTCCTTGGGCCCAGAGTCTCCAACCTTAGTCCTGGAACCTATGAGGGTTACTAATACCACTAGTCGGGACCTATGTCAAACTCCATGTGTTCCAATTTCTGGTAATGCTTATACCAATAATCTTAAACTTGTCTTGTGGAATGTGGCAGGTCTGCGAAACAAGCTCTTACTACCGGATTGGAATAACTTTATCGACGGGTATGATATATGTTTATTTCAGGAGACTTTGTGCCTTGAACCATTATACAAGCCGGGTTTCTCTTGTTTTTACGTACCTGCTACCACGGTTGGGCGAGGTCGTCCCTCTGGAGGGCTTATGGCTTGGGTAAGGGTAGATCTTAACCTTAAGATTGTTCATCACACCTGCTCATCACTGGATGTTATGAGACTTTCCATCAAGGGTATGAATGGTATTTCCACATGGACATTTTTTAATGTATATGCTAGAGGCACCCAAGGGGGGCCAAATCCTCCACTATTTCTATTTTATTTGATTTGCTTAAAATGTGTTCTCCTGATTCATTAGTTCTGGTTGCTGGGGATCTTAATTGTTTGTTTGAGCCTTTGGCAGTAGATGACATTCTTGGAGTTTATGAAGAAGATGCCCGATGGGGCATTCCGTCTCTCTTGCTCACGCCCGTGAGGAGATGGTCACCAGTTGTCATCCAATTGAACGCCCTAATGATTGAATCAGGACTAAGAGCTGTAAATGGGCGTACTATTTCCGATGCTCAGGGGGCAAATACATATAACAGGGTATCTTGTGAAAGCAGAATTGATTACATAATGGTGGATAGGAGAGCATGGAAGACAGTGGTGGATATGGTCATTATACCATCAGTAGAGTGCGACCATAACCCCTTGTCTCTCACAAAGGTGGATCTGTGGCAGAGAAAGGAGTATACTTCCTCAAATAGTGCGAGATTAATAACTAAGACCGTTGTACCATCCAATTGCAATAGATTCTTTAAGTGGCCTAAGTTTATTATGGATGAAACAAGATTAAGTGCATTGGATGGAATCCTTAGTGAGCAGTCCTTAAGGCTTTCTGCAGCATGTAAGGGCGCGGCTGGGCCTGCGGTGGCAGAAACCATTTACACTGATACTATAGGCCAGATTGGTAAACTGTTCGTAGTTCCTGGTAAAAAAAAGCCCGACAATTGTCAAACCAGTGCAGGAGTGGTTTGATAGTAACTGCAGAATGATGAAAAATAGTTTGATTCTCGCTATTAAATCTAGTAATCCAGTTGCTGTTCGGCTGGCTAGATTACACTATAGACAAGCCATTACAACTGCTAAAAGGAAGTGGGAAGAATCTCACTGGGATAGTCTTAGGGCTGCAAGTAAAACCAAGAATGGTGAGCTATTCTGGTCCTTAGTTAGAAGATCTAACGGCTGTGACCCGGATCAAATCCCCAACCACATAACAGATAGCGAATAGTTTGAGCATTTTAGGAAACTCTACGGGGGTGATAAACCGCCGGGAGTTCCAGGGCCCTTGTGTGGCGCTATGGCTATTAATTCTGGACAGGCTCCCCTCAATAGAGTCGACAAGAAAGAGGTGCTGGCTGCAATAACTAAGATTGTACCTGCTAAAGCCCCAGGGCAGGATGGTGTACCAGGCGACCTTTTTAAAGCTAATACTGAAGGTTGGGCCTCTTACTTTGTAAATCTCACGAATGCGCTGTTGGAAGGCTCATCCGTCCCGAATTCATGGAAGGCGGCCGAAGTGATCCCCATTTATAACCAGCATTTACAATGCAACGGTTTCGCCTTTGGAAATGTTAAAGCTATTTGCAATGTAAATGACAATGCCATTTATTTATCTGTTTTCAAAACCAACACATAAATACAAATGTTGCCATTTACAATGCCAATAGCTCAAACTTTTCCAAAGGCGAAACCGTTGCATTGTAAATGCTTGTTTAAATAGGTGTTGGCTTTGAAAATATATAAATTAATAGCATTGTTATTCACAAAGCCAATAGCTTACACTTTCCTAATGCGAGTCCTATTGGCTATGGCAATGCTTGTTGGTAGCAAGCAAGGACAGTGCTGTTGTGGTGCTGAGTGATGATGTGGTTGGGCTGAGTGATGTGGTGGTGTATTAGAGTGATGTGGTGGTGTATTAAGAGTGATGTGGTGGTGTATTAAGAGTGATGTGGTGGTGTATTAAGAGTGATGTGGTGGTGTTCCTGAGTGGTGTGGTGGTGTTCCAGAGTGATGTGGTGGTGTCCCAGAGTGATGTGGTGGTGTCCCAGAGTGATGTGGTGGTGTCCCAGAGTGATGTGGTGGTGTCCCAGAGTGATGTGGTGGTGCCCCTGAGTGATGTGGTGGTGCCCCTGAGTGATGTGGTGGTGCCCCTGAGTGATGTGGTGGTGCCCCTGAGTGATGTGGTGGTGCCCCTGAGTGACATGGTGGTGTCCCTGAGTGATGTGGTGTGTGAGGGTGTGTGTGGAGGCAGATGAAATTGTAGCAAACTGTGCCTGGCATTGCAAACTTTCAAGCTCAAATCAGATGTTTCGAATGACGAGGCAACAGAAGGCGCAGAAAAACAGCGGTATTTCATAGACATATTGAAGAGTGCCTGTCTGGTGGCTTAGTGGATTAATGCGTCCACTGTTGTGGTCTGTGTTTGACCTAATGGTCACAGGTTCAAATCTTTCAACTTGTTTTTAGCCACATAATTGATATGAGGGATTTCTGGCTGAAAACACAGTTTTGGGGCATGCCTCCTGAGCACACCCCTTCTCCTCTTCTTCTCGTGTCAGTAAGTGGTTCCTCATCAGAAATGGGAAGTCACCAGACTGTCTTTGGGCAGGATCTGCAGGGCATAAAATGCTTAATTCACAGGGACATCGACTGCGGTGCCTAAACGTGCCTCTGCAACATAAAGTTCAGAAGATACGAAGAAGGGACATTCCACTCTCTTCTGAGACCGTCGTAGAAGTAGATGACTCTAAGCTCCCGAGAGACCAACACCACAAACATCCAAACTCGCAACAGCGACAGCCGGATTCTCTGCTGATTTTTTTCTACCCTATCATACCAGCTTTTTGTAGCAAGAGCTACAACGAGACAAACAGAAGTGCTGCATAAACGGAAAAGGTCAGTGCACAATTCGCAGCCAGTTTAGCTCGCTGAGGAACACAGGCACACATGTGTACAGTATCAGGCAATGCTGGCCTGTGAGAGTGCCAAGGTGTCGGAGACCCTGGTATACATTATGAAAGCCTGCTTCGGAGCAGTGGACAGCCAGTGCCACCTGGAGATCACAGAACTGCTGCAGCCCCCGCGCAAATTGATTTCATGCAGCATCCATCATTTTTGCTGAAAGGTTTCCTTTCCCTTTAATTTTGTCACAGATATTACAAGAATAATGTAATGTATACATTTATTTCCCTTTCCCTCGTGTAATTGAAACAGGTTTCCCCTATTGCTTTTAAGGTAGCACCTGTAAATTAAGTTTACACAAAGCGAGACGGTAATGAGAAAATTGAAAAATCAATGCACAAGACTCGAAAACCACCTTACGGTGTGCAGCACGCAGAGAAATTAGTTTCCGCTTTGTGTTTTTTTGTTGTCGTTTTATTTTGTTTTTAGAAATTAACAACAAAAATGCTTCAGGAAACATGCAAAAAATGTTCTACTTGCATTACAAATAGTAGAACTAACTATTTTACATACATGTTATGTCGTGGGGATGTGTCACAGCTTGCGCACACTGACGCATTTGTGTCAAGGATTCAGTCATAGGGCAGAGTTCGAGATCTGGTTGTTTGAGTAGGATCACATGTAGTTTGGAGAGTGGGTAATATGCATGTGCGTAAATATTTCAGTGCACGCGTGTTAAAATGAGCATTAGACCAGTGAAATATCGGGCGCTTCTCTGAAAACAATGGGTGGCAGAGGGCCAAAGCGCCATCTGCATCGACATACTGTGCTCGTGTTTCTGTTTCTCCTCTTTAGTTTAGTTCCTTCTAGCCTCAGTGGATTGAATGTTCCAATAACATTACAGTCCTTCTGCCTCAGGAAGGAAGAACAATACCAACAGGAAAATACCCTGGCACAATCTCCTCCACATAAGGGGTAGTACGGTGAAGGAAATACCAATAATGGAGGATGGTCTTTCAGTCTGAGCACTTCCTTCAGATAGCAGAGCTTTTTCTGTTGCCACTCAACTCAGATCCTGAGTGTATGGGGAGTCGGTATTGTTGAGAACATACAAGCTAGAAGGCCCTGGAAAGGTTGTATGAAGGCATCACGCATGCCATTACAATGCATGCCATAACAACACGGCATGAGTTTCTACCATGCATGCCTTTACCATGCAAACCTTTACAAAGAATATGCCTTTACCACGAAAATGTATTTATTTCACAGGTAACTATAAAGTCTTTTCATATATATATGTTAAAAAAAAACACACCAGGCACTCACTAAGTTTTCGTTTCAACCAGCATATATTGCACCATTCAGATGCACTTTGGGTAATGCCTTCCGCAGTGTTTGCAACATAAACGAAGCGGGCTGAACTTAAATGCTTTCACTTGTCCTCATTCCGGGAACTACGTCAGTCATCAAAGTAGGACTGCGCCATTCAAAAATGCAATTCGGTCTTTTAGCCCGCCATGTCAGAGCGATGGTATATGTATCACAAGTTCCACATCCTATATTTTACTAATCACAGTCTCAGCCTTGGACCGGCAATTTAGATCACTTTTGCCACAGGCAGAGAACAATGTGGAAAAAAACTAAGCGGCTGCAAGCTCAGATATGGCACGGTGCAATCAGTCCTCCAAAGTCAATCACACCCCAGTTGGGCTTCTCTTGTTTGCCCCCAAAATCCAAGCAATTCAAGTTGGCAAAATTGCTCTTCATTAAACCAAATATCCTGACAAAATCACCCCTTGTTGTAACCATATTGTAACAATACGGGCACCAACCAGTCAGAATTGCCCAATGATTGACTTTGGAGGACTGCTTGCATTAGATTGGTCCAGGATCTCATTTGACAAACCCACATCACCCCCAACCTTAGCAAACTCCACTGACTCCGGGTACAGCAAAGATACCACTTCAAGCTACTGAGCCACGCATACAAAGCCCTGCACAACTGCGGCCCAGCCTACTTGAACCACCGCCTTAACCAGACACCACCACTCCGCATCCCTTTTTCTAACCCTCACCCTCGCATCTGACATAGCAGAAGCAGCGGTCACTCCTCCTACCTACCACCAAACACATGGAATGAGCCATCCTATCATCTCTGGACCTCCTCATCACTTCTAGAGTTCAGACAATCCCTGAAGATCGGTCTATTTAACTAATTAACTGGATCCTGCCAGCACCTGGATGGATTCCCTCACGGGTGACAAGAAGCGCTATACAAATCTACTGGTTGACTCATTCACCATAGGGCGTCTTTAAAGCAATTAGGAAGAAGTCCACACTTCTCACTGCAGGTAGCAAACAACTATTCACTGTAAGCTCATGTGTGCATCATAATTGCTACACAGTAACAAGGCAGCCGTAGGACGGTGTACTCCTTTTAACAGCTCTTTTTATTATTCCTTAGAGGAATCCATTTATTTGAAGTAACAATTATTCCTGGTCAGCCAGTGCTTTCAATGGGCAGGTACAGTAAGGTGTTTAGTACCAGCACTTCTTTCATTTGAAAGAAAAAGTACATGCACTTCTCAGCAGGGGTCTAATAATGTTAATGGGAGGGTAACACTTCTCAGCAGGGGTCTAATAATGTTAATGGGAGGGTAACACTTCTCAGCAGGGGTCTATTATTTTTAATGGGAGAGTGACAATTCTCAGTAGCGGGCCAACATTTTTTAACGGGAGAGTACTGGCACTTCTCAGCGTGGGTCCAATATTTTTTTACGGGAGATAACTGGTGTTTCTCAGCAGGGATTCAATATTTTTGATTGGAGTATACATGCATTCTCAGCAAGAGACCAATAATTTCAGTGGAGATATCAGCACTTTTCAGCAGGTACAAAACCTTTGATGGCAGAGTACCGGCACTCCTCAGCAGGGATGTAATATTTTAGTGGCACTTCTCAGTAGCACGCAGGCGCTCTGCGATGATGAGAACCAGCACTTCTATATTTCCATGTCAGGCACGGTTGTCAGCTGTGCTCTTCAGACTAGCATCTCAATGGGTGATACAATTATTTTAATGTCCCTCTTCCCATAAGCCCCAAGGTCTCTCCCGTCCGCCCCTTGCAGCATGGAGAACGCAAGGGGCGGCATTCTGCAGCGGCCCACTTTTCTAAAGACTCCAGGGTGAGAAGAACAAGAAGATATTCCAATCAGAGGGGGCAATTCTCTTTTTGGGAGGTTTAATAAGGATAAATATTACTCATATTTAAGGAGAGGGTATTAATTTGGGCAGGAGCGGACTCAGGAGTCCATTTTTTAGACCAAAACTCATTTCTCACCATCAGACTTTGTTCTAGACCAAGAAAGAGAAAGTCAGAAAAAGTAGAAGGGGAGGAAAAGAATGACCAGGAGGAAAGAAGGAAGTAAAGAGCCTGCGAGAGTTAGATAAAGAAACAGGAGGTGTTGGAAGCAAGAAGCAAGAGGCATGAGGAGAGATCAAGACCAGGTAAGCTTAAAATTCACAAACCAGGACATTCAACAGCACAATATAGCGCCTGCAGTTATTTCTATTTTTTTTATTTTTAGCAAAGCAAGCACTGAATTTTACAAAGCCTAGTAGTCTTGATGGAAATAACATGCATTGTGGGATGTGCGCGGTGCAAAAAGACCAATAAAAGGCAATGAACCCTGCCAAAGAAAACATATTGTGGAAAAAATATCCCTGTGCACTTCTGATAACTCCAGAGAAATGGTTGGCTGGGGTGGGAGGTCAAGGTGAAGAAACCATTAATGGACTCAGGGTGGGGCAGCAGCAAAGTAAAAACCGGCAACTAAACCTTAACTTCAGTGAAATGGAAACGGAGGTCGACTGAGGGAGGGCATCCTGGCGCACTTAGGCCTGCCCTCTCTTTTAGTGCTTGAAGGCCCATTCTGACACACCCAGGGAGCCCCCGAGCCCTGAACATTCCATTGGAGGCCCCGCAGCTGACGCTCTTTCTGCACTGCAGAATCAGCCGCCGCTGCACGGCTCTCCCTTTCACCCACAGCAAGCTGCGTCCTCCCCCGCTGCCTGGTCTCTGCTGAAACCTCCCAGTGATAGAAAAACAGTTTAAAAAAATGCAAATGCATGTAACTGAGTAATCAACAGATCTAAAGGCTGCCTGAATCTGAATTTACGGTGACAATCATTTTTCTTTAATCTTTTTCAAAGGTACAGTGAGCTGGTAACAGATGAGTAACAGATGATCAGGGCGGGCTCGCGACTTCCCTGGAAGCGGCTGCAGGTCTCACCTGTATATGGGCTCGACAAATTTCCCAGGGGCGAAGGGGGCGCCGCCCCGTGCGGGCAACTATCAAAAGGGGTCAGGGGCTGGTCTGGGCTGTCTCCCACGGTGGGGGGAGTGGAGGTGACACATGCCTTTCAAGTGTCAGTGCTGGGATGAGCTGCGCCACTGAAAGGCACGATAGCAGCATCTTACCTGTGCGTGTCTCGGCCGCTGCTGCTTAGGGAACCCGAAGGTGGAGCAGTGTCACCAGGGCGCATAGCGTTCCCCTCCAAGCCATGTGCTGCGGGAGAGGCTTGCCCACCTTGCCTGTGTGCCCTGGGCGCTTCACCGCCACCAGTCACATGGCGGCCTGGGTCTCGCTGCTGTCGGGAGAGAAGTGCAGATCTGAACAAATTGCTCTCAGCAGGCAGCCGCCGCTCTTTCGCTTTCGGGGTCTTGTTGAGTGTCACTTAAGGATATTTGACTTTGAATGGGTGGGAAGAGGCATATTATTTTAGCGGTCGTTATGGCTAGGTAGAAAACTATTAATACTTTTTTTTATTTTTAATCTTACAGCTTCTTGTTCTTAAAACGGAAAACGTACCCCAAGTTTTCAAAAACTGCGTGCATAGTGACTGCGGCCGTGTTTGCCTTTCTCCGCTGGCTTTCTTGCTGGCTTTCTCCGACGTGGAGCTTGACGAGCCTTAAATGGGCGAACTTTTGTGCTGTCGGCCTTCCACCCTTGGTCCGCCCTCACACGCAGCAGGAATGAAATAATCAACAAGCGCCCCACACCCAGGCACTTAAGGAGGCAGTGTGAGGTGCTGGCTTTCTCCGACGTGGAGCATGGCAGGAATGAAATAATCAAGCGCCCCACACCAGAGCACTTAAGGAGGCAGTGTGAGGAGCTGGCTTTCTTATGAAAGGAAAACCGACTTCACATGTCTAATAGTCGGTAGTGATATAGCGCGTTTGCATATGAGTGGCATCAATTGACAATGCATAACAACAGTAATGCACGGTTTATATCAGAATCAGTTGCTGAAATATCGTACAGGAGAAAAAAGGAAGGGGTTGCAGTAGAGCAAGGCAACAACATTTATAACAAGTCAGGTCCCGGGCCGGCCAGCCAATCACAGCGCTGCCCGGGAATGACGTCACGGGGGTGTCCCAGGCCGGCAGCCAATCGCAGCGCGGCCCGGGACAAAGGGGCGGGGCTTAAAAAAAGCACCAGAAACGCCCCCGAATCGCGTTTTCGTGAGAGAGCGCGATTGACAGCCTCTGCCTCCCAATGGCTAGCCTCCATTTATGGAGCTAGCCAATTGGAAACAGAGGCTGTCCTAACCTCACTATTAAAAACAACAGATTTCGATCTGGGAGTGGCTTCGCCCCTCGCCAGGTTACGAAACCTAAAAAGGGCCTCAGGGGGGACCCTGCCAACTATCGCCCAATAAGTCTCATAGATGCGGGGCAGAAATTGGTTGGCAGGGTCCTCCTGGAGAGGATCCTTTACTGGGCTGATGAGAACAGCATTATTTCACCCTTCCAGGCGGGCTTTAGGGCCTGTACAAGTACAATAGACCAGGCATTTAGGTTGGCACTCTTACATTGGAAGGTGGTTACCATTGGCAAAGGCGGTCTCTATTTTGGCATTCATTGACCTGTAGACCGCCTTTGACCTGGTCCCCCGAGACCGCCTATGGCTGGTCCTGGAAGAGATGGGGATTCCCTTACCCATTTTGAATCTCATGGCTCGCATGCATGACGGAACCTATGCTCGTATTAGATGGGGATCACAGGAGCAAAAAACGGATAAAATCCCTGTGAATAGAGGGGTACGCCAGGGCTGCGTTTTAGCCCCTACACTTTTCTCGCTATTTGTGAATGGCGTAGTTTCATTTTTGCTCGAAATTAATGCTGATGCCCCGGTCTTGGCAGGTGATAAAGTCCCCGCACTTCTCTTTGCGGATGATACGTTGTTGGTATCAAAAACTCCCGCAGGA
Organism: Lissotriton helveticus; assembly: GCF_964261635.1. Classification (NCBI taxonomy): domain Eukaryota; kingdom Metazoa; phylum Chordata; class Amphibia; order Caudata; family Salamandridae; genus Lissotriton; species Lissotriton helveticus. Next base: position 130,983,561 of record NC_136072.1, on the reverse strand, counting down.
TTGCAGAAGCTATTGGACCGCTTCTGATTGTTTTGTAAGCTCAGGGGCCTCGTTATAAACACATCGAAAACAAAGCTCCTTTATTTTAACCCGAGCAGATCGTCTAGATCCACCTTATCCCTTGATGGGGTGCCACTGGAACGTGTAAAAGTATTCGACTACTTGGGAATTAGAATTTCGGATAAGCTTAAATGGCAGCCACATATTGATAAAATGGCGCTAAGCCATAAAAGAGTAGTTGGAGTTCTAGGGAGGGAACACCGTGCATCCACCTCCAAGCCCATTGCTCTTGCTCTGGATATTTACGCTGCAAAAGCCGTAGGCTGTGCCCTCTACGGCGCAGAGCTATGGGGCTTTGATTGTGTTGATGCCCTAGTTATCGCAGAGAACAAGTTTCTTAGGGAGCTTGCATCGCTCCCGAGGGGTACTCCTACCAAACCACTCTTGAGTGATCTGGTTCGCCATTCCATTAAGGACCTAGCTACTCTACGCCCTCTTTTATATTGGGCTCGGTTATGGCGGACCCCGGAGCTCTCAAGGTATGCAGATGGTTTAAGAGAAGTTATGAACCTACATGGAACCCATAAAATTAGTTGGATAACTAATATAAAGAAGCTCCTACTTGCAACGGGCATTGCAACTGGTTGGGAGCTTGGGGTATCCCTATCCAAGGCTGAAATTAAGCAAGCTTATTGGACATGGGTTGATGATCATGAGCAGAGGGACTTAAATGTAGGTAGGCTGACTGAGGCATTTCGACGGCACAAATTAAAGCCTCTCCTGGAGCCTTACTTAGATTTTTTTAAGAAACCTAGAGATAGATCTCTTTTTATTCAGTTCAGGTTGGGAACACTCCCCCTTCGCGACCATACCTGTAAGTGGAAGCCACCACACCAAACCTCTCCTGTTTGTCCTACCTGTGAAGGAGTCACTGAAAATATTCCTCACGTTTTTTTTGTATGCCCAGCCTATGCACAACCCAGACAGAAATGGCTCAAACCTGTGTGCCTGTTGCTTGGAACCAAGGACCACTCCGCCACACTTAGAATACTTAAGGCTGATGTTAGCACAACCTTAGTGTGTGGGGTGGCAAAATTTCTTAGTTGGGCTTGGACGATTAGGCTGAATGCTATCGGATGATTTAAGTTTTAGCTGAATTTCTTTTTACATGCTTAAATATCCACAAAGCTGTCAAAGTTTAATATATTTTTTAACTATTTATTGTAACATAAAAGGTTTTCTATCACTAATCTTTTTTAAATGTATTGTTAATGAATTGTGTTTTTATATTCTAATGTGCTTTTATGATATTTTATGTATCGAAATAAAGCTTTGATGATGTAATCAATGAAATGACAAAAAAATCCATGGAGGCAATCGGAATTATGAATTTTGACTTTTTGAGTAGAAATGGGCCCAAAAAGCACAAGGCGCCAGTGGTGGTCAACAGTCGTGGTAGACCCAAACCTAGGCATAATTTGAGGCTCTGGACGAATACACTAACCAGGTTTGTCTTGGTCAAAATTGTTATCTTCTGACTTAATCCTTCAAGTCCCAATCCATCACAGGAGTGCACTTCCAAAGCCTCCCAGACCCTCAGGGAAGCCATTTACAGAATCAATGTGTCGGGCACAGGCCAACAGCAGGGTCTAGTCAGAGTCCAATTGCCGTTGGTTACTTCCAGGAAAAGGCCTGCAGGCTCAGTCCTCTTCTGATCTTGTGCAGGTCCAGAAAGTATTCTGTAATGGTTGCCTGGAGGTGCCACATTTTCACCTGGCACTAGCTAGTGGATGAGAATGACTTCTGAGCATAAAAGTTCCTGGTTCCAAACCTACCCACTTTGGGCTTTTTCAAGGTGACAAAAGTTTGTGGGGATATTAAAATTGGGGTCTGAAGGCTTGAAGTGTGGGTTAGATTGCACAATGGTAATTCTAATGTCCTCCCTCATCGAACACTAAAATCTAGTTTGAGGCCACTGTACCCACAATAAACCAGAGACCGAAGTCCTTCAGCAACCAGACAGTGGATCCACAAGAATTGTCTTGGCATTCTGGCCTTCTTATGGATGTACTCTGAACACGTGTTCCAGTACACATGGTGCATGATAAAGGTAACCAAGTCTAACCTAAATTTCATGAGGACCACTGCATTGTGGATTGTTTTTAAGACTTCGTTGATAACGTCCTCTTATTTTAGTTGAGGGTCTACATTGCAGCTTGATATTATATATCTTGTAGCCTGTCCATGCTTCTTGACTAGGCCAACTGGAGTAGGTTCAACTAACCAATCTGTGCCATAACTAGTGATGTGGCTAGTTTAATTCAATATTCTTTTTATAGTTCTAGTATATTATTGAAGTGCTGGGATATATCAAATATGGTTCCTTTATGACCGCAGTTATTTGCAAGTGTTGGGGAGCTGAATGATGAAATACTGCTTTGTTTGCTCACATTTTTGGTTAGGCCGCACCCAAGACTGATAACTATGTAAATGCAACCATGTTGCATTTTTCCCCCCTTGGGATTAACATTTTTGTTTTGTCACTATTGATGCATGTAAAACAAAATGCCTCACTCTGTAATGGACGTGATTTGAACACATGGTTCTCAGTTTTTAGTACATCACATTGGTAAATCAGTGTATTCTGCATCCTTCTGGAATTGTACTTGGGTTTTAAAGAGCTTAAATAGATAAAATATTGATATCGGTATTGATGGATCTGAATTTGTCTTCCTTTCTTTAAGTCAGTGAGTTGTCAGTGTTTAGGAGAAATACCCTAAGAGCTGTGACATACTAAAAATACATCATGTTTCTTTTCACGAAATGTGCTTATGCAAATTAGAAGAAAAAAGCATTTTAAATTGCCCCATTAATCCTTTACATAAAAGCTATTGTCCACTGGGTCATAAAACGATGGCCATGGTTGAGGAGCATTCAAACTGCTTGGCCTTTTTCAAGTTGGAAAATGAAGTTATATTTTATTTATTTTTTAGCTATTGCTGTGTCAATCACTGTAATGAGCTTGAATTTCAAATAGTTGTTGTGGAGTCATCTACTTTTCCCCCCACAATTTTTAGGAGTTGTATTGTGATTCCGATTTGACGATTTTGAAACGGTAGGGAATAATTGGCCAGTTATTGTCTAGAATTTCAGGGTCAGCTTTAAAAAAAAAATAAAAAAGATTTGGAGGCTTCTTAAGGCATTTTTGCATAAGTCACATGTAAAGGGGTGTACTGATGACTGGGGCAAGTGTTGGCACCCATTTATGGTTGAGTGCCAGAATTTAGAGTTACAAGATGCTTGGCATGGCATGATGAATAATTTTAAGTCTAAATGTTTCTGCCGAATTTCTAGTCACCACCTAGTTTGCAGTGGTTTGAAGGACGGCAGGCAGAGGGAAAGCTAGTTATATTCCCTCCAATTTTAGATTCACTGGAAATATGGCTTCTGTATTACGTATCCTGATCTAGGGTGTTTTTCAAGGCTTTGGTGATGGTTAGCATTTTGAGCACTACCCCGAATTAACTTGCAACACATTGTTGGAATTGGCATAGTATGCTCTTTTAACAGAATTATGATATCTTCTAATGTGTGTTTTGCTTCAAACTCTTACTGTGGCATGGTCATGTTAATTCAATTTTTCCTTCCTTTCAGTTTGTGTTACTAAGCTCCTTGTCCTACTGTTTGTGAGACACCTTGTGCCAGTATCGTGCTCCTTTCTTCTTGATGGTCCAACATTTGATTAGAATATATTGTGCCAAAGTGATATTACAGCATTTTATGCATTATTGGTGTCCTTGACTTACTTGTGCTAGTTACACCCCTTTGGAGAATATTGCATATGATATAGCAGTAGGTTTCATTTAATTGTTTTTGCATTTCCTGATCCCCGATAAGTGCAAATGTGGTTCATTGCAAGGGCCAAAGGTGTGTCATGTTTCTCTTATAAAAGAGAAACCTTGAATGCTGTGACCAAATTTAAGGTCTCATGTGCAAAGACATTTTTGCTATAATGTCCCCTGTGGTTCACAAAATCACAGGGTTTGCAAATGAAAACAGGAGTTCCTTCATGTACACAGCCCTTTTCCGAGTTGGAAAATTCTTTAAGACTTCTAAAAGGGCTTTTACAACCTTATGAGTCCCATATGGGAATGGGCAGCGATGCTTCCAGAGTTTATCACCCCTCTTCTGTTAGAAACATCCTGGTTCTCAATTATAGGAGATCTTAACTTGCATTTTGACGATCAGAAAAATGCTACGGTAGTTAACCTCCTAGCTGACCTTGAGTCTCTTAATGTTCATCTTCACAACACAGGCCCTACCCATTTAGCAGCCCCCAACAAGACCCTATTTTGGCTAACTTTGAAAACCTTGCATGTAAACCGGCACTCCCTTTAGTATGGTCTGACCATTACCTTACGGAATTTGAAATCAGATTACCCGATAACACAGTTTTACGTAAATCTGAAAACAGTCACTTTAGGAACTGGAAAAATCTGAATATAGAAAAATTGAATACACAGCTAAATAATTCTAGACCAGACATAAATCTAGATAATCTCAGCATTGGGGACCAACATAAAATTACCAATTGGCTGACAAAAGCGGGTGAGACAACTAATCCGCAAAAAAAGAAAAAAAATAATAACACGTACAGACCCTCAGTTCCCTGGTTCTCAGAAGAACTAAAAACAGAAAAGAGCAAATGCAAGACGTTGGAAAGGAAATGGAGGAAGGACTACGATACTGACTCAAAAAGACCTACAAAAAGGCGTTAAATGCATACCATTTATCATGTAAAATAACTAAAGGAGAGTATATTAAAATCACCATTCTAGTGGCACAAAATGACTCTAGAACACTATTCAAAGTGTTAAAAGACGTAGCGGGAGCCTCTACGCACCCAGAACCCCCAACGCTGTCCTCAACTCAATGCGATGGCCTGGCGATGTATTTCAATGAAAAAATAGCCAAAATCTACTCTGCTCTTGGTGCAGAAGATACCAACATCGTACCCTCTCTGATAAATCCTAAACAAAATGAGCTTGAGGAGCCGACTGCGATCCAGGAGAGAACCCTAACAACCTGGCAGCCTCTAGACCAACCCACGTTTTTAGAAACTCTCAACAGTATTAAATCAGGATCCCCTAAAGACCCAATGCCTGCGGTAATCTTGAAACAACTCGACCCGGACACTCTTAATATCATCAGAAACGTATTGAACGCATCAATAAGAGAAGCTGTAATACCAACCGAATGGAAGCATGCCATGGTAGTACCACTTTTGAAAAAAAACAACAGTGACCCGGAAATCTTCTCCAATTACAGACCGGTTTCACTACTCCCGATATTTTCAAAAATTTTGGAAAAAACATATTAACCGACAACTAGCAGAATTCATTAACTCCAACAATCTTCTTCATCCCTCACAATCTGGCTTCAGAGCAGGGCACTCAACAGAATCCACTTTATTAGGAGTAACAGAAACGATTTGTCAACAGCTTGACACGGGTGGGACGGTGGCACTCATTCTTTTAGATTTGAGTGCCGCCTTTGACACCATATCCCACAAGATGCTACTTGAAACCTTAGAGGGAATTGGGGTCAGAGGACTAGCTTTGGACCTGCTTGAGAATTTCTTAACAGAACGATCTTATCAGGTATTTTCCAAAAACAACACCTCCAAAACCTTGCCCTCCCTACATGGAGTTCCACAGGGGTCTATCCTTAGCCCACTCCTATTCAATATTTACATCACCCCACTAGCGAGTATCGCAGAGAAATTTGGCCTCACCATTTTTTCATATGCAGATGATACTCAATTAGTATTTTCCTTATCAACTACCGACAATGGCAACACCTCCTCCCTACGTTTAGGGCTTCAGAATATAGCTAAGTGGATGCACTCCAAGAAGTTAAAACTAAATGGTGACAAAACGGAACTATTAATCTTTGGAGAGCACAAAGAGCTTTGCGGACAAACACACTGGCCAACAGAAATGGGTCCCCCACCAATAGCAGTTCCCTCAGCTAGGAACCTAGGAATACTGCTTGACAATAAATTGACTATGCGGGATCATGTAGCTAAAACAGCATCAGTCTGCTTCGCCATCTTAAAATGGCTAAGAAACATCCTATGGCAACTTCCTGTAGGCGCACAAAGAACGGTAGTGCAGGCCCTGATTGGGTCAAGGATGGATTATGGTAACATTCTCCTCCTTGGCTCCAACAAAGAAATCTTACGACGTCTACAGGTCGTCCAAAATTCGACAGCAAGGATACTATTGAATCTACCAAGGAGGGCGCATGTCTCTGAACATCTTCGCAAACTCCATTGGCTCAAAATAGCCAACAGAACCAAGTTCAAAGCATTATGCTATATGTTTAAGATAAACACTGGAGAAGCACCAGCGTATCTATGTAAACGAGTCCAAAGATACATCCCTACCCGTAATCTCAGATCAACCCACTTCACGAAATTCGTGATTCCGAGAGTTAAACGAGCACGAATGGGCGGACGCTCCTTCGGACATCTGGCACCAACTCTATGGAACTCTATTCCACTAGGATTACGACTGGAACCTAACTTCAGGACCTTTCGTAAAAATATCAAGACATGGCTATTCGACCAAGATTAAGACCCTGTTTCATTCCACTCGGTACTGATTAACTTCCAAGGCGCCGGGAAACCCTCTGGGTAGCTGTTGCGCCATACAAATGGATTAAATAAAATAAATAGTGTGAATGGATCGCTGCCTACCTATTTATGAGTCAGAGAGACATTTTTCAATGGTTTGTGGTCCCAATTGCAGTTGCGAAAAATTGATGCGATATTTCCACTTCAAAGGGGGTGATATCTGATTTACAAAGATGGAGGTGTCCCCTTTGGCCCCTTCCCTTTTGTGAATCTCAGAAAAGTTTTAGAGCTTTATAGCAGAGGGAGTTTGAAATGCAGTCCAGTTTCTTTTAAAGAAAACAGTCTGCATCTTTTTGCATGGGTTAGCAAATATCTACATGCCGAATGAATATTCATTAGGTAGGTTGTTCTGTGCCCTACCTCCCAACCCCTCAATTTAATATTTTGTGAAAGGACTTACTTGCATATACGTTGGTTTACAAAATCCGAATTGATGAAAAAAAATACTCCATATTGAACCACTTTTTATGGAACAATTTCTTTTTTTTTATTCGAGTTTGAGAAAAAAAGGAAAGCAAGCCTGCGGCAGTACACAGCTATATGCCTACAACCACATTGGCCGCCAGCGTATTTTTGCATAAAAAATCCTAGGTACACAGCTTTAGTGCCTACAACCCGGAGGCTGGCAGTGTTAATTGGACTGCAGAAACATATCTATTTACAAAACACATAATAGGAGCATAAAACGGGGAAAACTAACCCCGCCCCATTCCGCCCTCCCATCCCCAAACGACTAAAGGAAAAAACGGGGGAACCTACACCAAAGACATGGCTGGTCCATGTATTAATGTATGCACCCATCACTCAGTCCTCATCTGGACTCTGCCCTATCATCTACGGGATGTACTCGTCCTCTCGGTCTCTGCGATCAGATTTCAACCACTTTTTAAAATCGATTTTTAGTCCATGCATCCCTTGGACTTTTATTATGTGTGAAGATTAAGTTCAGAGTGCCTCCGCCATGTAAATGTAGGCCTTGATCAGTTTGTTGAAGCTCAAGGCTTCTATATTCTCCCCTGACCACCTGGCATTTCATTTTTATTGGTGGCCACCCGGTGACTTCCCTCATTCAGTTATTTTTTCTGAGCCAGTTTTTCTAGTTGAAATGCCTGCTGAAGGATCCTGTTCAGAAATTAGTTGTAATCTGATATTCAGTAGATGGCTTTCGTCAACTGCTGTACATCTTGCAACTAAACACTTGAAGGATTTGTGTTCTGTAATCTTAATCTTAGTACATGATATTATTTTGTGCATGCTACAGCTAGAGTGTGTATCCCTTATCATTCAGCACCTTTACCTCACCGTCTTTATCACACAGGTAAGTAGCATGCAGACCATTTTAGGTACCTAGCATATAGGGTTCAGGGATGGGCATGGATAAAGGGTAGCAGGTTTTTTTTTTAACTTTCATGCACGGAAAAGGGTAAGGGATAGTAAGGGATTGAGGTTCTAGGATAAGTAAGTGGGTTTTAGGGTTCAAGGATTGGTACGGTGTTTTAAGGATTCAGGGATGGCTAGGAGTATGTGGAAAACAGTTTTAGGGTTCAGAAAGGTACTTGGAAGGGATAGTAAGAGGATTTTAGGGATTACAGGCAGATTGCTAAGGGGAGGCAAGGGGTTTATGAAAGGGGTTAGGTGTGTTAATCCCCAAACAGAAAATGGTACAATTCTTGTAATATTTTATATTTAATACAAACGTGTGTGTGTGTGTGTGTGTGTGTGTGTGTGTGTGTGTGTGTGTGTGTGTGTATATATATATATATATATATATATATATATATATATATATATATATATATATATATATATATATATATATATATATATACATACTTTATTAGGTGCGGGACTGATTGTATAGTGACTGATTAAGGGTATCTTACTGAATGCATGGGTTAGTGAGTAAACTGTAAACGTCTGTAGCAGTCTGTCAGTTGGTGTATAAGCAGCTGCATGGGTTGGTGAGTAGCTACATGACTGTCTATATGGGTTATTGATTGGTTGTCTGAGTAGCTGTATGGGTGCCTGAGTGTCTTTGTGTGTGGGTGGGGGATGGGTGACTCTGTGCATAGATGTGTGAGTGGGTGATTCACTGGGTTTATGGGTTCAAGAGTGCATCTGTGAAGGGCTGTAAGGTTGGGTGAGTGTGAGTATGGGTGTGTTGGGGAGTAAATGGATGTCTCAGTGGTATATGTGTTAGTAACTACATATGTGTAAGGCAGTATATGAGAGTGTTAGAGTATATAAATGACTATACATGAGAGTGATTGTGAGAGTGGCTGTATGGATGAGTGTGTGCTTGTATCAGTGATTGTATAAGAGAGTAATTATGTGTTAGTATTTGTATAAATAAGTGAGGTGGTCTGTGTATAACTGTATAGGTTAGTAAATGGGTGGGATTGATTCTCTGCATGACTGAGTAGGTGTGTGAGTAAGTCTATGGATGAGTGGCGGTGTGCGAGTGTATGTATAGGTGTATGAGTGTATATAACAGTGCTGTATTGATGAGTAACTGCATGTATGAGTTACTGTATGGGTGAATGAGTGGATGTGTGTGTGTGTAGACCTAGGAATCACCGAGCGGGTATGTACTAACTGCTATTGGTCTGTCTATGCTTTCGATATTGGTAGTCTGTATTTTAGAGTGGTTTTATTAGGGTGTAAGGAGGTGCATCAGATTGTCACATGGATGATGTAATCAGTGATGTCACTGCCCTCGCGCCTATTTAAGTAAAGTCCCGGGGGTGGTGATCCCCGGGGCTTGGGGGGGACTAGGAGGCCCCCCCACAGATTAATAAACCAGCCCTGGGGAGGTGGCAGTCCCCGGAGCTGCGGAGGGCCGTGTGCCCTCTAGCATATAATTTGCATAGCCCAGAGGAGATGGGGGTCCCCGGGGCTGGGGTAGCCCCTGCGGGCCACTGTGATATAATTGTGGCATTCCCCCGGAACCTGGCACACCCGTGGACTCATTCCGCACTTCTTTTTTTTTTCTTTTTTTTTTCTTTTTTTTTGTCTTGGCCGAATTTGGCCGATTTAAAAAAATATATAAAAAATGCTGAGCAGGCCTAGGGGTCAGGGTGTTTCTACCCCGCCCCCTTTTCTTGTTTTTTTAATGTCTTTTTCACTGCTTTCTTGTGACTCGGTTACCGAGTCACAAGATAGCTGCCAACACTTCCTGGTTTGGAGTGTTGACAGCCAATAGGAGTGAAGCTCGTGCCCGGGAGGGTTCGCAAACCCTCCTCGGTGCTCAGATATCAAAACTTTTCTTTTTCCAATTTCTCTGAAACTACTGAACGGATTTACACCATTTAACAAAAAGGCTCTTTCTGAACCAAGACCTACTTTTTTGCCAAATTTGGTGCAGTTCCGTTCAGCAGTTCGGGCTGTAGCTTTGTCTAAAGTTATAGTTCAAAAAAACGGGGTGACCCTGTGTCCCTCAGAACCTGGGTAGTTAGACGATTAAGAGAAATTGGTTCTGTCGGGTAGAACTAACATTAATTCTGGGTACAGTAAATGTAATATGAGGTATGCTCTCTGACACACATAACAGTACTCAATTAATTAGTTCTGTACTCAAGCGTTTATCTGAATTGGTTCATTTCATTATGAGCAATATAGTTATTACAAAAAAGACCGTGAAATTCAATATATGCAAAAAGTTTTGAGTGACAATTGTGCATAGTGAAAATAGTGACAAAGTGAACGATATGTACATTGTCAACAGGGTCCTATATACAAATATTTCTTTCTGAAAGGCCAGAGATTGATTTGAATCCAGAAGTTTCTTCCCTAGTGAATGCATTCATTTTTGCTGCAGATGGGCGAGACTTCGCTCCGTCCATCCGCCCTTGCACCGTCAACTCGGGTACTCGCCAACTATTAGCAGACCATTAGCCAATGGGCCATCATGGTCAGCTTTAACTTTTCCCCAGTATTGCACAACAGGTACCAGTGGTTGGTGCTTTGTCCTTTTGGGACCTAGGTTTTACTGAAAGCTTCTTAAAATTCATAACTCCGGTTCTACTGATGGAATATTTATTTTTGCTTTGGCCTCAAATTATTTATTACATTGTACTCTATTTTTCTAAATTTGTGAGGGATTTTTTTAATGTTGCATTTACACTTAATTGTTGTTTGTGTACAGTATAAATACTTACCACTGTTTACGTTAAGCCTTACTGCTTTTGTGCCAAGCTAGCGGAGGGTTAAGCACAGGTTAATTTAGTGACTTTTGTGTTTCACCCTGGCAAGGATTGTGGTTGTTGCTTCATAATGGTTTTCACTATAAATTAAATATTTAATATGGACTGCACTATCTGTTGGAATATTTTCTGTTATAATTAAATATCCATAATCTACTATTTGATATCTACATTTATTGCTTTTTAAGGAAGCCTATTATTTTGAATTACATGTTTGATTGCCCCTGAATTTCATTGTTTTTTTATTGCGTGGTAAACGTTTTCTTTAATTTCATCACTGTACTTGATTTTTGATCTTGATTTGTGCATTTAAATTCATTAAAATAAATATTGGCTTACCTACTTTGCTAAGAATTTCCTGAGTGAACCAATTATTGATGTACTAAAATTACTCTGGTTCATATGGTTATTGGATTGAACCTGTTTATTGTTGTAGTTGGTTGTACATGTGGTGGAACCATTTTTTGAATCTTTCAGACTTGCACCTTTATTTCAATGTTATCTGTTTAATTCCTTTGCTCGGTACAGCATATATTGGAAAGTGCTACCCTTGGATTGTTAAAGGGGCTCCAGATGGTAGAGAAATTTCTATAATTAAAACTGAGGCTGCTTCCATTATAAGCATATTACCCCAGTTGTACTCAGACATTGCAGTTAAAGCTCTGTAAAGCTGTGAACCCTGGTACCTATTCAGTCCAGCTTTAGGAATGTGTAATATTATAATGGTACCAGTTCCTGTTTGCGCATTTATGGAAAGCACCACAGATTCCTGGCTGGAAAGACTTCAAAGCAGTGTCCAGATGTTGAACTCCCTCTTGCTTTTGATTCCTATCTTATTGCTTTGATGTCAACATTTCATTCAAGCTCTTTTGCAAATTCAGTAGCGCATTCTTCATCTAGCCAGGAATGTTTGCTGCTTTTGTGATAGTATGTTTTTTATGGAGAAAAGTGATTTTAAAATTAATTGGTAGTTAATGTCAATTACCATTTATCTATTTTAGTCACTTGTACTGGGTATGTCATAGAAGCCAATTTTAATTGTAATGTTTTTGTTTTGGCATTTAGGATCTTCCCTCTTGCACAAAATGGATGTGAAGCACATGAAGGAATACCTGTCCTGGCTTTACTACCAGTACCTACTGATTACATGCAGCTATGTCTTGGAGCCGTGGGAACAAAACATTTTCAACACTGTGTTGTTGACGGCCATCGCCATGGTTGTATACACATCTTATGTCTTCATTCCCATCCATGTCCGGCTTGCTTTGGAGTTCTTTTCAAGCATATGTGGAGGCCAGCATGAAAGTACTGTTGCTCTCATAAACTGAACCATGGCTACTCACACCGAGATTGTTCTCCTGTGAAATGTTGAGAACGCCTGACCTACATGCACTGCTTGGAAAATGGTTTTCTCCTGCTTTTTCCCTTTTGTAGCTGGATGATTGACAAATTTTCAAATATGCATGAACAGCAGAGACTACAATCGCAAAGTAACCTGTTTGCATTTGGTACTGACAATGGGACTTCTGCTTCTTGAATGCACTGAAAACACAATTTATGTAGTTGTAAGTTCCTCTGTTGGGCTATGTGCATGTACACTTCCATAGCATTCCGTCAAGGAGTTTAAGTATCATCAACTGGGAATCCATATTTGTCAGACTTGCCTTTTGTTGTAGAGCTTTTTGACCCTTGCTGGTTCACTGCATATGATTTTATTGCTTGGTTTCAGAGAGGACAATGCCAGCTAAACCAGCTTTTCATCTACAAAACATACCAGTTTATTATTACACATTTTTGTGTTGTGAAAATAATTTGGAAATTGAATTCTTGCCTCTGACAGTTCCCTGATGTTCACCAAATAGTTCAGAATTGTCTTCCACTGGGTTCATAACTGTAACTATGCAAAGTAAATCAAAACATTTTACCCAAGCTTTCTTAATATAGTGGTTATGATGGTTCTGGTGCTAATTAAGAAACGTAGGTGAAGTAGATGACACCAATTCTGGAGACCACGGGGAGAATGAACAAGATGATTTTTTGACAGATGTCTTATTGGTACCAGTACAGGCGCACCTGATGGAGGACAGTATCTCCCATGTAAAATTGCATTTGTGATCTGTACATAATGTGATGACCATAACCAGATTAAGCACAGTTTGCACAGAGTATATTGAAGCACAATGTTACACGAGTGCTTGCAGTACTCTGCCAATCTTTTATACCTTTGTTGTCTTGGGCACAGTGTTAAAGTACTGTTACAAAGTTCAATTGCTGGCCCATTTTCAAGAGATATTTTTAAAAAGGTACCCTTTTACAGAACACACATGCCATTGTGTACTTTTCTACCAAATAAAAACATCCTGACGAGTATATCTACTGTAATCAAGGTATATTTAAATCGGATATTAGCAGCCAATTTGTTTGGACTGCGCGTGAAGTCATTAAAATAAATGTTATTTTTTTATTGAAAATATATGGATTAATAATTGTTAAACGTGTTGTGGTGGAATCTTTGAAATGGCTTAGTTTGTATAGCAGGGATATTTATTAAAATGCCATTGGAAAAGTCCATAACTTTTATTGTAATGCTAAATCAAATGTGAATGTCAAATAGTAAAGCTTGTACTATGTTCTCTTTTAGTAGACTGGATGTTAGTGCAAATGCATCATATATATATATATATATATATTGTGCGTGGCCTTTACTTAATTACTTGTTATCTATACGCAAAATAAAATATGTTCGGTGAGGGACTCACAAATAACATTGTAAAGTTCCCATTGTTTCTGTGAAAACGAAGTTGATCTTGGGAGAAAAAAGTATGAACAGGATCTAAATGTAGATCTACATGCATGCAGTTTTACTGAAACAAATAAAGTATTTATCAGTTGTTTACCAAGTAAAAAGTTTCCTTTTATTACAGTAGTTAATGACAGAACAGCGACAGGTCGATGTGTAGGTCAATTATACAGCAGAAGTATCACAAATTGTTATATCATAACTTTTCCAATTGCTTAAAAACAATATTTCTCAGGTATGTAACTTTGTGAAATACTTTGCAGCTTTGTTTTCATTCAGCATTTATTTATCTTCTTTCAGAACTGGTTACTGTAGTTGTTTGGATACCTTTTTCCACTGAAAAAGTACCTTCTCAAAAGAAACTTACAAGCCATTTTTTGTCAGCTGCTGGAAAAGAATATTGTGCATCAAACTTACATTTCATGATTTTAAAATTTCACTTACTTAGAATGCAAATTCACCATTCAGCAGATATCCGATCATCGTTTGGGGCTGCTGAAAAGAACAGGGATGTGGAGTATTACAGAAATCGGGGTGATTTAAAGTGGAGGGAGCACCTGCACATTTGTCAGTTGTGGGTATTCACAAACATTTTAGTTGATAGTTTCCGTCTTGAAACCGCAGGTGAAAACCTTGTGAGGAAGGTAGGAGTAAGTGGCAATCCTGGGCGTGAACTGTAAGGCAACAAACCCATATTTTAGTGTGATATATAGGTAAGGGTTTCTTCAGAGACATTCAAGTAGAGAAATTAAAATATATGCAAATGTACATGATATTGTCATACCGATGTTTCTTCTAGCGTAACGTCTGTGAGTATCTTTTTGGCAGTAAGAGTACTCCTAGAAGTCTGAAATTCTCTCCAGAGCAGAATAAAAATGATTGTACTAGATTTCTTGCTCTATGCAAGTAAGTTGAGGACAGCATTGAGCTACTTTATTTTTCAGTGGCTAATTGTCCATGAATTGCAATTAATTTGTGGGATCGAACGCTAGTATTTTATTGTCTGGGTTATGAATGTCTGATTTTTTTTTTATTTTCTTTTACTGTTTTTCATAATGTCTAACTACCAGTGCTAGAGAAAGTTGTATACATTTGGCACCAATGATAATTACCCACGTTTAGAACCCATATGGCCCGATCTCATACAAACTAACAAATATAAATTAACATTGATAAATAAGAGGCATATATTTCATACTGCTCAGTCACAAAATAATTATGTTTCTTAAAGCAATGTTTATATTTTCTATTCCAGTTTAACCCCTCCCATGCTCGTGACGGAACCGTTCCGTCATGAGCCTCGGGTGGGCTGTGCTGGTGACGGAACAGTTCCGTCACGGCCCCGCCGCCGCACCTGCGCGGCACTGATTTCGCGCCTGCGCGGCGTGTTCTATTGAGCGGGCGGGGCCATGACGGAACCGTTCCGTCACAATCACAGCTCACCCGCGTGCTGTGACGGAGCGGTTACATCATGAGCACGGGACCGCCACGCCGCAGCCCCGCCCCCTTAGCGCTGCGGCGGAATAGCCGCCGCAGCGAAGGGGTTAAAACCGAACGATGGCACCAAGGGGTCATTTTTTAATCTCCAAAATATTGTTACAATATGATTTGAAATGAATTGCATATATAGTTTTGTGATCTTTTCAAACACACATTTATTTTAAAAAGGATCCAGCTGTTATTGATTGAAGGTATTTTAGGTGAAAAACAAAAGAAACCACAACTTGCTTCAACTTGCCTGGGGGTGCTGAGCTGCCAGAACTTCACCTCGGACTCCGTTGGTTTCCCTCCCACCGCCGCTCGAGTCCACCTCGCGGCCGCCGAGCGGAGGGAAACTACATTGCCCAGACTGCCCAGCGACCCGGAAAAACATCTCTGGGGTCACCGCGCCCGGAGGCGCTTGAAATTGCCGCCGTCCTCGGTGGAGCGGGTGTCTTGCCACAACTTGCTTCAACTTGCCTGGGGGTGCTGAGCTGCCAGAACTTCACCTCGGACTCCGTTGGTTTCCCTCCCGCCGCCGCTCGAGTCCACCTCGCGGCCGCCGAGCGGAGGGAAACTACATTGCCCAGACTGCCCAGCGACCCGGAAAAACATCTCTGGGGTCACCGCACCCGGAGGCGCTTGAAATTGCCGCCGTCCTCGGTGGAGCGGGTGTCTTGCCACAACTTGCTTCAACTTGCCTGGGGGTGCTGAGCTGCCAGAACTTCACCTCGGACTCCGTTGGTTTCCCTCCCGCCGCCGCTCGAGTCCACCTCGCGGCCGCCGAGCGGAGGGAAACTACATTGCCCAGACTGCCCAGCGACCCGGAAAAACATCTCTGGGGTCACCGCGCCCGGAGGCGCTTGAAATTGCCGCCGTCCTCGGTGGAGCGGGTGTCTTGCCACAACTTGCTTCAACTTGCCTGGGGGTGCTGAGCTGCCAGAACTTCACCTCGGACTCCGTTGGTTTCCCTCCCGCCGCCGCTCGAGTCCACCTCGCGGCCGCCGAGCGGAGGGAAACTACATTGCCCAGACTGCCCAGCGACCCGGAAAAACATCTCTGGGGTCACCGCGCCCGGAGGCGCTTGAAATTGCCGCCGTCCTCCGCGTCGCGGGACGCCCGGACGAAGCCCGGACAAAGGGCGGACAGTCTAAGACAGTCCAAGACTGGCCACGACTAGACTGGACCAGGACTCTAATATCATCAGTACCGTGAGTCACCTGCCTCTGTTCTCTACTGCTATCGACTGTCTACAGACGTACGGGTAACATTTTGCCCGTAGCACTTACAATCGTGTTGAAATATGTCGAAACAGAAAACACCCAACACTCCTGCCAATACTATGGACAATTATTTAGTACACAGGGTGGCAAAAATAAATAGTGAACGGAGGTCCTCCTTGGGGCTTAATGACTCTTCTCCTTGTTCCCAAAGAGAAGCTTTAGATCTAATTGATCTGGATCTTGAAGCAATGAATATAATAGATACTCAAAATGCTGAAAATAATGATTGCTCAGTATTAAATGCTTCTATAAATGTCTTATATCCAGATATAAATGTCGACCTACTAACGGGGGAGGAGCTACATATGCCCTGCAATGACTTAGAGATAGTTGAAGAGAGCATCTCTTCGCCAACGCCAGTCCCTGCCCCAAGAGTGACTAAAAGGTCCACTAAGGTCCCCCCCAAAAGACTAGGGCTACGGTCCAGTAGCAAAAAACCTGCAACCCCCCCCCAAAATTAAACACAAAAATGTTACTGATGAAATAAGGGAGGAAGGGAGCAGCACAATAGACTTGGAAGAGTTGTTATCAAACAAGTTTATGGGTATGTTAGAAACCAAGATATCACGTATAATCAAGCCGCTCATATCCAAAATAGACCATTTGTCCGATAAAGTTCACAAACTGGAGACCCTCTTAAAAATCACAAATGATAACATGGGTGAAATTCCAAACTTAATCATGAATAAGATAGATGAAAAACAGGTGATTATGACTGATAATTTAAAAGCAATACCCGTTCCAACTCAGACAGGTGTAACCAGTGTTAGAAATGATCTTAGTAACCCCACAGTTGTAGTACCTCTGACAACCCAAGGGAATGTTTTAACACCTAATCCCCTTTTAGAATTAAACCCTGTAGAATTGATAGTGGAAGCCTCTCCCCTGGTTT
This sequence comes from Lissotriton helveticus, assembly GCF_964261635.1. Taxonomy (NCBI): domain Eukaryota; kingdom Metazoa; phylum Chordata; class Amphibia; order Caudata; family Salamandridae; genus Lissotriton; species Lissotriton helveticus. The sequence goes on along the minus strand of NC_136072.1, from coordinate 130,966,208 downwards.
TAGTACTTGCTAATGTCCCACTGCTGGAAAAAGACCAGATTGAGACTCCGGACTCCCTTCTAAATAAATCTTTGCAGTGGTTAGGTAATAACATGCAAATATCTCCATGGGGTAAAGAAAAGCTGTCCGAAGATCTCCTAACAGCAAGAAGAGTAAAGTGGATAGGGACTAAACCAAAGAAATTTGCGGGGGATTGTGTGGTATTAAACCTCAAGGGCCCAGATGTATTACCAGACATTCTGCTTAATATTTTTCCACCACAACGTAGAATGGCAGAAATAATCCCACTAACGTTGGATTTCTTTTATAGCAGAAGAGGCTTAGTGGCAAAGCCAAGTATCCTAAGGACTAAGTGGTCAGTAGTTGGAACTAGAAGGGCTAGGGGTGGACAAAGTTGTGATTGGGGGCTAAATTTGGAAAACTGCTACTCGGCTTTATCCGATTTAAATGAATGTGATTGACTCACAAGCTGTGATAGGCCGATGTTGCAGAAGTATGTAAGCAGAGGAAATATGATATGCACCAACTTGGCGAATCAAATTATGGATAAACAGAAACCACCCCATATGGTATGCGAAAACCCTGCTCTTGAAGAGCCAAAAATAGTTACAGAGGGTATTGCTTGTATTGCAGAGGTGACAGAGACCAAGGTTACATCAAAGAAGGGAAAAATAGTAATAACAGAAAGTCAAGCAATTGCAAGCAAATTTGAAAATGGCCAGTTAGTGCCCCAACAAGAATCTACCTTACTATCCCTTGTATCTTGGAATATTGCAGGCATAGCAAGTAAGATAACCACATTGGAATGGGTTGAATTCATTGACCAACATGATATCATCATGCTGCAAGAAACATGGTCACTTGTTCCAACCTTTAGAGAGGGGTATCTAAATTTCCATATCCCAGCAACTAGAAATCTTCTGGGACGTCCCTCTGGAGGTTTGTTAATTTGGATAAGCCAGTCCTTGAATTGTACCATAAAACAATTATCCATACCATCTAATGATATTATGGCGCTCATCGTTAGATGGGATAATGGTCAAGAGCTTACCCTGTTTAATGTCTACGCCAGGGGAGTGGCTAGTGGCAATTTCTCAAATACTGTAACAATCTTAGAGCAGAATATTGAAATGTTATCACCACAAAGCCAAATAATAGTGGGCGGTGATTTCAACGCCACCTTTGAGCCCCTGGGTGAAGAGGACAGGATCTTGTCTGAGGAAGAGGAGGACAAGTGGGGAATACCGCAGCTGGAGTTGCCAGCCATTAAAAAATGGAGTAGTGTGGCAATCCAGCTAAAAAGTCTCTGTCTAGCTAGAGGCTTGAGGGCGGCAAATGGGCGCTCTCCTTCCGACCAAAAAGGAAATAATACGTTTGACAATGGTCGATCAACTAGCAGAATTGATTACATACTTCTAGACGTAAGGATCTGGAGTAAAATGCTAGATATGGTTGTAGAAGATAGACTAGAAAGCGATCACAACCCCCTGCGATTGACATTCTATTCCCACTACGAGTCTATAGTGCAAACCAATAACATTGGAATGGTGACGCAGCATGTAGCATGTTCGAATAACCTACGCCATCTCGAATGGAGAATGCTGATAGAGGACACAGCAAAATTAGAGGTACTTAAAAAACTGGTAGTCGATGAAGTAAATATCATCAAGTCTCATCAAGGGAAGCCCAACTTCCAAGACTACGTGATGGAGGCCCATGATAACCTCTTCTCTAAAATACAAAGTTTTTTCACCAAAAGAGCAGATCCCTGTAAAGTGGAAAAAATTCCCCCAAGGCAAGGTTGGTATGACAAGACTTGCAGGGTGGCACGACACAACCTAAGCCTGGAACTGAAAACAGGCAATGCAATAGCAATTAGGAGGGCGAGAGATGTATACAGACAAACCCAAAAACAGGCCAGGAAACGCTGGGATGAAGAAGGTTGGCTGGACTTGAAGGAGGCCTGTGCAGCAAGGGATTCTAAGCGTTTCTGGGCTATAGTAAAATGGGAGAGGGGAGGAATAGCTGCCCAGCCACAAAATAACGTTGCCACAAATAAATGGATAGAGTTTTTTAAACCACAGTATGCCTGTAACCCTGCCCACATTTCTGATCAACCCCCCCCATCCACCTTTTTCAAAAGCCAAATATTTGACGAGAAGGATGTGAGCAAAGCGTTGGATTGTATAGCGGGGGGAAAGCGCCAGGCATGGATGGCATCCCGGCCGATGTATTTCTATCGGACCGGATTGCCTGGTGTTCTTACTTTAAAATGTTGGCAAATGCTGTGGCGATGGGAGGGGAAGTGCCCCATTCATGGAAGGGAGCAGAAATAATCCCCATATTCAAAAAAGGAGATAAAACATTAGCCCAAAATTATAGACCCATCAGTCTTATAGACACAGCGCAAAAACTGATGGGGCGCTTAGTCCAGAATAAGCTGCAGCAATGGATCGACGAAAAGAACATATTGTCCCCTTACCAGGCAGGGTTCCGGCCACTGACTAGTAGTGTTGACCAAGTTCTCTACTTTATAACCATCTATTGGAGAAATGTCACACTTAAAAAGGGCTTGTTGTATGCTGTCTTTGTGGACTGAAAAGCAGCCTTCGATTTAGTCCCTAGAGAAAAACTGTGGCAGACCCTGGCCGATGTAGGTCTAAGCCAAGAACTCCTCACCCTCCTAGTTCGCCTCCATGATCATAATTTTGCTAAAATCAGATGGGGCAAGCAAGGAGAAGTCACAGATTCTTTTCCAGTAGAACGAGGAGTAAGGCAAGGGTGCGTCCTAGCACCAACACTATTTTCAATCTACATAAACGGAATTGTTGCCCATTTAATGAAATCCCCAAGCGATGCTCCAATCATAGCAGGCTCCCACGTCCCTGTCCTAATGTTTGCGGACGACACGCTCTTACTTTCACGCACCCCGAGCGGTCTCCAAAAAGTGGTTGATGCCTTTGGCGAATTCTGTGATAGTAGGGGCCTTGAATTGAATACCACCAAAACCAAATTCATGTGCCTAAACTATCAGTCCTCTTTCAAAGGTGTAATTAAATACAAAGGTACCCCTTTAGAGAAAGTGGATGCTTTTACTTATTTAGGCATCACCCTTCAGGGAAACATGAAGTGGAAATCGCATATTAACAAGACATTGTTGAAGTTTAACCAGCTTGCTGGCGCAGTTGCCTTAAAACATCGCAAATCGTTAACAAAGCCGGTTAACTGTGCACTTGAAATATACAATATGAAAGTATTAGGCGCCTGCTTATATGGATCTGAATTATGGGGGTTTTCAAACTTGGGAGAGTTGGGACGTGCGGAAAACAGATTCCTACGAGGGCTTGTTATGGTTCCCCAAAGCACACCCACAATTCCGTTGAAACTGGACCTTGGTAGGAAAAATATCGAGGATATAGCCAGACTACGGCCACTCCTATACTGGAGACGTTTGATGGTCACCCCAGAGCTGAGCCATTATGCTGCAGCTCTGGAAGATGTTGTTGAGTTCGATCGTTTTCATTGTATTGAATGGCTAAAAGAACTACGGGGGCTTCTTGCATTGTTAAAGCTGGAACACCTCTGGGGCAACCATGATGGGGCTAGCTTCCCTTCGAAAGCGAAATTGAAAGAATTATACTGGGAGATGGTCTATGTAACAATGTTCTGTAAAGGTTCCCAATCAAAACGGACAACTCGCTTTTGTGACATTAAAATGTATCCATCATGTGAAGCATATTGGGACATAATAGATCGACCACATGATAGGAAACTATACTTTCAATTTCGTATAGGAACTTTACCAGTGAATGCATTTAAAAAACACTGGTCTCCAATGTGGGATGATCATTGCTATTATTGTAAAGATCAAATAGAGCACATTTCCCATTTGTTGTTCTGTTGCCCATTATATGCTAGCCCTAGACGTAAATGGCTGAAGCCAGTGTGCCTAAATATCGGCACCCGTAGCCAATCGACAGCCCTCAGAATACTTGAATCTGATTGTTCCACACCATTTGTTGTTGCCGTAGCTAAATTTCTTGCCTGGGCATGGACAATTCGCACAAGCACTTTAAAGTCAAATGTAAATGAAATAGTGTTGCCCTAATCTAACTAGTCTATTGTATGAATTGTTTTTAAAAGAAACATTTTTAGAAATAATTGGAAATTTTCTGTATTTCTCATGTATAATATTCGACTGTCATTGTTTAATATGTGTTTTAGAATTATTTTTAAATGTAGTATTTATTGTAATAGGGTTAGGAAGGATGCTTTTATGACAAACGTCGAATAAAGCTTTGAAATTTGATTTGTCTGGGTTATGAATGTCTGATTTTTTTTTTTTTTCTTTTACTGTTTTTCATAATGTCTAACTACCAGTGCTAGAGAAAGTTGTATACATTTGGCACCAATGATAATTACCCACGTTTAGAACCCATATGGCCCAATCTCATACAAACTAACAAATATAAATTAACATTGATAAATAAGAGGCATATATTTCATACTGCTCAGTCACAAAATAATTGTTTCCTAAAGCAATGTTTATATTTTCTATTCCAGTTTAACCCCTCCCATGCTCGTGACGGAACCGTTCCGTCATGAGCCTCGGGTGGGCTGTGCTGGTGAAGGAACGGTTCCGTCACGGCCCCGCCGCCGCACCTGCGCGGCACTGATTTCGCGCCTGCGCGGCGTGTTCTATTGAGCGGGCGGGGCCATGACGGAACCGTTCCGTCACAATCACAGCTCACCCGCGTGCTGTGACGGAGCGGTTACGTCACGAGCACGGGACCGCCACGCCGCAGCCCCGCCCCCTTAGCGCTGCGGCGGAATAGCCGCCGCAGCGAAGGGGTTAAAACCGAACGATGGCACCAAGGGGTCATTTTTTAATCTCCAAAATATTGTTACAATATGATTTGAAATGAATTGCATATATAGTTTTGTGATCTTTTCAAACACACATTTATTTTAAAAAGGATCCAGCTGTTATTGATTGAAGGTATTTTAGGTGAAAAACAAAAGAAACCAGACCCTGAACTTCCCTTGTTTAAATGGTGAACACTTCATTCTAAATATCATATTAATCCACATAAAACAAATTGTAATTAGTTTTTTTGTGTACAACTAAAAATCGCTATTTTACATTTATTACAGAAAGCCACTGATACATATATTGACATGGTGGCCTACCAGAGAAGTGATCATATTCCATAAAAATGTGTTGGACTGTAGCTGTAGGGCACCTTGTAATGTAGTAAATTAAGATAGCATACCTGTTTCAGTAAAAAAAGGAAACTGATGTCAGGGCACTATCTTTGTGAAAATATATTGCGCTTGGCAAGTGGAAACATGCTTATAATTTAAGGATGCAGCGATAGGCAGAATCAAAGTAAAATCTTATTTGTCTGGGATCAAATATGTAAGTGCGAAAATAATACACACCAACTTTTAAAATTGGGTGACAAATGACAGCCTTTTTGAATTTTATAAAGTGCCTAGTTCTAGCAATACACCTTTAACTCCAAACAGTTTGTTTTATTGCGTACCTTATAGACCGAGCACCTGTAGTGGTCACTAAGCACACAGACCTAGTGCTCAACTCGACTACCGCATAAGGTTTAAAGCATGCCTTTGCCTGTTCTTTCCAAGAATGTCTCTATTGGATTACAGTCAGTGACCAGAATCCTCTATTGTCTCAGGTAAATAACCGCTCAGAAAATACAACAGTCTGTAACACAAAACAGACCCCCCAGGATATAGCGGCATGGATTAGCAAATTTAGCGGCACAAATATGGGAATTTAGCGGCACAAATATGGAAATTTAGCGACAATTTAGCGGCACTTTATGTTACTCATAATTATTCATTATCAGCCTGAAATCAATGGAAACTGCTTTAGCAGAGTATTCCACTTTGAATTAGGCATGTTTAAAGTGTCTAGTCTAAAGAAGCAAAGCTCCAGTCCTAACCTCATTGGAGGGAGCTGTATTTCCCCCTGGGGTGATCTAGCGCCCATGTATGCACCCCTGCCGGGGCAGCGTTGCCCCCTGGATCAGTGAGGCAGGACACCTCTTCCACCTGGTCAGGGGCCCGGCACTTATTTTATAAACTAAGCACCAGTTCACCATATCCTCAGTGAACCTGCAGTGACTTATGATGGAATTCACCTGAGGGATGACTGTCTCGTTATTCCTATGGCCCTAACCAACATGTCTACCAAACAGCTAATGCAGGGAGTGGTGAACACCAAAACAATATTGACAAACAGTGCTTGTTTTCCAATAGTGGACGGCATGATCAAAGCCATGGTGAGAGAATGTGTGGTTTTTGCCAAGTTGCTGGGCCGCCAGACCCACTTGCCCTTCTCCTCAGAGAAGATATATCATACCATCCGTGGTTCCAGGAGAGTGCAAATTCTGTCTGTCTTCCAGATGAGAGATATTTCCTAGTTATTGTTGATGGCCACTCCAAGTAACCCGAAGTGGAAACGGTATCAACCATGTCAAGAGAAGAAGTCACCCCCATACTGGAAAAGATACGTGCAGCTCAGATTCTTGAAAGCACTGCATCAGTGGGCTCCCGTTCCAGAGTCAAGAGGTCACAAATTACCTCAGATCAATGGAAATATGACATATCAGGATCACTTCTCGATGACCCGTAGCCCATGGCAAAGGAAAGTATTTGTGCATACTGTGTCCTTCACCTTGCGTATACCGCTGGACCCATATCTGAATGGGCACTGTATTTTTTCATGAGGTAGTACTGAAACGCTCCCCACTAGAACACTGGACACCTCAGCAATAGAAGTGGGGTGGATGAAATCAAACCACATCACCTGATTGTTGCTGCAACAGTCTGACAGAGAAGCCTCTATGTCCACACGATCACCAGTTGTTGTTCTTATGCCTCTGATGCTAACCTAGGCGCTCAAGTGCTAGTGAAAGACGTGCACACTGTGAGCAAGTTCACACCACTTTGAACCGCTGGGCGGTATGAGGCATCAAAGGAACTCTAGAGACAGCAAGCAAAGCTAAGGATGTTGTTAATTGACAAACTAACATGCTTAGTTCGGCTGTGATAACCTCCCTCGAAACTAGCCTCTCCTGCGAAATCCTATATAAACAGGAGTAAGCCTCTTTGCCCTTCTAATTCTGTCCATGCCAAGAGGCCCTGTTACTTAACTTTGAGAATCTCTAAATTACATGTGCGGGGCAAATCCCATTCCAAAAATCCACTTCCAATCAGATGGGAATCTACATCCCGAGGTCTTATTTGCTGCTCTTTCAGAGACAGTGGAACTTTGTTTGCTGAAACCAGATATGCCCTCAGCGTTCTTAGTGTTTCATCTATTCCACTATGTTTAAACTAGTGCATTTCTCTGCCATCACTTTTTGGATTAGTCCAGGGGCAATCAAGGGTTACTAGGCTCAGTTTGTGTGCATCTTAGCTGTTTACACTGGTGTCTGAGGGATTAACTGCACTATCGGACTAGAGAAAGTGAGCTTATTCACGAAAGAGGTCGCACACTGCTCGTCCTAACAGGGTGTTACCCCGGAGCATGATGGTCGATGAAGTCAGTATCGGCGGGTGCGCTTCTGCCAGAGTCTTGAATCTTGAGTGTAATCACTGTTGTGCTGGCCATCCCTGGACACGTGTTTCGAGGTTGTTACCTCCCATCAGCAGGGAATAGGCGTGTGTAAGGGGTTGCTGCGTAGGCTGCCAAAATTGTTCTTAGAGAAAGTGAGCGCTTCTACGAGATGGCCACAAGAGGTCCTCCGTTTAACAAACGTTGGGAATTGAGAGGTGAAAATATCTGTTTTCACAAACTTTTGTAAAAAAAAAAAAAAAGATTTCCGAAATTTCGCGGGCAGTTTTGTAAAAATCGCGGCATTTTTACAAAACTGCCGATTTTTGCGATTTTATTTATTTGCAAATCGCGAAATCCTGGAGGGTCTGACAAAACACCCTGTGCTCCCTTCAGCTACTCTCTTTGGCTACTATCTGCCTGTGTAAACATGGATGCCATTTGCTTGTTTTGGTAAAGATTGGGAATCCGATCACATACACTGCCTCTTTTCACACCCTTTACTTATATCCCAGTTTCTGATAAAATTGTGCACACATAACCAATGCAAATTCATTGCACTCTTATTTTGTATTCTAGTCGTTCATGTGCCTACTCGCAAGATTACTTGACACTTTTTTTCTAACGAAAAGTAGATGTCAGCAAGTGAATTCTCTCCAGTAGCAACACGCCACCGAGCGCAATGGTCTCCTTGACCAAAGGGACTATTATAAAAAAGTTCAACCCCAATATAACCTAACAGTATTACCCGATTTATAGAGCCATCATCTCAAAACTTCAAAAGAACAATTCTAAATTATTCTTCATTTTACAAGTAGATATTTGGTCATTTTCATTCTTGTCATGATATATGGAGCATGTGAGCAGAACCACAAGTTTGTTGTAGTCTTATTTAATGCATGAAAAATTAATATTATGTTTTCCTGTATCCTCTAATCCCTAGGCTGCATGCATATTAAACCTAAGAATCCACTGCACCTCTGTTCACAACTTGGATAACTCCAAATTGGCCATGCAAAGCCACCAGGAATTTTCAATATCAGATAATGAACTCTGTTCAGATGTAATCTTCCTCTGACATCAGATGAGTATTCCTGGACGATCAAAGTCTCCAAGAAATTCAGATCTGTTTAAGACATTTTTGAGCTTAACTGAATTGGCAAAATTAACAAGTAATATTTTTGTCTATCTTTTGTACCAAGGGGAAGCAAGATACATTCAGTGAAGGGAATTACCTACTCTAAGATAGGAAGTTTAAAACTCTTAGGGAATAATACTGAGTAGAGAATATTGAAACCCAAGCTATTCTTTTCAAAAGGTAAAAGAAATTGATTTAAAGTTTGATCCAGATGTCGTATCACATACATTAGAAAACTGGTACGTTGTCAAGACAAAAACATTCACCTTGAACACATCTCGTTGTTGAATTGTTTCACTAGATATTTCACAACATCAGTTTCCTTCTTCTGAAATACGCAGGCCCAGGCCACACACAGCAGGTGCGCAAATTTTAGTGACACGTTCCCATTCATTGCCTCTTGCCACACATCTACAAAACGTCAGTCTAGGGCTCCACTGCGACAGGATAATATATTTTCTAATGAGAACATTACATTTTATGGTTTTGTGTGGGCCCACTCATGTCACTGTTAAGATGCCAACTATAGCTAAATTGAGAATGTATAAACCACTTGTTTCACTAAATCGAAGTGTAAAATAACGTGCACATATATAAGTAATGGTTAAGCATGTTGCATGTTAACATTATTAATTGCAAATAAATGATGATGAATTTGTCAACAAATTTTAAGTTCTTGATATATCAATTGGCAAGATAAAGAAGGAAGGATATGTGGAAGGTGGTACAAGTTCATGCACTGGCCATGCACCACAATGTTTCCAAACTAGGAAAAACTATCAGGGAAAGCTTTCAAGAGTACAGATGAATTATCAGAAAATTGCAAAAGGTAGAGTGTGGTGAAAAATAACCTAGCTTAAGGGACTTGAACTCAATGTTTAGTAGGGAAAGTAGAGAAAAGACAACTCGAACAAAAAGTGTGACGAGTCACAGAACTGGATGTATGTCGTTACAACGCATGCTTTTTCCACGCATGCCTTTACAACGCACGTTTTACAACGTAAGTCGTTACAACGACTTGCGTTTGGGGGCGCTGGATAGTGAATAGTTTAATTTACTATTCCAACTCCAGTCCCTGTGGATAGTAGGGAAGGTGTTGGATAGTAAATTAAACTATTACGTATCCTACTGCGCCCCCAGCGCAATTCGTTGTAACGAATTGCGTTGTAAAGTTTGCGTGGTAAAGGTAGTGCGTGGTAAAAGTTGCGTTGTAAACGCTGTTTACCCACAGAACTAGATGGGATATGATAGATGAGAGGGATAATTCGAGGTATTCCTAAATCGTTTATCCTTTGTGCTACTTTATGTAAAATACTTCTATGAGCTTTTAAATTGCAGCGTTTATGCTTTCCGGTCCACCAAGGGATTTACCGCTTGGATGAAGAAAGCATTTAATTTCCTCACTTCCTGCTTAATTATTAGCGAGGTCAGCAGCCTCATAAATCCAATGCCAAAGAGCAGCGGCCACACCAAAGGCAAGCCTGTCTGCACCGGACTACCACTAGGAACCAAGACCCCTCCCTCTTTCACTACCGAACTCTGGTACCGTACTAGGATTTCCTATTCTTCAGAAGCTCTATTTCACCTTACGAATTTCACGAAACCCATGCTCCTGCAGCTACCTACTGTAATGGTCTTTTCCCACTTCAGCTGGAAAGCCCTATAGCCTGCTTAAAACTAACATTTCAATGTTCCCATTATGTATCCAGTGTGATGTGTGGGTCAACTAACCAGGCAAAGAATCCTATCCACCAGATTACTAACGCACCTAATGATACTTTAAACACATGTGCTCCTCCCTCATACTCATCAATGACTACCCAGTCTGTCTGCCTTCTCTGCAATGGCTGGTCTCTGCCAAAACACACAATAGAGCTCTGGGACTGTTCGCTTCTGTCTCCCAAGAGGTCAGTTTCCTTACTGAAACCTGGTTAAATTCCACCTCTTTATGATTGGTTTACTAGACAACGACTGCATGCATAGACTGGTCAGAGAAGGGAGGACAGGTGGAGACATAGCAATTGTATAAAAAGACACTATGAAAATCTCATTTATTGACACCTTACAGGCAGAATGGGCCAAGATATGTATTTTTAAACTTGAAATCGCCCCCAAAGATTGCTGGAAGAGTACCCTAGTGTAGCCCCTCATCCCCCATGTGCCCAAAAAGGAGATTAGTCCACGCCTAACCGAATTTATTGCTACCTATGTTCTGTCATCCCACAGTTTCTTCTGCTGGGTGATTTTAATTACATTGTGTTGGGTTTTAATGTTTCTTTAATTAATGTGTTAGTTTCTTTAATTAATGTGTGTATTTACAAGTGTAGCACATGCCACCATGATGTACGTTCCATCCTGGAATGGTGGCATGTGGAGTGGCTGATGGTCAGTTACTATTTGCTGTCCCTCTGGCCGGTCGTTTCACTGGATCTTCCTCTATGTAAATAAAGGATTAAAAGATAATTGGATTCATCATCATATTTTCACATTGACCATGATCTCCTCAATTTGGAGACCACACAGGTCATCTCTGATTTGGTCTTTCTGGACCTACACCAAAAAGTCAAGGGTCCTACTCATGTTACAGGGCACACACTTGATCTTATATTTACTAACTAGCAGCCCCTCCCGACGTTGTCGGGGTATGAAGTGCTGCCGGCCAGTAGTATATTGTTTTGTAGGATTTCGTTTTGATAGCATTTCTTATCTGTGACAAGCCTGTGAAATGCTCCGATTCACAGTGCACTGCTGATGCACTTAAGAGTGAACTCGAGTTTCCCTACTTTATTTTTCCTTGCAATCTTATATAGCGCAAACTCGACAACATGGCATGAGCACAATTTACAATACAGAAGAACACATTCATTTGTGGTAGGCACGGGGAGACAAAGCGATTTGCCTGGAATCACAGTATGTTGAGCTGATGCCGAGATTCGAACGTAGCTCCCCAGCTCTAAAGTTCGCAATTCTAGAACTTGTGGCGGGAGGTGTGTCTAAAAGTGTATGTCGGTGCTGGCCATCAATAAGAGAGACCTGTGCAGTTTTCAAATGGGTGATGAAAAAATATGAGTATGTTGCTGGAGATGTGGGTCGCCGTGCCACGAATGTACTTACCGGGGGAGGGTGAACACCCATTATTTCGCAACTTTCTTTCCGCATACCATCACTCCGCATACTTTCATTACGAAAGTACCATGACTCCACAATGCCATTATAACGCATGGCAATACATTTTATATGCTTTTACCACGCATACATATACAACGAAATTCGTTGTAAATGCATGAATGGCAAAGCATGGTTTTTTTTATGTTTGGATAAGGTAAGTATGCGTATAGGGATATATGTTTTGGGGTACTGAGGTATATGTTTTGGGGTATTTGAAGGGTTCAGATATAGTTTTGGGTTATGGGGTACAGGGGTAGTTTTAGGGTTTAGGGATAGGTATGGGTTTTGGGGTACAGGGGTATTTTTAGGATTCAGGGCTAGGTTTGGGTTTTGGGGCATAGGGGTATTTTTAGGCTTCAGGGGTAGGTTTGGTTTATGGGGTACAGGGGTATTTTAAGGGTTCAGGGCTAGGTTTGGTTTTGGGGTACAGGTGTATTTTTAGGGTTCAGGGGTAGGTTTGGGTTTTGGGGTACAGGGTTATTCTTAGGGTTCAGGGCTAGGTTTGGGGTACAGGGGTATTTTTAGGGTTCAGGGGTAGGTTTTGGGGTACAGGGGTATTTTAAGGGTTCTGGGCTAGGTTTGGGTTTTGGGGTACAGAGGTATTTTAGGGTTCAGGGGTGGTTTTGGGGTACAGTGGTATTTTTCGGGTTCAGGGCTAGGTTTGGGTTTTGGGGTACATGGGTATTTTTAGGGTTATGGGGTAGGTTTGGGTTTTGAGGTACAGGGGTATTTATAGGGTTCAGGGCTAGGTTTGGGTTTTGGGGTACAGGGGTATTTTTAGGGTACAGGGGTATTTTTAGGGTTTAGGGATAGGTTTGGGTTTTGGGGTACAGGGTATATTTATAGGGTTAAGATGGGTTAGTGTTTAAGGGTGTTGGGGTATTTTAAGGAGTAAGGGTGGGTTACGATTATGGGGTGCAGGGGTATTTAAAGGGAGCCGGGTGGGATTAGCACACGATATGAGACATGGCAGTGTGGGCGGAACGTACCACACATTCCCCCTGCGTTTGTCACGCCCCCAGCACACGCCCACAGCACAACGCAGACACACCCACAAGGGACTACTTTGCTGGCACGGTTCTTTTACCTTTTAAATGTATATGGTGGGCGTCTGCATAGCCTATGTCCTTCTGCTGCAACTGCCCTTTCCAACGTTGTATTGGGTGTTGTGATTGGTGCTGTGGTTCCTAAGATTAGACGCCTCAAAGGTTTGGGCTCTCTCTTTATTATATTAGTATAGATACAGCTCTTTTGATATGCGACTCAACATAACCTCTACTTTGGACCTATTACTCACGTTTTAATATGCCTATGGTAAAAAGAAGTAAAACCATTACTAAAACCTCAATACTTTTTTTTAAAATTATTTTATTTTAGGGTTTTAGGAACAAGTTACAGAAAGTTCAGTCAAGGCATCAAGCCCCACCCACCTCCCACCATAGAATATCAAGTCTGTATAACTTCAAGCACACACCCACGTTCCTTCCAAGGAGATACATCGCCAGTTAGCCAACAACCCCGTAAATGGGGCAGGCGGCGTTACAAGAGCACAGCAGCTTTAGCACGTTAGGGAACGGATCGACAATTTCAATGCACGCTACCCCAGTGGATGCACCCGCACGAAGGCCCAGTGTCTAGTTCGTAGCGTGTGACACACATTCTCTCCCTGGGACCCCGGCACCTCCAGAGGTTGTTCCCTGTCTGCTCTGGCAGTCAAGTAGGTTTGGTACAGCCCCCAGAAGTTCTTTGGTCTGCTAGTGGGGGGCAACAGCTCGCTGTAAATCTCAGATTGCGTGCAGCAGTACATCAGATTGCTCGCCCATCTCTTAGTGGTCGGTGTCGGACCCCTCATCCAGCAGCAGGCCACTACTCTATGCGCTATTAATAGCCCCATGTTGACCAGTCTCCGGACGGCTTTCGGCAAAGGCTTGGTGTACCCTATTAGCGCCATTGTAGGGTCAGGGGGAATCGCAGTTTCGGTAATACCACTAAGTTCTGCAAAGATTTTAATCCAAAAGTCAGCAATGCCTGGGCAAGTCCAAGCAAGATGGAGAAAATCAGCATTGGGGGAATGACACCTCTCGCACTCCGCATCGGGTCGGAGCCCATATCTAAAGAGTCTGGATGGCGTGTAGTATACACGGTTAAGAAATTTAAAGTGAACAAGCCTATGTCGTCCGTTCAAAGAGAGTCTTCTAGTGTTGGTGCAACAGTATGTCCAAGTGCTGTCATCTAGTGTCTAGTTGCCAGGCCAGTCTCGCTGTAGGGTACGTGTGCTCCCTATGGGATTGTGACAATGCGTAAAGATGCGTAAGAAGCCCCCGTGGTGAAGTGGCCTTAATGACGTATGTGAGTTCTTTCACCTCTGGCGGTTCCGCCATGTCACTCCCCAACAGTCCCAGACAAGCGTGCCGCACACGGAAAAAATGGAATCTCGTCAGCAACGACAAGTCTTCCAGACCAGCCTGTGTCTGGTCCCAAGTTTTGACCACCCCGTCAGCAAACAGGTCTCCTGCTGTTTCAATCCCTAGTGTCTGCATTGCTTCCAATACCCCCTTCTCACATAGAGGGGGCAGCCACCGCGTCCACCCAATGGGCATGCTAGGAGAGTACAGTAATGCACCATCCTGTCGCTGCAAGAGGTTGTGCCATGCATGTGTCGTGGCCGCCAGCGAGTCTAGGTTTCCCGTGCGGCGATCCACAGGCTCAAATATCATGTGTGGGAGGGAGAGTGGTTGGGCAAACAGTGTCTCCATTTTCACGTGTGGTATATCTTTATGTCCGTGCACCCATGTGTGGAGATGTGTCGCCTGCGCTACCCTGTAGTATAATTCGAGGTCTGGAGCCCCCAGCCCCCCCACACTGTATGGTAGTGTGAGGAGCGACCACTTCGCCCTCGGCTGTCCGCCCGCCCATGCGAGCCTTGTCAATTCCTGCTGTAGTCTATTAAAGAAAGTTTTGGGGAGCACCATCGGAATGGACGTGAATAGAAAGAAGAATCTGGGGATTACCACCATTTTCATGATGGCGATCCGCCCGATGAGGGAGAGCGGGAGTTTGCACCAGGCGTTACCGCCTGGTGCAAACTCCCGCTCTCCCTCATCGTCCTCCAGTCTACTGAATGCTATGCCGTAATTAGCTCTAAAGAGGATCTCCGGATCCGTGTGTAATTGAACCCCGAGGTACCTAACTGTGTCCGTAGTCCAAGTGAGTGGGTATTCCATAGTCATGGGGCGTGTGACAGGTGTCAGGGGGAATGCTAGCGATTTGGACCAGTTAACTCGTAGTCCTGACAATGTGCCAAAACGTACTACCTCCCTCAATACCGATGTCAAATTGTTGGCCGGGTCCCTGATGTATAGTAAGGTGTCATCCGCATACATCGAGACTACAATCTTGTAATTCGGGAAGCAGATGCCCTCATTGCTATGGTTTTCTCGGAGAGCGCAGGCCAGCGGCTCAGCCACTAAAGCATACAACAGGGGGGACAAGGGACAGCCTTGCCGCGCGCCTCTGGTGATCGGGAAGGGGTCTGTCACTAGGTCGTTAATGCGTACCCTAGCGCACGGCTTATAGTAAAGTGCTCCAATAATTTGTAAAAAGGGAGTGCCCAGGCCCATGCGTTGCAGCACCCTCCTCATGAAAGGCCACTCCACAGAGTCAAACGCCTTCTCCATGTCAAGGAATACTGCTAGTGCTGCCCTATCTTGTCGCGTGTGTTGCATTGTGGCTAGTACAGTGCGTATATTATACGTCAAGTTCCTGCTCGGGATGAAGCCGGCCTGTTCCGGTGCCACCAGCTGAGGGGCCAGTAGCGCCAGTCTAGTGGCAAGGACCTTAGCAAATAGCTTCGCATCAATGTTGAGCAGGGACAGAGGCCTGTACGAGCCACATTCCTCTCTGGGCTTTCCGGGTTTCGGGATGGCGACTAAGAGCGCCTCTCATCGAGTCCGGCATCTTTCCCTCCACGCATATGTCATCGAAGAGGGTCGATAAGTGTGGGATCAGTTGGTCTTTAAAATCTTTATAGAACCCTGCAGTGAGGCCATCTGTGCCAGGGGCACTACCTGACCTCATGCTCATTAATGCGTCTGATATCTCATCCCTTTCTATCGGGTGCATTAGAAATTCCCTGTCCGAGTTTGGTAGGAAGGGGAGTTCTATATGCTCCAGGTAGTCCTCGATGTCATCGTCTAATCCCCCCCTTGTGCCGTGTAAAGAGTCGCGTAATAAGATCTAAATTCCTGGGCGATGTCTGCTGTGTCAGTAAGGGAGTCGCCTGTGCTTGAGTTGAGTTCTGTGATTATCTGACTCTTCCTCCCGCCTCCAACTATCCTGGCTAACAGCGCGCCTGGTCTATCTCGCTCGCCATACACCCTAGCCGTGGCGTATTTTCCCATATGTTTTACTTCCCTATCTGCTTCCTCATGGTATTCCTCCAGTAGGGTCTTAATCTCGCCGCTTACAGTGCCTTCAGCCCCATCTCTCTGCCTTTTCTCCAACACGGCTAGTTGCTTCTCGATGTCACGTATGTATCGATTTCAGTACTCCCGAATGTTTGGCTATCGCCACCCCTCGTATATATACTTTGAATGCCTCCCAGACTGTCTGAAAGCTGTCCACTGAGCCTAAGTTGGTTTCAAAGTAAAGATAAATGGCCGATGCTAGCTTTTCCCTGAATACCGGATCTAATAGCGAGTAGGGCGGAAATCGCCAAGTGAACGGGGGAGTCGGGGGGTTGCGTGTTAGTATCTCAAGGAGCACAGGAGAGTGGTCTGACAGAGTTCTGGGGAGCACTTTGCAGTTGGTAATCACATCCATTCTGGGAGCAGAGACCAGCCAACAATCAATCCGTGTGTGTATGTTGTGAAATGCAGAGTAGTGTGTGTAGCCCCCCTGTGTCGGGTTGCGCGTGCGCCAGGCATCCTCCAGTCCCAACCTTGTCATGATCCCAAGTAGCTCCAGCGCCGCTGCCGCTGGTTTGCGGTGCGGGCCAGCAGACCTGTCTAGTGCTGGGTCTAGGGTGAGGTTCATATCCTCCCCCCCCACCAGAGGTCATTAGTGTCGTAGGGGCGCATTTTACGCGCCAGTTCCTTGTAAAACTCTGGGGAGTCAAAGTTAGGACCATACGTATTTACCACTACGAAAGACACCCCTCGCCCCTTGCATTTAGAGATAACATATCGGCCCTCAGGGTCTGCCTCAAGGAGTTGCAGTGTGAGTTTAGATCTGGGGTTGACCCAAGTCATGACGCCTCTGGAATGTGAGGTGTACCCGGCAGTTACCACATTGCCCTCCAGCCCCCTATGACGCAATATTCTACTGTCCATGGCAATGTGAGTCTCCTGTAGCAGGGCCAAGTCTATGTTGTGTCTCTGCAGGTAGCTCACTACTTTGCGTACTTTCCGGTGATCATTGAGGCCGCACACGTTCCACATAAGGGCCGTGATCTTATCGGCACGTTCCATACCTATGTCAGTCGCCATCGCGCAGTACCTGACAGGCGTGCTTTCGCAAGGTGCAGGGTGCTCACGCGGGACCTCCGTGCCTCGCTTGTGTATCTATCACTGGCTGTTCCAAGTGTCGTGTAATGTGTGCTTGTTGGCGCTAGATGGTGTGTGCAGCCATCGAAATGGTGAAATCTCTTCCCAACTCTCCCCCAAACAAGAACAACACCCATCCCACAGTAGACCATCCCCAACTTGGCCTAGTCTGAAACCACTTCCCTCCCCAGAACTCCCCAAGTAACCCATACCAGTCCCCGAGGGAACTCACAGTGCTAATAGCGCTAGGGCAGAGGTCGCTAGCTGTGGATCAAGAGAAAGTTACAGTTAAACAGTTTTCATCGCTTGCTCCAGGCCCCATCGCCCATTGTATGTCTTGCAACTGCAGCCAGCCGCCGCATACCAGTGAATAGTAATCGGTGTGCGGTCCTCGCAATGTTCCCTCCCTAAACTTCAGACCAGCAATAGCTCAGCCCTCTAGCACAGGCTTGATGTATATATCGGAAGACAGCATCAATCAAATACAATTACAAGTATTAAGCTGTGCAGAAACACCCTGGAATTGTCTCACCGCCATCCGGCGTAGCAGAATCCACTTGAGCAGCATCTGAAGACCCCATCCTCCGCTGCGAGTTGCAACAAAAGGCCAACAGTGCCTCCTCCAGTACCCTTAATGTCTCCCAGACCCTGGTCAAGTCATCCATAAACCAGGCATTGCAGTGGGGCTGCGTGGTCATTCCTGCTCATCCAATTGGCTGGGAGAGTCCCGGTTGTCCAGCTGACCCCTAGGGATAGTCCGTTGCTCCTTTGTCCAAGTCTTGAGCGCTTTTTGGAGGGCCTTTGGGTCTGTGAAGAAGTGGGAGTGCCCCTGCCGGTTTATCCTGAGCTTCGCAGGATACAGCATGGCGTAGTCTAAGCCCAATTCGCGAAGTTGCTGTTTGTAAGGGGCAAAATGCCGATGCTCCTCCTGTACCCTCGCAGTGAAATCCGGGTACAAGGAGACGTTTGATCCTTCGTATTGCAGCTGTCCCTTCTCGCGGGCAACTCGTAGCGCCATGTCTCTATCCCTATAGTTTAGCAGTTTGGCTATTATTGGCCTCGGAGGGGCCCCAGGGCGGGTCTGAGGTCCCAAAGTGCGGTGCGCCCTCTCAACAATGAATACCGGCGAGAAGACATCAGCGCCCAGCAGAGTGGTCAGGAGCTTCTCTACAAATAGCTCCATTTTGCCCGTCTGAGTGGACTCCGTGACGCCCGTGATGCGTATGTTAGATCTTCTGGAGCGGGCTTCCAAATCCTCCGACTTGTCCTGAATCATCTGTAGAAGCTTGCTTATTTGCTTGCGGTCCTTGTCCAGTTCCATCTGACCCTCCTCGACCTCAGTCAGGCGCCTTTCCAACATGTCGAGGCGTTCTGCATGTTTGTCCACTCTCTCGGACATCCTGTCCATGCGGTAGGAAAGAGCATCGATCTTCGTCCCTATCTGCGCCATACTGTCTTGCAATCCCTTTTCCATGGTGAGGAGAAGTTCCTTAATGTCTGAATAGATCGATTGATCCTGAGCGCCGGGCTGCCTCCCAGTGTCCGGTTCCTGTGCGTCGGGAGCTTTCGCACGTCGCTGTTCAAAAGGGAGTTTCGTTTGTGTCTTGTCACCTTTCCCCATCTTGCAGGTCAAGGTCTCTGCGACAGCCTGCAGCCCGACACTGGGGGAGGTGAGAATGGGGAGGCCAAAATGTTCACCTAGCTCCAGCAGCCAGCTATGTCCCCAGTGTTCACAGGACGCAGGCCGAGGCAATGTGGGCCCACCTCGCGTCGCAGACAGGGCCGCTCCAATACTGCCAATGTGCAGGTGGTCGCGAGGCCGGCCGAGTAGGGCGAGTCGCAGGCCACCCCCGGAGGTCGCAGTGGGTGCAGAATGGCCTGGCTGAAGAGCGCCGCCACAATCACGGGGTCTTCCCCCACGCCACCCCCGTCTTCTTAAAACGGCGTCTTGAAACCAAAGCGTCTGTGCTCTGCAAGTGCACGGCTCAGGCAGCGTCCAAACAGTGTCCCCAGCAGCAAATGGCGGCCCGCTCCCTCGACCGCGTCAGCGAGCACCCCAGGCTCTCTGAAGCGCCGGTCCGGGGAGGGCAAGTCCAAGGCACCCCAGGAGGCCACCCCGGGCGCAGGATGTCTCAGCCGGCGTCCGCCGCCACCCACAGTGTCCTCGGGCACCCCCTCACAGCCCCATTAGAGTCCAAAAATGGCGTCATGGGGCGCCGCTCGGGCGCACGTCGCAGGCAATGTCCGTATAATAGCACTGGGGGCACCCAGCAGCCCGCTCCCCAGGCGGCGTCTGGCACTCCGGCACGGGAGAACGGCAGACCCCCCTGGGCGAGACACAAGTACAGCAAGGTCCCGGTCAGCAGCCTCACTCGGTCGGCTCAACGCACGCAATTTGTCCCCCGCCTTGGCCGAAATGTCTAATTCAGGTTCTGACCCCTGTGCCAGCCACGCACAGGAGCCCGCTCACCTCCGTCTCCTCAATCCGATCGTCAGGCGTCGGACAGATACTTTTTGTGGTCAGGTCCGCAGTGGCTCCGGGCTCCCAGGACCGTACCACACCGCACGTCAGGCGACGCAGGTCAGACGCTGCACCACTCCAGTCCGAGGCTGCGCGGCCTCCGCTGCAAATGTTTGAACTTCACCGCTCCAAGCCCCGATTGCTCCAGGGGTGTCTGGGGGTGAAGGGCTGCCGGCGGCGGTCGACCAAAGCCGCTTCGGGAGGATAAATGCCGGATAGTGTTGAAGCGGAGCTCAGCGCTCAGGCGTCCACCATCGGCGCCGGCAAGCTCCGCCCCCCTAAAACCTCAATACTTGCTATAAGGCACAAGCATAGGGTCACCTCTGACTCTTTCGCCAATAAATTTGAGTCTATTATCACTTTTGAAGACTCGGAGGTTGATCAGGCTCTATTAGACTACCATAGACCTATAGTCCTGGCATTTGATAACCTTACTCCCTGAAAACCTCATGCTACTACTAACAATAGCTCACATGTGTCCTGGTACACTACAGAAATAAGAGCAGAAAATGCTGTCTGCAAAAAACTGGAGAGACGCTGTTGTTGTATTAACAACTTACCAGATCAGGAGGCCTATAGAGCTTCCTTAACTCCAATCAAATTTAGCAGGCTGGGAATTCAGCTAAAGAACTATTTAAAATGCTTAATGCTTACACTTGCCTGCATGCTTGCTTCCAAGAAATGCATGCATCACAATTACTATGTGACACTTTAGCTAATTTCTTTGAGGTTAAAATCAATTTGATGGATCTAAACTTTTCCAGCACGCCTGACCAGGCATGTGAAATGCTAAACATTGATGCACCGGCCTCCCATGGCAGTTTTGGGAATTTGTGTGACTTCTCCCCAGAGCCAATCTAGAAAGCACTGGCCTCTGCCAAATCTGGCTCTCCTCTCACTCAGTCTCTCTAGAATCTCAGTCCTTCTTTCCCCAGTGATTTCCTCTCTATTCAACATATCATCTATCACTGGGGAAAATACCATCCCCTTGGAAAGCAGCACACAGGTGATACAGATTCAGAGAAAGGCCAATATGGCACCTACAAACCTAACAAATTATCGGCCTATCTAGCTGCTTCCATTGCTTGGCAAGCTGTTGGAGGAATAAGTAAATGAACAACTCATGGAATATCTTGGGGCAAACAAACATATGGATCAGTCACAATCTGGGTTCTGACCTTTACTCAGCTTCGACTACTCGGCTGGCACTTACTGATCACATCAGGTGTTCTCTAGATGCAAATCAGTCATCCATCTAGGTGCTGTTGGGCTTGTCCTCAGCATTTGATACTCTATTCTGCTCCTGAGGACATATATGGGACTGCGTTACAATAGTATGGTGACTTTCCTATTAACAGAACCCATGCTATTACCCCTGACCCTTTATAAATCACGCACCATGCCATTGAATAAAGGGGTACCTCAGAGCTCGTATTTCAGCCCTGTGCTTTTTACTATTTATGTTGCCCCCCCCCCCTTGCCAAGCTTGCCAAAGCCTTTGGCTTTTAAATAATATTGTATTAGGGTGACATGCAGTTACTAATCTCCTCTGACAAAAACCTAGCCAAAGTGAAAGATAGCTTCTCTGCCAGAATGAAAGCTATTGTGGCATGGTTGTCTGAGAATTACCTCCAGCAAAATACTGACAAATGGAGATTATGCTGTTTTGTAAGGGCCAACAGCTCTGGGACCCTGATTGGTGGCCCTTAGAGTTAGGCATGGCCCGACTCTTAAAGAGTTAGTCAACAGCTTGGGCATTCGTCTGGATCAATTGCTCACTATGTTGATAACAGGCACCGGCTTTCACATGATACGTCTGCTGAGGAGAGCCTTCCCTTTCTCTCTCTGAGGAAACCCCTGGTCCAGGCGCTGGTGATTAGCCAACTGGATTATGGTAGTGCCAGATTCTGGAAATGTGACACTGCTATTTTAGCTGCAAGTTTTTCAGAACACGGAGGCCTGTCTCATTTGCAATTTACGTCTTGGTACAGCGACTTTCCCCTTACCACACACTCTGCATTGGCTACCAGTCAGGAAAATAATTATTTTCACAATTTGTTGTATCACTCACAAAGCACAGACAGGGAAAAGCCCAGTTATCTATCTGTTAAACTCATCCCTTACTGCCCAGTCAGACTCTTATAATCTTGTCACCGCGGATGAGAAAATCCTGCACTGGAGGCAGGTCCTTCTCATATCATGCCCCGCCTTACTGGAATGAATCGCCATTACAGGTTCGCCTGTGCCCTGACCATTATACGTTTAGGAAATAATTGAAAACTGTGCTGTTTTAATTCCTGAACTTCTGCTGACCTGCATCCTGCCAGGCACCGAGATACCCCTTCCGTGGTTATTCACGCACACTATAAATTAAATTAACATAAAATGAAGGGAGTGAATTTGAAAATCAAGGACTGCTGATGCAAAGCGTCCAATCTGGTGAATTGCTTGACAGTCAAGGGAAGAGGCAATTAGTAGATGTCAATTGAAGTATTGAGCCTAAACTGAAGGGGGGCATGGAAATGTGTATGGAGAGAATACTGCAAATATTTTATAGCACACGCTTGGCAGTACAGTTATGGGAACTAAGGAATTGGCTGATCCTACTGACTCCTGTGATACTTTGCACTCTCCATTTGCAATAACACCACCCCACTGTGCAGACTGCATATCTTTTACCAGGCCTAGGCAAGAATGACACCTTCACTGACAACCTCATGGAATTCATCACAGCCGAGGCTTCCCCTAACTCAATGACATTTTCCTAGGCAATTTCAACTTGCACTGGAACAAACCCAAGGACCCTCAGGTCAAAGCCATCAGAGACTTCTTGGCTGACCAAGCCTTTACCCAAGCCTGCACACTCCCTACTCACTCGAAAGGCACCTCTCTAGACTGGATCATCGCTAAGGAATCAGCGGTCAAACTTATCTCTATAGACCCATGTGATTGGTCTGACCACCACGCTATCTCCTTCCTTCTGCCTGGCACCCACAAGACATGGACACCACAACCCGTGATCCCTAAACGATGGGTTAGAGTCACCAAGAACCTTGATCTCGGGAAATTGGCTGCACGCTGTGAGACTGAACCCCCCCCATCTCACCTTGGTCAATATCGTAACAGAACATTATTCCTCTACTATATCCAACATTCTCGATGACCTTGCTCCGCTAAAACTCAAAAGAGCCCAGATCAAAGACAGGAATCCCTGGTTCAACGGATCCCTCAACAATGAGAGGAGATTCCTTCAGCAGACAGAACATAACTGGAAACAGCACCCGTCAGCAGCCCATCTAAAACTTCTCCACCAGGTCAGAAATGCCTACAACAGGAAAATCCTCAAATCAAAAAAAGAATTCTTTAGAACAAAAGTAGAGAGCGCCAAGAATAGACCTCGCAAGCTATTCGATCGATTTGGTCAAGCACCAATCCATCAAACTAGCAAAAACCTCCAAAGAAACCCCTAAATAACTAATATCTTGCTAGGAATTTTACTCCTTCTGCAACTGAATATCTGCCCTAGGAAACTAACTTAAATCCGCAACTTTCTCCCAAACTTGGCTGGCTCTACCTCCTCTCTCCGAGCTGCCCTCCCAGACTTCACGTGAAAATAAAGCACACTGGTCCAACTTTAAAGTCTATGACCAACACTGTGTCTCAAATTCTATCCTCCTTAAACCCGAACAATCACTTCAATGATCCTCTCCCCTCTAACTGCCTAGCCGCCGCCTCTCAGGCTATCATCCCTTCCTGGACTGCAATAATCAACACTTCCCTCTTACAGGGATCGATACCTGACTCTCTTCAAGCCGGCCAAGTCGCCCTCATCCTAAAAATCCTACGCTGGATCCTGCCTTCCCTGACAACTATAGACCTATATCGAACATCCAACTCCTAGCCAAAGTTCTGGAGAAATGTGTGCAACAGCAGCTGAGCCTACACATCACCAACTTGTACTTACTAGACGACTTCTAATCCGGGGTCAGACCTGGACAGAGCACTGAAACCACCCTCCTCGACATCATGGATGATGCCTTCCAAGCCCTTGACCAAGGCAAAACCTGTCTCCTTATCCTCCTAGACCTATCCTCGACTTTCAATACGGTTAACCACGAAACACTCCTTGAACACCTCAAACTCAGGATGGGTTTGGATGGCACCGTTCTTGAATGGTTTAGGTCCTTCCTCCAGAATCGCTCACAGAGAGTCCTAATCAACGGCAACCTATCTGCTCCCTCTCCCATCTCGGTTGGAGTCCCCCAAGGTTCTACCCTGTCCCCTACCTTCTTCAATCTTTACCTTGAACCGCTTACTGAGGTGCTACGCACCGCCAATATCTTCTACCTCATGTACGCCGACGACACACAGATCTACATTAAAATCTCTTCTCCTAAGGACATTCTCTCCCTGAATGAGGCTTTAAAGCTGACTGTTCACTGGTTCACCTCTAACCTCAAACTCAACGCAAAAAAAATGAGTTTCTTCTAATCTCCACCCAAAACCAATCCAGACATCTAGGAATGGATCAAGGCTATCACAGCACTAAACTGCCCTCCTACCATTGTGGACTCTGCTAAACCCCTTGGAATAACCCTAGACTGTAGCTTGAACATGCATGTCCATATCAATTTGATGGCCAAAACTGCCAGATTTCACCTGAGTTACCTAAGAAATCTGAAACCCTTCCTTGACACTCCCGACCGGTTCAAAAAAATCTAACCACATCTCTCCCCACCTTGAAGCTCTGAACTGCCTTCCTCTCAATGCCAAAATCCAACTTAAGCTGGCCTGCATGACTCACAAGGCTCTCAATTACCCTGCATTCCTCGTCCAGAAACTCGTGATATCCGGAGGAGCCAGAAACTCCCGGTCTGCCAAAGACCTTTTGCTCCAATCAGCTCGCTTCCGATTTTTTTTTTACAATCGGGCCTTCTCTGGTGCCGCTCCAAGAATATGGAACTCCCTCCCACCCACCATCAGAAGACTTTCTTCTTTGTCACGCTTTAAAAAGGAGACCAAACTTTTTCTAATGGGCAAAATCCTCGCCTAACGATCGCATTGAAATCACCTCAGCAACCTTGTTCCCCCCACCATTACGGCATTATCAATGGCTTTTCCGGATGATTCCTTACCGGCCCTTCTGGGCATCCCACCCGGGAGTTGACTGCTTATTTCCTTGTATAATGAATCTACCTGTTTTTATCCCAAATGTATCCAGGATTTGAGACTGTTCGTTTTTCTGGTATATTGTATCTACCCCTTTGTATCCCAATGATAGCCTCCCCTCCTAAGGGCCTTATTTATGAAGACCTTGCGCCACCGGTGCGTCAGTTTTAAAATGGGAAAAAGTGACGCACCGGTGGCGCAAGGCCTTCATAAATAAGGCCCTAAGTCTTTTGTATTCCACCCGTCAATACTGTAAAGCGCTCTGATACCCTTAGGGGTCTGGTTCGCTCTCTATAAAACCTTAAAATAAATAAATTATGTGCTCTGGGTGTGTCCCAGAGCTTTCTAAAGGAAGATATGGAGAGAAAATTAAGCGATCCAAAAGGGGATGATGGACGGAGCGTTTGAGCAAATCAAACACTCACCCCCAGTCAACTGATCTGGGTTTAATCCATCAACATTCTTTAGCTCACTCAGCCACCCCAGTTCAGACATGGCCATATGCAAATCAGTCTGACCCTGTGCCTCATGGGAACAGTCCAGCCCGAACTGCCAACCCATGTCTTCCCTGGACCGGAAACAAGCATCCTGGGACCGGTTTCGGATTCGTAATCCTCATCAGCCAGGCTATCTTGAATCCAGTGGCCAAGTGAGCAAGGGACTCACGTCTGAGCATACCCTGCCACACTTAGGGCGAACAAAGCGATACAAAAGGGGATGATGTACGGAGCGTTTGAGCAAATCAAACACTCACCCCCCAGTCAACTGATCTGGGTTTAATCCATCAACATTCTTTAGCTCACTCAGCCACCCCAGTTCAGACATGGCCATATGCAAATCAGTCTGACCCTGTGCCTCATGGGAATAGTCCAGCCCGAACTGCCAACCCATGTCTTCCCTGGACAGGAAACAAGCATCCTGGGACCGGTTTCTGATTCGTAATCCTCATCAGCCAGGCTATCTTGAATCCAGTGGCCAAGTGAGCAAGGGACTCACGTCTGAGCATACCCTTCCACACTTTGGGAGAAAATTAGTCTGTGAAGTATGAGCAGAGTGGATGAGGCACAGGGAATATAGATTGTGCACTAGTCCAGTTGTAGTAGAGAGTAAGCAGTAGTCATACAAATGTAAATAGCGTGAAGTACAGAATTGGTACATAAACGAGTTAAAATGTGATTCACCTACATACAAGTGGTATGGCAGATAATTAATTCCAACATTTTTCTTTCTTCATTTCCCCAATTCATAGCAGTGTCTCTTCCCAGATGTTCCTCGCCTAACTGGCAGTCAAAAAAATCTATAAATTAATGAAAACCATAAGGTGTCAGACATTTAATGAACTACGGTGTATCCTATGCTGTACTGAATAGTGGACTCCATGCATTAGGTTTTGTAACAATCCACAATACAATTATTTTATTTTATCTGCGTCTACCTAAATCATTAAGTTGCATGCATTAGCTCAAGTATGTTATCTTCCATGTAGTATGAGCTTAGTTCTTGTGGTGGTACATCCATCTTTTAATCTTTGAAAATATACACATTCAGCACATCACATCACATCCTGCATATCACTGGAGGAGGAGGAATTCATTCTGCAACTTTTTACAAAATACTTCATCTGTGTTTATTATATTTTACAGATAATCCAACCTCCCAAACAATCAATAAGGACCCCAGTAGTGAGTAGACTCACATTCCTGAGCATGCCAAAATGTAAATTGGTCCAGACTTTAAATATTACCATTCCAACAGCATCCACCAAAGCCCTCATCTGCAATTTCTGCAGAAGGATATTGTAAATAAAGGGAGCAGTGGCTACTCTTTAGCATAGTAAACTATGCTACACAACAACTGATTCTAGACAAGTTGTCAAAGCTACAACACAATTGCAGTCATGCATTTCCTGCGTGTCTTCTAAACAAGCTAATGGTTGAATCTGAACTGTGTGCCTTTCAAACATTTGGCCTAATGGTAGTTTTTCACAATGTTCAGGAATATCATCTTGGGTGACAAAACACAAGCGGCTTCTTTAAAATCATTAACATTCAGTTTAACTCCTAGCAATCACATCAATGTCATTTTCTACAAAGAGAGTTTGGTCTAATATTAGCCCTGGGGATTTTTCTTGGTGGCCACCGGCCTATTCTACGTTGCCAATTTTGAGAGAAGTATAGTCTCAGATAGAATGTCATTCTTTGGACTCATTAGCATCAGTTTTGTACAGTTAAGAATGAAACTGTACATGGTTGCATAATGTTTTAAGGCACTGTATCGAGGAAAAAATAGCTGGTCATGTGGGACAACCGTCTTGATGTGTTGATCGTAACTTATTGAATAAGAAAAGAAGTTGCAAGAGTGCCGTATCTAATGGAAAAGAAAAGGCTTCTTCTTGGATTGAAACTATTAATAGTTGTGTTCATTTGTAGTGAGGTAGAAGGGTAATTCCACAAAAGAGGATCTTTAATTCTCAGGCCTTTTACCTAAAAAAACATAAATACTTCAAGGTAATGCTCTCCGTTGAGAATGAATTCAAACTTCCCTATCAGAGCTCCCAGATCAACTGGCCAGGCCTGGGGGAAAATCCCAAATATATATTGGATCAAGCATATTACCTTGAAAGATGTAAGAGTTTGGATCAGCCCCAGTGTAGCTTGCATTAAACTCATAATAAATGTTCAGATTATTTTACTTTAACTAATCTTATTTTGGTTTTTGCAAAAGTTGTTTTGGAGGGCTGGTTGTTGGGAAACCCAGCATGGTAGATGTTGGAAGATCTGAGTGTATTATATGGTCATAGTTGACACTCAGTTTTGCTATGGGTTAAAAGTCCAGATTTCCTGTAGTCAGTGGAGGTGGCATTGTGCCTTCATGGTACAGGCAAGAATGGTGAGTATTTTAGGCCATTTAGTCAGACTCAGTCGTAGAATGATTTATTTATTTTTTATATTCCCTCAGATGAGGATCAAGGGTTTGATGAAAAGGTGTTGATGTCATTCTTTCTTGAGCAGAGGTACCACTGGTTGCTTGAGGGAATCCCTAGGTTTTTCATCGACCATGAACCTATGAGCCAAAGTGATTAATTGTGCACAAGACAGCCTTGGGAAATGTAGGGAAATGGACATTGGAAGTGAGACAGTGGTCATAGAGCACACGTCCGACTAAATAAATATCTCTTCTGCATTCACTTGCTGCATTCATACCCCAAAATAAAATTAGTGTAGGTATGCTTGTTGATTTTTAGTCATCCTAGGATTTAACTTCTAGAAATCCCAAATAAGCTTGGATAGGTTATATGGCATACTTCTCCCACAGAGAAACACAAGCGGCTTCTTTAAAATCATTAACATTCAGTTTAACTCCTAGCAATCACATCAATGTCATTTTCTACAAAGAGAGTTTGGTCTAATATTAGCCCTGGGGATTTTTCTTGGTGGCCACCGGCCTATTCTACGTTGCCAATTTTGAGAGAAGTATAGTCTCAGATAGAATGTCATTCTTTGGACTCATTAGCATCAGTTTTGTACAGTTAAGAATCAAACTGTACATGGTTGCATAATGTTTTAAGGCACTGTATCGAGGAAAAAATAGCTGGTCATGTGGGACAACCGTCTTGATGTGTTGATCGTAACTTATTGAATGAGAAAAGAAGTTGCAAGAGTGCAGTATCTAATGGAAAAGAAACGGCTTCTTCTTGGATTGAAACTATTAATAGTTGTGTTCATTTGTAGTGAGGCAGAAGGGTAATTCCACAAAAGAGGATCTTTAATTCTCAGGCCTTTTACCTAAAAAAACATAAATACTTCAAGGTAATGCTCTCCGTTGAGAATGAATTCAAACTTCCCTATCAGAGCTCCCAGATCAACTGGCCAGGCCTGGGGGAAAATCCCAAATATATATTGGATCAAGCATATTACCTTGAAAGATGTAAGAGTTTGGATCAGCCCCAGTGTAGCTTGCATTAAACTCATAATAAATGTTCAGATTATTTTACTTTAACTAATCTTATTTTGGTTTTTGCAAAAGTTGTTTTGGAGGGCTGGTTGTTGGGAAACCCAGCATGGTAGATGTTGGAAGATCTGAGTGTATTATATGGTCATAGTTTACACTCAGTTTTGCTATGGGTTAAAAGTCCAGATTTCCTGTAGTCAGTGGAGGTGGCATTGTGCCTTCATGGTACAGGCAAGAATGGTGAGTATTTTAGGCCATTTAGTCAGACTCAGTCGTAGAATGATTTATTTATTTTTTATATTCCCTCAGATGAGGATCAAGGGTTTGATGAAAAGGTGTTGATGTCATTCTTTCTTGAGCAGAGGTACCACTGGTTGCTTGAGGGAATCCCTAGGTTTTTCATCGACCATGAACCTATGAGCCAAAGTGATTAATTGTGCACAAGACAGCCTTGGGAAATGTAGGGAAATGGACATTGGAAGTGAGACAGTGGTCATAGAGCACACGTCCGACTAAATAAATATCTCTTCTGCATTCACTTGCTGCATTCATACCCCAAAATAAAATTAGTGTAGGTATGCTTGTTGATTTTTAGTCATCCTAGGATTTAACTTCTAGAAATCCCAAATAAGCTTGGATAGGTTATATGGCATACTTCTCCCACAGAGAAACACAAGCGGCTTCTTTAAAATCATTAACATTCAGTTTAACTCCTAGCAATCACATCAATGTCATTTTCTACAAAGAGAGTTTGGTCTAATATTAGCCCTGGGGATTTTTCTTGGTGGCCACCGGCCTATTCTACGTTGCCAATTTTGAGAGAAGTATAGTCTCAGATAGAATGTCATTCTTTGGACTCATTAGCATCAGTTTTGTACAGTTAAGAATCAAACTGTACATGGTTGCATAATGTTTTAAGGCACTGTATCGAGGAAAAAATAGCTGGTCATGTGGGACAACCGTCTTGATGTGTTGATCGTAACTTATTGAATGAGAAAAGAAGTTGCAAGAGTGCAGTATCTAATGGAAAAGAAACGGCTTCTTCTTGGATTGAAACTATTAATAGTTGTGTTCATTTGTAGTGAGGCAGAAGGGTAATTCCACAAAAGAGGATCTTTAATTCTCAGGCCTTTTACCTAAAAAAACATAAATACTTCAAGGTAATGCTCTCCGTTGAGAATGAATTCAAACTTCCCTATCAGAGCTCCCAGATCAACTGGCCAGGCCTGGGGGAAA
The DNA here is from genome assembly GCF_964261635.1 of Lissotriton helveticus. Lineage (NCBI taxonomy): Eukaryota > Metazoa > Chordata > Amphibia > Caudata > Salamandridae > Lissotriton > Lissotriton helveticus. The sequence goes on along the minus strand of NC_136072.1, from coordinate 130,935,897 downwards.
ATCCCAAATATATATTGGATCAAGCATATTACCTTGAAAGATGTAAGAGTTTGGATCAGCCCCAGTGTAGCTTGCATTAAACTCATAATAAATGTTCAGATTATTTTACTTTAACTAATCTTATTTTGGTTTTTGCAAAAGTTGTTTTGGAGGGCTGGTTGTTGGGAAACCCAGCATGGTAGATGTTGGAAGATCTGAGTGTATTATATGGTCATAGTTTACACTCAGTTTTGCTATGGGTTAAAAGTCCAGATTTCCTGTAGTCAGTGGAGGTGGCATTGTGCCTTCATGGTACAGGCAAGAATGGTGAGTATTTTAGGCCATTTAGTCAGACTCAGTCGTAGAATGATTTATTTATTTTTTATATTCCCTCAGATGAGGATCAAGGGTTTGATGAAAAGGTGTTGATGTCATTCTTTCTTGAGCAGAGGTACCACTGGTTGCTTGAGGGAATCCCTAGGTTTTTCATCGACCATGAACCTATGAGCCAAAGTGATTAATTGTGCACAAGACAGCCTTGGGAAATGTAAGGAAATGGACATTGGAAGTGAGACAGTGGTCATAGAGCACACGTCCGACTAAATAAATATCTCTTCTGCATTCACTTGCTGCATTCATACCCCAAAATAAAATTAGTGTAGGTATGCTTGTTGATTTTTAGTCAATCTAGGATTTAACTTCTAGAAATCCCAAATAAGCTTGGATAGGTTATATGGCATACTTCTCCCACAAAGAAACAAAGTGATTATTATCTTGCCAAATACAAGGAACGCCTATTGCAAAATCCCACAGATACTCACCTTTTAATAGTGGCACTAATAAACAGGAATAAAATAGTAAAGGTAAGATTTGAAGAAGTCCTTAGAGGCTATTATTCCAAGGAACAGAACATGTCAGTAAGCTTGTAAATGGAAGAGTTTACGATGATAAGCTCTTTATATGGATAAAATGAATCTCTGACCCATGAATTTATGCATCTCAAACACACAAATGTTGATGGGAGGAATGCTTGCAATTTGTCCAACCCACTGTCCTTTAGGATGGGCTGGCAGTCACTTGGGATATCATGCCAACATATGATTGGTGGTTAAACTTTTTGCAAGCATTCCACCCATCACCTTTTGTGTGTTTGGTGTACTGCCCTGAGTGGCAAGGGTATGCCCAGATGCAGGTCCCCTGCTCACTGCACCCCTGGAACCAAGATACACCTGATTGATGAGCCCCAATGAGAGCAAAACCAACCTTGGGTTGCTTGTGTACCAGTTCAGAGTTGACCTGGTCTGACAGTTTGGGCTGAACTGTTCCCATTGGAGCAGGGTCAAGGCTGAGTTTCATATGACTGAGGTGGCAATGTAGGTAAAAGAACATAGGGTGTAATGCTGCCCTGAGGGATTGCCACTGGTTGGACTTATTGAAAGCATTCTCACCATCACCTTTTGTGTAATGTTCAATGATTTTATGTAAACGTTTTGAATAATAAATATTCAATGATTAATGTGTTCTACTAGATGTGTGCGAGCTATCTGTATCATAACATATAGAAACCCCCAACAAACCAGCGCTCTTTAATAATAGTCCATGCCAAACCAAATCAAGAGGATGCACATAGCCTAAAACTGAGGACAACATTGTGGCAGCATGTTTGAGTAGTACATTTCTTTGTGTGAAAATTCATAATATTTAAACATCTTTAGGGTACTCCTTGTTTTACAGTGTAGTGTAGTTCCTATAGTCCCAATAGGTTCTGCGCATTGGAATAATATCTTCAGTAGTGGAGACGTAGGACTGAGGTTATCTAGGTCTCTACTGACTATATTAGACTTACGTTTTTTGCCAGCTAGCTCAGAGTTCACTAGAAACTTTCTCGAATAGGCGAGGAGGAGTTTAACCTCCCTGGATAGACAAGAAGGGATTTAGTTTCTGACAACCATAAAACATGACAACTTTGCTCTCCCTGAATAAGAGTATATCTCTAGAGTCGTGTGAAAACAAAAGACAGCTATTTCACTCAGTCAGTAAGTGCGTACTTAGTTTCACCAGATTGCAGAGAAAAAGAGAGACGGGAGTTTTCAATAAAAAGTGTTATTTATTGAGAAGTCTCTTTCCTCATACAAGAGAAATGAATTGCTACAATTGCAATACTTATAGTTAAGTAAAGTGCATACAGTAAAAGCAGGATTATGAAATAATACTGTAAAAGCATTGATATGGTTTCTTAGCCATATGATACTTTAAAATGGATTGTAGTGTAGTTCCTATTGTCCCAATAGGCTCTGCGCATTGGAATAATACCTTCAATAGTATAGGCCTAGACCAGACGTTAACTAGGTCTACTACTGTCGATATTAGACTTAAAGTTTTGGGTTTGCCAGCTAGCTCAGAGTTCACTAGAAACTTTCTCGAATAGGCAAGGAGGAGTTGAACCTCCCTGGATAGACAAGAAGGGATTTAGTTTCTGACAACCATAGAACATGACAACTTTGCTCTCTCCTAATCAAGAGTGTATCTCGAGAGTCGTGTGAACAAAAGGCAATTTATTTTACTCAGTCAGTACGTGCATTCTTAGTCTCATCAGATTGTAGAGAAAAAGAAGAGACGGGCGTGTTCAATAAAAGATGTTATTTATTGATCAGTCTCTTTTCTCATACAAGAGAAATGGATCGATATTATTGCAATACTTATGGTTAAGTAAAGTGCATACATTAAAAGCAGAAGTATAAAATAATACTGTAAAAACATTGATATGGTTTCTAAGCCATATGAAGGTTTAAAATGAATAAGATATATTACATACACATATACATTTGACTAATCGTACTCAACTGGTGTTTCTAACTACGCCTACCCCGTGTACCTGACCTAAGTCTAATGCGTGGGCGGGATTAGAAAGTTACCGTTTAAGTTAAGTTTGTTTTGCCAAGTGACTGACTAAAGAATTCTCTGTGAGGGGTTATTCAGTTCTGTACCTGGAATCTAGGATGGATGAGGGATGGTATCTCTCGTCTCTGGCCTCGATATTCCAGGCCGCCTGCGAGGGCTACCCGGAAGCGCCGGAGCTGGATTTCTCGGCAGGAGAATAGACAGCTTCTCGTTCTCAGCGCGTCAGGAAGGCGGGGATGCGCCAGCGGGGTCTGCTCTGCTCTGGGCTTCGGCAAGTCTGGCTGCTCCGATCTCGTCACCACCGCGTGTGTTTGCATAGGGCAATATCGGTAATATTTATACCTTTAAGGTGCCGAGATTGACGTAAGGATGGACATAGATACGTCAATAAGGATGTCATACGACCAGGTCGTTAGCACATTCTTTTGCTGAAGTTCTCGGTGAAATCAAAACAATGGCCGCAGGGTTTTCCCCAGGTTGTCATAGGTTTGATTTGTTTTGAGAACTCCGTATGCCTTATCAGGGGCTGGAGGAATATCGCTTGTCTAATTAGATGGCAAGCGTTATGACCTAATCAGATAACACGCTCCTGTGCCGTAGTGTGGCTTTATCAGATAACGGTTCCTGCATCATGGGGGTTTTCTGCCTCATGGGATGGCTGCTAGTTAACTTGTTAGTTTGTTAACCAGAATAGGGTCAGGAATAGGGGGATCGATACAGAACCTATAGGAATACATCACACCCACTCCACGCTAACTATGGACATATTTGTAGCGTCTTGCTACAATGAACACAGACACTATGGTGTGATCTTACTGGAGCTTTATTCTTGTACAACTCCTCTCGTCCCTGTCCCTACTCTGACTGCCCTTTCCTATTCTGTCCCCTCCTCTTCCCCTCTGCCCACCTAGCTCCGCCCACCCCGACTACTGAACTGCTAACTCCATTACATCTCCCCTTTTCTTAATGAAACAACAAATGAAAGAAATAGAGATTAGTCCATCTCTGCAATCAGTCTCTTGGGAGGCTGCACGTGACGGCGGGGTCTCGCCGGTGCGGACACGACAACTGCAGACGAGAGTTCTTCAGCATGTGAAGGTTCGGTGTCAGGTGTGACAGTCCCAGGGTCGTCCCTACTTGCAGGTGTGGGGACTGCGGGTACATTTTCAGCGATCTCAGAAGAGCACCTTTTGAAATGAGAGACGTTGCGAGTGACTCTTCGTGTCTGTGATTCGGCCGTCACCATGGTGCCCTTTTGCCGGGTGATTGTTAGGGGCTCATCTTTGAAACGACTATCAGTCTTGTGGCGTTGTTCTTGCTTGACAACAACTCTGTCGCCTTCTTCCAGGGAGGGAGACCGGGCCCTTCGCCTGCGGTCCGCATACTCTTTCATTTTATCCTTGCGGTGTCGATCGGTGATGGCCATATCTCGATGTTGTTGGTCGGACGGAGGTTTTCTCAAGGCTCCGTCCCATGTAGGGATTCGATTCCTCATTGTCCTCCCCAGCATGAGGGTTGCGGGGCATTGGCCCGTTGTGGAGTGGGGAGTGGTTCTGTAGGCACTAAGGACCTCATTTAGTGCCGACTGAAGATCTTTCTTTTCGGCCGTGGCTTGCTGGAATGTTCTCTTAATGGTGGACATGAACCGTTCCACAGTGCCGTTGGCCTGAGGCCAGAGTGGCGTGACTTTGCGGTGCTGAAAGTCCATGTGGTTCGCAAAGTCGCTGAACTCATGGCTGTTAAATGGGGGCCCGTTATCTGTCTTGATGATCCGGGGGACACCCCAAGTTGCGAAGACTTCTTCGAGCACCTTGAGGGTGCAGGCAGCACTGGTGGATGGTATGAACTGGGCCACGGGGAATCTGGAGTATTCGTCCAGAATGACGACCACATATTTTCCAGAGTGCAGGGGGCCATAAAAGTCCATGGCAACTTCTTGCCATACTCCATTAGGCAATGGAGTCATCTGTAGGGGTGCAGGTGGGTTGCTGCGGCTGGTCAGTTGACATGGGTGACAGTCTTTCAGTGTGTCCTCAACCATCTGGTCAAGGGCTGGGAACCAGACACGTTCTCTCAGCGCTCTCTTGGTGGAGACGACTCCTCGATGGCCTTCGTGGGCCAAATCGATTACTCCTTGTCTCAGGGTCGTTGGTATGACTAGTCTGTGATCTCTGAGGAGGAGGTCGTCATTAGTTACAGATAGTTCGTCGGAAACATGCCGGAAGGCTTGTAGTTCTTTCCTGACAGCAGGACTTTCCTCTTCCTCCTGCGGGTGATATCTCCACCTGTTGGTTCGGGTGCGCTCAATCACTGTTTGTAAGGTGTTGTCGTGGCTGGTCGCTTCCCGAATGGCGTGCATGGGGATGGCCGGTGGACGAGCATGGTTGGTCACAAAATGAATGTATTCCTCCGCAATGGAAGGCACAGTCTCTGATGAGTCTCGGGGGTGGCGAGACATATAATCGGCCGGATTCTCATCCTTCCCCGCTTTGTGAATAATTGAGAATGTGTACTCTTGCAGCCGCAAGCCCCATCTCTCAATCCTGGGAGGCATTTTGCACTTGGGATTGCCATAAATCGTGACGAGTGCTTGATGGTCCGTTATGAGCGTGAAATGTTTTCCATAAATAAAAATGTGAAAATGTTCGCACGCCCACACGACGGCTAGGCTCTCCTTTTCCGGTTGGGAGTACCGTTTCTCGGGGTCTGTTAAGCTCCTGCTGGCATAGGCAATGATTCTTCTCTGATCCGACTCATGGTCGTACTGTGCCAGGATGGCCCCTAAACCCACCGGGCTTGCGTCCACAGTGATCTCTGTCTTTCTCCCCGGATTGAAGTAGGAGAGGCACTTGGCCGATTCCACAGCGTGTTTGATGTCCTTGAAGGCACGCTCGCACTCCGGAGTCCACACAAACTGTGCACCAGCTTTCGTGAGGAGCCTCAGAGGATGACTCACAGTGGCGTAGTCACGAATGTAGCGGGCGCAGTAGCTGGCCATCCCAAGAAATGAACGCAAGTCGTTGACATCCGCCGGACTCTTGGTGTTATTGAGCGTGGCGATTTTGTCTGGGTCCGGTTTCATGCCACTCGCAGAGAAGATGTGCCCGAAAAACTTCAGGGTCGACTGATGAAACTCACACTTCTCTTTGTTGAGAGTCAACCCAGCCTCCATCAGAGCGAGGCAGACACGATCGAGGGCGGTGTCATGCTCCTGCGTGTTTGAGCCGTAGACCAGGATGTCGTCGCTGTAGTTAAGCGCGTTGGGGATGTGGTGGATGACAAGACGTATGGCCTCCTGGAAGATCTCGGCGGCCGAGGAGACGCCAAAGCCGAGGCGTTTGTAACGGAAGAGACCAAGGTGAGTGGCAAAGGTCGTGATGGGGCGGGAGCTGTCGTCAAGCTCGAGCTGATGGTAGCCCTTATTCAGGTCCAGTTTCGAGAACACGGTTGCCCCGTTAAGGGCTGTGATCATGTCACTCAGGAGCGGGCCTGGGTGCCGCTCCCGCTCAATTGCTTGGTTCGGCAGGCGCATGTCCACGCAGAGACGGACGTTGTTCTGTGAGCCTTTCTTGGGGACAATCACCACCGGGGACACCCATGGGGTGGGGCCCGCCGTGCGCTCGATGATATCTGCGTCTAAGAGCTCCTGCAGTTCACGCTCGACAGCGGATTGCAAGTGGAACGGCACTCTTCTCGGGTGTTGAGCCACTGGCTTGATTTTCTCGTTGATATGGAGGTGGATCTGACGGCCCTTCAGCTTCCCTAGGCCCCGGAAGAGGGACGGGAACTTTCCGGCGCAGTCCGAGATGTCGTGGACATTGAAAAGGATGTGTACCAGTTGAAGACGTTCCGCCGTGGGGAGGCTCAGCAGACAGTCAGCTTCAGGACCCTTGATCACGTGGATAACTGCTGGGATGGAGAGGTCGCCATATGTTAGGGTGGTGTCAAATTTGCCCAAACATTGGAGAGGTTTCTTTGCCATCCAGGTGTAGACGCGGACAGGTGCAAAGTGCAAACGTGGTTTGGGGTCCATACGGTCATGCTCGGCAACAGATATGTAGTTAAGTGAAGCCCCGCTGTCCATCATGAACTTAGCTGCATGATTTCCCACTTTGATGTTGAGGCGTGGATAACGTTTGAATTGATCATGGTCAGCAAAGTTGACATATTCGGTGGTGTAAGATGAGTGCCTGGAGGAAGAGGATCTTGAGTCTCTTGAGGGGGAACGACGGTCCCACCGGGAGCGCCGCGAGTCACGACTCGAGTGTGAGGATGATGGAGATCCAGGAGGTTCTTCCTGGACAGCTCTGATGTGATGACGTTTGGCCTCCGAACGTGAGGGCCGCTGTGATCCTTCCCGTCCGCCGCCATCATTGCGTTTTTCTTTGTGGTAATCCCCACACATGGCCTCAAAGTGGTTGGATCGTCCACATTTCCGGCACCGTTGGCCCATGGCAGGGCAGGAGTCAATGTGAGGATAGTCATATCCGCACCTGAAACATCGTCTTGTGCGTTCAGGCCGGCGGTCTCTTCTGTCGGATTCCTTCCTTCTGTAGTCCGGGCGGCGCCTGGGTGAGTACTTGGAGCGCCGTGATCTGTCTCGCGGGTGACGCCGTCCGCTGTCGCGCTGATCCTGACGTCCCTGCCGTCTCTCAGTGATGCGGTTGGCGTGCTCACGGCTGGTGCTGGGCCCTGTTTCAATTTCCGCCGCATTTTCCTCAGCCTGGTCGTACAGTCGGGAGTTTTCTTCGATCTCCGCAAGTTCTTGAGGTTTTCGCAACAGTCGCCGTCTCAGGGACTCCGAATGGCACCCCGTGATTATTTGAGATTTGATGGCTGCGTCCGGCGAGAAGTTAGTAAAGTCACAGTGTAGGGACTGTCTCCGCAGCCGATGTATGAAGGAGCTCAGTGGTTCTTCCTTACCCTGGCGCTGCTGGTGGAATTTATGCCTCTCATAGTCGACATTTCTTTTATGCAGAAAACGATTGTTCAGAACAGTTCTCACTTTGTCATACGTATCACCATCTGTGGCGGGAATCTCACGTACGATCTTGCTTATTTCACGGCCCCCTAGATTGCGAAGGGCTATGATCTTATCCTTGTCTGGTTCAATTTTGGACCCCTCAATGTAGTCCTCAAAGTCCTCGAGCCATTCTTGCCATTTTTGTCCCATGCTGCTTCCTGTTGTGACTGACAACGGCTCTGGGGCACGCAGGTGGGTGCCTCCCGTGACATCCTTCTGGGCGGGAGGGTTGGACATCGTGACACTGAGCTCGGACGCTCGCGTCTGCCTCTTGCGTCAGCAACTGACGTGCGTTACCACGTTTTTTCCACTTGCTGCTAACAATGCTTGTTCGCCTCTTGCGTCTGTCAATGCTTGTTTTCTCTCTCTTCTACCTTTCGCTGCTTCCAATGCTTGTTTTCCTTTATTGCATGTATATTTTCCTGATGCCTGACTTCAAAATGGCCGCCTCTATTTTGCACAGGGAGGTCGTCCCAGAAGGCGCCTGACTTAAAGATGGCCGCCGCTAGGGAAGTCTCGTGTCTCACTGGGTTTCATGCAGGCTCTCATTCTCCACTTGGCACTCACCGGCAGCCAGCCTCTTCATGTAGCTCGCTCTCCACACCTCTTCAGACGCTCCTCAGGCACCGGAGCGATCGGACGCGATCCAGGCGAGCTCCCTGCTTACCGCGCGTCAGGTAGGCGATGTCTCACGCATCGGGGGTGAGCTTTTCCTCCGTTTTGGCGCGAACAGCGCTCGGTCAGCACCGCTTAGCAGGCGGTCTCCGTGGGGCGCCGGCCTCCACACGAGGGCACTTTCTTTTCTCTGTTGGGGTCTGGCAGGGTCAGGGTAGGCTCCTGGCTTCTGCTCCTGCAGCGCTAGCTGGACACGCGCTCTCTTGCGCAAGTCGCGTTTTGGCGCGAGGGGTCACTTCTGCCTCGGGCGCTGCGACGCCTGGTGCCTTGGCTCCCTCTCGAGTCCTTCCCAACTGCTGGGGGGGGGACAGGGTCACCTGCTGCTGGTCTCACGTGACCGGTCACAATTTCGTCTTTCTGGACAGCGTTGCCGGCTCCTCGAGGCACGCTGGGGACAGGGCTCTTTTGCGAAGGTCTGTGGGGTTTAAGCACATCCCACCCTCGTCGCCAGCTGTAGCGTCTTGCTACAATGAACACAGACACTATGGTGTGATCTTACTGGAGCTTTATTCTTGTACAACTCCTCTCGTCCCTGTCCCTACTCTGACTGCCCTTTCCTATTCTGTCCCCTCCTCTTCCCCTCTGCCCACCTAGCTCCGCCCACCCCGACTACTGAACTGCTAACTCCATTACATCATTTACTAATCTATGCATAGTAAAACATACTGTAGAGTATCGTGTATACCTTACCACCCCAAAATACATAAATGCATTTTGAAATTATCAAATATACGGAAATGTATTGTATGCACTCAAGCTGTGAAATAATGCTAAAGTAATCACGCATTTGTATACATTATTGCTAAATGGTATATGAGAATTTACACATGAAATGGCTCTTAATACAGAAAAAAGTTTCGAGACCATTCCATCACAGAATAAAATAATTATGAACATACCAGCGGGCAGCTAATGTCTATAAGCTATCTAAAAGTAGAAATCTTAGTTCTCTAAGAATAGTTCTTACTTTAAGCAGAAGATAGTGTCCCGAAAAATATGCAAAAATATTTTGGGGCTGCTGAAAAAATTGCTGTCCGTGAACTGGAGGGAAAAATGTTCATGGTATTTTGCTTTTCTAGTTGAAGGCCAAATTCAGGGAACGCCGTGTACGAGCTTGCTCAAAAGTCTCTATTTCTGCTCTGGTGAGAACATCATATCATTTAGACTCTCGAAAAAGTTGTCAACAGCTTCCTGGGAGAGTTCCACTAACTCGGAAATAGGTGTAACCATGCATTCGTGCGCATGATTGTCTCCATTGACATTCTGATTTGGATTGCTGACAGAAGGTCGTACCTGATCGATGCTGCTTTCATTTTGAACCTCACTACCCCTTAATCGTAGTGGTGAAGCTTCCACGAATGCCGTCATCAGGATTGGTAGCCGTTGAGGGCAGCACAAAGCATGAGCCTTTGTTGGACTCAACAATGTTTCTGCATCCATTGGCGCATCCGATTGTAGCGTCAGACAGGTGTCTAACACGCATTCTTCTCCGCATAGCAGGCACCTTAATACAGGTAAAACGCATCGATGCCACATTGGTCGAAATGAAAGAAACCAAGTCATGTTCAGGTCTCTAAGCCGGGGTAGTCCCAGGATTTTTGATATCCGGTCCCGGTATCCAATGGCTAGGATTGTTTCTTCCCTTGTCGCAGGTGTTTTGTCTGTGACATGGTTTGCCATAACGAAATATAAGGACTAAGAATAGGATTCCTGCAATTAGTCCTAAAATGAGGGGAAGTCCGCCAAAAATCGAATGGACGAAATCTGGAAAAATACCCAGTATGGCTTTGAATGGTGTTAATGCCATCGAAAATACTGTCTTAAATACTTTTGAGACTCCACTGGTATCAGAAATATTTAAGATTTCATTCAGGATTTCTGCGAAATGTATGGGGGAATTAGTCGATAACAATGAATGTATCTCTGCAGTCGTCCTTGCGACTAGGAGATCATACGTTTCTTTTGATGACGTGAGCCTTGTCGGCGTCTGAAGAAGCACTGTTTTCATTCTGCTTAAAGTATCTATTCGAATAGAAGTAATTTTCAAGTTGGGCCATGCCCTTGCCTCCCTGTCTGGAAAGGAGCTGGGGAACAATAAGCGTCCACAGCACTTGACCTTCGCAGTCGTAGTTACGAGATAAGGAGTCCCGGGCATAAGACTACAGCATCTGCGGTCCACAATTAGAATGTAACTCCCATTATAGAGTCTTTGAAAGAATGGTTCTATCTCTGTAGCAGGTGTGCCTAGCTGGTGACATGAAAGGTTATTTGAGTTCCCTTCACAGGCTCCATGCAAACTAATTCCGTTACACAGAAGTGTACCGCTTAGTGACATCGCACAATTATTGCCACTAAGAAACACTTTCTGTCCTTTATTACTGACACATGCATGTGAATAGGGCAGGTTCCATGTTGTTTTAATGTATCCTTTTCCCAATTTTTCGTACATGCCAGCCTGTATATATTTTTGGCAGTATTGAAACCTGAAGGTTGATATAGGAATATTAATTATCCCATGTATTATCCATTCACTGACAGGTCGTTCTGACATTGTCACTGGTAATCTTTCGAGTTTCTCAATGCTCAGGATTGTATAATCAGCACCCTTCTGGGCCATACTGATTTGTTTATCAGTAAGGTTAAAGATATTGAAAAGTGACGTTGTGTTGATTAAACGCCAAGGCACATAGCCTGAACGCAGATTTTGTAACGTCCAGCCAAGCTGTACAATAGAACGCAATTGAGACTGACCGTGTTGTAACAACAGTAAGTCTTGCGATATTATGTCGATTGCTGAAGACACAATGCTGTCCAGAGAAAAAATTCTGGAGGACAGAGTCATTAACCCATTGTCCACTACAGAAAGTGATTTTTCCAAATTAATACGGTCAATTTCCCGTATTCTTTCTGCTGTCTCAATTTGGGTAACCTTCCAGGCCTCATTGTATGCTGCATATACAGAGGCTGCTATGAAACGCTTTTGACGCTGTTTGCGTGGTCCCATAGTGAAATCACGCAAGTCAGCACCATCAGTAAGTAAAGTTAGGTGTTGCTTAATTTCTGCCAGTGTGGAAGTTTGTAGCCATTGAAGGCATAATTTGCCCACACTGTAGGTGGTTATTATCCCTGGGTGATGTCTTTGGGGATATCTAGGGTCTGGCCTGGTCATTTTGAACCCCTGTGTTTTGTTCAGGAATCTGTCTTGACAGTTATTAGTATCTGTGGGCCAGATCAACCACTGTTTCCAATCTGGATGTGTTCTGTTTTGGTTTAATACATAGTTTATGTCTATCTCCTCATCTGTAGAGCTATTGCTGTTCATTGTTGGTTTTGAATAGACGGTTTATTTAAGTCTTTGATTTTGGCTAAGCCAAGACAGGTAGTTTGTTGAACAGTGTCATTTAAAAATATAATTTGTTCTGGGATCATGCAGGCTCTAAACAAAGATTCTATACCATGTACTTGCCATTCTTTTGTACCCCAAACACTTTTTACTTCAACATTTTTGTCCCAATAATCAAAACCAAAAGTATTTATTTGTTCAAAGAATGAGTCTGAATATATCAATTTTGTGTTGGTTATCATGGTCTTTGTCCCTGTCTTATTTGACAATTTGAAATAAAATGTTTCAGCATTACTTATGTTAAAACCTGAAAAGTATGAATATTTGTCATAAACCGTTCTTGAGCTTCCTTTTGGAGGGGTTGCACAATGTTCCCATTGATTATAATTTAAAACATTTCTAGGTTGTGCAGATCTATGTAAAAAATGGTTACCATAGTGGTTGTAGCAATACATACTATCATAATTTGTAGAACCCTGCAAATAATCATGTTTGGTAAATTTAGCAGACATCACTAAGTCAGACATCATATTGTTTATACTTTCAAAGTCCCAATCATCAGCAAATGTGCTTGGTTTTACGAAGTCACTCAACGAGATCTTAATTTGGTGTGGATATTTCAGGATTTCAACCGGACCATAGATTTCGTAGTCAGTGTTGTCCCATGCTACCCCACCCGGTATAGGATTGGCTGTGAAGTTGACTGAAGAAAGTTCTCTTTTCTCGACGTGTGAAGATGTGTGTGGTTTGAGGATCAAGTTGATTTTCTGACTTGCTGTGTCCATTTTAGCATATTTTCCCTCAATGAAGCGTCCCAAAGTTAGTATCATGATGAGCCAAAGTATGAGGATAAATGCACCAAAACCCACCCAAAATTCAATCCATGGAGAAATCCGATATGTTTCTTTCAGTTGTTTCAAAAGTTCTTTAGCTTTATCTTTAAAGGTTTTTGATGATGGCTGTGTTTTTGATTCAGCGAAGCCTTCGGAGGAATCATCGAAGTTTATGAAGTAGCCGGATGCAGTTCTGTCAATTGTTCCAATTGTTTCAGGATTACTGTTTCTTGCATAGTCGTTTGTTACTTCATTATAGGTTGGTGTGTCTCTGCTAAATGTTTTTATTTGGGTGTTCAGAGGTCTAAATTCCATTGCATTATTGCATAGTCCTTGTCGTTCTTCTGTAGGCGTTTCGAATGTGATTAGCCTCTTAGTTAGGACCTCTGTACTGGTAGCGAACCTTGGTGTTCTGCTACTTATGGGGAGTCCACTTGGCCTACTATTTGTTATCGGCCACATGATTGTGGTTTTACCAGGTCGATGGATACAACTCGGTTCTCCTTTTTACCAGCAAGCGGCGGTAGTACTACTGATCTTGTCCCGTTGACAGACAAGACAGGAACTGCTTTTCTGTAAGAAGGCCCAAATTCCTTCTTTACCGCGATCTTTTCTCTGACTAGATCCCCGACTTTTGGAATCCAGACAGGTCTTGCTGGGACAGGTGGTGGTTCTTCAGTGGCTGTTGGCTGCTGTTTCAACTTTATGTTGCTCAGGTCTTTTCTTGTTTCGTTTAAGTCCTGTAAAATAGCCAAACGATCTTTGATATCAAAGCTTTTTTCCTTTACCACTGAAGTCTGACTGTCAAGGTCAGAGATTAACATCCTAGTTCCAAATAATAATTCGTACGGACTGAATCCCTTCAGAGAATTTCTTGGCAGGTTATTTAGACTACGTTGGACACTTATTAGATGTTTGACCCACCCAGCTCCCGAACCTAATATCCTTTCCGTTATAGATTGCTTTATGCCTTGGTTTTTTCTTTACACCATCCCGTATCCCTCAGGAAGGAAGTGAGAAGATTCCCGCTGTGCTATGCTCATTTGGCCATGTTTCCCCTCAGGCTGGAGGGCTAGAGTGAAAACAATGGCCAAACGTAGCATGCTCTTAGCGTATATGCCATTTAGACTCGCAAATCTTTGTATAACAGTCCAGACGTCAGCCGAGTGCTGGTGATCTACATTATAAGTGGAAACTAGCCTGTATATGTTAATCGCAAGCCTTGCTTTTTACTGTTGATTTTTTCTGGAGTGAAACGACACGGTATTACACCGTTTCTCTCACCACTGCGATTCCTGTTGCAGTTGGGGCACTTTTTTACAAACATGGTGTGATGCAGGCTCATGCCTGGCCTGCAGTACCTTGATTGTAATTCTTCCAGAGAATCTTTTAGTTTGAGGTGTCTGAGACCCTCGCCCATATGTGCGTCTGCGATTAACAAGTTTCTCCTGTCCATGTTTGGAATCACTCTATCCCCCACTCCAGGGATTCGAGCAAAAGGGACGGAGTTTGCATCGATTATGTATGTATAATTGAGTGGATAGTTGATCGGTAGCGCTGAGCAGTCACCTTTTGATGACGTTTTCACTGCCAGCACTGTTTCACCGTCAATATACTTCACTGTACGCTTTTTTCGAACTACGGAAGCCGATTTAGTTGCTACCGCTGTGGCTGTCTCAGCTAATGAATTCCCTGCAACGTGACGGCCATCACGCTGATGACTCAGTGAGTGTGTCACGTGAGTCTTTGGTAGTTCTTTTTGTAAAAGAGCTATTTGTTCCCAAAGCAGTTTTTGCTTTATTGTTGCGCCTGTGTCATCTTTGTAACCGTTTTGAATCCATGTCTGCAAATCGTTGTTATATGATTTGACGCAGTAATATGAATCGGACACTATAAGTGTCGGGAATTCCCGATCCGCATTATCTAGCGCCATTTTTAATGCTATTATTTCAGTCTGTTGTTCTGAATTAGTTTCTACTGAGTGTGTTTTTGTTAATAGAGGTCTTAGTTTACCTCCGCGCCACACTTCTTTTGTAATCTCACATGTTGGGTTGTATGCTTGTTCTCCCCAAACGGAGGGTTGAGCATGTCCGTCTGTATAGATTACACAAGCGTATTGTCGTAAGGGCAGAATGTCGATTGGCAGAGGGTATGTTCTTTCATATTCTAGATTTTTTAGTTCCTCTAGTTCTGGATCAAAGTAGTAGTATACTTTGTCCGTTGTAATGGAATTCACCCATTGTATCCATTCCGGATTCAATGTTGTTGTTGGTAAATTACATGGTGTTGTTAATGCCTCAAAGGCTGATTCTGCTGTTCTGACTGTGATACGTCTACCGTCAGCTTGATCTTTTTCTCTAGCTATTGCGGTTTGAACTGCATGAACACTTTTTTCTTTAATGCTGAATTTCTGTTCAGCTTCTGTGTACAAGTGTGATTTGAATGCAATTGGTACCTTTTCTCCCTCATTAGAGGTCAGGTATGTGAATCCGCATCTTCCTGGGATGACTCGAATCACAAGATTGCGTGTGTTGTCACGTGTTTCTAATTTTGTTTTAATTAGCATGTCTGTTTGTAAGGATCTCAGAATTTCTGTGTGTATTTGAGTCCAATTGGATCTTTTAAAATCTGGTTTAATTAGATCATAAAGGGGTTTGACCCTTTCTGCGTAATTTGCAATGTATGTTCTTCCGAAATTTAGGAAGCCTAGAATCGACTGTAGGTTTTTTAGTGTTCTAGGTGCTTGGAGTACGGCACATTTCTCTAGGAAATTGTCAGCCAGGCTTTTGCCTTCACTTGATAATTCATATCCTAAGAACAGGACTGTCAGATGGGCAATTCTGGACTTTTTAAAGTTGAATTTGTAACCCTCTGCAGCGAACCCAAGTATTATGGTGTTCACTCTTTTCAAGTGAGTCTCCAAGTCATCATCTGTTAAGTAAATGTCATCGACATAAGATAATGCTTCATCATCATATAGTTGAAGTAATTCTGTTACTCTCGCTGAGAATACTCCCGGGCTGTTCTTGTACCCCTGGGCTAACCGACAGAATTGTTTTTGTGTGCCATTTATTGAGAATGCAGACAAATATCTGCTCTCTGGTGCTATGTTTTGACAAAAGAATCCATTAGAGATGTCTAATGTTGTTTTGTATTTTTTGCGCACTATGTTATTCATTAGTGCAGCACTATGCGAGTTTTGCACTGCAAAAGTTTTGCAACATGAGTTAAGGTGTCGGTAATCCAAAACTAGACGATATGAATTGTCTGGTTTGGAGACCGGAAACAAAGGGTTGTTCATTTGTGAGGTGCAAGTTTCAATCACCCCCTGGTATTCTAGCTGATCTAGGATTTCTTTTACCGGTTTTTTAGCTTCTTGCTTAATTGGGTACTGCCTCTGTGCAGTAGGTTGTGATTTTAACTGGATTTTGTGAGGAGGAGAGTCCTCATCCCATCCTACATGATTTTTATATAAAGCAGGAGCTAGGGCTACTGCCCACTTTCTAGCAAGTGTGTATTTTTTATGAATTGGGATCTGATTTGAGAAGGCAGGCATAATTATTTCTTCGCCATGAGGGCAATCCCTGACAAACTCTGGTGGCCAGTCTTTTTCAGCTAGAAGGATGTCATAGCCCTTGGAGAGATTATCCCAAAATAGTCCCCTTATTTTTCTAGTCTTATCCCCCTCTATACGTAAAGTTATTTCATATATTTTGTGAGGTTTGCTAACTCTGGTGTCTGCAGTTTCCACTTGAAGATATTCATTCGTGTCCACTGTCTCCAGATGATTCATAAGGACTTTGCGAGCTATGCTCACTTCTGCTGCGCTGTCTAGCATTGTCTGAGCCCATTCTCCGTTTTTCAGTTGTGTCCTCAGTATTCTCGGCATTGTTAACTACCTTGATACTGGCTACCTTCTTTTTTGGAAATTGTAATTTCTTTTTTAGCTGAGCAGGTTCCTTGTCTTTGGACTTGGCGTGCTCTTCTCTTTGTTCTGATCGTCCTCTTCTTTCCGATTTCTGCGAGGAAGTCTGAAAAGATTGAGAGGGACGTGTATCAATGTCTTGATATCTATCAGGCTTCTTTATATTATCCCTATTTCTAAGGTTATATCTTTTCCCAGAGGGGTCACTCTGGGGTGACCTGTGTCTTTGGTTCGGAGATTTTTCTCTTCGCCTAGGAGACCTTCCTCTGGACTGGAATTTCTTTTCTTTAGGATTGGATTGTTTGTTTCCATCCCAGCTCTTTTTTTGTGATGTTGAGTTATTATTAAAAAATATTTTTTCAGGACTTTCAATCAGTTGTGGTTTTACTGGTATTCCACCTAAACTATCTCTACCTAGTTCCTCATAGGATTTTTCTATGATTCTGGCAATTTCAGCTGGTTGGTCTGCTATATCTGTCTCTTTTAGCCTCTGGCGGATCACCACGTTTGCTGCTTCTCCCTTTATGTTGGCTAATAATATAGCCGAGACCTGCTTGAAGTCTTTTAGTAATTTCATACCAAGAGTTAAAGCGGGTTCTGGACCATATTCGTCTTGAATTTGTTTTAGCACATCTGGTATTACCGAAATGGATGGAACACCGTGCGTTTTTGTGTAGATGGAAGCAAAGACTGTACCCCAAGTGTCACAGTCCTCAATGTGTGGTGCGATTCCCATTGGAAGACAGATAGTCAGAATCCTGTGGGGTGGTGTCTGGAAACACAGCCTCTATTTGGGTGATTTTTTGTGCTAACCAGAATGGTATTTGTTCCCGTTTAGCTGGTACTTTACCTAGGCAGGATTGTATGTTCTGTGGTGTAATTTTATTTGTGTTCCCCTGGTGAGGGGTCAGCTGTGGAATTTTAATTGCTGGCTGAATTGTTGAAGTCCGCATCACATATTGGACTAATTGTCTATGTATCTTTATTAATTGTTTTAGTTGTACTAAAAGATCTGCTGCAGGCATTCTTTCGAACTCTGGATGTGGTGTGTATCCGGCTAGGACCGGCCACGTTGCTCCTGGTCTCCCTAAGGGACCGAGCCTGGTGATGTGATTATTATGTTTTAGGGCGCCATTAAATAAGAGCAGGTGCTCTTGAAATTTAAGTGGTACTTCCACCTCCTCGAAAGGAGTGTACTCATTAGGAGGTTCGTCTGTTTTGTAATAGTGGAAGTACTTTGTTACAGCATTTGCTGCTGGAAAATGTATCCATAAATAGTATACCTCTGTCTGCCGATATTCGTGTGCCTCAATTACGAATATGACTGTACCACCTCTAGGTGTCAGTCCATTTTCTATAAGTTTTAAGGTTATAGATTTCCTTTTGATGACCGGGATGAGTATTATATCCTGGTCTGCTTCTTGCAGTGCAGTATCATCTGCTGCGAGTTCAGTTGCTAATCTAACTGCCTCTCTTTCATCATCACTGTCTACCATTTTACCGACAGGATGGTTACTTTGTTTGTTTGCAGATCAGGTTTCTTATGGAAACAAAGATTAGATGCACAATATTTTGGAACGGTTTATCCTTCAACGTTGACTAAACCAAGTACCATACATAGGAGTTTCCTCCTGTGAGGTTTGGCGGATATTACCTTTCACCCACTCCAGACGTCTTTGGAGTATTATGGGAAAAGGGGTCTGAGTGAGAAAGCACGACTGAGTTACTCTAAATGTCTTACGTTAGTTTTATCGCCCTTCCAAACGCGTTGGGCGCCATGTAGTGTAGTTCCTATTATCCCAATAGGCTCTGCGCATTGGAATAATACCTTCAATAGTATAGGCCTAGACCAGACGTTAACTAGGTCTACTACTGTCGATATTAGACTTAAAGTTTTGGGTTTGCCAGCTAGCTCAGAGTTCACTAGAAACTTTCTCGAATAGGCAAGGAGGAGTTGAACCTCCCTGGATAGACAAGAAGGGATTTAGTTTCTGACAACCATAGAACATGACAACTTTGCTCTCCCCTAATCAAGAGTGTATCTCGAGAGTCGTGTGAACAAAAGGCAATTTATTTTACTCAGTCAGTACGTGCATTCTTAGTCTCATCAGATTGTAGAGAAAAGGAAGAGACGGGCGTGTTCAATAAAAGATGTTATTTATTGATCAGTCTCTTTTCTCATACAAGAGAAATGGATCGATATTATTGCAATACTTATGGTTAAGTAAAGTGCATACATTAAAAGCAGAAGTATAAAATAATACTGTAAAAACATTGATATGGTTTCTAAGCCATATGAAGGTTTAAAATGAATAAGATATATTACATACACATATACATTTGACTAATCGTACTCAACTGGTGTTTCTAACTACGCCTTCCCCGTGTACCTGACCTAAGTCTAATGCGTGGGCGGGAATAGAAAGTTACCGTTTAAGTTAAGTTTGTTTTGCCAAGTGACTGACTAAAGAATTCTCTGTGAGGGGTTATTCAGTTCTGTACCTGGAATCTAGGATGGATGAGGGATGGTATCTCTCGTCTCTGGCCTCGATATTCCAGGCTGCCTGCGAGGGCTACCCGGAAGCGCCGGAGCTGGATTTCTCGGCAGGAGAATAGACAGCTTCTCGTTCTCAGCGCGTCAGGAAGGCGGGGCTGCGCCAGCGGGGTCTGCTCTGCTCTGGGCTTCGGCAAGTCTGGCTGCTCCGATCTCGTCACCACCGCGTGTGTTTGCATAGGGCAATATCGGTAATATTTATACCTTTAAGGTGCCGAGATTGACGTAAGGATGGACATAGATACGTCAATAAGGATGTCATACGACCAGGTCGTTAGCACATTCTTTTGCTGAAGTTCTCGGTGAAATCAAAACAATGGCCGCAGGGTTTTTCCCAGGTTGTCATAGGTTTGATTTGTTTTGAGAACTCCGTATGCCTTATCAGGGGCTGGAGGAATATCGCTTGTCTAATTAGATGGCAAGCGTTATGACCTAATCAGATAACACGCTCCTGTGCCGTAGTGTGGCTTTATCAGATAACGGTTCCTGCATCATGGGGGTTTTCTGCCTCATGGGATGGCTGCTAGTTAACTTGTTAGTTTGTTAACCAGAATAGGGTCAGGAATAGGGGGATCGATACAGAACCTATAGGAATAAATCACAGGATAAAATAGATAAATACATATATACATTGACTAATCGTACTCAACTGGTGCTTCTAACTACGCCTACCCCGGTGTACCTGACCTAAGCCTAATACGTGGGAAGGAGTAAGTAAGTAGCAGTTTAAGTTAAGTTTGTTTTGCCAAGAATCTGACTCAAGAATTCTCTGTAAGGGTTTAGTCAGTTCAGTACCTCGGTATTAGAAGGCAGGAGGGCTGGTATCTCTCTCCCAGGACTCGGTATCCCAGGCACCCGCAAGGGTAAGCTGGAAACGCCGGAGGCTGGATTTCTCTGCAAGAGAAAAGACAGCGTCTTTCTCAGCGCGTCAAAAGGGAGGGGCAGCGTCCGTGGGCTCTCGCATCAGCTGGGCTCTTCGGAAGTATATAGCTGCTCTGCTCCAGGATTACCACCGTGTGTTTGCTTAAGGCAACGTTGGTATATTTATACCTGAAAGGTGCCGGGTTTGACGTAAGGCTGGACATAAGACGTCAATAAAGATGTCATTAAGAACTGGTCGTTCTTACAGTGCTTTACAGGAGTTCTTGGACGAAATCAAAACAAAGTAGCGGGGATTTCCCAGGTTGCTGGAGGCTTGGATTTGTTTAAGAACTCGGTGTGCTTTCTAGGGGGCTGGAGGAATAGGCTTGCTTAATGTGACAGCATGTGCTATGACTGAATTATGAAAAGGGTTTCTATGCCGTTGTAGGGATATTATTGATTTATAACCGGACTAAGGCAAAGAATAGAAATATCGATTCAGGTACCTAGATAAACACACTACACCCACTCCACAAATTCATGTCCATATAAACATATCTAACGGTGCATGTGTATACCGATCCACCTCAAAATAATTTTTTTGCATTTGAAATGGCGTATGCGAAATACATGAAAAATGAGTATAGGTACAGTATTTCAAGCAGAGTAATCATTCATAAAATAGGATGCATATATCAGCGGAATGATTTTGCGAAATTACACATGAAATGGCTCTTAATACAGAAGAAAAAGTGCGAGACCATTTCATCACATATAAATACAGATATTTTGTAAATATGCTAGAGGATGATGCAAAATATTGTCTCTAGAGTTCCTAAAAATAGAAGCTCTGTTCTCTAAGAATAATTCTACTTTAAGCAGAGGATGAGTGCCAAAAAAAAGTAAATATTGTGGAATCGGGGGAAAGAATAATTTCGTTTTTCATGGGCAGAAGTCAAAACAGTTCCAAATATTTCCAGAAGCTTTTGTTTTTCAAAGCTGAAGGCCAAATTCAGAGTTCAGGGAACGCTGAGTGCTGATTTGCTTAAAAGTTATTCTTTTTGTTCAGGGGAGAACATCATTTCAGACAGACTTTCAAAAATGCAGTTTACCGCTTCAGGTGAAAGTTCGACCAAGTTGGAAAATGCCGCAACTGTGCAGTCGTGAGAATGATTGCTATCATCGATGTTTTGATCAGCATTTCTCACAGAAGGTCGTACCTGGTTGATGCTGCTCTCATCTTGCACTTCACTACCCTTCAATCGCAGTGGTGAAGTTTCCACGAATGCCGTCATCAGGGTGTGTAACCGCTGGGGACAACACGATGCATGAGCCGTTACTGGACTTAGCAAAGTATCTGTATCCATTGGTACTTCTGATTGTAGTGTGAGACAGACGTCTAACACGCATTCTTCTCCGCACAGCATACATCTTAACACAGGTAAGATACAATTCTGCCAGATGGGTTTGAATGAAAGAAACCAGGTCATATTCAGATCTCTTAGCCGGGCTAATCCAAGGACTTTAGTTATGCGGTCCCGATAGCGTATAGCTAGGATTGTTTCTTCCATTGTTGCTGGAGTCTTGTCTGTGACATGGCTTGCCATAACGAAGCAGGAGTATCAAAAATAAAATGCCTGCTACGAGTCCCAACAGGAGTGGAATGCCGCCAAAGATTGAATGGACAAAATTAGGAAAGATGCCCAGGACTGCTTTGAAAGGTGTCAACAGTCCCGAAAAAATTGTCTCAAATACACTCGCGATACCATTCGTATCTGAAATGTTTAAGATTTCGTTTAGCATTTCTGCGAAGTGTAAGGGGCAATTTGTTGATAAGAGGTTATGTATCTCTGCCGTTGTCCTTGCAACTTGGAGATCATACGTTTCTTTCGATGACGCCAAGGGCACAGGCGTCTGTAGAAGAACAGACTTCATTCTGCTTAAAGTATCAATTCGAATAGAAGAGATTTTTAAACTGTGCCAAATTTTTCCCTCCCTGTCTGGAGTGTCGTTCGGATACAATACTTGCATACAACAAGTTACCATGGACGAAACGCTTACTAGATAAGCTTTTCCTGGCACCAAGCCACAACATCTGTGGTCCACTATTAGAATGTAGCTCCCGTTCGAAAGCCGTCTAAAGAATGGCTCTATTCGAGTTGCAGGTGTGCCAAGCTGGTGACATGAAAGGTTATTTGAAGTCCCCTCACAGGCCCCATGTAGATTTATACCCTGACACAGAAGTATACCACTTAGTGATTTTTCACAATTATTACCACTAAGGAATACATTCTGTCCTTTTTCACTATAACATGTGTGTGTGTAAGGTAATTTCCATGATGACTTAATGTATCCTTTACCCAACCTTTCATACTGGCCTGCCTGTATATACTTTTGGCAGTATCAAAATTGGAAAGTTGTTATCGGAATAGTTATTATTCCGTGTATTATCCATTCAATGACAGGTCGTTCGGACATTGTCAATGGTAATCTCTCAAGTTTTTCAATGCTCAGAATTGTATAATCTGCTCCTTTTTGTGCCAAGCTGATTTGTATATCAGTAAGGTTAAAGATAGAGAACAGTGACGTTGTGTTGATTAAACGCCAAGGCACGTAGCCTGAACGCAGATTTTGTAACGTCCAGCCAAGCTGTACAATAGAACGCAATTGGGACTGACCATGTTGTAGCATTAGTAAGTCCTGCTCTATTATATCGATTGCAGATGATACAATACTGTCCAGTGAATATATTCTGGAAGACAGAGTCATTAACCCATTGTCCACAACAGAAAGTGATTTTTCCAAATTAATACGGTCAATTTCCCGTATTTTCTCTGCTGTTTCAATTTGAGTTTCTTTCCTAGCTTCGTTATAAGCTGCATATATAGAGGCCGCTATGAAACGTTTTTGACGCTGTTTGCGTGGTCCCATAATGAAATCACGCAAGTCAGCACCTTCTTTAAGTAAAGTTAAGTGTTGCTTAATTTCTGCCAGTGTGGATGTCTGTAGCCATTCAAGGCAGAGTTTTCCTACACTGTATGTTGTTACTATCCCTGGATGTTGTCTCTGGGAGTATCTAGGGTCTGGCCTGGTCAATTTGAACCCCTGTATTTTGTTCAGGAATCTATCTTGACAGTTATTTGTGTCTGTGGGCCAGATCAACCATTTCTTCCAATCAGGATGTGTTCTGTTTTGGTTAAAAATATGGGATACGTCTATCTCAACATCTGTAGTGCTGTTACTGTCAGGCGTTGGCTTTGGAATAGACGGTTTGTTTAAGTCTTTAATTTTGGCTAGGCCAAGACAGGTTGTTTGTTGAATTGTGTCATTCAAAAATATAATTTGTTCTGGGATCATGCAGGCTCTGAATAATGATTCTATACCTTGGACTTGCCAATCTTTGGTACCCCAGATTGTTTTTGTCTCAATGTTATTTTTCCAAAAATCAAAACCGAATGTATTCATTTTTTCAAAGAATGTTTCTGAATAGATTAATTTTGTATTTGTCAGCATGGTTTTCATTCCTGTCTTATTTAACAGTTTGAAATAAAACGTTTCTGCTTCACTTGTGTTAAACCCTGAGAAGTATGGGAATTTCTCATAAAATGTTTTTGAACTACCTTTTGGTGGAGTTGCACAATGTTCCCAATGATTATAATTTAAAACATTTCTAGGTTGAGCAGATTTATGCAAATAATGGTTACCATAGTGGTTGTAGCAGTACATCTGATCATAATTCGATGAACCTTGTAAATAATCATGTTCTGTAAATTTTGCTGACATAACTAAGTCTGACATCATATCATTAATACTTTCAAAGTCCCAATCATCAGAGAATGTGCTCGGTTTTACAAAGTCACTTAATGAAACCTTAAATTGATGAGGATACTTCAAGAGCTTGACCGGGCCATATATATCGTAATCTGTTTTGTCCCATGCTACCCCACCGGGTATCTGATTGGCTGTGAAGTTTACTGAAGAAAGTTCTCTTTTCTCGATGTGTGAAGACTTGTGTGGCTTTAGGACCAGGTTGATATTCTGGCTTGCTGTGTCCATTGTAACATATTTTCCCTCAATGAAGTGTGCCAAGCATAGCACCATGATGAGCCAAAGCAGGAGGAAAAGTACACCTAGCACCACCCAAAATTCAATCCATGGGGAAATCAGATAGGTTTCTTGTAGTTGATGAAAGAGTTCTTTAGTTTTGTCTTTAAAAGTTTTTGTAGTTGTTGGCTGTTCCTCAGGTTCGCTCGGATCCTCAGAAAAGTCATCGAAATTGATGAAGTATCCTGACGCAGTTCTATCAATTAATGGAATTGCTTCTGGATTTTTCTTTGTTTCATTAGCATAGTCTGTGGCTACATCGTTGTAGACAGGTGTTTCTTGACGAATTGTTGCAATTTGGGTTTCAAGAGGCATAAGTTCCATGGCTTTGTTGCATAGTCCTTGTTGATTCACTGTAGGTTTATCAAATGTGATTATTCTCTCAGTTTGAACCTCTTGATTTGTAGCAAACTTTGGTGTTCTGCTATTTCTTGGGAGTCCACTTGGCCTACTACTTATTATTGGCCACATGATTGTGGTTTAACCAGGTCGATGGATACAACTCGGTTCTCCTTTTTACCAGCAAGGGGCGGTAGTACAACTGATCTTGTTCCGTTGACAGCTAAGACAGGTACTGCTTTTCTGTAAGAAGGCCCAAATTCCTTGTTCACCGCGATTTTCTCTCTGACCAGATCCCCAATCTTTGGAATCCAGACAGGCCTTGCTGGGACAGGTGGTTTCTCTTCAGTGGCTGTTGGCTGTTGTTTCAACTTTATGTTGCTCAGGTCTTTTCTTGTTTCATTTAAGTCCTGTAAAATAGCCAAACAATCTTTGATATCAAAGCATTTTCTTTCTACCACTGAAGTCTGACTATCGAGATCCTGGATATGCATTCTAGTCCCGAACAATAGTTCGTACGGACTGAAACCTTTTAGAGAATTTCTTGGCAGATTGTTAAGACTACGTTGGACACTTATTAAATGTTTGACCCACCCAACCCCCGAACCTAATACCTTTGCCGTTATAGATTGCTTTATGTCTCGGTTTTTTCTTTCCACAAGCCCGTTTCCCTCAGGATGGAAGGGACAAGAATACCGCAATGCAATGCCCATGCTGGCCATGGCCTCCTTATAAGCTCGAGAGCTAAAAGCAGGACCCTGGTCAGAGTGTAGCATGCCAATTGCGTATGTGCCAATAAAGACTCGCAAATCTTTTATAACCGTTCTGGCGTCAGCCGAGCGCTGGGGCCACATCCAAATGAATCTCGTGCAGGAGTCCACTGCGACCATGATGTATTTATAGTTGCCATCCCTTTGTAAGGGACCACAGTGGTCCAGGTAAACACACGCTAATGGTTTATCTGAGATCAGAAGGGGCGTCTGTGCTGGTCTTTTTACTGTCGAAACTTTCATTTTTTGGCATATTTCACAATCTAGAACATAGTTCCTAGTTTGTCTTCTCATTTGTGGCCACCAGTATCTCTGTTTTAATAATGATACTGTGGCCGAGACACCAGCGTGTGCAGAAGCGAGCCCTTCGTGTGCAGCTATAATTAGTCCTAACCTATGTTCCATGTTTGGAATTGCCCAATCCCCCACTCCACGGATTCGAGCAAACGGAACGTTATTCGCATCAGTTATGTATGAGTACTTTACTGGAAAGCCTTTCTGGAGTGTTTTTATCGCATTTTTTACTGTAGCACTGACAGCTTGCAATATCTCGCTGTCTATTTTTGTTTTTGACCGGGTGATAGCAGCTACGGAAGCCGTTTGCACAGCTGCCTTCGCGGCCTCATCAGCCAATGAATTCCCTGCAACGTGAACGCCATCACGTGGATGACTCAGTGTATGTATCACGTGAGTCTTTTGTAGTTCCTTTTGTAAAAGAACTACTTGTTCCCAAAGCGTTTTATGCTTGATTGTGCCACCCTTTGCATCTTTGAAACCATTTAGAACCCAATTCTGCAAGTATTCATTATAAGACTGAACGCAATAATATGAATCGCACACTATGAGTGTGGGGAATTCGCGATCAGTATTTTCAAGCGCCATCTTAAATGCTAGTAGTTCAGCTCGCTGAGCTGTACAATCTCCTAGAGATTGTGTTTTAGTGACCAGTGGTCTAAATTTTCCTTCGTGCCAACGACCTTTAACAATCGCACACGCAGCACTGTAAGCTTGTTTACCCCCAACTGCGGGCTGTGCTGATCCGTCTGTATATATTATACAGCCGTAGTGTTCAAGAGGCAAGATTTCGGTCGGCAGAGGACATTCAAATTCATATTGGAGAAATTCTTGTGTTTTTAAATTAGGATCAAATTCGTAGACCACGTCTGTTGCAGCAAGCGAATTAACCCATTGTATCCATCTCGGATGTAGTGCTTTAGCATTTGGAATGCTTGCCTTTGTTACCGCTTCTAGAGCTGGTACTGGTGTAACGATGATTATTTGTTTACCTTGTGCTAGGGCTCTTTCTTTTGCTACCGCAGTCTGAACCACGGTTAGAATTTTCTCAGTTGAGCTAAATTTCATTTCAGCTTTTGAGTACAAATGTGATTTGTATGCTATTGGTACCGTTTCTCCCTCATTGGAGGTTAGGTATGTGAATCCGCATCTTCCTGGGATGACCCGGATCACAAGGTTGCGTGTGTTATCGCGTGTTTGCAGTTTTGTTTTAGCTAACATATCTGTTTGCAGTTCTCAAAATTTCTGTGTGTTTTTGAGTCCAATTGATTGTTTTAAAATCTGGTTTGATTAGTTCATAGAGAGGTTTAACCCTCTCTGCATAATTTAGAATGTAAGTTCTTCCGAAATTCAGGAAACCTAGAATTGATTGTAAGTTTTTCAGCGTTCTTGGTGCCTGGATTACAGCACATTTCTCTAAGAAATTGTCTGCCAGGCTTTTGCCTTCACTTGATAATTCATATCCCAAAAACAGGACAGTTAGATGGGCAATTCGTGACTTTTTAAAGTTGAATTTGTAACCCTCTGCTGCGAACCCAAGTATTATGGTGTTCACTCTTTTCAAGTGAGTATCCAAGTCATCATCTGTTAGATAGATGTCATCGACATAAGATAATGCCTCATCATCATACATTTGTAGTAACTCTGTTACTCTTGCTGAGAATAATCCTGGGCTGTTCTTGAGCCCCTGTGGGAGTCGACAGAATCTTTTCTGCGAGCCCATTATTGAGAAAGCGGTCAAATACCTGCTTTCAGGTGCTATGTTTTGACAAAAGAATCCATTAGAGATGTCTAATGTGGTTTTGTATTTTTTGCTCACGATGTTATTCATTAGTGCTGCACTATGTGAGTTTTGTACTGCAAAAGTTTTGCAACATGAGTTTAGATGTCTGTAGTCCAAAACTAGACGATATGAATCGTCTGCCTTGGAGACAGGAAACAAAGGATTGTTCATTTGTGAGGTGTAAGTTTCAATCACCCCCTGGTATTCAAGTTGATCTAAGATCTCCCTGACCTGTTTTTTAGCTTCTTGCTTAATTGGGTACTGCCTCTGTGCAGTTGGTTGACATTTTAACTGGATTTTGTGAGGAGGAGAGTCCTCATCTCATCCAACATGGTTTTTAAATAATGCAGGAGCTTGGGCTACTGCCCACTTTCTTGCAAGTGTATATTTTTTATGAATTGGAATGTGATGTGAGAAGGCAGGCATAATCATTTCTTCGCCATGAGGGCACTCTCTGACAAACTCCGGTGGCCAGTCTTTTTCAGCTAAAAGGATGTCATAGCCTTTTGAGAGGTTATCCCAAAATAGACCTCTTATTTTCCTAGTCTTATCCGCCTCTATACGTAATGTTATTTCGTATAATTTATGATGTTTGCTAACTCTGGTGTCTGCAGTTTCCACCTGAATGTATTCATTCGTGTCCACTGTCTCCAGATGAATCATCAGGATCTTGCGAGCTATGCTCACTTCTGCTGCGCTGTCTAGCATTGTCTGAGCCCACTCTCCGTTTTTGAGCTGTGTCCTCAGGATCCTCGGCATGTTTGATTATTTTAATACTGGCTACCTTCTTTTTTGGAAATTGTAATTTTTTACTTTGATGAGCAGGTTCCTTGTCTTTGTACTTGACGTGCTCTTCCCTGTGTTCTGACCGTCCTCTTCTTTCCGATTTCTGCGAGGAAGTCTGAAAAGATCGAGAGGGACGTGTATCAATATCTTGATATCTACCAGGTTTCTTCAAATTATCCCTATTTCTAAGGTTGTATCTTTTCTCAGAGGGCTCCCTCTGGGGAGACTTGTGTCCTTGGTCCGGAGATCTTTCTCTCCGCCGAGGAGACCTTCCTCTGGACTGGAATCTTTTTTCTTTGGGAGTGGATTGTTTATTTCCATCCCAGCTCTTTTTTGGAGTGTTTAGATTATTTTTAATAAATATCTTTTCAGGATTTTCAGTTAGTTGGGGTTTTACTGGTTTCTAAGCATGAGCGCAAAATCCGTTACGCTCGCGGATTTTGCGAATTTTCTGTAAATTCGCGATCCGCGAACTCCCGCGAATTTACCGCGAATTCGCAAATCCGCGAGCGGCGGATCCGAGGGCAAAAGTTCAAGCCTTGCTGGCCTGTTGTAACTATTTTACGATGGCGCCGGCAAGCTGCCAGCGCCATCCTAAAATAGTTACTAAATTAGCTTCAACAGGAAGCACTAATAGATAAAATAAAGCAGCTGCTCGTGCATCTGCTTTATTTTATCTATTAGAGCTTCCTGTTGAAGCTAATTTAGTAACTATTTTAGGATGGCGCTGGCAGCTTGCCGGCGCCATCGTAAAATAGTAACAACAGGCCAGGCTGGTGTGCCTTCTTCCCAAATATACCATCGAAAATCAGCTGTGATGCTGGACAGAGGCCTTTGCATCCTTGACTTTCACGAGCGCAATCCTCGTGCTGTTCCTGTGGCCAGGAGCTTCTGTATCTTCATCTGCTGCTCTGATTGGTCTCTGACCTTTTATACGCACAAGAGGCATGTGCACTCGCATGGAAGCCCCGCACGTTTGGCCCCGCTCACACACTCACAGTGGGCACCGTCTAGTTGAAGCTTAAATTCAGTGACTCATTCATCGGCCCAAAAAACATTCGTGAGCGTTGTCAAGGCTGGGCAGGTGTGCCTTCTTCCCAAATATACCATCGAAAATCAGCTGTGATGCTGGACAGAGGCCTTTGCATCCATGACTTTCACGAGCGCAATCCTCGTGCTGTTCCTGTGGCCAGGAGCTTCTGTATCTTCATCTGCTGCTCTGATCGGTCTCTGACCTTTTATACACACAAGAGGCATGTGCACTCGCATGGAAGCCCCGCACGTTTGGCCCCCCTCACACACTCACAGTGGGCACCGTCTAGTTGAAGCTTAAATTCAGTGACTCATTCATCGGCCCAAAAAACATTCGTGAGCGTTGTCAAGGCTGGGCAGGTGTGCCTTCTTCCCAAATATACCATCGAAAATCAGCTGTGATGCTGGACAGAGGCCTTTGCATCCTTGACTTTCCCGAGCGCAATCCTCGTGCTGTTCCTGTGGCCAGGAGCTTCTGTATCTTCATCTGCTGCTCTGATCGGTCTCTGACCTTTAATACACACAAGATGCATGTGCACTCGCATGGAAGCCCCGCCCCAAATCCGCCGATACGCAAATCCGCTAAATCCGCGGATTTTGCGGATCCACGATCCGTGAATACGCAAATCCGTGAATCGTGGATCCGCAAAATCCGCCCATGCTTACTGGTTTCCCACCCAAACTATCTCTTCCTAGTTCCTCATAGGATTTTTCTATGATTCTGGCAAGTTCAAATGGCTGTTCTGCTATATCTGTTTCTTTCAATTTCTGGCGGATCGCCACAGATGCTGCTTCTCCTTTTATGTTAGATAATAATAAAGCTGAGACCTGCTTGAAGTCTTTCAGTAATTTCATACCCAGAGTTAAAGCAGGTTCTGGACCGTATTCATTCTGAATCTGTCTTAGCACATCGGGTATTACCGCCATGGACGGAACACCATGTGTTTTTGTGTAAATGGAAGCAAAGACTGTGCCCCAAGTGTCACAGTCCTCTATATGTGGTGCGATCCCCATTGGAAGACAGATAGTCAGAATTCTGTGTTTCTCAGTAGGGGAAGTATCCGGAAATACTGCCTCTATTTGAGTGATTTTTTGTGCTAACCAGAATGGAATTTGTTCCCGTTTTATGGGTACTTTACCCAGACATGACTGTATGTTCTGTGGTGTTATTTTATTTGTATTCCCCTGATGAGGGGTCAGCTGTGGAATGTTAATAGCTGGTTGGACTGTTGAAGTCCGCATTACATATTGGACTAATTGTCTATGAATTTTAATCAGTTGTTTTAGCTGTTTTTCGATGTCGGGATGTGGTGTGTAGCTGGCTAGAACCGGCCATGTTGCTCCTTGTCTACCTAGTGGACCGAGCCTGGTGATGTGATTATTATGTTTTAGGGCGCCTTTAAACCAGAGCAGGTGCTCTTGGTATTTTAATGGGATTTCCACCTCCTCGAAAGGAGTGTAGTCATCCGGTGGTTCCTCTATTTTGTAATAGTGGAATTCATGTGTGACAGCGTTTGCTGCTGGAAAGTTTATCCATGAATAGAATACCTCTGTCTGCCGATATTCATGAGCCTCAATTACGAATATGACTGTACCACCTCTCGATGTTAGTCCATTTTCTATAAGTTTAATAGTTATAGTTTTTCTTATGTTGACCGGAATGAGTATTGCATCCGGGTCGATTTGCAGGAGACTATTGTCATCCTCAAGGAGACGAGCTGCTATTCTAGCTGCCTCCCTATCTTCTTCAGTTTCTGACATTTTTACTGACAGAAAGGTTTTTGTTGCATATCAAGTTTCAAGGAAACAAAGATTAGGTGCACAATATTTTGGAACACTGTATCCTTCAACGTTGAATAAACCAAAAACTATACATAGAAATCTCTTCCTACTAAGTTCCGGCGGATTTTTAACCTTTGACCCACTCCAGACGTCTTTGGAGTTTTTACGGGAGAAAGGGTCTGTGTGAAAAAGCACGACTGAGTTACTCTAACGTCTTGCGTTAGATTTATCGCCTTACCAAACGTTGAGCGCCATGTAGTGTAGTTCCTATAGTCCCAATAGGCTCTGCGCATTGGAATAATATCTTCAGTAGTGGAGACGTAGGACTGAGGTTATCTAGGTCTCTACTGACTATATTAGACTTAAGTTTTTTGCCAGCTAGCTCAGAGTTCACTAGAAACTTTCTCGAATAGGCAAGGAGGAGTTTAACCTCCCTGGATAGACAAGAAGGGATTTAGTTTCTGACAACTATAAAACATGACAACTTTGCTCTCCCTGAATAAGAGTATATCTCTAGAGTCGTGTGAAAACAAAAGACAGCTATTTCACTCAGTCAGTAAGTGCGTACTTAGTTTCACCTGATTGCAGAGAAAAAGAGAGACAGGCGTTTTCAATAAAAGGTGTTATTTATTGAGCAGTCTCTTTCTTCATACAAGAGAAATGAATTGCTACAATTGCAATACTTATAGTTAAGTAAAGTGCATACAGTAAAAGCAGGATTATGAAATAATACTGTAAAAGCATTGATATGGTTTCTTAGCCATATGATACTTTAAAATGGATAAAATAGATACATACATATATACATTGACTAATCGTACTCAACTGGTGCTTCTAACTACGCCTACCCCGGTGTACCTGACCTAAGCCTAATACGTGGGAAGGAGTAAGTAAGTAGCAGTTTAAGTTAAGTTTGTTTTGCCAAGAATCTGACTCAAGAATTCTCTGTACGTGTTTAGTCAGTTCAGTACCTGGGTATTAGAAGGCAGGAGGGCTGGTGTCTCTCTCTCAGGACTCGGTATCCCAGTCACCCGCAAAGGTAAGCTGGAAACGCCGGAGGCTGGATTTCTCGGCAAGAGAAAAGACAGCGTCTTTCTCAGCGCGTCAAAAGGGAGGGGCAGCGTCCGTGGGCTCTCGCATCAGCTGGGCTCTTCGGAAGTAGATAGCTGCTCTGCTCCAGGATTACCACCATGTGTCTGCTTAAGGCAACATTGGTATATTTATACCTGAAAGGTGCCGGATTTGACGTAAGGCTGGACATAAGACGTCAATAAAGATGTCACTAAGAACTGGTCGTTCTTACAGTGCTTTACAGGAGTTCTTGGACGAAATCAAAACAAAGCAGCGGGGATTTCCCAGGTTGCTGGAGGCATGGATTTGTTTAAGAACTCGGTGTGCTTTCTAGGGGGCTGGAGGAATAGGCTTGCTTAATGTGACAGCATGTGCTATGACTGAATTATGAAAAGGGTTTCTATGCCGTTGTAGGGATATTATTGATTTATAACCGGACAAGGGCAAAGAATAGAAATATCGATTCAGGGACCTAGATAAACACACTACAACAGCACCTTTACTTACGGAGCCATTATAAATTATCAATTGTGATTTGCATGCGATTAGAATAAAGGCTTAGAATGGAGAAGGCAACATAAACTAACAATAGCCGTCTTTTTTTTCATTCAAAGGAATGTCCAGAGATACATGTTTTGTTGTTTTCAAGCTGAAACCTGTTCTTTTGCTACCAAGAGCTCGTTCTGTTTAACAGTATTGTTGACTCATTGAAGCTAGCTTGACCAGTTTTCAAGAAAATACTTGAAATAAATTCATGTTGTCAACAATGCCTGATGAGTCAGCAGTCACACAACTAAAGAGGACCTATATGTATTAATGGAGGGGTTACAGCACTAATATAAAGAAAATGAGCAACACTTGATTTCCCTTAATTCAGCCGAGAACTTTAAGACACCATTGTATGATATTGAAGTGCCCAAACAAAATGGAAATTCCTCACGGTCCTTAGACTCTTACATTCACTCAAAAACAAGTTCTAACAGTAATGGAAAGGGTGTCTCTTGGGTCTGACTATGCTTTGTTCCTAGAGGACTGATGACATTCCTTAAAGATATTGAAATTGGGTAGTTGGATCATTTATTTATTTACGGTGCTTCTCTAGAGTGGTACTAGAGGGCTGTACATTATAACAATAACTGCATTGTTGGACGAGAATGAGACCATTGTATAAGACATGGTTGTGATTTATAAGTTATCTCATTTTGAATTCTTAAACAAATACATTATCATAGATGTTAGGGTCAAAAGTGAACAAGTGGTGGATTTTTCTTGACATTCTTCTTTGAACAATCTTCAAAAGGGTGGCTGCTTGTGTTCCAGAATATCTCTTCATAATATTACTGATATTTGTACCAAGGCCATTCCTTTTGACTTGTCATCAAGAGTGTAGTCTTCGCCTCAGAGTGTTTGACTTTGCTAATAACTATTAACATATTTCTGCCTGCAATGTATGCCTAAAGTTCTGAGAAAGTGGCTAGACTTGTTTTCTACATAATAGGTTCTTTATTATCCCTAAAAACAATTTTGTTCTGACGTCATGGCAAGAAACTTCTTTTCCCATCAAATGGAGTGTTGTATCCATTTTGTAATACCTGTGCATTTTCCTTCTTTTATCACTGAGCAACACGGTCTGTTTTGTTCCGATTGCACTTTCTGTGGAGCTTTTGGAGAAGAGTGGCTTCAGTGCCATTGCTTTCATGCAATTGATCTAGAGTTCCAATTTCATCTGGTAAGCTACTTAATGAGTCAATTGCCTGAAGATTTTTCCTCCATAGTTTTATATCCTGCAGCCACTTTCTTACTAATATAATCAACAAGAAATGTTCTCAGTTTTTGTTTTTTGACAAACACTACATTTCTCTGTTTGCAGCAGAGCTGCCTTGGGAGTTGGATACACTAATTTAAGTCTTCTCTTCATATTATGATGTGATACAGTTGGCTTCCAAATAAAAAAAGCACTTCATACACAAAAAGGTCACAATAAATCCACTATCTTGAAGCTGAAATCTAAGCTTCAATAATTCTGAGCCATCTACTTCTCCTCCTAGGGACATGCTTTCGAGTACCATACCATAGTACTCACTTAAGGGGTATAGGGGCACAGGGGTATGGGTAGGACAGCCCTTTTGGCCCTTTGATGGGTAGGGCCTTTAAACAGGGATGGGGGCGTTTAACTTGGGTGTGTTGGTCATGGGGTTAAAATAGAAAATTGCAGTTAGTAAAAATATTGTTTACTGTTTTTGGTAAGATTTTGAGAGCATCACGGTAAAAAATCATTTTGAATTCTATAATTTTGGCGTAATTCTCAGTCCCTATGTCTACACAACAAATAATTAGACTGGCTTCATGCAACATCAATGGGGCTAACAACCAGGTTAAATTGAAAGCTACGTTACAGTGGCTTGTATCTGCACAAATTCTGATTATTTTACTTCAGGAGATACATTTAAGAGGTGATACATTCTCTTGCAAGCTACTGAGATATTTCGCAGGCTTTTTTTGTGTCTACAAGAGCGGTTGTCAGGGGGGAAATCATCTCCCAAAATCTTTTTCCGAGGCAGTTGTTATAAGCTTTATCAAAAAAGGGAAACCACCCAACAATCCCAGCTCGTATCGCCCACTCAGCTTGGTAATCTCTGATTATAAATTATTTACCAAAATTATGGCATTAAGAATGATTACTGCTGGGGGAGGAGCTACGCGCCTGAAAAAAATGGCCACGTGAGCTCTCGGCTCTGCTGAGTCCGCCCGCCGGCCCTAATATCCTGCAGCCTATCCTGACCCCCGGACCCCGAAACCGACACCGGAGGCCTTGCGGAACAATTTGAGCTGACCCCGGAGATCCTGCATGCCCAAAGACAGGAGATAGGCCCGTCTCGATTCTGGGCCTATTTCGGAGCCGGGAGCTCAGGTAAACAAGCCAGCCGCTCCTGAGGTGAACAACAGCAGGGACCCAAGCCTGTAGTCGCCGGTCGGGTCCCCTCGAATAGGATCTCAACATGCGGCCGCGGACAACACCAGCGGTATTGCGAGACCCCTGCCCCCCCTCCGGACGGTGAATTGTGGCTCGGGGGGGGCCCGGAGGTCGGCGAAGCTCCGAGTTCCGGTGGAGGTTGCTGCAGAGCGATTTGGCCTTTGCGGGGGTGGGTGTGGGCCGGGGTCACGCTGTGGCCCCCCCCCTTGTGGACAACACCTGCAGTACCGCGTGACCCCTGCCCCCCCTCCGGACAGCAAATTGTGGTGCTGGGGGAGCCCAGAAGTGGGTAAAGCTCCAAATCTTAGCAAAGGCTGGCAGGGAACGCCCTGACTTTGGTGGGGGTAGGCGCAGACCGGGGTCTCACTGTGGACCCCCCCCTTGGACTATTCCCATGCGAGCAGTCACCAGCCAATTCTCGAATGGGACTCAGCGAAGCTGCGGAACTGCCCTGGTTAGGTGGAGGACACTTACCTCCGTGTACATCAGTGGGGACAGAGTTGATTGCGGCCAAGTGACTGAGGGGAGGCTACTAACCCCCCCCGGGGAGCGGCAAGGGGATCTGCGATGCACCTGGAGCTGAACGTTGCAGTGGCCCTAGGGAGGAGTGATGGCAAGGGAGGTGTCTTGGAGCCAGTGACTGTCAACTAAACTAAATAGTGTTTGACGCGGAGGTCCCCCACTGGTGAAAGGCTCGCTTTTAGAACCTGATGGGGAGGAGCTGTGACTGAGCACTTGGAATACTGGAATTTCTGGCACTGAGTGGTCGGACTGGTGACCAGGCGGTGTAGCGATCGCTACGTAAGGTGGCGTCCAAGCCAGATGGAGAAAGCCATTCTTCCTGGGGACCGAGGTCCCCGAAGACAGTTCAGTATAATAAGTTGGACCGGTACACCTTACCGAAGGGCTCACCTTCCGGCTCGGGGTCCTCTGCTGTCTCCGCCGGGAGGCCCCCGGATCCAGAGGCGGAAATCACGCTACATGATGTCATGGCGACCATAGGCAGTACTAAGTCCTCCCTGGGACAGCAAATGGTGGCTTTGAACTCCAAACTGGACACAGTGTCTATTGAAGTTAATCTAATTAGAGCGGACCTTACCAGGGTTAACGAGAAGGTGAAGTCACTTGACATCAAGACGGCTAACTTAGTAGACGACGTGTCCCAGCTGCAACAGGACATGCATGCTCTTAAATCCTCACAAGAACTGGCGGAGCGCAAGCTGGACAAATATGAAGGAAGGGCCCGGAGAAATAACGCCTGTTTCTTGGGGGTGTCTGAGAGGTTGGAGGGCCCCACCCGGACCTATTTGTGGAGAATCTTGTCCTCAAATATCTCCAACCTAAAGGCCTGAGTAACTTTTTCACTATTGAACGGGCCCATAGAGTCCCGGGGGCGAGACCGAGGCCTGGGGACACGCCACATGATCGCAAGAGTCCTGAATTTTAGGGACAGAGACACAATCCTGCAGGCGGCGAAGACCAGGGGCCCCATCCAGTATGAGAACGCTGCCCTCTCCTTTTTCCCGGATTTTACACAGGCGGTCCAGAAGCAGTGTCGCAACTTTTTGGCTGTCAAGAAGAAACTGAGAGACAGGGGGCTGAAATACGCCATGATGTTCCCAGCACGTTTGCGGGTGGAAGCCAACGGGCGAGCCTGGTTTTTTGGCACCCCAGATACTGTGGTCGATTGGCTGGACAATCTTCCTCGAGATGGCCCAGGAACACCTGACAGATTGGAGGAGCAGGTGACGGCGGAACAAGAATAAGATGTTTTTTTGCCTCCTGGTTTGACCGTGATTTGCTGGATGTCAGTGACTGTGACGCCTTCGGGCTGCTGCATGACTCTCCTTAAGATTGGTTGGGTGGCGGGTTGGGGGGCTCGAAGGGGATCCAGTTGTTTTTGATAGGGGTCGGGGGTGGGAGAGGTGGGGCCGAACCTTCTCTATTTTTCTTTCTTTAATTTTTGGGACGACAGGCACTCTGCATTCTTCAGTGGGCAGTTTGGAGCCCAGTGGGCAGGGCAGCCGGGTGGGGGGATGTTGGGGGGAATGTTTGGTTTATTAGTTGAGTGGATTGTTGGTAGCATCAGTGTAATAATTTGGTTCAATAGACAAAATGCAGGGGTTTGCCGACTGTACCAAGAAGTAAAGGTGCTGAGTTGGAACGTTAACGGGCTGGGGGACAAAATTAAACGGAGTGTGGTGCTTCAGTTTCTCAAAAGACAGGCGCCAGGCGTGGTCCTGCTTCAAGAGACACATCTTGTGGGAAACTCATGCAAAGCACTACACAGAATGGGATACAACTTGATTGCACACTCAGGGTTCACGTCGGGCTCCAGAGGTGTGGGCATTCTGATTCGTAAGACATTCCCATTGGCAATCACTGCCATTACCACATGGGAAGATGGGAGTGGCAGGTATATTGGTGTTACGGGCACGTGGGAGGGTCAATGCATAACCTTTTTGTCCATCTACGTTCCCCCAGGGTTACAGGGCACTACACTGGCAGATTCGGTGAACGATCCTACTCTCACTCCCTGATGGGCTTTTACTCTTAGGGGGCCACTTTAATGCAGTCGTCTCTGGTATGGTGGACAGGTATCCCACGCGGGAAACGGGACGGGCAATGCGGTGGCTACCAGACTTTATAGACGCAATGGGCCTAGTCAACGCCTGGAAGTTACTCCACCCATACGAAAAGCAGTACACTTTCTACTCTGGGGCACATAATAGTCTCTCGCAACTAGACTATTGTCTGGTCCCTGCTGCACAAGCCTCCTACATCACTGAGGCTTCACACTTAGCTAGAGGCATTTCAGACCACTCTCCACTGTGGATCCGCATAGTTGTAACTCGTGGTACAGCGGGTAGGGTGGCCCCGATAAATCCGTGGTATCTGCACAATCCCAAAATTCGAAAAGATCTCATTGCAATGACAGAGGACTACTTTGCTAACACTGTGGGATCGGTGTCCTCTTTCGAGTCCTTATGGGAGGCCTTTAAAACTGTAATCAGGGGTCAAGCCCTGTCTCTGATAGCTGGCTCTAAAAAATAGAGACAGAAAGAAGTGGTGGAGTTGGAGACTAAAATTTGTAGATTAGAAGGGGAATTCGAACTGGGGGTAACTCAAACTACACTTCACCATCTGAGCCTGAAACAATACGATTACAAAGAATTGGTCACTGAGAGGGCTAAGGCTCTTGGTAGGGAGCAGCAGGGGCAGGCTCTACGACTTGGGGGATAAGGCAGGGAAGCTTATCGAAAATTGAAATTTGAGGTAACAGGGATAGAAAGTGGGCGCTCTGCAGGGATTTGGCTCAAGTAAAAATTAACAAATCACAGTAGGTGCTCAAAAGCAAGACAGGGAAGGTCACCTCACTCCCCCCCCAAATTTCCTGAGCAAAGCTCTGGGTATTCAAGATCCAAATTTCCCGCTGAGCACTCATAAATGAAATATCCTTATATCAGAGTTCAATCATCAGTAATAGTAGATACAAGTCCATTGCAAGTCCTTCAAGTCAGACACCAGAGTTCTTAAGTAAATGTAACGTAGATCCACTTTATTTTGGACTTCAGACTTCACAATTATCAAAACTTCAGACTTCACAATTCATAACACAATCCGCAACCAACACGTGTTTCGTTGGGCATCTGTCTCATGCCTAATCAACTTCCTCAGGGCTGCAAGCCAGAAAAATAATAGGAACATAATATAATATACCTCTATTTATAAATTTATCCAGAGTATGTACCATTATCCAAAGATTTTTTATATGCTTAAATATGAAATCACCACCTAAGTGAGAAAACATAGTTCCCTCATAATTGTGACAGCTTGATCCAAGTGTATATCCATAATGTGACTCCCGGTGTCTCAATTTAATTTACAAAACATTCGGTTTTTTAAGCCTAATTAACAATTCATAAATAATCAAGTATAGTTTACCTATAGTCAATAAATCTTCATTCCAACATTTTCTTTGTAGTAAAGGTTCTAAAGGCTGAACCTGCAATGATATAAGGGAACTCTTAGTCCCGACCCAAAAGCTCGTGTCCGATGTCGAGAAAGATCACTAAACAGCTCTACTTACTATCGTTAATAGCTGTTCTTGTTTTCCAGTATTAATATGAAATTCGAATATCCTGCAAGTTCAATGTGCACCTTAAAATCTGTCAGTAATAAGGATACAGTTGTTACAAATATAATAGTTTTATTCATTAGACTGTTGCAGATCAATTCATTCTGCTAGCCACTCACAGTAATTATCAGATAGTAGGCTTCTAACTCTTCAACTTCTAGCTCCAAAGTATAATAGACTTCTTCCGTAACTGCTGCTCTCTAAATAAACTGTAATGAGAGTATAATACTCAATAGGACAAACCAAAATTATCTAATATCACTCAGTTGTCTATGTGTTCAGTGATGCTCGTAATCACAAATAGTTACCTGTTGTGATAGTCAGACCACCAGGTCTTCTTCACTGTTCTTTATTAAATTTCCAGTTTAACTGATCTAATCTAAAGAAACAAAATTAATATAGAACACCAATTGCATCTCCTATGTACCTTATTACTACTAACACGAATTCTTGTCTCTTAAAGAGTGAGACTTACCTACTCTAAATAGCAATACCCTTCGTTTCTCAAAATCCACTCGTAATTATCTTAAAGCTCCCAAACATCTGTCCAGTTTCTCAGCTACAAATATCTGTTTGAGAAACGTCCAAATAAGTATATAACAAAGATATTTCATTGCCCATCCTTGAATTCGATCGAATAACAACTCACCACAGTATCGCGGCACAGTCCTTCCGTGTTCAGTTCGCTGGCGTCTATGTTAGCCGCCATATTGCTTAAGTACTACTTCACTCGTGATTCCTAGATTTGTAACCCTTTACCAATCACTTATGTTGATAGTCTAACGGTTTACATATATTTAAGAAACCGTTATAAGGAATTCCCATCGAATTATACATTGTGTGATATTATTCACGACGAATTATTGATAAAGGAAATATTTGCATGATGGTGCAGTTATAATCACCAATTATTGTATATGCTTTAAGATTGTTAATAACTTTTGTGATAAGTAGTAGACTAATTATAGGAATATGGGAGCTTCGAATGCCTATGTCACGACCCTACTTGGAATTTATGGAGGTATTATGTGTTAGTATATATGTACTAGAAAGGATAGCTTGAGGTGATGTGGGGCGCTCGATGTGCGGATGCCCTAGCTCGTGCCCTATGAATTGAGAAAGGCCAAAGAATAACTGATTTCAACAGTAGATGTTGACTGTTAATAAGATATTTGTGGGTTTATTACGTATGAAGATAATATTAGTGAAAACTGAGCACATTAGGTTTATACCTTTGCCCATTCCAAAATGGCGGACACCTAAATGACGATAGCCCAATCGGTTATGGCGTCCATACCGAAAATTTAATTTGATAATAACATGCTTATATAATGGTCTTTTACTAATGAAACGCTTAA
Organism: Lissotriton helveticus; assembly: GCF_964261635.1. Classification (NCBI taxonomy): domain Eukaryota; kingdom Metazoa; phylum Chordata; class Amphibia; order Caudata; family Salamandridae; genus Lissotriton; species Lissotriton helveticus. The sequence continues at coordinate 130,895,372 of NC_136072.1, read as the reverse complement.
AGAATTAATAACTTTTAATATACAATAATTGGTGATTATAACTGCACAGTCATGCAAATATTTCCTTTATCAATAATATCACGCATAGTATAATGTGATTACGAGCATCACTGAACACATAGACAACTGAGTGATATTAGATAATTTTGGTTTGTCCTATTGAGTATTATACTCTCATTACAGTTTATTTAGAGAGCAGCAGTTACGGAAGAAGTCTATTATACTTTGGAGCTAGAAGTTGAAGAGTTAGAAGCCTACTATCTGATAATTACTGTGAGTGGCTAGCAGAATGAATTGATCTGCAACAGTCTAATGAATAAAACTATTATATTTGTAACAACTGTATCCTTATTACTGACAGATTTTAAGGTGCACATTGAACTTGCAGGATATTCGAATTTCATATTAATACTGGAAAATAAGAACAGCTATTAACGATAGTAAGTAGAGCTGTTTAGTGACCTTTCTCGACATCGGACACGAGCTTTTGGGTCGGGACTAAGAGTTCCCTTATATCATTGGAGGTTCAGCCTTTAGAACCTTTACTACAAAGAAAATGTTGGAATGAAGATTTATTGACTATAGGTAAACTATACTTGATCATTTATGAATTGTTAATTTGGCTTAAAAAACCAAATGTTTTGTGAACTAAATTGAGACACCGGGAGTCACATTATGGATATACACTTGGATCAAGCTGTCACAATTATGAGGGAACTATGTTTTCTCACTTAGGTGGTGATTTCATATTTAAGCATATAAAAAATCTTTGGATAATGGTATATACTCTGGATAAATTTATAAATAGAGGTATATCATATTATGTTCCTATTATTTTTCTGGCTTGCAGCCCTGAGGAAGTTGATTAAGCATGAGACAGATGCCCAACGAAACACGTGTTGGCTGCGGATTGTGTTATGAATTGTGAAGTCTGAAGTTTTGAGAATTGTGAAGTCTGAAGTCCAAAATAAAGTGGATCTATGTTACATTTACTTAAGAACTCTGGTGTCTGACTTGTGGGAAGCTTATCGCTTGGCTTGAGAAGAAAGACTGGACCTCGCGTCTGGTCCCAGAGCTTCTAACGGAGGAAGGTATACAACTTACCAAACCAAAGGATATAGTGGATAAATTTGCTGACCAGTTCATGCATCGGTCTCCCCTCACTCGGAAGCTGACTCATATCAGCTACTCCGGGACATACAACTCCAGTGTCTTTCCCCTGAAGATCGAAAGTTCATGGATAGTGCGCTAACAACTGATGAAATTGCCCAGGCCATCCGGTCATTAAACTCTGGAAAGGCGCTGGGCCCCAACGGGCTCCCCATTGAACTCTATAAACTCAAACCAGACAAACTAGCTCCTTATCTGAAGGAAATGTTTGTGGAATCCAGAGACAGGGGTGTTCTCCATAGAGATCAAAGGGTCGCTACAATAGTGGTGATTCATAAGGAGGGCAAGATCAAAACGAGCTGTTCTTCCTACAGGCCTATCTCTCTTTTAAACGCCGAACCGAAGATTCTGGCTAAGATTCTGGCGAACAGACTGGTAAAAGTCATTAGTGATTTAGTCCACCCCGACCAATCGGGCTTTATGCCCCATAGGAATACGGTCTTAAACCTGTGTAGATTGCATGGGGTATTGGCCAGAGCTGATACTTTGCGGGAACCAGCCATATTGGCGTCACTTGACGCAACGATGGCCTTTGACACAATCGAAAGCAGATTGTCGTGGCCCTTGTCTCCTCGAGACTAGACTATTGTAATGCGCTCTACTTAGGCATGAACAAAAAATTCATTCAGCGCCTACAGAAAGTACAGAATGCGGCGGCCAGATTTGTGCTGTATGCCCCTAGCTTTTCCTCTGCCTCTCTAGCCAGGAAGAACCTGCACTGGCTACCCATCCAGGCTAGGATCTCTTTTAAGATCCTATGCCTTATCCATGAGACCTTGTATGGAGCAAGCTCAGAAGGTGTAAGATCTCTCCTATCTCCTTACTCTCCTAGTAGAGCTCTTCGCTCTTCCAAAAGAAACCTTCTGTCTGTCCCTCGAGTTTTTAGAGCCAGATGGGGGGGGGGCTTTCTCCTTCTTCGCCCCGAAGTTGTGGAATACTCTTCCCCCTGAATTAAAGGGGCAACGATCCATTATGCTTTTTCGTAAAGCACTGAAAACATGGCTCTTTGCAGAGGCCTATCTGTAATCCTTTATTGGTTCATAGTACAAGCTTACCATCTTTTAGGCGCCTTGATGCCCTTGGGTTAAGTTGCGCATTACAAGACTCTATTTATTCATTCATTTATGGGCAGTTCTGGCCAAGTTCGGGTTTGGCCACGAATATATCGGATGGATACGTCTGCTGTACTCAGAACCGCTCACTCAAGTAGTGGTAAACAACAGAGCTTCAGCTCCCTTTTTGCTGTGGTGGGGCACCCGTCAAGGTTACCCGTTGTCCCCCCTCCTTTTTGCATTGGCTTTGGAATCTCTTGCCGCTTGTATACGCTGGGAACCCTCGATTAGAGGTTTACAGTGGTCCCTTGAATGGGAGGGCCGCATATCCTTATATGCAGATGACATACTACTCTATTTGACCTCTCCCCGTAAATCCCTTATTGTTATCTTCGATATCCTGGCCTCCTTCGGGAGAAATTCAGGACTTTTAATTAACTGGAGAAAATCCTTGTTGTTTGTATTGAGGGGAGACCCCCCCAGTCCCTCCGCGACACTGTCCTATATAGTTCAACACAGAAGGGTTCAAATACCTGGGAATCTTTGTCTCTTTAGATCCCTCGGTTAGGTATTCCTGAAATCTCCTCCCCACTTTGCAGAGGCTCAAGAGTGATATTTCCAACTGGAGGAAGCTTCCCCTTTCATTGTTGGGTAGAGCAGCCCTTATTAAAATGATGGCTCTTCCTCGGTTTCTTTATGCTCTGCAGAACACATTGGATGTGGTGTCACCGGGATACTTCCGTGAGATCGAGAGCATGAAGCAGAGACTATTGTGGGAGGGCAGGCCCCACATTGCTTTACACAAATTAACATTTTCTTGATATGATGGAGGTATCGCTCTCCCAGATATCAAAAGATACTACTGGGCCTCCCAACTAGCGGCTATTAACCACGGCACACATGTCCGGGTTGATGACCCTGGATATGCTATGGATAAATGGCTTCTCCCCGGGGGTAGGTATAGCAGAGCCTTGTACTCTCGGCCGAATATATTGGCATTAACTGGGCCAACGAAGCATACGGTTCAGATCTGGCATGATGCCACAAGTTCATTGGGCTGGAAAAACAAACTGACTATGGCCACCCCACTGTGGGACTCCGAACAACTTGGCAGGCTCTGGAAGACAAAAGGCTTCGATAAGTGGGACCTAATAGGGATTTATACGGTTACAGATATCTGGGGAAAGGGGAAAATTAAATAATTTGAGGAAATGCAAGTGGAGTATTATCTAGCAAATTCCGAATACTTTCGTTATGGGCAGTTTAGTCACTCCCTTCTCTCAGCACTACCCGAGGAGACAGAGCCCCTAGAAGCCTCACCGCTTGAAGATCGGATATTAGACGGACACTTTCCTGACAAAACGATCTCCATGATAAATAAAAAACTGGTTAACCACAGTTCTGAACCCCTTGAGGCATTAAGGGACAAATGGAGGCAGGATGGGATTGAGCTAGATGAAGAGGATTGACCGATAGCAAGATCCTCCCCGAAAGAAGTCGCAATTCCAGCTCGCTTAAGATTAGTTCAACTTAAAATTCTGCATAGGGTCTACCTCACAGGACCCCGACTAGTACATATGGGGCTATCAGACATGGGATTGTGCAAACAACAGTGTGGTCTTGTTGGGACTTTTATCCATATTATTTGGGAGTGTGAGCACATCGCCACATATTGGCGCAACATACATGATATAATGCAGAGAGTACTGGGGATCTCCCTATTACCGGTGGCAAGGAGGTGCCTGCTTAACATATGGGAACCTACTGACCTAAACACCTCACAGACACAATGGGCTACCCTGGGTTTTATGATTGCCAAACGAAATATAGCCCAAATGTGGGGAGCTGCACAATCTCCCACTCTGGAAGTGTGGGGAAAGAATTTAGATTGGTGTATGTTTAGGGAAAAGACTACATACCTCGCTGGTGTGGGGGCCCTGGAACAGTTACAGAGGGGATATTTGTACACCACCCCTGAATCCTACTACTGATGATCCTCCCTCCCCGTGAAGTTCCTTTGTAATCGTAAGTTTGTTCATCCTGTGACCCCCTGATGTGTGCTCGGCGGATATGATGGACCCTCTGTAATGTGATTTTACTGATGCACTTTAATAAAAAGAATTATAACAAATAAAAAAAGAATGACTACTGCTGCTCAATTAGTGGTCCGTAAAGATCAGTCAGGCTTTTTGCCTGGGAGAATGCTGGCAAGCAATACCAACTTTCTAGTCCAGGCAATAGATTATTATTATATACATAAAGACATAGAGGCTATGATAATCATGATGGATGCTGGAAAAGCTTTTGATTTAGTTCCTTAGGAAATCTTGTTTGCAATTTTAAGAACATTTAATTTCTCCTTACAACTCATGCAACTATTGAACAATCCTTATAATAATGCTGAAGCAAAGATTATAATAAACTCTCAAACCGTTGGAACATTTTAAATCAAACAAGGTACTCTGCAAGGGTGCCCAATGTCCCCAGTGCTCTTTGCACTATTTATAGAACATCTAGCGTATTTACTAGAACAGGACCAGTAAATCAGAGCACCCCTTCCAGGTGCTCCAAAACTAAAACTTTTTGCAGATGACCGAATTCTATATCTGTCTGCAGAACAACATAACCTTTTAAAAAAATCACATTGTTCTCTGACCAGGGGGGATACAAGATCAATCATTCTAAATCTGAAATGTTGCTCTTTAACTGCTCTGACAAGTTCCTTCCGTTAGAAATGCAGAATCAGGTTTGGTCTTCCGGTCCAATTAGATATTTAGGGATATATGTTTCACAGGATCCTTCCCAGCTATATCAGCTTAATTATGAAAGCATGCTTATGAAAGCCAGAAATCTTTTTAAACGATGGCAAAACTTACTACTCTCATTG